>NW_006399753.1:6304010-6322142 GCF_000299155.1 Elephantulus edwardii | reverse complement strand
AAAAAAAGGACCATGGCCTGTATCAGACTCACCTTAGTCTCCAGAGAGACACCATTGCTCTTCAGTACTTTGGAGAGGTCCCTAACAGCAGACTTTCACATAGCCATGCATCTTTTAATTTCCTGGCTGCTGTTGCCAAGAGTGTTGACTGTGGAGCCAAGCAAACTAAAGCTGTGTACAATCTCAATCTCTTCACCATCCATCTTGATGCTGCCAATTGGTCCAGTGGTAAGACTCTTTGTCTTCTTGGCATTGAGCCTCAATCAATACTGAAGGCTGCAGTCCTTGATCCTCTGCAGCAAGTGTTTCAGGTCCTCTTCAGTTTCAGCAAGCAGGGTTGTGCCATCTGCATAACACAGATTGTTGAATCTTTCACCAATCCTGACACCACACTTCTCATCATAGAGCCCAGCCTCCCAGATAATCTAACCTCCATCGATGAATTGGTTTTGGCTCACAGCAGCCCTTTACGGCAGAGCAGGAAATCTTAGTGTTTGCAAAGCTGTCATCTTTCCATAAGCACATCACCTTGTTGTCTCCAGTGAAGTGGCTGGTAGGTTCCAGTCAGTGGCCTTTCACGTAGCAGTCAGAGGTCTAGTGACCACAGTCCTGGGATTCCCCGGATCAGTTGGGAAGCCCTGTTTACATTCTTTCCCACATCTGTTCTTTTCCTTCCTAGTGTCTATTACAATTTCAAGTGATTACCTGGGTGATTACTGTGTGTTGTTCAATAGATCATGGGTGTGATAAGGGTTGGGATGTGTCTGCTAAACCCTGCCCTGTTTAGACAGCATCAATCATAATTATGGACATAGAATGTATTTGTGCAATGAATCATAAAAGAACAAATAAATAACGAGACAACCCTTAGTAAAGGAACTGAGATTCAATGTGTATGTAATGTAGATCCTGGGGTGACAGTGCCAATTAATGTACACTGAGCACCTTGGGTGTGTCCTGTGAACCTAACAGAGTGGTTTGACTCGGGAGTCTTTGAAGGTGGTGGCTGGAGTTCATTTGAAGTATTGTACGTGCCAATTTCACTTTATTCCCTCAGCCAGGATCTCAGAAGCAAGCAGCACGCCTTTCATTTATCCGACTTATCCAGGGCCTGTTCAATAGAATAATCAACTCCCAGCGTGTTCCACACTTGTTGCTTGTCAAGGTCTCTTATAGTCAAGGAAGGGGAGTTTGCGATGCAGTGTGCTTGGCATGAACTGAAAAGATTGGACTGTTAGTGCTCGTCCTTTAAGAACAGTCTCTACTGGGACCGATGGTGTGACCCCTCTGCTTTCATCTGAGTGGTGGTAGGAATGTGGACTCTGTAAGTAACACCTCCCTCTGTGCTCTGACTGCTTGCTCCTTACTTCTCTGCGACACTACAGGACGTTCTTACACAGTTGTACATTCTGTCTCTCCCAGATCTACGGTAAGTTGCTCAAAGACTGAATCTTTGACTTACTCACATAAATGTCTGGTAACTTGGACAAACAACCTAGTGCTGCTGAGCAAAATTTCCTAAAGATTTTATGTGTGCCAGATACGTTAAGGAGTACAGGTCGGACGGATCAGATAGGTTAAGAAGTACAGGTCGGATCCACCAGTCACCCTGTGATCAAAAGATGGACAGTCTTCTCCTGTGCCACTGAAAACCTGCTGGAGGGTCCGCAATGGGTAAGCTCCAACTCAATGGTACATAACAATAAGAAGATACAATAACTGTCATTAGGAGGCATCAAGTTGATGCCAGCTCATGGTAACTGACCTATGAGGGCCATTACCTCGTGCTATGTCATCTTCACGGTCTTTGATGTTTAGGTCCTTGGTGTGGATATGGCGTTAAGGGAGCTAATTGGGAAGCTTCCTCATCTTACCGACCATCTACTTAACCAAACAGGATTCCTTCGCTTTTCTTTTTTTTTTTTTAATTTTAATGAAAGTTTACAGAGACATAAGGTTTCCAGTCACTCATTGTTGCCTTTTTCTCCCTGCCCACCTCTTCCCCCCATTTCACTCTTCTCCTTCAAAAGTAAAAGAAAAACTCTTTCATTGTTATGCAGTCCCTCCCCCCAAGTCCACTCCACTATGCAGCCTTCATTCTGGACTCCGGTCGTGACAATGATACTCAATCACATATCCTTTCTAAACCGTTCTCTCCCTCATCTGTTTCAGTGCAGTAGACGTCATTCCTCGCCTCCTTTGTCAGGGTTGAGGGAAGACAGGATGTCCGTTTCTAGTGATTGATCTGATGACGTGCCCGAGATGAGTGAGTCATATTCTCACCATCCTCACATCAAAGAGAAAAAGATTCTGGCTGCATTACTTCTAAAATGAATTTGTTTATACTTGAGACACACCATAAGGTACTCAGTACTCTTTGCAAACATCGTCTCCTGAATATACTAATTCTTCTGTCTTTCTTTAAGTTTCCAACATTTGAATGCATATGTAGACTAAAAGTCTGTTTCTCAGAGCAGATGCACACTCGGTCCATGAAACCCCAGGCAGACACAGATCAAAACAAAGTAACTGCAGACCAACTATGTTTGATGACTAAAGATAAAACCCTCCTCAAAATATGTTGTTCTATGGTGGTGTACTGTTGAGCTGGAACAGACCCAGAATTGATCCTTCAGGAGGTTTTCAGAGGCAGTCAAGTTCATGGGAGGAGATTATCCATCCTCCTCCCACAAACCAACTCGTGGATTGGAACCATGTGCCTTTGAGATTGCATTGCAGCTTCTTACCACTAGGCCACCAGTGCTTCTCCCTCAAAATATTAGATAACTGGAAATTCCATCATGTCTTAGAACCATCACACCTGTAATACCGGAGATTAATTCCTGTGAGTGGAGAGGTCCAGAATGACTATGCTGGTGTAATGCTTACAGCACAGTGATACAAAATAGAATTCAGGTTGTATCCATGATAATGTCATTGTTGTTGACAGGTGTCATCCAGGGTGCCATGACTCAGTGACCCTACAAGCAACAGATCTGTCTTCTACTATCTTTATAGTCTCTGATAATATAATTAATGCACCAAACTGTCCATGTAAAACTGTTAAAATGGTAATATATACCATCATTTCTTTAAAATGCAAGCTTTTTTATTAATGGATGCTAATTGAGAGGAATATTGATGTGTTTGCGAAATGACTGAATGCTTTTTCCTTCCTGGAACAGTGGAAACCTTGAGGGTTGGGTGGAAGCCAGGGCATTTGAGGATGTGGAGTTAATTTAGACACTGCTCTAGGGAGAGGAAAAGCGAGATAAAAACCATTTCCATTTTAGAGGGTGGAAGAGCTGCTTCCCTAAGTGGTGGCGGCAGAAAGGCTGGCCTGGATTTATTCCTGCCCATATTGGAAGTGACGGCATGTGAGCGTGGCCTCCACTTCGCTCCTGTGCTGGGTACTTGCACCAAATACACTTAGGAGATGAAATAATAAATCATTAGCAACTGTGAGCTTCCCTTGGCATGGCACCAGGAGGGGGGGGGAGCCCCAAGCAATTCAAACTCAATTACGCTGCTCACAGGGTGTTTGAAATGGAAACAAATGGAGAAGCAGATCACAGAGGCAGGCTGCGTCCATCAGTGTCCTGGGCCACCGGTTAGGTTGTGTTAAATGAAAACAGGGGGAAATAACAAGAGTAGCCCCTTACGTCTACAGAGCACATCTGTGTAGTGAAGTAATGTGCCGTCTGTCATCCTCTGGAGCTGTCCTTGGGGGCCTGGCTGACTCTGCTTTATGAACCCAGGGACCAAGGTCAGGAACTCCGTAGCCTTGACCTGGGATGCACACTCACCTCAGTTGGGCCGTGACCTAGTTCTCAGAGACCTTGCCTAGAACTATTTCTCTATTCCTTTCTGAGAAGAAGCATCCCTGTTGGCATAATGTGTATGGGCTTCTAACTGAAAGGTTGGTAGTTCAAATCCATAAGCTGTTCTGTGGGAGGAAGATAGGCAATCTCCTCCTGTAAAGATTTTGTTGTTGTTATGTGCCCTTGAGTCATCTGCGACTCATAGCGACCCTATGGAAAACAGCCTTAAACACTGCTCTAACTCTTGTCAATCTTATTGTCTCTGACACTCCTATCCCCATTACCCCAGAGACCAGTGATGGAATCAATCCATCTCATTGAGGGTCTTCCCCTCTTGTGCTGTCCTTCCACCTTCCCAAGCATGACGACCCTCTCCAAGAATTGATCCAGCCTTGGTATAATCCAGCCAAAATATGTCAGATGAAGCTTCAGAATCTTTGTGTCTAAGGAGCAGTCTGACTTCACCCTCTCCAAAACGAACTTATTTGTTCTCCTAGCAGTCAGTGGTAAATTCAGTACTTTTCTCCAGCACCACAGCTCAAAGGCATCTATTCTCCTTCTATCATCCCTAGTCATTGTCCTGCTCTCTGATGCGTAACAAGTGATTGCAAAGACCATAGCCTGTATCAGATGCACCTTAGTCTCCAGACTGACATCGTTGCTCTTCAGTACTTTGGAGAGGTTTCTGACAGCAGACTTTCCCCAATGATATTTGTCTTTTCATTTCCTGGCTGCTGGTACCGAGAGTGTTGATTGTAGAGCCAAGCAAACTGAAGCTGTCAACAGTCTCAATCTCTTCATCATCCATCATGATGCTGCCAATAGGCCCAGTGGTGAGAATGCTTGTTTTCTTGATGCTGAACTTCAATCCATATTGAAGGCTGCAGTCCTTGACCTTCTACAGCAAGTTCTTCAGGTCCTCCTCAGTTTCAGCAAGCAGGTTTGTGTCATCTGTATAACGCAGATTGTTAATGAGTCTTTCTCCAATCCTGATGCCACACTTCTCTTCATAGAGCCCAGCCTCCTGGATAATCTATTCTGCATATAGATTGAAAAGATATGGAGATAGGACACATCCTTGATGCACACCATGCCCAATTTTGGACCATGCAGTGTCTCCTTGCTCTGTTCTGATGACTGCTTCCTGGTCCGAGTATAGGTTTCACATAAGCACAATCAAGTGTTCTGGGATTCTCATTCTTCTCAGAGTCAGCCACAGTTTGTTGTGATCTATATAGTCAAATGCCTTTGCATAGTCAATGAAACACAGATAGACATTCCTCTGGTACTCTCTGCTTTCAGCCAAGATCTATCTGGCATTAGCTACAATATCCCTAGTGCCACAGTCTCTTCTAAATCCAGATAGTACTTCAGGCAGGTCTCTGCTGATGTGCTGTTCCAGTCATTTTTGGATCGTCTTCAGCAGAATCTTGCTTACATGTGAAATAAGCGATACTGTTCAATAATTTCCATACTCTGTCAGATCACCTTTCTTTGTAATGGGAACAAATATAGATCTCTTTCAGTCAGTTGGCCAGGTGGTTGTTCTTCAGATTTCTTGGCACAACTTGGTGAGCACATGCACGGCAGTGTCTGTTTGTTGAAATATGTCATTTGTTATACCATCTATTCCCAGGACCTCGTTTTTTGCCAATTCTTTCAAAGCAGCTTGAAGGTCTTCATCACCATAGGCTCTTGCTTATACGTTGTTTCATGAAATTCTTCTGTGTCAGGCAATTTCTTTTGGTAGAATGACTCTGTCTACTCCTCCCATCTTCTTTTAATGCTTCCTGGATCATTTAATATTCTGCCCAAAGCATCCTTAAGTATTGCAACTTGAGGTTTGAATTTGTTCTTCAGAGCCTTAACACAAAGAAATGCTGAGCAAGTTCAGCCCCTTTGATTTTCTGACTCCAGCTCCTTGCACCTTTCATTGTAATGCTTTGTCTTCCCGTGATGCCCTCTGGAATCTTCTGTTCAACTCCTTAATATCTTGATTTCTTCCCTTTGCTTTGGCTTCTCAGCACTCTAGTGCGGTATTTAGAGTTTCTTCTGACATCCTCCTCTTTTCTTCCTCCTCTGTCTTTGTATTCTACCTGGATGATATTCTTGATGTTCTCCCATACCTCATCAGGTCTTCGCTCAAAGCCTCAAACCTGTTCTTGAGATGGTTTTGAAATTCAAGAGGGAGAGATTCAAGATTAAATTTTGGTTCCTGTGGACATGATTTCATTTTCTTCAGCTTCAGCTTGAACTTGCATATGAGTAGTTCATGGTCAGTTCCACAATCAGCTCCTGGCCTAGTTTTCACAGCTGATATTGAGCTTCTCCAGCTATTCTTTCCACAGATGTAATCGATCTGATTCCTATGCATATCATCAGGTGAGAACCATGTGTATAGCCTGCAATTATGTTTCTTATAAAATGTATATGCTATGAATAAGTCATTGATTGTGCAAAATTCTATCATTCTATCTCAGGTTTAATTTCTGTCACCAAATCCATGTTTTTCAACTGCTGATCCTTCTTCTCTATTCCCAACTTTTGCATTCCAGTCTCCCATTATTGTTACTACATCTTGATTGCATGTTCCATCAATCTCTGACTGCAAAAGTTCATAGAAATCTTCTATTTCCTCCTCTTTGGCTCTGATTGTTGGTGCATATATTTGAATGATGGTGGTATTCACTGGACTTCCTTGTGTGTATATGGATATTATCCTATCACTCACAACATTGTATTTCAAGATGGATCTAGAAATGACTTTTTTAACTATGAAAGCAATCCCATTTTCCCTCACCTTTTCATCTCCAACATGGATCATATGACCGTCTGACTCAAAATGTCCCGTGCCAGTCCACCTTATTTCACCAACACCTAGCATGTCAATATTTATGCATTTCATTTCCTTCTTAACAATATCCAATTTTCCTCAAAAGCCCTATGGACAGTCCCTGATAGTCAGGGGGATTGGGCTCTTTCTAGGCTTTGAGGAGGAAGTGCTTAAAGCTCTAGAGGACCGTCAGGAAGAGGGTGATGCTAGCCCCCCAGCCCCTCTGGAGGAGCAGCCCAGGAAAAGCTAGAGGGCGGGTCTGCTCGATGAACTGCGAGTCTTCAGGCCACTATGAGCAGGTGTGATTCAGAAGCAGCAGGTTTCAGCTTATTATGGTCTAGGATCTAGTATCTAAGGTGTGTCGGAATGTGTCTTTGTGAGCTTTACAGGCCAGATACGATGTCAAAGGCTTGGCTTTTTCCTCTGGGGAGAGAGACAGTTACGGCAATTGAAGGGGTCATTGCTGTTATTGTTGCTCTGTTCCATCGAGTAACTTGTGACTCATAACAACCCTATGTACAATAGCTCTGAATCTTGCCCTGACCTGAGCCAGTCTCCCTGTCTCCGACAAACCTACCCCTACTATCCAAGTTACTGTGTCAATCCATTTCGTTCAGGGCCTTCCTGTCTTGTGCTGCCCCTTCCAAGTATGATGTCCCTTTTCAGGGACTGGTCCTCCTGGCCACGTGACCAAAGGATGAGAGACGAAATTTCAAAATCTTTGCCTCCGAGGAGCAGCATAGTTTCACCCTTTCCAAGATAAAACTCTTCTCTTGGAAGTTCATACTTGTTCAGGACTTCTCCAGTATCACAATTCAAAGGCACTGATTCCTCTTCTCATCCTCATTTTCCAGCTCTCTGAGGCATAGTAAATAATTGCGAAGCCCATGGCTTGAATCAGGTCCACCTTAATCTCCAGACTGACATCGTTGCTCTTTAACACTTTAGAGAGGTCCCAGACAGCAGCATTCCTTAGAGCAATTTGTCTTTTGATTTCCTGACTGCTGATGCAGAGTATTGATTGTGGATCCAAGCAAGCTGTAATTGTTAACAACCTCAGTCATTTCTTCATCTATCACGATGCTTCCAGTTAACTCAGTGGTAAGAACAGTTTTCTTCTTGATGTTGAGCTTCAATCCATATTGAAGACTACAGCCTTTGACCTTCTGCATCAAATGCTTCAGATCCTCCTTAGTTCTGGCAGGCAAGGATATGCCATCTGCATAACGTAGGTTGTGCATGAGTCTTCCTCCAATCCTGATGCCACATTTCTCCTCATAAAGTCCAGCCTCCCAAACGATCTGTTCTGTATATAAATTGAAAAGGTATGGAGACAAAGCACATCCCTGACATACTCCCTTCCTGATTTTGAACCATGCAGCATTTTCTTGCTCTGGTCTGATGACTGCCTCCTGGTCCACATATAGGTTTCACATGAGCACAATCACCTGTGCTGGGATTCCCATTCTTCTCAAGGTTAGCCACAACTGCAGAAAAATTTACCTTCTACAAAATCACCTTCTCTTCCACCGTGTCTGCCTGGGGCTATTTCTCTGTGCCAGGGCTCATGGAATCCCGCAGCTCATGGCATTTACTGTGGTCCTTGGTGAACCTCACCTGCCTGTCTCCTGGACCTTTCTTTCCATCAGCGCACTTGTCAGTTGCACGTCCCTCAAGTGCAGCCAGATACGCTTCAGGTTAAGCAGAGCGCTTTACAGCCAGGAACCCAGCTCTCCTAAACTCGTTCGTAAGAGGATGGATGCTGCTTATTCGAGTTTGTAACTCAAGTCCTAATGTCTTCACTTTTAATATGAAATCATAATTCTTACCTTGCTGTTTTATTGTGACTCTTAAAAGGTTTAAAGATATAAAATATCTATAACAAGAATGGAAAGAGGCTAGTTAACCTTATAAATATACTTTATGAAGTTAATCAACAAAATAGTCTTTTGAATTCTCTGCTTAATAAAAATGTAATTGAATATAACAACAAATAAGTAATGTTACTAGTAAGTGTCAGTGGCTAGAATTACAACCTGGCCTTTCTCTCTTCTATCTTAATTTTCTTCTTTACCTTTGTGTCATGCAAAGGCATTTGACTGCGTGGATCATAACAAACTGTGGCTAACTCTGAGAAGAATGGGAATCCCAGAACATTTAATCGTGCTAATGCGAAACCTATACTTGGACCAAGAGGCAGTCCTCAGAACAGAGCAGGGTAACAATGCATAGTTCAAAATTGGGAAGGGTGTACGCCAGGGATGCATCCTGTCTCCATACCTTTTCAACCTGTATGCAGAGCAGATTATTCGAGAGGCTGGGCTCTATGAGGAGAAGTGTGGTGTTAGGATTGGTGGAAGATCTATTAACAGTCTGCATTATGCAGATGACACAACCCTGCTTGCTGAAACTGAGAAGGACCTCATGCACTTGCTGCAGAGGGTCAAGGACTGCAGCTTTCAGTATGGACTGAGGCTCAATGTCAAGAAGACAAAGATTCTCACCACTGGACCAATTGGTAGCATCGGGATGGATGACGAAGAGATTGAGATTGTTCACAGCTTCAGTTTGCTCAGCTCCGTGGTCAACACTCTTGGCACCAGCAGCCAGGAAATTAAAAAACGTATCGCAATGGGAAAGTCTGCTGTTAGGGACCTCTCCAAAGTACTCAAGGGCAATGGTGTCTCTCTGGAGAGTAAGGTGCGCCTGATACAGGCCATGGTCTTTGCAATCACTTGTTATGCATCAGAGAACTGGACAATGACTAGGGAGGATAGAAGGAGAGTTGATGCTTTTGAGCTGTGGTGCTGGAGAAGAGTATTAAATGTACCATGGACTGCCGAGAAAACAAACAGATTCATCCTAGAGAGGGTTAAACCAGGCTACTCCTTGGAGGCAAGAATTCTGAGGCTTCGTCTGACATACTTTGGACATGTAAGGAGAGACAGGTCCTTGGAGAGGGACATCATGCTTGGGAGGGTGGAGGGACAGCACAGGAGAGGAAGGCCGTCTATGAGGTGGATTGATTCAGTGACTGGGGTAGTCGGGATGGGTGTGTCAGAGGCAGTGCGATTGGCACAGGATAGAGCAGGGTTTAAGGCCATTGTACATAGGGTCACTATGAGTCGCAAAAGACTCGACGGTGCATAACAACAACAACCTCTGTGTCAGGTCTTATAGCATACTAACAGACTTCACTATTGTCTGTCATACAAATGAAACCATAATCCATCATGTGCTGTAATGTGTCATTTGATCGCTTTTGACTCCTAGTGACCCTATGTACAACTGCCCTGTCCTGAGCCAGTTTCACTGACTCCATTACACTCCCCCCTTTGCACCAGTCACTGAGTCAATCCATCTCATTCTGAGTCTTCCTCTCTTGCACTGTCCCTCCACCCTTCTAAGCCTGGGTTACGATAGAAGGTCCTGAGCATTTTCTCTTGAAATTAAAAATCCTGAGAAGCAATACTTACAGGTCTGATAGAAACTTGACTGTGCTATTAAATACCTGTCATGGTGAAATCTCGGGAGTCAACTTGCAGCCCCAACAGTGGACAGGCTTGTAAAGTGAGTCATTACGTCAAGGAGGAATCTGATCATCCGATCATCCTCAGTACAACCAAGCAAATGGGATGAAGCAAAGTGAAATCACCCGCAAGAGCGGCATTTGTCCCCGAAACCAAGCTCAGAAGGCCAAGCGGAGAGGGGAACACAGACAAATGGAACCAGAGACCCAGAAAAGGAGTGGGAGGGTGCTAGCGTGTTGAGAGGCTGTGGCCATTGCCACAGAACAAAATCAGCATAAATGGTCAAGTGGAAAATGGATTTTCTCTCTAGACTCTTTTTCAAACAATAATAAAATATTAAAACAAGCAAACAAAGAGAAAACAATCAGGGAAATAAAGATGAGATGCGAAAGCACATGGAAGGGGCAGCCCTTTGGCCAGGGGCATCAGAGTGCCCATTGAAGAGCCTTGGCCCCACAGGCTACGGCAAGGGTGGTAGGGAGACCTTGACCCAAGTTTTCTTGTCAAAATCTCAACATGAACCTAATGTTTTAAGACAGATATTTTTTCCTCTCTCTTTCTTTATATTCCAGAATATAAAACCAATTAATATTCTGTGACTGTGGGCTATTTTTCTTACAGAAAACATATTAAGTTACGGCTGCATCTGCCCATGAGATAAGTTACACATAGCAATAAGAGGAAGGGAAAGAACAGGAAAGGTTTGTAATAGACCCATGGGTTTGACTGTTTCCATCAGAGACTACAGGAACATGTAATCTGTACAGAGGAAAGGAATCAGAGCAACTATAACCAGCAAATGCCATGTCATAGTAACTTCTCATTCATTCAAGGAAATAAAGACATAAGAATGATCTCCCTTTTGGAAAGGGTTGCTTATTTGAATCCATGTTTGGTTGAGGGTTAAAACAAACTCTATATCCATTTGTCCATGGAGCCTAAGCTTGACCAGGGTCAAGTATTTTTCCCATGTTTAAAATAATTCCCTTTTGACAGAGGGAAGGCGCCCTGGTGATACAGTGGCTCAGTGTTCTTTAACCGTTCTGTTGCTTCCTGAAAGGTTGGAAGGTGAGAGCCACCAGTTATTTCATGGTAGAAGGTGATACCAGGCTTCCCACTAGCCACTCCCCAGAAGAGGCTGCACCAGCCTGCCCACCAGCCACTCCCTCGTAGAAGGTGGTACCAGGCTGCCTCTGGAAGACAGTAGACTTTACAACCATGGGGGATTTCTGCTGTGCCCAGAGGTGAGCCACTGAGTCAGAAATCAGGCAGAAAAGCAGCTTTTCTTTTTTGTTTTCAAAGTGATGAACATAGCAGAAGGAATGTTTGAAGGTGCTTAATCTACCCTCCCAAAGTTGACCAACCCCCAAGGTGTTGCCGTCAAGTCAAGTGATCCTGACTCCTAGGGACCCTGTAGAGCAGCACGAATCTGCTCCATAAGGGCTCCCAAGACTGTAACTCAAAGACCACCCTGTGCGGCGCAGTGTCTGGTGGATTTGAAGCCGTGACCTTTTGATGAGCAGATGACTGCTTTAATCATGCTGTCACCAGGGCTCCTTTTCCAAAGATAAAGAGCCATTAAAACCCTCTTGACTGTTCTCTCTATCTTCATATCCCCAGGCTCTCTTTGTCTTGCAATGGAAAGAATAAAAATAAGATCATTTTCACTTTTGAAAAGGTGTAATTAATAGCTATATTTGGTTGCATTTGAAAGGTCTGTGGTTTGACTTCACCAGCTGCTTGCCAGGAGAGAAGTGAGGTTATGGATCTGGGTCGACTTCTCAGGTTAAGAGTTCCAGGCTTGGAAGCCTGATGGAGGATCACTGGGAGCTGGGTTTATGTCAGAGGGTTAGCTCTCACTGAGTGGAATTATCTGGGTTCTTATGCAGGGCCCAGCGCATTTGTTTATCCTCAGAATGGGGCTCTAAATAATTTAGGAGTAACTCTGGACTATGTGAGCAACATTCCATCTAATCAAAAAAGCCAGTATCCAAAAGGTCCATGGAGACAGTGAGTCATTGATTCATATTGATTCATGGCCCCAGGACAAGGTGTCCCTGGGTCACCTCTTCTATGCAGGACTCCAGTCCTTTCTGTTCATGATAAGACAAGCCAAATTAGAAGATATCCTATCACTATCCAAGCTCTTCCTTTGTTTGCTTTGTGGATAAAATAAAAGAATTGCCAATTTGTGCCCTGAATAATTGAAGAACTGTTGACAGCTCAAGATTCAGAGAACCTCCTTTTAGAAGTCACTCTTCCAGAATGAACAATGGAAGCATTCAATTTCTTTCAAATCATCTGTCCTCCCATTGAATTGGAAGCATTTGGCAAGCTCTCTGGCATTCTATTCGCTCTGAGACACTCCACCAATCAGAGACAACCTCCTGTTTTAGTCATTGGATGAAAAGTAGTAACTGTTCTATTGTTACTGAAAAACAAGTGGCTTCAAATATTTATGATCATTTTTGTCTTAAATATTATAAGTATTTCTCCAGCCAAGGAGTCGAGACTGTAACCTAACCTTTTTTAATATAAAGGAAGGCTAGATTTTTCACACAGAGAAAAATCAAACAGAAGCAGTAGTAATTTTACCTCCATAGAGATATAGTTCAAATATTGTATTTACATACATTTCTTAGCTTTTCTTACCAGGACTGACTAAGGCAACTCAAAAATAGTATCTCAATTGTACAACTCTCTTAGAGAGGTCTAAAGATTTCAGAGGGCAGGCAGTGAAACTCAAACAACAGCAACAACAAAAACCATCTTATCTTCCCAAACTTTGATTTTTTTAAAACTATAATCCTCTAAGAAGGAAACAAGAATGCTGCTTTCTTCCTATTGTAGCTCAGGTTTTGGCATCGTAAAAAAAGAGAGGTTAGGGTTACTTTAATTAGTTTTGCATCACTTTGAGATGATTTGTAGAGCAGCTATGTTCTTGAGTTTTGACATTAGAATTCTTGGATTTAGTTTCCAAACTCAATTCCTCACTATTGTTGATCATTTTTTTAAAAATTGAAAAGTAATTTGAAAAATCTAGGAAGCCCTGGTCTGCAGTTTCTACGGAGTTCTACTAGTGGCTTCTCAGGAGGAAGACAGAGCCAATCCCTGTCCTGGATTTTGTTGTTTTTGTTAGGTGTCATTGAATTGATGCAATTCGTAGCAACTCTACTAACAACTGCTATTGAAACTTGCCTTATCCTGTGTCATCCTCACCATGTCTTCTGTGTTGTTGCTAGAGCTACCTCTTTTTTAACTGAGATTTTAATGAAAGTTTATAGACTTTGGATTTCCATTTATTCATTGTTGCACATTTCCCTTCCTGCCCACCCCTCCCCCCTCAGTCTGCTTTTCTCTTTGAAAAGAAAAAAAAATGAGACTGATATCAGGGTTGGGTAAGACTGAGAAAAACCGGATATGCTGTGTATACTGCACTGAAACAGATGAGGGAGAGAATAAAAGTGATGTGATATATGATAGGGTATTATGGTTATCACAAGAGTCCACAATTAAGGTTGCATAGTGGAATGTACTTGGGGCGGTGGGAGGGGTACGGGGGGATTGTGTACCAGGGAGGGAGTCTTTCTTTTACTTTTCAAAGAGAGGAGCAAACTGGGGGTCTGTGGGGGAGTGGAGGAGGGCTGGGCAGGTAGAGAAGTGCAGCAATGAATGAATGGAAATCCAAAATCTCTGTAAATGTTCATGAAAATTATTTTTAAAAATTATTAAAATAAAATTTAAAAAAGAAAAGAAAAAAATTCTTTCATTGCTGAACAATCTCCTGCTCCCCAGTCCACTTTACCATGCAACTCTTATTCTGGACTCTTGTCATGAAAGTAATACCTAATCATATATTTCTTTTAAACAGTTCTCTTCCTCATCTGTTTCAATGCCATGCACATTATGCATCCCCTCTTTTCTCAGATTCCCTTCAAACCCGATGTCAGTCTAGTTAAAAGCTCAGCCCATTGTAACAGGCACTGCGTCAATCCATCTTCTTGAGTGCTCCTTCTCTGACTCGCCACCTTTCCCACCAAGGTGTCTTTTTCCAAAGTCTGACCCCTCCTCCAGCATATTCGAAGTGTAGGAGATAGGATTTCACCTCCCTTGCTCCTAAAGAGTACTCTGGTTGCACTTACTCAGACAGTCTTGCTTCTTGTTATGACAGTCCAACATGGGATGGATATTTAGTACTCTCCAACACCAGAGTTCAAGGAAAACCCACTGGCGGATCAGTGGTGGCTCAGTTCTGACTTGTAGTGATGAGTTTGTTTATCAAATCAACAGCTATATGTGCCATTTGGAAGGGAAAAGCTAATACTTCAGAAATAACAATTATAGAGCAAAGTATTATAATAGAATGTTAAGAGAGCTTGTATTGGATAATAAGAAGGGAAGAACTTGCTCAGCATTTCCCAAGTTGGAAGAACTGGGGGGTGGGGGTGGGGGAACCAAACAAAAAAACAAATTCAAGCCTCAAGGTGCGATACTGAGAAATACTATTAGCAAAATCTTGAATGATCCAAGAAGCATTAAAAGAAGATGAAACACACAGAATCATGTCCCAAAAGAAATATGATTGGTCGACAACTGTGATCAAGAGCCAATGGAGATAAAGGATAAAGGTCAAGCAGCATTGAAGACATGGACAAAAAATAAGTCCTCAAGAACTGATGGGATTCCACTTGACATGTTTCACCTAAAAGATGCAATTCCGGACATGCTCATTAGTCTGCGCTAGGAAATTTGAAGGAAAGATGTTTGGCCAACTGGCTGGAAGTGATCCATATTGGTTTCTATTCTCAAGAAACGTGATCCAACAGAATGTGAACATTATCAAACAATATCGTAAATATCATATGCAAGCAAAATATTGCTGAAGATCATCTCAACATGGCTAGAAGAGCGCATTGACAGAGACTCATCAGAAGTTAAAGCAAGGTTTAGACCAGCCTGTGATATTAGGCAGACCATTGCTGATGTATGGATCCTAGCCGAAACCAAAGAATACCGGGAAAAATGGCTTTAATAACTATGCAAAGACATTTGAGAGGACTCTTCAACAACCTTTGTTATCATGCAAATGAAACAACCTTACTTGTTGAAAGTGAGGGAGATTTGAAGTGCTCTCTCCTGAAGATCAAAGACTAGAGACTTCAATATGGATTGCATCTCAATAACAAGAAGACAAACATTCTAACCCCTGGGTAGATGGAGAAAATATTGAAAGTTTCAAGGATTTCATCTTGGATCCATAATCAACACTTTTGTACTAGCAGAGAGGAGATCAGGAGACATACTACTTGGGGAAGTCTGCTGCCAGATATTACGGCGGAGTGATAATGTCAGTTTGAAGGGTAAGTTCCACTTGATTCAGGTCGTGGTCTTTCCAGTCATTTGTTATGCATCTGAAAGTTAGTGAATAAGAATGACAGAAGAAGAATTGATACCTTTCAGCTGCGGTGTTGGAGAAGAGTGCTGAAGATCTTACGGACTGCTAAAAGAACAGCTATGTCTTGGAGAAGGTGCAGCTATGTGCTCCTTTGAGCCAAGAATTATGAACCTTTGTCTCAGACTATTTGGATATGTTGTTAGGAAAGGTTATGCCTTGGTGAGGGACATCACGCTCGGGAAGAGGGGGGCGGTAAGAGAAGCAGACCCTCAACTGGGTGGGTTACATGGTGACTGCAACTATGGGCTTGAGTGTGCCAGAGATTGTGAGGACAGCATAGGACAGAATAGGGTTCAGGTCAGCTGTTCATAACATTGCTAAGAGTTATACTCAACTTAATGGGACAATGACGATATCTACTTACTCTCCTTTCTAAGAACTAGGTGGTGATAAGCTATTAACACCAAAAAATCACCTGTGTTTTGATATCAAATGTTAGATTGGCCCCAGTATAATATTATTGATAATGGCATCATGTAGAAGATTAGTTGGTAATTTTGACTGCACATTTTTACTGTTGTTAGTATTATTAATGGTGCGGGTAGAGTTTGTGTATGCTGGTGTGTATGTATGTTTCTTTGCATTTGATAGGTAAGCATTCCCTGCAATGAAGAATTACAATTGGTATAATTTTGATGATGAATCTTGAATCTCCTTAAATTTAATTATGGGAAACCCAAACTGAGGGTAAGTTTACTCACATTCGTAAAATTTGTGGGTCCATATGGGTGAACAGATTGCTTTATTCACAGGTTGTCCCAAGCAGGAGTTATAGCCAGAGATAAATATCCCTCCCTCTTTGCCCTTGATGTCAGGAAAAATCTGTCTACATCAGTCAATGCTCGGGGTAATTTGGACCTAACCATATAAAAATCAATTACAAATGCATACCTGGACCTAGACAACTGAAATTGCTTCATAACATGTCTCTGGCTCCTATCTTCCTAATCTAATTCCCTTTCCATACTGCGAGACTTAACTTCCCAAATCACCATTTTTTATTAAATTATTTCCTAATCTTAGTGACTCATGTTTGCTTACAAAATACAGTCTTTGTACCTTGGAATAATATTCAATGTCTTCTCGCTGTGTCACTTCCACTGCCCTCCTGTCGTTAATTCTTGTCAACCCGTGAAGCGCATGATTTCCACATGCAGCTAAACTGGATCATTCAACTTTTCCTTCTAGAGCTTTTACTTATCTGACTGCTGATGACATTTCTTCTCTCTGGAAAATACTTTCAATTATCTCCTTAGTCGTTCATTCAAGAAATATTCAACTATCTGTCAGGCCTTATTCTATTCTTGGGGATCTAACAATTAATACAACAACCTAGCTTCTAGCTCTCTTGAAGCTTATAAAGAAACCTACTTTTAAAAATTCCATAAGACCTCTTCATAAGAGGGTCTCCTTGAGTTCATGCAGCTGTAAAATCTTTATCTTTCTTCTCAAAAATTCCATTGTTTATTTCATCATTAATGTTTTTGTCAACTTCATTGCTATACTTTAGATTGCAAATTTCTATTAAGTAATACATCCATTTCAAAATTTCCACAAAATAGCACAATTCCTAGAACATGGGCTTCTAAAAACAACATTCTAGGAAGACATCCAATAACATTTATTGTTATTTAAAGAACAATATGAAAATCTATCAATATTATGTACCATGTCTTACATATTTACTATGCTCCAAGTATTATGTGATGTACATCAAATACGTAATTTCTCACTTCCACAATAACACAACAGGATACACATTATTTTCTCCACATTTCTCAAAGAAAAACTAAGACCATTAAGATTTAAAAAAAACAAAAACAATAGGAGACTCTTTTGTCCTGAAAGATTGTTGATTTCTTCTCTTTAATTACAGAATTTAATTGTAAAACTATCCTATGATCAGACATTGATCTCAAAGAGGACAAGATAGAGACTTTAACACTATACTGGCCTCATGGATTCAGGAACTGCGCACAAATGGATAGACAAATTCTTCTCTGAGAATTGCCTTAGTTATCCTGCTCTCCTGAAAGAAGAATACTGGAAGAGGATGTCTTTCACAATTACAGTACCTCACAGTTTAGGATGCTTAACGGCTCAGGTTTGAATGCTGCATCTTGGGGAAGTGCTCCTCTCTGTCCAGCATTCATCTATGGACTTAGCACTCCCAGGAGGACAGGAAGTTTCCAGCAGAAATTCGGTTCCAAAGGATGTACTCTTCTCCTGACCCTTTTTTCTTGGTATCATTAGGTATCTCTCTCTTTTCATTTCTTTTATCTCTTGTAAGATAAAAAATGTTGCAAGTCCTATCCCTGGGACATTCCCTTAACTTTGGCTTTGGGCTTTGGTGGCATTAAGGGCTTTGCATATAACATTTAATGCTTTTGCAACTGACTGGCTTATGAGATGATGGGAGATTATCTCATGACTGCCATAGTTCATCATTTTATATACACACATATTTTTTTTCTATAATTATATTTTATTAAT
>NW_006399753.1:6298804-6302206 GCF_000299155.1 Elephantulus edwardii | reverse complement strand
CATCCTCCTTTGTTTCCAGCTGGGAGCTGGGGCCTGTCAGTCCTGTCTGCCACGAGGACCTGATGTGGGCCACTTTGACCAAGTGTCCTTCAGAGCCACACTTAAAGCAAGTGTGTGGGAGCTTCCTCTCTACTCCCTTGCCTACCTGTGGCTCTCGCTTATGACATCTCTTAAGCACTCATCTCTATTCCCAAATCTGCTTATCCCATGTACCTATGGGACACCTAGCTGTGGCTCTCAGTGGGAGCAATGACAGGTGGCCTGTGTGGGGACAAGAAATGTCCTCAGCTGATCTCAAACTGAGCACTGGAGTGGAAACATGCAGCTTCTGTTCCTTGGCTGGGTTATCTCACAGGAAGCTTGTTCCGTACCGATTCCGCTCCCCCTCCCCCCAGGACCAGCTTCCAGCTAGAGCACTCTAATGGCTTCCTTTCCTTTCCTTTTATCCATTCTACCCAAGTGTCCGTGGTTATTACCACTTCATTTCCTCAATAAACTCCTGAGGATCTTCTTGAAATTTTCTTGGATAAATGAAGCCATGACATCTGCATAATTTGTGGTTCTCAGCAGTTGTCCTGCTACTGCTCTGTTCTGTCCTGTCCTCTCTACTGCCCATGCCTTCCTTTCCTTGCTCATTTTCTGAACTAACATTCCGTCATCTATAATTCTGGCACTTCCTCTACTCTCTGGATGAAGCTTGAACTTTCAATTCTTGAGCCTCTGTGTGTGTGTGTGTGTGTGTGTGTGTGTGTGTGTAAGTCCCTTCCTCACTTTTTAAATTCTTTGCTTCCCTCTTCCTTGGCTCAATTTTCATTAAAGTTGATTTAGTTACAAAGAACCCATTATCAACAAATTCCAGTTGACTCTGACTCATGACTACATGTAGATCAGTAGAACACACCACTCCAAGGGATTAGCAGGACTGATTTTTCAGGATCAGTGACCCAAGTCTTTACCCCAAAGCATCTGATCATATTAACCATAACCCCTACCCAGAGACCTCATTAAAGCCAACAATAAACAAACAAAAGATACGCCTTATAGATTGGAACTCAACAAAATTCTCTCTGACTGACAGTGTTAACTATGGCCCTTGACTTTGATTCTTGGTCTGAAGAAAATTTAGGTATAGGTCTTTATCTGTACAGTTTAGTTCTGCCGACTTCCTTCTTGCACATGGCCAAAGGATATATTCCCATTAACTCTAATTAAATTGGGTTTTGAGGAAGTATAGCAAAGATATTTGAATTTAAAAACAGTACCAGCTGCCAGCTTGTCAACTCTGAATCATGATGTAACCCCATGTATCTCATGAAAGAACTATGTTCCATAGGTTTTTTTTTCCTAGATAGTATTTTTGTTTGTAAATCACCAATTCCCTCTTTTTTAAGCACCCCTGGATAGATCTGAACCTCTGACCATTTTTTAGCAAGTGTGCACTTGAACTGTTTTTATTTCCCTGGCGCCCCAGATTAGAGTTTAAAGCCTATCTGCTATTTTTACTAGTCATTCAAATTTGAGTAAGTGACCTAGACTTTTCCTCAAGTACTATATTTTAAAATGGTTTGGTTTTTTTTTTTTTTTTATAAATGATACTAGTATACATTGTAAAGATCAGGAATAAATTTTTATTTCTTTTGTCAATCCCTGTTAAGTGTTCAATAATTGAGCTACTATTTAATCACATGCTAAACACTTTTATAATATCAATATGGATTTCCCCCCTCTTTAATGTTAAGCTTTCCTAATACTTCAGAGACTTGACTCTCTTTCAAATAATAGGAGGAGTATAGAATTTAGAGCAACATCTGTGGAAGTCACAAGATCCCAGCTTGCTCTGAGTAGTATTGGAATGATTTCAGAGGTCAGAAGCACAATCACATTCACCTCTGACACGGCTGAGCAATGAGTAATGACTAACTTGGGGAGTCTTGCTGGGAGGCCATGATAAAAATTATGGACTTGTCAACAGCAATGATTTGGGTTACATCTGCACATTGGTCATTGTTTATCGTGTCAACCTTGAGTGGCCTTCAGATCCGTTCCATCTGAAGTATCCATCATCTGACATCATCCGACATCGTTCTGAGAGATGAAAGGCTCTAATCTAGTGCCCTCCCTCTGTCCCTGGACATGGACACTCATCAGCACTCCTTGTTCATCTGGGAAACGAGTGACATTTTTTTACCATGGCAGTAGATACTTTATCTATATTAGAACATTCTGCCCCCACCCTAAATGATTAAAATTCTGCTTGCAAGACTTTATGAGCAATAGATTTGGGAGCAAATGGCTTTGTCTGGAATATATTTTTTTTTTTTTTTTGCTTCTCCCTAGCTGTTTGACATTGGTCAAAACATTTATCCTTCTGCATGTTGGGTTCCTCGACTGTGACATAAGGATAAAAAATAGTTTTCAGATGGATTAGTGTTGTTATGAGTGATAAATATGATGAAAGTGCTTTGAGAACTAGAGTCATAATAAAAGAAAGAAAAAGAGATATATGAGGATGAGGAGGAAAATTAATAGAACTAATATAGCTGAGGTTTTGGTTAAGTACAGGTCTTTTTCTATACAGTTTAGTTCTACTTACTTACTCCTTGCCCAGGGCCAAAGAATATCTTCCCATTAACTCTCATTTCTCAGCGATCTTTTAACTCTAAACTGACTCTAAGTTAACCTCTTTGAAAGAGGAAGATAGATCACTTAATATTCAGATACATTTTGTTCTAATTCAAATGTATTCATTGTCTATTTTTAACAAGATGAAATTTATAGAAAGAAACACAGGTGCAAAACGTTTTTATTTCCATTTGTCCTGTTACTTCATTATTTGTTCCCAGAAGAAATTAGGTTATCGCTTTGGATTGTCTATAAGGAAAAATACAAAAAAGAACTCTATGGAAAAACTGATGAATTATTCCAGTTAGAGTTAGGAAGACTCTCCTAATCATACAGTGATGGATATATTTAAATGTATAAAAACTATCTTTAGAGTAAACGATTCTTGGTGATAATTTCATGAAGAAAGGGATGGAGCTAATATGTGTACAATAACGCCTGAATGTCTAGAGTTAGAGATGAAGACCCAGATCGTTAGGATGGGCCTGTTCTAGGGACGCAGAATTGCTCTGGTGTAAGGATTCTTCCCCACTATCAGGACTCGGGAAGGTTTCATCCTGCTGTACCTGGTTCACTAGGAGTGGGAGTCAGCGCAAAGAAACAAAAAGAGGTCTAGAGATCTTGAAAAGTGGAAGAATATCCCTTGCTCATGGATAGGAAGACTCAATGTTGTGAAAATGGCAATACTACCAAAAGCAATTTACACATTTAATGCAATCCCAGTACAAATACCAATCCCATTCTTCAACGAGATGGAAAAGGCAATCTCCAATTTCGTAT
>NW_006399753.1:6279550-6297014 GCF_000299155.1 Elephantulus edwardii | reverse complement strand
AAAGGACACACTGACAAAGGAGATTAAACAGAACTGGCTTTGACAAGCACTGTGGCAATTGGACAATTAAAACAGATATTCAGAGGGCGGGGGAAGAACAAACTGGGGAAGAGGGTAGAGAGAATGGTACAGCAATGAAGGAATGAAAACCCCAAATCCTTGTAAATGTTCATTAAGACTAATAAAATTTAATTAAAAAAAAACAAAAAAAAAACCCCAAATAACCTGCTCTAACATGTTGACTTTCCTAATAAACCCCATAATTATGAAAAAAACAAAAGTAAGTAACAACAGAAAGGAAAAGAATATTTAAATAAAAAGAGTAAGTCTGGGGACGGTAAGGTGTTTTTATAAAAAACACATACACCAGGGACATCCGTAATTAACACTCTGGGTACGAGCAGTCAGGAAATAAGGAGACACATTGCAATGGGGAAATCTGCAATTAGGGACCTTTCCAAATTATTGAGGAGCTGCTGATGTCAGATGGATCCTGGCTGAAAGTAAGGAATACCAGAAGAATGTCTATATGTGCTTCATTGACGATGCAAAGACATCTGACTGTGTGAATCATGACAACTTGTGGCTGACATTGAGAAGAATGGGAATCCCCGAGCACTTGATTGTGCTCATGAGGAACCTATATCTGGACAAGGAGGCTGTTGTGCAAACAGAGCAGGGGAGCCCTACGTGGTTTGGAACTGGGAAGGACGTGCATCAGGGATGTATTCTGTCTCCATACATGTTCAGTCTATATGCTGAGCAAATTATCTGAGAAGCAGGACTCTATGAAGAGAAGTATTGCATCAGGATTGGAAGGAGACTCATGAATAACCTGTGTTATACAGATGACACAACTTTGCTTGCTGAAAGTGAGGAAGATTTGAAGCACTTGTTGCAGAAAATCAAAGAGCACAGTCCTCAGTATAGATTACATTTCAATATCAAGAAAACAAAGACTCTTACCACTGGAACAATAGACAGTGTCATGATGGATGGAGACGAGATTGAAACTGTCAACAGTTTCATCTTTTTTGGATCCATAATTAACTCCCTGGGTATGAGCAGTCAGGAAATAAGGAGGCACAGTGCAATGGGGAAATCTTCCGTCAGGGACCTGTCCAAATAATTCAGGAGCAGTTATGCCAGTCTCATGCTCATCTGATTCAGGCCATGGTCTTTCCGATTACTAGCTATGCATCTGAGACCTGGACAATGAATAAGGATGACAGGAAAAGAATTAATGCCTTTGAGCTGTGGTGTTGGAGAAGAACACTGAACATTCCTTGGATGGTCAAGAAAAGAAATAGATATATTTTGGAAAGGGTGCAATCAGAGTGTTCCTTGGAGGCAAGAATGATGAGGATTTGCCTCACATACGTTGGACATATTGCTAAGAGGTGCTGTTCTTTGTAGAGGGAAATGATGTTGGGAAGGGTGGAGGATCGGAAAAGGAGAGGAAGAACCCCAACCAGGTGGATTAACAAGGTGCCTGCTGCAATGGGCTCTTGTGTGTCAGGAAGTGTAAGGATGGAACAGGTCAGGACTGGGTTCAGATCTTTTGTTCATGGTGTTGCTATGAGTCATACTCAACTCAGTGGCACCTAACAACCCCAACGACAAGGTGAGTTAAAAAATTTCCTAGATAAAATAAATCTATAAATGATAACAAATATTTTTAGAGTTTCTCAAGAGTCTAGGTAAAGCAATATAAATAACCTACAAGCAGAGAGATGTTTCAGTAAAAATTATCAATCGGGAACAAAATGGAAAATAATGAAACAAGATAAAACAGGGCTTTCAAAATCTGTGGGGAAATAATCATTTTCCAGAAACACATGTTATTTGGAATCCCAAAAGCAGTTTGGGGAAAAGATAGATCAACAGAAAACACATATGGGATAACGGTCAATGATTTTCTGAAATTCATCAAAGAGAAGAATAAATGGAACCAGAAGTTCAGAGAACTCTAATAAGCATAAATTAAAATAAAGACCAAGCTTGGAAAATGATACTGTAATAGCTAAAAACCATAGAAAACTAGAAAAACTTAAAAGCATCAGAGAAAATAATAAATTATATCTTCAAACTACCAGTCGAGGGGAAAAGAAAACATTTATCTATTTTATGTATAGGTCAAGGACTGCAGTCTTCAATATGGATTGAAGCTCAATATCAAGAAAACAAAGATTCTCACCACTGGACTGATTGGCAGCATCAATATGGATGGTGAAGAGATTGAGATAGTTAACAGTTTTAGTTTACTTGGCTCTACAGTCAACACTCGTGGTAACAGCAGCCAGGACATCAGGAGATGAATTGCATTGGGAAAGTCAGCTGTGAGGGACCTCTCAAGAGTACTGAAGAGCAATGACTTCAGGCTGGAGACTAAGGTGTGCCTGATTCAGGCTATAGTCTTTGCAATTACATGCAAAGTTGGACAGTGAATAAGGATGATAGAAAGAGAATTGATGTCTTTGAGTTGTGGTGATGGAGAAGAGTGTTGAATATACCATGGGCTTCTAGGAGAACAAACAGGTTTGTCCTGGAGAGGGTGAAGCCAGAATGTTCCTTGGAGTCAAGGATTCTGAGGCTTCGTCTGACATACTTTGGGCATGTTGAAAGGAGGGACTGGTCCTTGGAGAGGGACATCATGTTTGGGAGAGTGGAGGGACGGCGCAGGAGGGGCAGACCCTCGATGAGATGGATTGATTCTGTGAGTGGAGTGGTGGGAATGAATGTGTTTGGGACAGCGAGATTGGCACAGGATAGAATGGCGCTTAGGGCTCTTGTACATAGGGTCGCTATGAATCACAAACGACTCAATGGCACATAACAACAACAACAACAGCATCTGTATATATAATTGTTGTTCTTGTTGTAGTTGTTGTTAGGTGCCACTGAGCCGCCTACGGCTCACAGCAACTCTACAAACAACAGATCTGAATCTAAACCTGCCCTACCCTTTGCTATCATAGCACTTTCCCTCATACTCAAGCTCATTGTTGCAATATCTGATTCAGTCCATCTTGTTGAGAATATTTTCCTCTTTTATTCACTGTTCCTTGCATGATGTCTCATTCCAAGGATTGGCCCTTCCTGACAGCATTCCTTAAGTATGTGAAGTGAAGTTTCAACAAATTCACCTCTAAGGAGCAGTCTAGTTGCACTTCCTCAAAGTTGCACTTTTGTTCCTTCAGGAGCCCAAGAGATACTCAATACTTTCTCCTAATTAATTCAAAGTCATTTATCCTTCTTTGATCTTCATTCATTGCCCAACATTCAGATGCATTGAAAGTAATAGAAAATCTCATATATTGGATCATTGTTGTTGCTATGTGCCATCTAGATGCTTACAGCTCCTAGTGACCTGTGAACCCTGTCCTATCTAATGCAACCTCACTGTCTCTGATACCCTATGCCCATTACCCCAGTTACTGTGCCACTAATCATCTTCTCCAGGGTTTTTCTCTTTTACACTATATCCCTCTGTCCTTCCTAGCATGATATCCTGCTCCAGCGACTGGTCCCTTCAGGCATCATGCCCAAAGTATGTGAGAAAGAGCTTCAGAATCTTTGTCTCCATGGAGCAACTTGGTTTCATTTTCTCCAGCCATTCTTGTTCATTCTCTTGGCTGTTCTTGGTATGTTAGTCTTTAAACTAATATTTTTATTCTTTACCACTTTGGATAAGTCCTTGACATCAGAATTTCCCAATGCAATGGATCTGCCCCTTTTTTTGTTTGCATACAATAATTAATATACATTGTGTTTCATTCATGTACACTGTGTTTTATACAATAATTCATTTATATTGTGTTTTATATACTTGTGTTTTATACAATCTTACATTGACATTGTGTTTCATGCACTCATTCATATACATTGTATTATAGAGAAATAATTACTATTGATCTATGCCTATTTTATGAAAACTTTTCTTTTATACTGTTTTACTTACAAAGTTCATATACATTGTTTTTCACACTGGATCTTTCTCATTTCCTTTACCCAACCCTCTCTCCAGCCATCAAATTGTGTGATCCTGTGATTAACCACTCCCACTCTCCCATTTCCTGCCCATCATTCCCCCTTTGCTTTCCTCCCCTTGGATCCTCATACTCTTTCTACAATAATGATCTTATACAGTATTTGTCCTTATGGGACTGAGTCAGTTCACTCAGCATAATGCTCTCCAGTCCCTCCCAAGTTAGGTAGTGATTTACAAAATCATAGCTCCTGTGTACTGAGTAGTATTTCGTCGTGTGCGTGTACCATAACTTTTCACTCCATTTAGTTGTGTTTGGACATTCGAGCTGTTTTCCTGTTCTTGCGATGGTGAATAACACTGTTGTGAACTTTACTGTTACCATGGATTTTGATTGTCGGTCAAAATAAAGCAAAATTTTAAACTACTCTTTCCCTCATTGGCTTCAATGCAGTAAACATAATTTATTCAGTTCATTGAAATTAATAATAACAATAAAAATATAAAAAATAATAAAGCAAAATTGTTGACAAAGTCAATGTTTTCTACAACTATCATGATGTTGCCTATTGGTCAGAGATAAGGATTTGTTTTATTGGTGTGAAGATGTCAAGAAAAGAAAAAAATGTTCTGAGGTGTTATTAACTCAAACACAGCATGTAGACATACTCTGTGTGATGGATCTGAACCTTTCACTATCCTGTGCTGTCCTCGTCATCTCTGACGTACATGGGCCAACTGATGCAGACTTTTTGTCAATTCCTCTTTTTGAAGGTCTTCCTCTGTTTTGGTGATCCTCCATCTTTTCAAGCATAATGTTTTCTTCCAAGGACTGGCCAGACTAACCAACAGTGTGACCAAAACATGTGAGATGAACTCTTACAGCCTTGCCTCAAAGCTGGGTATAGACTTTTCTTTTTTTTTTTGTGGTGTGCAGGAAACATTCACCATAATAGAAAAGATGGTAAAAGAGAAAGTAAATATGAATGGTTACAGTTTTAAATAAAATTATATCTGTATTTTAATGAAATAAGCTTTCTAACATTAAAAGCAGAGATTTGTCAGCATATATAAAATTTCAGTCTAAAAGTATATGCTTTCTTCATGAAATAAGCATAAGGATGGAACAGAATTATTTACTAGGAAAACTCTAATCATCAGGAAGCTGGAGTGGTTTAATCGTTGTCAAACAAGACAGCTTCAGAATACAACTGTGTAAAGGACATCTCTGGGTGACAATGAGGCCAATTTATCAGAAAGGAGTAGCCATCCAAATAGCACTTCACACATAAGAAAAACAAAATTAAAAACAGAAAGTCAAATGATAAAAATCCATCATTATAGCTGAGAATTAAAAATTACCCCCTCAATAACTGATGGTACAAGTAGAGAGGTTATCAAAAAGCTTATTGAAAACTACTCAACATTGTGACAAAATTTGCATTATTGACTGTTTTATAACACTCTATCCATAATAAGTGAGCACTGGTGGCCTAGTGGTCAGGAACTGTACTGCATATCTGAAGGTATACAGTTCAAATCTACCACCTGGTCCACAGGACAAAGGAGGGCACTCTCCTCCTGTGAGATTAACTGCCTCTGAAAAGCTGCTGGAGGGTCAGCTTTTGCTGTTCTCACTCAGTGGTACATAAAAACACAAGAACAATAATGCAATAACAAAAAATGTTCATTATTTTCAAGTAAATAAGAATACTTAACAAGTTTTAGCCCATTTAAGGAAATTTAAAAAAAATACAAAGTTCTCTGATTATAAGGTTTAAATTAGAAGGCAATAAAAATATACCTAAAGGATCTGTGATCAATTAGAATTTAAGGCACTCATATTGAATGAAATCAAGTCAGAAAAGTAAGATTAAAAATCCTCATGAAGAAATGTCTTTAATCAATTATCTAAGCTTCCACTTCAAGAAACTAGAAAGGAAGGAGTTACACTACAGTATGTAGAATATTACACAGGAGTTAGAAAGAATAGGCTGAATTTGGTGACGAGAAGTATGTATACACTGAAACAAAGAAAATGTCCAAGTACTAAACAACCTAAATATAATTAATTCAATGTGAATTATAAGCAGGAACACATGAATGAATAAATGAGTGCATGAATAAATGAAATGATAATACTAGGATTTGGGAAGGGAATTACAGATTAATTTAGGTGAGTTCCAAGTTTCTGCCTAGCGATTTTGTTTAGTGTTTTGCACAGATTCAATTATGTTACAAAATCACTGATTGAAAAAAAGGAAAAGATGAAAAATCAAGAGGATGAAATCTTCTTTTAGTTAACATCCTAATAAATATTTAGGACACTAAACACTGTGGTGTTGGAGAACACGTCTGAATAATCCATGGACTGTTGAAAGAACAGAGATGTCTTGGAGAGGTACAGGCTGATAAAGCTTCATCTCACATACTTAAGATATGTTGCTAGGAGAGGCTATTCCTTGGAGACGGACAACATGTTTGGAAAAGTGAAGGAACAGTGAAAGAGAAAAAATACCTCAACCAGGTGGATTGACCAAGTGACTGCAGCAACGGGTTGGAGTGTGTCAGATTGTAAAGCTGACGCAGGATAGGACAGGACTCAGATCTGTTCTTCATTGGATTGCGCTATGAGTTGTACTAAACTCAACCACATCTAACAACAACAACAACAACGATAAATATTTGGGGCAAAGCAAAACCTAAGTTTATTTGACCCTGAAGTTCATTTTCTTTTTGGAAAATATTGCCTCAATCCAAAAGATATTTTTTGCTTTAAGCAAGAAAATACACATGTCAGCATCTTCTTTTATCTCCTCTCAGTTATTTATTTTTCAACAGATATCTACGCTGAAAAGTGACATGGCAAATTGAATGGTTTATAAGCTTTGAAATGAAACAATCTTCTTTGGAATTAACCTACATATATTCACATAAACACACAGACACAAAGTAACAACAAACAAACAAGCATAATACAACCAGTAGTCAAGAAACTTGTGAGCCAGTAATACATACTTTTGTTATTTTGCTTCTTCCTGTTTTTCTCTCTAAATTCGATCTCCAGAAAACAGTTTGCTGTTAAAAGGGAGAAACAATCTTCAAGCTGAAGGATTGAAGTAATTGTTATTGATTGAATAGGAACTGACTCACAGCTCATCCTCCTGGAGGTTTGCAGAGGGTAAAAAAAAAAATCACACAGGAGGAAATTGTTCATCTTTCTCCCTTGCAGCAGCTGGTAGATTCGAACTGTCTATCTTTGGCTTGGTAGCACAATGCTAATATTAGAATGAGACCCAGGAGACTTTGCAGTGTGCTTGAAATTTTAGAAATTTTTTGTCTGCACATTACCTTCTTCCATAGCATAGTCATACCTATGATTCTCTGGGATGTGCCTTTCGGTATCAAACCTCTGACGGCACTGATCTGAGACTTCCCAATGTTTCTTAACAAGCCCTTTCCTTTTTTCAAATAAAGCTCACTGCCATTGAGTCAGTTCCAACTCCCTGTGACCCCCATCTGGTTTCCAGGGGCTTTAAGGGAGGAGATGGCCATATGTCCCCACAGAACAGGTAGCAAAGTGACTGACCTTCTCATTAACAACCTTGACACATTGTGAACTGCCTTGTTCTACGCCATTTCAATCACGGATTTAGTTTGACTGTTTTCACCTTGACTTAAGTCCCCTAAACTATTCCTCACCTTGACTCAGCCAGGCAGATCCACTTGTACCCTGGGCATTGTTGTGACCTCTCCTCAGTTCTAGTCCTCAGACCTACAAAACACAAGCACTGAGCCATCAGGCACCTGGCTCCCTCTTCCTTAGTCCTGTCCTCTTGCAATAATTGACCAAAATTCATAGAAATCCTGTTGCAGAGACAAAACTTTCTAGTAGTAGATTGGGAGTAGATAATGTAATTGGCCTTTTTCATTTTTAACTGCTCATCTCTGTGATAGAAGCAAATGTAATTTTTATGTAGTTATGAGAAGGGAAATTGAAACAGGGATCATTTTGCAGCATTATATTCCTATGCACTTGTTCCAACTTTCCTCTGCAATTGCTGTTCACCACTCTGATGTAATTGCATAGGTCATTTGTAGAAAAGCATAATTATACCTTTAGGTAATGCTCCCTCATGCACTATTAAGTCATGAATTTTTTTAAAGGAGAAGGAGGGAGCTAAGGTGACTGGGAGAGGAGTCATAGAATCATTGGATCTGAAGAAATTTAGAGACTGGTAGCAACATACTATCCTTGATACCAACTGACAACCTCATTAAAAATGTTCACCACATTGCATCAAAATATCTTTTTTATATAATGGCCCTTCTCTTTATGTTATACACTCTTGACTGGGGCTACTGGCTCTAATTCATCTCTTGCGTCTTAGCAGCTAGTATATTGCCTGGAACAATGTACAAACCTGGTGTTTTCTGCTGAATGAATGCTGACGAGATTACTTAGAGAAAATCAGAATGGAAATTTTTTTGCATGTTTGCAAATTATATTCTGTTAGAAGACATCTAGTTAGAAGAAAGTTTTGAAGTCTGCTTATAGTTGATACTTCTTTACCACAGAGACTTTAATGTAGCATGGAAAACCTTAGCCACAGAGACAGAGCTTATGCCGATGACTGTCACTGTCCAACCTTCCCACTAATATCTCTGAGAATAGAACCCTCTAGACAGAGGACAGACTGCTACGGAGCTCTAGGACCACCATGATGCAATTAACAGCACATGCCCACTAACACGTATTTGCCGCTCAGCAAGTAGTAAACATTTTTATATAAATATGAAAACCCCTTTATCTTTCACAGAGTACTTTTCATGGAAATTATTTTATTGATAGTCCTGATTGATCCACGATTGTATTGCTTAATATAGGAACGAGGAAGGCCTTGAACGTAGGCTTCTTAATTCCTCCCACCGCCCAAACTCATCTTTTCCCTTTCCCCAGTAAAAAGATATTGAAGGCTTTCCATTTCTTATGTCAAAATTATAAAACTTTTAAAAGACTAAGTATCTATAGACTCGATCCTAATTTAAAGCCCAAATTGCTGTCTTTCCTACTCCTGCAATGGATCTCCCTTGGGTCAGATGCCAAGTCTTAAGAAAGAGAGAAAGGGGAAAAAAGAGAGAGAAGTTGATCATATTGTTGTTAGATGCCCTTGAGGTGACCATGATGCACAGTGACCCGTTGAATAACAGAATGGAACCTTGTCTTCTGCACCGTCCTCATGATTTCTATCACGCTCAAGTCCATTGCTGTAATCACTGTGCTTACTTGTGTTTTATTGACTATGCAATGGCACAGACTGTGTGAAGCATAAATTGTGGCTAGCATGACAAGAATGGGGATCCCAGAATACTTAATTATGTTTGCACAAAATGTATAGATATACACAGATCAAAAAGGATTCATCATAATAGAATCAGAGAACGCTGCATGGTTTAAACTCAGGAAAGGGAAAGGTATGTGCCTGGGCTGTATTTGTTCTTCATTCCAACCAATTTTTATGCTGGACAAATAATTTGAGAAGCTGGACTCTGTGAAGGAGAATGTGGCATCAGGATTGGAGGGAGACTAGAACTAGGGTGTTAGAATTTAATGAAGTAAAGATTTCTTTCCAGCTCCTCGCATCATATCTATTTTTGGGTGCCTTCTCCTTCCATACTCTGTTGAAGTCCTCTGTGAAACAATAATGTCTGGAAGTTTATGACATTACCACAAATCATGACAGCAGCTCTTAAATGCAAATTTACAGTCTACAGGTATTCACACCAACTTATTATTGGCAAGGCTTGTTAGCTGCATGGTTTGTAAAAAGATCCCTGAAATAGCCCTAACAGAGAAAAATCCTCATGACTTCTTGCTCCAGATGCTTGCCAGGATCAAAGGGGGCCTGGCCATGAGCAGACTCCTTGGGCACTGTGTGGCTGACTTTCCTAGTCTTGATGCTAAAGATCATTTAACGACTGACTTTCTGCAGGGATAGGTGGGAACTCCCTTTGCCTTCTATATTCTTCCACAAGAAAGTGACCAGTCCCTGGAAAAGGACATCATGCTTGGAAGGGTGGAGGGACAGTGCAGGAGAGGAAGACCCCAGATGAGATAGACTGACATGATAACTAGGCTAATGGGGGTAGGTGTGTTGGAATCTGTGTGAAAAGCTCAGGATATGGAAGGGTTCAGAGCTGTTGTACATAGGATTGCTGTGAGTCACAAGTGACTCAGTGGCACATACAATGACAACTAGGTGTGTCTGTACTTTCTCCAAGACATATCTGTTTATTGCTAGGAAAGGCTATTATTCCTTGGACAGAGACTATCCTTGGAAAGGTGGATGATTGGCAAAAGAGAGGAAGACTCTCAACCAGGTGGATTGACACAGTGACTGCAGCAATGGGCTCAAGCATGTCAGAAATGAAGATGATGGCACAGGACATGACAGGGTTCAGATCTGTCGTTCACAAGGTTGCTATGAGATGTATTCAACACTATGACACCTACCAACAACAATGTGCATTCTGAACCTTAAAAAGCAACTTACTCTTTTTGTATGAACCTTAAAAATCAACTGACTCTTTTTTATGGAGAAGGACGTCATGATTGGGAGAGTGGAAGGACAACGCAGGAGAGGAAGACCCTCGATGAAATGGATTGATTCAGTGACTGGGGTAATGGAGGTAGGTGTGTAGGAGATGGAAATTGGCACAGGATAGAGCAGGGTTTAGGGCTGTTGTACATAAGGTTGCTGTAAGTTGCAGGTGACTCGACGGCACATAACAAAAACAACAACAACAACATGGTGACAGGGCCAGAGATCGAATAAACGAAGGCCAGAATATTCTATTTATCTCTTATTGATGGTATTTTGAGGAAATTTTATAATATAATGCAGACAAGGCAGTTGGGAATATAGAAACTGTTCTGTAAAAAGAATTCCACTTCTGTAACCCTTATTTACAAGGAGGTTATTGATAGAACCAAAGAATCTCAATGTTGAAAGATACCTTAGGAAATAGCTAGTTCAATCTTCCATACAAACCAAAAATCTTTTTCAGGAACCCTCTCAACTTTGCCTTAAATGGTCATCGAGGTGGTTTCATGTGCTTGGGGTACAAGTATGACTCTGAGTGGAAGGCCAATGGGGCTGCTTCAGTCCGCATCTGTTCACGACCTTCTTGGTGCTCTGGGGAGACCGCCAGAGGGCTGTGTCCTGAAACACTCTTTGGGTTAGAGTTTTAGGTAATATCTAAATTCTACGAGTAAGACACACCTTATACGCTCTTGAGATTGAACCGATCTGCATGGCCACCTACTGAGACAGGGTAGTGACATTTCCGGCACTTGGTGTGGTGTTGTAGCTGCTGGTACGTGAAGACAGTGTTTCTGCATAAAACTCTGCAAGTTACCTTTTCTGTGTCATCACTTTGAATCTCACCACTGGAGTCCTGGTGGTGCGACTAATTCAGTACCAGACCATCCACCAAAACGTTGACAGTTTGCAGCCACCTGAAAGCTTTGTGAGACAAAAGACATGGCCATCCGCTTCCCTGAAGCTTACAGAAGTCAGACTCACGCTCTCAAGTCAACTTCGAGTCCTGTGCTGACCCTCCTGCCACTTTTCACGGTTGTACATCTTAACGGGATCAGAATGCCTCCTCTGTCTACCTGGCCTTAGGTTAGGAGGCCAATCGCCAGCCCGCTGTGCCACCAGGCTTCCTTCCACAGAAGTTATAGCCAAAAAATCCCTTATAGGCAGTTCTGATCTGTCATCTGGGCTCACAACAATTTAGAATCCACTCAGTGGCACCCAAAACAGCAATAACAAATCTCTATGCATTCCTAGTCATTACGGATCCATCCGAACTCAATGTGAACATTACCACCTCCTAGAAGGCATCCCTGAGTTCCTCTGTGGGCCCAGGCTTTGTCAGCTGCCCTCCACCCCTGGGTCTGCATTTGACCAGACTTCTTACCAAAACAAAGTCGAAAGGGAATCTACCCAGCTTCTCATCCACATTCAATGTCTTAAGAAAAACTTTTCCATTTCTTCCCATTTCTGTCTCCTCTTCTTATTGCACTACATAGCACAGAACACAAGCCCCATGTGTGGTGGTTTGGCATCTAAGGGTAAGAAGATGGTGAGAAAACACTTTCCGAGTCGCTGTAACCAATCGTCATCCTCTCTCTCTCTCTCTCATTCTGCAGCCTTTTACAGATGAAGAAACTAAAACCTAGATGGCAGATGTAACTTTATAAAGCTCACACAAATATTTAATGATGGAGCTGTAAGCGGAACCGAGGGCTTGCTGTTCCCAGTCCGGAGATTTTGTCCAGCTAAAAATTGCATGAAAATTACCTGACTCTGGTTTTCAACGGAATAATAATAAAAAAAAAACCTAAAAAACTTATACAGCAGGGAGACGTCTCACACAGTGACTGCAGCACTGTATAAACTCTGTAAATGTGTGTTGGCTTGAACTGAGTTAGCTATCAGAGAGAAGCATGACAATTTGCTGCTTTCGTCAAACCCCTCATTTTGCTTTGATGAAGGAAGTGCGTGTGGGAGGAAAGTGACTTTATCAAGGTCACACATTTACCAGCCACGTGAAGACAACCCCTTGCTTCTAGGCCCAGCACTTTCTCCTTCGTAATGTCCCTTGACAGTGGGTGTAGATAAGGTCCTGCAAGTAGCCTCTGTGAGTAAAGAGGCATGACATTGTTTAAAGCCATTTCATTGTAAACTCTGTCACAAACAGCTGAATAGGAAAAGACAATAATTCTAGTTGTCAGGGCTCTTAGAAAGCTGCTCTAGGGTGTCGTATCAGTAATGGGAAGAATTGAAATGCTTGAATGTTGTTATGCTTGGGTCCATTCAGACCAAGAGCGTATATTCTCGGCAGGCTTAATGTAGACAATTATGGTCAAACACAGGCCTCCAGATGAAGTAGATTTCCAGAACCTGGTAAATAGTTTCATGTTCACCATTTTTGGAGGAAGTATATTTGGATGCTCTGTAGAAGAAAAGATGGTGCCACTTTATGTTCTGGGCTTTGGTCATGTTATCAAGAGGGACCAGTCCCTGGAGAAGGACGTCGTGCTTGGCAGAAGGTCAGTGTAAAATAAATACTTAGCCATTGAGCCACCAGGAACTCTTTGGTAGAGTTTAATCACTGCTTCCCCCCTCCCCAGGGATGGCTAAGACGTTAGATTAGATCTTTGTATCCAAGAAGCAGGTTACCCTACACAATGGCAAGAAGTTGTTTTCCTGGAGGCAGTTGTCAAATCAAGTGCACTGCATTTCATAGAGATGCCATGTGTGCAGAGCCGAGGTGCTTTGCTGGTTTTCAAGGCATCGTGCCCCTTTGCAAGCAGATCACTGTACCTTCTTTCAAAGGAACCACTGGGTGAGTTTGAATGGCCAAGTATTTGGCTGGTAATTGCTCCTGTAACAAGTTCCTGTTACCAAAGAACAGAAATGCTCAAGGAAAAATTAAACACTCTCTCATGAGATTCCAGGTTGACTGTGTCAGACACACGGTAGCACTTTCTCATCTCTGGACCCTTTGCTTCTAAGGACTATTTTGTATAGACTCAAGTAGCTCATTGCTCACGCCAGTGGGTTTTTAGAAGCCACATATCCCATGGGAGGAGTTCAGATTGTCCATATTTCTCCTTTGGGACACTGGTGGATTTGGACCTCCAGGGAAGTATGATCTTTGAGTTGACCTTTACTTGGACAAAAGCAAGGAAGACAGAAAATCTGAAAATCACACTCAGTCGTTTTCCTTTAAAGTTTGCAAATTGGGTGATTCTAGAATTGCTTATGCTCTTGTTCGCAAAAGTCTCATGCTGAAAGATAAAGTTTTAATGACACATTTCAATTTACATTAAATATGCAATTAGTCTCAATTAATCAGGGAAAAATTATTTCAGCTGCAAGGCACCAAAAATTTAACTAAATATAGCTTAACCAAATTTCTATATAAATATGAGGCTAAAGATAAGCAGAGCCAGCACTGATTTTGAAATGATGTCATTAAATTTTAAATTTCATTTTTGTCTATTCCATAGATTCAACCTCTGCCATTCAAGTAGTTTCATAAAGAAAATATTTCTTCTCTCCACAGTTTGGAGTTTCACATGTAAAACATTAAGATGATGGTACTTCTTTTGTTGCATTGCTATTATTAGTAAGTCAAAGACATTATTTGTTAACTGTTTGGCATGCATAGATCCCGGCCAATCCTAAGGGGCTTGTGCCATTTTCCCATTTTTATCATTCTCACTCCAATCCTTTCGCAGTTAGCCCTCTAACAGCGCAGCCATTGCACCTTTCACTTACCCTGCTCCTCTCTTTAAAGTGTGCATTCAGTTGGAGATGTTTTCTCTGACAAAACCACACTATTCATTTTCCATGGTCTCTCCCTTCATCTTCAGCATGTAGAAATTTTATTTCACCTTCTCTTGAATATTCTCAGTTATGGGGGATACTTACTTAAAACATCTATCTCCCCTGTCTTGCCAAGTTAGCGAGTGTTTATGGAATAACCACAATCTGCCAGGTACTTTAATTCAATGCACAAAGTTGGTCCTGAATGTGCGTGAGCTCTCAGCCAAGGTTACGGTGGGGGCTCTTTTAGAGAAGACACAAGGAGAGAAGTTGGCTGAGTACGAGGTTAGATGGTAGCTGGAGATGAGTACCACAAACGAAGAGAGGAAGCAGGGTTTTAGATAAAAGCAAATTGTGATGCAAGGTAGACATTCTCAGCTGGCTTGGTCTGACTATTGCTTGTTAGAGTTGCATGTTGGTTAAAATGCACACAACTACGCTTACCGACTCACTGGGTTTGAGGTGCCTCAGAGAACAAGGGGACAGGCTGTGCTGCATTGAAGGCGCTTCCAGCTAGAGAGTGACTGCTGATTACACTCTGTGCAGGTGTCCTTGGTGGACCTGGTGGCCTGAGACTGACTCTTTCCACTGAGAGGTCTAAATCCTTGGTCATAGTGCCCTTCTAAGGCCATCCCTCAAGCTTGCACATCTGTCTATAGTTACAGTGGTGTTCCAAGAGTAGATCTCCTGGGTTCTGCACACGATCGTCTTTGTCCCCACTGGATGGCAGTGGACCAATATCTACCTGACGGTTAGATTCATTACTTCTGCCAAAATGATTAGTTCATCTTCCCTGCCGATTCCTTTGCACAAGGCGTTTGAACTTAAGTAACGGCTATTTCTCATATATGTGGACCAGATCGCTCCTGGGGACCTGGATCCTTCCAGGGCTGCTGGAACCCCAACCTAAAAATGGGGGAGAAAGATGAACAGTCTCCTTCCTTGTGATTTACTGTCTCTGAAAACTTTCTGCAGGGTCAGCTATGGGTTGGTTCCAGCTTGACGGTACTTTAACATAAAAATTCCTGTCACTAAAAGTTGGAATCAACGTGAAGGCAGCAGGAGAACTTACCAGTGATGCTTTTACCATTAAACTTTGATGTTCTGCCAGAGACATCCCTCGCTTCATCTCATGCTGGTGTTGGACCTTCACTGTCAGACAGATGCTACATGTTCTGCTCGAAAATCTTCTCTGATCTTCTACTTTCTTGGGCTCCTCTCAGGACCCACAGTCACAGGTTGGGGTCGCTGAAAGCGGATACTGAGATGAAGTTTGGACTGCAATTATGAAACATTAGCATTTATTAGCAGATACACAAAGATTTTTTATTTGTAGTAAGTTTGGGAATGCTTGAGCTCATGGAGTTTAAATCATGTCTTGGTTTTTAAATGTAGTTGGAAACGGATGAAGTGGCAGAATGCCCCCAGTCAGGCGCTTTCTTGTGGTGAGAGACGATAGTTCATAGGGTCACTGTGAGTCGTCTATGACTTGATGGCACTTAACAACAACAACAACAACAACAACAACAACGAGAGAGTTCAGTTTGCCTAGGGGACAGAAAGTGATGCTACCAAGCCAAAGGTAGGTGAGTTTAATCTGCAACCCTCAGGCCTGGTTTTAACTGTTTTTGGTCAAACATTCTTCTAGGTGGTAAAGAACTGGTCTGTCCATTTGCTGTACAGAGGTGATCTCTTGGTTGCTGTGATGCTAAACACTGTGACACTGATGTGTCAAATGTGATAATGGTTCCCCATGGTGGGCAGTGTTTGGTGGAGCTCCCCGATTAAATCAAGCTTGGAAGCAGGAGTGACATCCACTTTCAAAATAGCTTGCCTCTGGGAACTCTATGAACTTGGAGAAACGTTGAAAGTTATAGAAGTGTTCAGGTGTTTTATTCTTCGGGTCGCTAAGAGTCATCTACGACTTGACTGCACTTAACTACAATAGTCAATTAGCACAAGGAGTGAGTGGGAAAGTGACATAACGGATGAAGAAAACCCAAAGTGTACACATGAATGGGTGTTTGCTGCGGGTCAGGCGGATCAAGTCAACCAGGACCTGCTTATGATTGGCCACTGTTCTCCATGCCCTGTTGACCAAAAATATTTCACAATGGATCATTACACCTTCACTTTTCTGGGGTTTTTGACTGTAGGTAGTGGGGTTCACACCATCTCCCATAAGACTTGAAAAGTTCTTAGGCAAAGGAGAAAAGAAATCCAAGTTCCAGATGCTTAATGCAGGAAGCAGCCAGCCTGCCAGGGACTCAGATGTGCTCAGGAGTCTGCGGCGAGGTCCCAGTGGCACGTCCTACGCTGGCTGGATCCACCTGCAGCTGCGGGTGCTGTATCCCTGCTGCAGACGTGATGGTACGCACCCTGGCTGCTCACACTACTAGCGCTCTTTTACTTTTTAAAAAAATAGTGGTTGCTAAAGAGGATCTCCAGTATAATAACGAATATGTTTGTTTTACTATCTTTTATAAAATCAGATGAGGCCAAGAATGAAGATTTACTTCAAATGAAAATGATCGTTTTCTGTGTTTTCCAAAGGTGCTTAGAGGTGGAGCCCAGAGCAGACAGTTTGAGTTTAGGGTTAATTACTGTGGTTTCTCTGTTATGCCCCTCTCTTCCCCAGACCCCTCAATCTAGTGTCTTGTCTTTTTCCTCCTGCCATGTCTGTTCGCCGGAAGCCTGTGGTCTGGGCATTATGCCCAGTTGAGTTTAATTTTGGTTTCCCTCTTATGCAGCCTCCTAGCTGTGGTTTGGAGATGACATTTTACAAATTGTATTTAGGCAGTTCTGTTTATTTATGGTAGAACAAGTACAGAAGGCTTGCACCCGGGCTGTTTGGATAATAATGTTTAAAATAGAAATAAAACTAATAGCAAATGATAATACATACAAATGTGTGATAATACAGAGCTCTAGCACATGTGTGCATGGCTTCTGACGGAGCTCCGGCAGAACAGTAGGACAAAGCTGCTACACTTTTTTTTTTTTCTATAATTATATTTTATTAATTTTCATAAACATTTACAGAGATTTTGGGCTTCCACTCATTCATTGTTGC
>NW_006399753.1:6260452-6277625 GCF_000299155.1 Elephantulus edwardii | reverse complement strand
ATGGGGATAGGATTCATCCCTGATGCAGTCCTTTCCTGATTTTGAACCATGCAGTGTTTCCTTGCTCTCTTCTGAGGACTGCTTCTTGGTCCAAGTATAGGTTTTGTATAAGCACAATCAAATGTTCTGAAATGCATATTTTTCTCAAAGTTAACCACAATTTATTGTGATCCACACAGTCAGATGCCTTTGCATAGTCAATGAAACACAGACATTCTTCTGGTACTCTGCTTTCTGCCAAGACCTATCTGACATTGACAATAATATCCCTAGGGCCACAACCCAGCTTGTATTTCTGGTAGTTCTCTTCAATGTACTATTCAAGTCTTTTCTGTATAATCTTCAATAGAATTTTACTAGTGTGTGATATTTTTTATATTGTTCGATAATTTCCACACTCTGTTGAGTCATCTTTTTTTTGGAATGGGGATAAATATGGATCTCAGTCAAGTAGTTGTCCTCCAGATTTCTTGTCACAACTTGGTGATTATATGCAGGGCAGCATCTGTTTGTTGAAACACTTCAATTGATATTCCATCAATTTCTGGGGCTTTATTTTTGTCAAGTCCATCAGACTAGCCTTCACTTCCTTCTTCATCACCATGTACTCTCAATCATATGTTGTTTCTTGAAATTGTTCTGTGTCAGCCAATGCTTTTTGGTACAATGACTGTATACTCCTTCCGTCTTCTTTCATTGCTTCCTAAATCATTCAATATTCTGCCCATCGCATCCTTAAGAATTGCAACTCGTGACTGGAAATTTTTCTTCAGTTCTTTCAGCTTAAGAAATGCTGGGCAAGTTCTGCCTTTTTGATTTTCCAACTCCAGCTCCTTGCACATTTCATTATGATATTTTGCCTTGTCTTGCTGAGCGGCCCTTTAAAATCTTCTATTCAGTTCCTTAACGTCTTGATTTCTTCCCTATGCTTTGGCTCCTTAATGCTGGAGCACAATAGTCATAGTCTCTGCTAACATTCATTTTGGTATTTTCTTCTCTTTCCTTCTTTTTACTGACTTTTTGCATTCTTCGTATAAAATATTCTTGATACCTTCCCACAGCAAGGCCTCAAATCTATTCCAGAGGTGGTTTTAAAATTCATGGGAGATAGACTGAAAGTCAAATTTTGATTCCTGTGGATATGATTTAACGGTCTTTAGTTTTAATTTGAACTTGCATATGAGCAGTTGATGGTCTGTTCCACAGTCAGCACCTGACCTAGTTATTACTGCTGATATTGAACTTCTCCAATGGTTCGTTCCATAGGTGTAATCAATCTGATGCTTACGCATCCTATCAGATGAAATCCATGTGTATATAACCTATGTTTATGTTTCTTATAAAAGGTATTTTCTATTTGAATTTGCATCTTGATCTTGAAAAATATCTGGTGAGTTTGACTTCCAGCCTTTTGGTCAGCAGTCCAGAGCTTCACCACTCCATCACCAGTGCTCATAATCCCAGCGTTTAACAGTATAAATACAACCAGAAGAGATGACCTTTTTTTCATTAATGTTGACAAAATTGTTACATGTTGGTGAAATTCTTGGGATATTAGAATGTTCTCCATGCATTATTATTATTATTAAAAGTGTAAATTGGTCAAATTTTGTTGAAAGGACGGGATACAAGCAGTCCCTGGAATGCCTTTGAGTCAAATTTCTAGGTACATTGCACACAGGTGTTTTGTTTTGTTTTATTTGCTTTACAACAGTGCAAGAAAAACTAAAGAAAAAAATTTCAACAACTTAAAAGCTGCACACACAAGTCATATAGGTGATTGTGATGAGGAATTCATTGGAAGAAAGGATTGACTTCTACCAGAGAAAGAAAAAAATTAGCTATGTACTTCCACAAAGATTTACAACCTTGGGCATCCTAGGGGGCCTAACTGAACTTTGCCCTATCATGACCTCCATGGAGTTGGAGCCTCTGTGACAGTCACTGCGTCAATGGCTCTCCCTCCATTAGAACCAACCCCCTCTTTCACTGACCCTCCAGCTTTCTCAGCCTGATATCTTTTTCCAAAGACTGATCTCTCCTGACAGCATTCCCAAAGTATGTGAGGCAGAGTTTCACTCTGAGTTACATTCTCACCTCTAAGAAGCACTCACTCTGGTTGCATTTCCTCCAAGATAGACAGACCTCTATCTGCTTTTGGCAGTCCATGACAGAGCCAGTGCTCTTCTCCAACACCATGACTCAATCCTATCGGTTTTTGGGTATTTCTTATTTATTTTTCAACTTTCAGATGTGTAGGAAACAATTTGAAAATGCTCTGGCCTACATCGTGTACACTTAAGCCTTTAGATCGACATGGTGGCTCTTTAAAACTTTGCAAGAGTCCTTGACAGGAAATTTTTCCGATTCAGCACGTACTGTGATTTCTTGACTATGGATACCATAGGTGCTGATAATGGACAAAAACCAAATTAAACTGTTGACAACTTTAATCTTTCTCCATCTATCATGATGTTGCCTGCTGAACAACTGGTGAAGATTTTTGTTTTCTTGATGTTGAGACATAACCACATTGGAGGCTGGAGTCTTTGATATTCTATAATGAATATTTCAAGTCTTCTTTACTTTCTGGAAGTAAGGTTGTCTCATCTGCACACTGTAGGTTCCTGACAGTCTTCCTTCAATTCTGATGTCATGTTCTTCTTCATATAGACAAGCTTCTTGAATTATCTGCTCAGAACACAAATTGAACTGGAATGGAGAAACAATAAAACCCTCAGGCACATACCTTTTTGGGTTTAAAACCACTGTGGTGTTGCCTTGTTTTTTTTTGAACAATTTTTTCTTGATCTGTGCTTCACATGAGAACAATTAAGTGTTCTAGGATTTCCATTTTTCTCAGTGTTCTCCATAATTTGTTATTATCTCCACAACATCAAATGTCTTTGTATTTCCAAAATAACATGAATTAGCAACTTTCTGGTATTCTCTGCTTTCAGCCAAGCTCCATCAGCAAGAGGGCAGGATGAGTTTGAATCAATCTGATCACAATATTACTTGGGTTCAGTTTTGGGTCTATGTTAAGGGAGGAAATGTTTACATCTCATTAAAAGGCAAGAATGAATTTATACTAAACTGAACATTTGTAAGCCAGAGACTTGATGTGTTGTGTAGTCTCTGATCTAGCAACTTGCTGCAAACATACAAGTTATCTACCCACTACCATTGAGTAAGTTCAGACATATGGAGAGCTTCTGTTTTCTAAAGCTATAAATTGTTCAGGGAGAAAAATACCAAACAAAACAAACTGTTGATATTTCTTCTATGGAGCAGCTAGGGTATTAGAACCACCCACCTTTTGGCTAGCAGCCCAGTACATTTTGCATTTTGCCACCGAAGATATACAATACATTAAAAACTCCCAGATAAATAAACAAGCCCCTCAAAACCTAAACCGACCCTTCTCAAACTCATTACTATGTAGTTAGAACTGACTCATAGCTGACACTTGAGTGTGTTTTCAGAGACCGTAAATCACACAAAAAGAGACTGCAAATCTTTCTCTAGAGAAGCTGCTGGTGAATTTGAAGCACAGAGAGATGCCACCTTAAGGATTACCAGCTCAGTTCCATGGACTATGCATGAGAGCTCACCATGAGATACGGAAAGCTGATTTCATTCTTGTTTATAATAAGGAAAGAAAATGCCTACAAAGAGTGTCCTGCAAGACAGAGCTGGCTGTGTGAATATAATAATCCAAGCAGTGGTTTAGACTTCTTCTCTTGCCTCTGAGGCGTTAAATCAGCTACACTTTTCTGAATTTGTTCAGTGTGTTGACCTGTCTGGTTAGGGTTACAGATCCTTCTAAGTGGACTGACCCGAAAGAGCAGTCCCAGACAGCTAGACAGCACAGCCTCCTATTCCAGGATTCCATTTACTGCTGGCTCTGCCCAGGAAAATTAGCTGTCAGTTACCTGTCAGTGGGCTTTCTCTGTAAGTGCCTTTACCCTCGCTGGTGGATTCTATTTTCATTTTGCAACATTGGTGCTGAGTTATGCTGTTCTTCCAGCATTTTCCTTGCCTGGGCCTGACCCGTTAAAGTGGTATTCCTCAAGATTTAATGTACTTATGAATCACCATGGGATCTTGTTAAAATGCAGATTTAGAGTCAATAGGGTTGGATGTGACAAAAGATATTGGCTTCTTACCAAGCTCCCAGGTGATGCTGATGCTGCTGTTCTGTGCCTACGTGGAGAAGAGCAGGGTTGACGCTCTTACAGCTTCTAGCCCATGTTCCATCAGTCTCCTTCACAACTAGCCACTCCTCTGACCAGAGCTGGCCCGTGGGTCATGGCAGACGGTGACAGAGTCAAAACTTAATCCTCTATGACCAAGACTCAGGAGCCAAGTGCACTGCTGGTTAAGCATTACACTGCACACTAGAAATTTCATGTTTAGAATCCACCAATTTCTCGATGGAAAAAGACAGACAGTCAACTTCTGTAAAGATGACCACCTTCACGTCCCATGGGGCAGTTCTACACGGCAAGGTTGCCACTTAACAGCAGTAAGTTTTGGTTTGGTTTGACCAAGACTCCAAACATCTCCCACTCTTTGAGCTTGTTCCTAGGAGAGTCTATTCCTTGGAAAGGGCATCACATGTGGAAAGGTGAAGCAACAGCGAAAAAGAGGAAGACCCTCAATGAGATGGATTGACGCCGTGACTGTAGCAATGGGCTTGAGTGTGTCAGGGGTGATGAGGATGGCACAGGATAGTGCAGGGCTCAGATCTGTTGTTCACAGGGTCGCTCTGAGTTGTATTCAACTGAACTAACAACCACCACCACCGCCGCTGGTATCTGCGGTGAGTAGAAACATTTTTTTTTCCCAATTTGAATGATAGTCTTAGATTACACCAAACACTGATGCTCTAGCCAAACACTGGGCAAAGTGTTTGTTTTTATTATTTTATATTTATTATGTTTAAAAATTCAAGCCCTTAATTCTTTGTAATAAATAGTGTTCCTATCCCAACTTGACAGATAGGAATTTTGAGAGTAACAAGTTTGTGTGGGGTTTTACACTACGTGAAGAATTTGAAATTCAAAGACAGGAGCCAAGATTACGTTCTAAGAGAAGTTAAATAAAACTACTAGTGTTTTTGCTGTGTTCTTGTCATAATATCCGCCGACTGTGAGCACATGGCCAAGTTTTAACAAGGTTATGTGACGTGCTGGGATCCCTGGGTGTGTCGTGGTTAAAGCACTACTGGGTTATTAGCCTAAAAGTGGGTGGTTTGCACCCACCAGCGGCTCTGTGGTTAAAGATGAGGCAGTCTGTTCACAAAGAATTCAGCCTTGGAAGCCCAGTGGGTAGGTTCTGCTTCATGGTTTGAACCCTGATGAACTCACTGCAGAGGACTTTAACTTTCATTCAGACACGGTGATTGGCAGTTGACATTTTAAAAGACTCCCCAGAGCTTCCTTTGGACTTTACACACACACCCTCTCAACCGCTTAAGCCCAAGGTGATTGTTGCATGTCCCCTGGGTATCTTGTTAAAATGCAGCTTCTGATTCCATAGATTTTGGGGTGGAAATGAAAATGTTTAGTGAATTTGAATTGAAACAAGCTGAGTTTTTTTCCTGGTTCTACTCTGTTCCATACGGTTGCTAGGAGTCAGCATTGGCTTCGTTGCAGTTTTACACAGGAAACATGGAAATGTTCCTCAGTTTTACTCCATCTCTCCTCATACACAGATACTGTGAGCAGATATGAAAATCACTGGTTTAAGGAAAATCGCAGCATAATAGCCTCTTCTCTCACTTCCTTATTTATTAATTATTCTAACTATTACAGCTAACATTTCTTATTTATTCGTATATTTTTCCTGTTTTAATTTTCAAGAGGTCTGAGTTGTGGCTGCAAATAGCATCTTGTTGGGCAGAGCCTTGTATCTTATTTGTCATGGAGATGGGATGGGATTCCACTTGACCTGCTATTTTAACTGTCGCTGAATGCTCTCTCTTCTAAAACACAGTGCGATAACCCAGTGGAATCTGATGTGGTCATCCTGAGGAGAAAACACAACTGCCCACTGGGTTTCCAATCCGTGTATCCTTATGGAAGCAGACAGCCTCATTTTTCTCCTGCTGGACAGAGAAATTGCTGATCTTTTTTAAAACTAGCAGCCAACTGCCTTAACTACAGCCCCACCAGAATTCCTAGTTGGAGCACAACTACATGTAACCAGAAATGAGCAGAATTCACTTAACAAAAATACCACACCAAAGCAAAGTGCAGTTGGCAAAATCTGTGCTTTTATCTCTATCTGTCAAGTCATTGTCAATGAGCTGAAACTAAACTCACAGCTGACCCTCAATGGTTTTTTTTATTGGAGAATGTAAATCAGATAGAACGGAAATTCCTCTCTTTTTCCCTGGAGCCCTTGCTGGGTTCGAACCTCCAGAGAAGTTCAGCCTTCGGGTTAGCAGCACAACTCCCTACAGACCATATCAAACATGTCTTCTTCACAAAGTATGTGGTAATATAATGAGCTTTGAGTCTGCTGTGTTTTTCTGTAAGAAGTCTGATTCAGGAGGTCTAGGCTGGACCCAAGAATCTCTAATTCCGAAGATTTCTGAGTGATTCTAATGTACATAGCGGCTGAGTATGATGAGATGATCTCTAAGCTGTTTTCCTTCTCAGACTATCGATGACGCTTATCTCCAGTAAAGTGTGCTCTTCTTTCCAGGGTGCAGCTGCTGTCTCCCTTGTCTCACCTGTCCCAGCAGGTGATACTGGGAGAAGCTTGTTCTGTTCTGGGATCTTCTCCACTCCAGGTGAGTCACTAGTGTGGCTGTCGCCTCTCCTGGAGAAACCCCCACGTGGAATGCTCTGTTGGTCAGGTGATAGGTGGCTGCATTAACATGAGTCAGTGCACAGCTGTCAGCAGTGGGGGGCTCTGCAGGTCTGGAGAGCCGGAGGGCAGGAACCCATGGAGAGCAGTCCCTTTCTACGGTGTGTGCTTCCTCTAATGAAATTGCCTGCATGCAGAACGAGCCTGTGGGTCTATATTTGGAACGTCTCGAGACCCGTCATTGCTTGAAATCATGTGGAAGGCTTTCACAGTGAATCAGCGAGCAGACACCGACTTGGGAGCCTTGAGCAGCACAATGTATAGCTGTCTTAAGTGAGTCATCAAGTGTGGTGTTCTCATTCCTCATCAGCGATGCTTTTCACTTCATCTCTCCTTTTCTCTCTCTTTCAGTAAGTTACTCAACACACTGCTGTTGAGTCAAAACTCCCTCATAGGTTACGCTTCTAGTAGGTTCACATAGCAGCTAGTGGATTTGAACTGCCTGGCTCTGAGCTGGCAGCATAATTCTTTATCCACTAGTCCACCAGGGTATAAATAATCAGTTATTAGAATGAGAAAGGGCCCAGTGAAATCACCTAAGAAACTTATCCTGGAATATCACCCCAGAGAAAAATTATGTGTTGATTTTATCCTTGAAAATACCTTAATGAGTAAATAAATTCCTTTTATAGGGATACTCCAGTGCTTTTTGGAAGCAGGAGTGGCATCTGCTTCCTAAACAACATGCCTCTGGAAACTCTATGAAGTTTGATAAATGTCGATAGTTGTAGAGGGGCTTCAGGCCTTTGGTTTATAGGGTTGCTATGAGTCATGCTCGACTCAGAGGCAATCAACAACAATAACAACAACCACCAATGATTTATAAATTGAACAACCTCCAAAGAACTTTTTATACCAATCAGTTTTGAAGTATCTGATTTTATTGATGATCGAGCTTAGGTTTGAAGGTGTGAATCATTGTTCACATACAGAGAATTAGAGAAAGAGCCCTTTTTATCTGATTCTTAACTCTTCTATATTTTATCATTAATCGGTTGTTGAAATAGGACCCTTGTGTTGGGTGCAATACTTATTTTTGTCCATCTAGTATTTCCATTTTCTTGGGCAATTCTCCATGTTCAGTGTAGTAATGTGATTAATGTGTGATGACAAATTACAGGGCTTCATCCTTTGGCCCCAGATTGGGTAAGTTTCCACAAAAAGAGGGACATAGAGATTCCATAGGACCCAGTTATTCTGCTGCTTGAAATCCTCCATTTCTACTGTCTCCAAATGACATCCAGGGTGAGGGCTGTGATCATATTTGACCAAGAGAGATCTTCCTCCAAGTTTGGATGCCGAAAGGCAAACCTTTGTGTTGTAGATTACAACAAAAGACGAAGTTAGGGGCTACCCAGGTGCATCTTCACTGGAGCACAGTGGAAACCTGGTTGTATCTGGGGAAAATGAAAACACAGGACAAGCCCAGACAAGAGAAGGAGATTAGAAAAGAGAAGGTGACAGAGTAGTCCCTCACTGGGCATTTAGCGCCTATAAGTAATCTTTCCTGAAACAAGCTCTTCTCTGGTTATACTCTGCCCAACCTAGTCATCCCAACCTGGTGACAATGATTCCTACATAAGAAGCTGCAATCCAAAGGCACCAAAGGTTCAAATCCACCAGCTGCTTTGAATGAGGAGAAGGATAAGCAGTCTTCTCCCCTCTAATTAAATTGCTTGTGAAAACAGGCTGGGCAGTCAGCTATGGGCTGGTTCCAACTTGATAATACACAACAACAATATCTATTTAATCTTCTTCATGTCTTCATGCATTTAATGCCTCTGGTTTGAATTGAAACTGTGGGATTGATAATGAATGCTCCCAGATTGCCCCGTTTCACCTTCTATCAAGCCGAGGGACTGTTTCCTTTTCTGCTCGTCACAGAAGCTCCTGGTGATCAACTTGTTATCCTCTTCTTTGGGGCTGTCGTCACCTGTGATCACCTTTGAAAGTCTTCTTCCTGACGATGGCAGGCACCACACTCAAGACCACAGGAACTTTTCATTTTCAGCATTTTGTTGTTTACTGGAGAAAATTTCATGGAGAGAATGCTGAATTAATGAGATGTGAATGTGACTTTCAATCATTATTCAACTCATTAGTTATTAAATATTTTGAAGGTCTATCAGCCTTCAAGTAGTGAGCGATGCTTTAAAAGTACAAGGAAATCACTCTAGTGATTCTCCAAACTGAATCGACTGGTGGAAAGCATTAGAATGGAGGCATATCTCAGAGATGCTACATGTTCAGTTCCAGACCCCGGTAAGAAGTCAAACATCACATCAAAGGGGGTGACATAGTGGTTTTATTTGGGGACATATAAAAATTATGTTTATACAGTACAGTGAAAATATGTGGCCCAGTGGTAAGAAGCTGCCCTGCAATTCCAAAGATACAGGGTTCAAATCCACCAGCTGCTTGAAGGAAGAGTATGGGCAATCTGATCTAGTGGAATTTACTGTCTCTGAAAACCTGCAGGAGGGTTAGCTATGAATTGGTTCTGACTTGATGGTACATAGCAACAACAGAAACATAGTATATTAACTGTGTAATAGCATTATGTAAAAGTTTGCAATGCTGTGATAATTACCAAAATGTGACTCAGAGAATTAAAGTCAGGATGTATTATTGAAAACATAATGTCCATAGATTTACTTGATAAAGGTTTCCACAGATCTTTACTTTGTGAAGGAAAAAAGAATAAAAAAAGAAAGATCTGGTAAGTGTGACAATGTTAAGCACAATAAAACAAGATCTTCTGGTCCAGTGTCAGAAGGACTATGAGAGATGAAATAAGATGTTAGAGTTACAGGAATATGCAAAATAATTTGACTAAATAACTATTTGAGGCTATTTTTTGATGGATGAATACTTATTAGTTTAGGGAAGAAATTGGGAGGAAACTACAAACCATTCAATATTGTTAAAATAAGATGATTATGAGAAAAGATCACATCCACATTAAAATGCGAATATACTGGGGTAGGTTAAAGAGTTTCATTTCATTCTTTATCAGAAATAGTTTGCGTCCTGAAACCCTGTGAACCTGGAGAAAGGATGAAAGTTATAGAAGTGTTCAGGTCTTTCATTCATACGGTCACTATGAGTAAACTACAACTCGACAGCACTTAATAATAACAACAGGTTAAAGAGTTTCACTTTATTCCTTATCTATGGCATGGGAAAAGATAGCGGGAGATTTTGGACAATGGAGTAGCATGAATTGGCTCGAATTTTTGAGGCTCAACTCAGTGGAAGTAGATCTAGGTTGGCGATGTTAAGAGATAGAATCATTAGTCTATGGCGGACATATGTTTATGGGTGACCAGTGTCTGAGCTCAGTTAATAGCCCTAGAGAGGAGACAAGTGTGAAAGTTATTAGGGATATTGATGACGCAGCACTTACGTCTGAATAAATGCATGGAAGTAACTCTTAGATTTCAGATGGAAGGTGAGTGCATTCCCTGTGATAAGAAAAACACAAAGATTCCTGAGAAGGTAATGGATGAAGCTGATTTTGAGATAGCGCAGTGTGTCTGTGAATTAGACAACTGCATGATGGGATATGACTTGCATTACTAAGAACGTAACTCAACACAGTCTTGCAAGCTCTCAACAAATAATACTGAGAAAGGAGGCTCTGAAGACACACAGTTTAGTGAGGTCATCTCGTCGTTCTCCTTTATAAGCTATTGCCAATTTTGAAGTTCCATTCTAGAAAGGATAGCCGCTAAATCTGTCCATCCTGATACAAGGCCATAGCTCTCATTCTGTAGCTCATGTGTCTGAAACAAAGTTCAGGGTGAGTCAGAAAGGGCTCTAGTCTTCCAAATAAGGGTTACCTCTTATTTTCTGAGGTTTTAAGGATATGTTGACCTTTATTCATAACAGCTTTCATTCATACTTTGGCTTGGACTTCCACATACATAGAATCCAACAGGAAACCTTACCCATTACTATTGATTCCTTAAGACCACCTCGTAAACAAGGGGAAGGAAGAGGAAAGGGCCGAGTTTTCTGTCACACCTGCTATCAGGTCAGGCATTACTAGTTTTGAATAAGAGTTCACCTCACAGAATCGTGGGATTGTAGCTGAGAAACCAGATAGCATTTAATTTACAAGAGTTAGGCTACGTGAAAGAGACAGAGAAAAGTTTATCCCTCATCTTCTGTTTCTGGCTGATCAGAGGTTTGCACCGTAAGAAAGCGTGTGATCTTATCAAGCCAAAGGTGGGTGATTTTAATCTGTGTCCTTCAGGTCTGCTTTTAATTGTTTTTGGTCAAACATTCTTCTGCGTGGTATAGCATGGTCTGTCGATTTGCTGTACAGAGGTAACTAATGATTGCTGTGATGCTGAACACAGTGACACTGATGTGTCAAATGTGATAATGTTCACCAATGGTGGGCAGTGTTTGGTGGAGCTCCCCAATTAAAACAAGCTTGGAAGCAGGACTGGCATCCACTTCCTAAATAGCTTGCCTCCGGAAACCCTATGATCTTGGAGAAAAAAAGAAAGTTATACAAGTGTTCATTCAGATCTTTCATTCATGGGGTCACTATGAGTTGCCTACGACTTGATGACACTTAACAACAACAATTGTACATTGTAAATGTGTCAGTATTAAACGGGATTTAGCCCCTTTTGTTTATGACATACTTTTGTGAAAAGGTCCTATTGTTGCTGATGTATGACATTGAGTTGGAACGGACCCATAGCAGATCCTCCAGTGAGTGTTCAGAGGCTATAAATTACATGGGAGGAGACTGCCCATCTTTCTCTAGTGGAATAGCTGGTGGATTCAAACTACATACCTTTAGATTGACAGCTCAACTTCCTACTACTAGGCCATGAGATCTCAAGAAAGTCCTAGAGTGAGAAGAAGAATAGAATTAAAGACACTATTTCCTATCTGTGCCAAGTCAGAGGCATGTTATGCAGAGAACTTTAGATCCTAGGTTAAGGAAAAAGTCTTAGAAGAGAGAAAGTGATGGCTCTCCATTGAGATTAAAAATTTATCTCTTATACATTCCCATTTCAAGAGGTTTGGAAATCATAATGATGAACGTTTTATCTTAATGAATGAATTAAGAAGTATTTTCCAAGGATGGTAGAGGGTAAAGGCACACATAATTCTATCCGTTTTCCAGAGGATTAAATGGAAACATGTCTGTAATTTAAATTCATAACTTTGAAACTTCTTACTTATGGTACAAGAAACACTCTTGTTCACACGAACTTAACCATCTTGGTCCCTTTACACAGTCTATGAAGGGCAAAATTGAGGCACAGGAATCTGTGTGGCTGTTGATGCAATTGATTATAGTGTATTTCTATCTAGAAACCCATGCTAGAATATTTTAAGTAAGGTGGAAAATGGTGGAGAGTAGAGGATATGAGGATACTATTAGGACATGGCACAGATAGTAGCTTACTCCTCTACCAGGACCTAGGTAGCACAGGTAGTAACTCATTTCTCTATTAGACTATACCCAATATACAAATATGTTTTTAAAGTTCTCCTATCTTAAAGTGTGTACTGACTTCTCATATGCTTTTAAACACCACTGTTTTTCTTCTCCACTGTGCTACAAATTTTTGAAAAACATATTCTAGTTCTCTTCACTTTTTCTCTGTGACATATGGTATTTATGAAGAACAGTTAGTGATTAATGGCAATGCTTGTGATATATGGGGATAAAGAAAGAAAATGCTAGCCGTGGTGTTCTGTAGTAGTTACTAGCCTGGGCTGTAGAGCCATGCTGTCTGGGTTAGAATCTTGAGGACTTGGGAAAGAGATTGAACCTCTCAGTGACTCAGTTTTCTTATTCATAAAATGGTTTCTATGTCAAAGGTTTGTTGCAAATATTAAAAGCATTAGCACATGAAAAAAACTTACAAATGTACCTGGTACATAAAGCCCACTCTCCTTGAGTTAATTTCCAGTCGTAGCCACCCTCCATCAGGTGTCCAGGGGTAAAGACCTTTAGGAGAGGAGACTATCTTTCTCTGGGAAGAGGCCTGGGGATGAGAATTGCTAAGCTTTCGGTTTGCAGCCTAATGTGCTATGTAGTGTGTTAGCAGGATGGATAGAAACCTAGACATGGTGGGAATCAAGTGCAGAGAACCTATTTCACTATCTGCACATCTCAGGGAGTATAGTTCACGGGCAGCTGCACTGCTAAATCTAAGCAGACCTCTCACCGCTGCTTTGAAACTACCAGGGGTGCCATGTGAGAAGTTGGGCAATTTCCTCACAGGTCATTTACAACCTTCTAGAAATCCCACTGGAAGTTCTGTTATAAGTGGACTGGGACTCAAAGGCGGTGAGTCACCTAGTTTATAAGAAATACTCAAATATTAGACCACTATCAGATTTTGAAAAGAAATAAAATAAGCATGTTGTTGTTGTTGCTATGTGCCGTCAAGTCGCCTGCGACTCATAGTGACCCTATGTACAACAGTCCTAAACTCTGCTCTGTCCTGTGTCAATCGCACCGTCTCTGACACTCCCATCCCAATTATCCCAGTCACTGAATCAATCCACCTCATAGAGGCCCTTCCTCTCCTGCGCTGTTCCTCCACCCTCCCAAGCATGATGTCCCTCTCCAAGGACCGGTCTCTCCTCACAACATGTCCAAAGTATGTTAGAGCCTCAGAATCCTTGCCTCCAAGGAGCCACCCAGTTTAACCCTTTCCAGGACAAATCTGTTTGTTTTCCTAGCAGTCCATGGTATTCTCAATACTCTTCTCCAGCACCACAGCTCAAAGGCATCAATTCTCCTTCTATCTTCCTTGGTCATTGTCCAACTCTCTGATGCATAACAAGTGATTGGGAAGACCAAAGCCTGTATCAGACGCACCTTAGTCTCCAGAGAGACACCATTGCTCTTCAGTACTTTGGAGAGGTCCCTAACAGCAGGCTTTCCCATGGCAATGCACTTTTTAATTTCCTGGCTGCTGGTGCCAAGGCTGTTGACTATGGAGCCAAGCAAACCAAAGCTGTGTACAATCTCAATCTCTTCACCATCCATCCTGATGCTTCCAATTGGTCCAGTTGTGGGATTCTTTGTCTTCTTGGCATTGAGCCTCAATCCATATTGTAGGCTGCAGTCCTTGACACTCTGCAGCAGGCGCTTCAGGTCCTCTTCAGTTTCAGCAAGCAGGGTTGTGTCATCCGCATAATGCAGGTTGTTGATAAATCGTCCACCAATCTTGACCCCACATTTCTCCTCATAGAGCCCAGCCTCCCGGATAATCTGTTCTGCATATAGGTTGAAAAGGTATGGAGATAGGATGCATCCCTGGTGTACGCCCTTCCCAATTTTGAACCATGCAGTGTTCCCTTCCTCTGTTCTGATGACTGCCTCCTGGTCCAAGTATAAGTTTCGCATTAGAACGATCAAGTGTTCTGGGATTCCCATTCTTCTCAGAGTCAGCCGTAGTTTGTTATGATCTACACAGTCAAATGCCTTTGCATAGTCAATGAAACACAGATAGACATTCCTCTGGTATTCCCTACTTTCAGCCAAGATCCATCTAACATCAGCTACAATATCTCTAGTACCACGACTCCTTCTAAACCCAGCCTCGACTTCTGGTAGTTCTCTGTTGATGTGCTGTTCCAGTCGTTTTTGGATAATCTTCAGTAAAATCTTGCTTGCATGTGAAATCAGTGAGATTGTTCTGTAGTTTCCACATTCTGTTGGGTCACCTTTATTTGGGATAGGAACAAATATAGATCTCTTCCAGTCAGTTGGCCAAGTGGTCGTTCTCCAGATTTCTTGGCACAACTTGGTGAGCACGTCCAGGGCAGCATCTGTTAACTGAAATATGTCAGTTGGTATGTCAATTATTTATCAAAATAAGCATAGATCTTGAAAATTATGACATTAAGATAGCAATGATCACCTCTAAGAAATGATCATATTTATTATTTTTAGCTCCATTTAACTTTTCTGTGTATATTCCCTATTATGAGCGCATATTTTACAATAAAATCATTCGGTCATGGTTTGTAAGTTATGCTTTCCTAACATGTTTGCAATAGCCAGTTGTAATGTTGAGAAATACACCTTTCCTCTCCTGTGATCATGATTAAGGTGCACTGAATGGAAGTCAATGTTTATTTCTAATGTTTATTTCATCTGGAAGCAAAAATACCTGTCCTTCATAGTTGACATAATTCAATTAGAAGAAAAACTCTAGACCTTAAAGTAATTATAATTTCCATTGTTGCTGTTTCCTTTTCTTTCCCTCATCTATCTTTTCCTCATGACCGTGGGAACCAGGAAGTGTCCCATTGATCTTTATGACCTTCTTTGACACTTACATGTTCTCATGTCCACCTTTCAAGGCCATGGTAAGATGTAGGTTCTTAAATACAACATGAGTCCTCAATAGGAAGTTAGCTTCAAGTCCAACCCAAACTATAATCATCAGATATATGGTCCACTCTTCTCCAAAGCCCCTGGGATTTATCTGTAGATGACAGAGATTTTGTTCACTTACGGAGTCTCAAAGAGACATACTTTGTGCCAAAGAATAACAGTTGTTGCTGTTGTTGTTGTTAGGTGCCTTGGCATTGAGTATGACTCATAGAAACCCTATGAACAACAGATCTGGCCCCTGTCCTATCCTGTGCCAACCTCACAATCTCTGACACACACAGGTGCTTTGCTGCAGTCAATGTGTCAATTCACCTGATCCAGGGTCTTCCTCTCCTGTACTTTTCAAGCATGATATCTTCTCCAAGGAATAGCCCCTCCTAGGAACATGTTCAAAGTATACAAGACAAAGCTTCTTCATCCTTGCTTCCAAGGAGCACTCTGGCTGCACTTTCAACAAGACATACTATTTCTTCTCTTTGCAGTCCATGGGATAGTCAATACTTCGTTCAATACCTCAACTAGTAGGCATCCATTTTTCTTCTGTCATTCGTATTAATTGTCCAGCTCTCAGAAAGCTAGCAAGTGGCTGAAAAAGATCATGGCCTGAATCAGATGCACGTTAGTCCTCAAGCAATAATCATTATTCCTCAGTAACTTGGAAAATTCCCTGACTGCAGACTTTCCCAGTGCAATAAATCTCCTGATGTGACTGCTGGTATCAAGTGTATTGATTGTGGATTCAAGTAAGATAGTCATTTGCACTTTCAATCTTTTCTCCATCTATCATGATGTTGCCTATTGGTCCAGTGGTGAGAATTTTTGCTTTCTTGATGTTGAGACACAATCCATGTTGAAGGCTGTAGGTCAAGTATTTCAAGTCAGGGAGAAAGTATTCTGCAGTAAGTGTTTCAGGTCTTCAATTTCAGCAAGTAAGGTCGCCATCTACCTGTTTCCAGTTCTGATGCCACATTCCTCTTCACAAAGTAAAGATTTTAGATAATCTGCTCAGCATACAGATTGAATAAATATGGAGAAAAAATTCAGCTCTGATGCGAGCCTTTTTAAATTTTAAACCATGTAGTATATTCCCTCACTTTGTTCGCACTACAGCTTCTTGATCTATGTCTAGGTTTCACAAGAGCACAATTAAGTGTTCTGGAATCCCCAGTCTTCACAAAGTTATCCATAACTTGTTATGACCTGCACAGTCGAAGGCCTGTGTGTAGTCAGCAAAGCACAAATAGACATTCATTCTGCTCTCAGTCAGGATTCATTGAAATAAACAATTATATTACTTGTGTCACAACTGCTTCTGAATTCTGCTTGAACTTCTGGCATTTCTATAAATACAGTTCTCGACATCATTGAATGATTTGCAGAAGTATTTCACTTGCATGTGATATTAATGATACTATTTGATAATTTCTACATTCTGTTAGCTAACCTTTCTTGGGAATGGGAACAAATACGGATCTTTTCCAGTCATTTGGTCAGGCAGCTGTCCTCCAGCTTTGCTGGCATAGACTGGTGACCATGACCATGGCTGCCTCTTCCATTGGAGACGTGTCAGTCAGTATCTCTTCAGTCCTGGGGCCTTACACTTGCCGGTGCTTTCATCGTTGCTTGAATGTCTTTTTTCCCTCACAATGGCTTTTGATCATGTGATGTTTCCTGAAATAGTTCAGTGTTGGCTCATTATTTTTGGTACAATGATTCTGTGTATTCCCTCCATATTCTTCTGATGCTTCCCTGATGATTCAAGATTTTGTCCATAGAATGTTTCAGTATTTCAACTGGAGGCTTGAATTTATTTTCAATTATTTCTGCCTAAGAAATGCTAAGTGAGTTCTTCTCTTTTTATTCTCCAATTCTAGGTCTCTGCATATTCTGTTAGTTTGTCTTCTC
>NW_006399753.1:6227826-6260237 GCF_000299155.1 Elephantulus edwardii | reverse complement strand
TATTTTGCTCCTCATGAATTTGTTTTGATTTTCGTCAGCATCAATTTGAACTTTCACATGAGTATTTGATGGTCTGTGTCACAGTCAGCCTTGACAGCTGATATTGATCTCCAACTACACCTTCCACACGTGTAGTCTATCTGATTCCTCCAGATGTTGTACATCTGGAGAGATCCATGTGTAAAGTTGTCTTTTGTGGTTTTTTAAAATAGGTATTTGTGATGAATAAATAATTAAATGTGCAAAATGTGATCATTCTATTCCCTGAGTAAGTAGAATGTTACTCCTTCTCCTCTCTTATTATTACTCTTCCTTTCTAGGAGTAATAGTAGGAAGAATCAATATGACTTTAAAGAAAGGAAAAGAAAAGAATTTGGCTAACATCAGAGAGTTCCAGGCATGGCATAGTGCCAGCTATTCAAAGGAGCGTATAATTAAGTTCTATTCCTTAACTCAAGGAGTAGTTTGAATATCTAGTGTGGATATTGTTATCCATGTAACAAATATGTATCTTTGAGTCAGAACCCACACACAGCTGACTCTCCTGTAGGTTTTCAGAGGCAGTAAATCACACAGGAGGAGATTGCCCATCTTTCTCCTGTGGAACAGTGGGTGAATTTTGGATTTGAACCACACATCTTTGGATTGGCAGCACAATTCCTAATCACTAACCCACCTTAAAGAGATCACTTCTTAACAAGAAAATTTGGGACTTTGCCTTCGTACCTCAGTTCTGATAACTGGGTGAATGCAAATCTGCCGTGTGGGTGCACGCATACACACACACACTCCAAAGTTTGGGCCATCTAGAAGATGACATTCACTCTCTCACCTCTCCTCATTCCCAGGTCCTGAGTGAGATGACCAGGCGAGCTCCTGGAGCAGGAGAGGACAGAGAAGGCAAAACCTATAGCTAGAGGTGAACTTGACTTCACCAGTCATTACTGAGACCCGAGGATGAACTGAGGGGAGGTGTCCATTAGTTGTTGTTGTTGTTGTTGTTATGGGTCGTTGAGTCGCTTGTGACTCACAGCAACCCTATGTACAATAATTCTGAACCCTCCCCTATCTTGAGCCAATTCCATTGTCTCTGATACACCTAACCTCATTACCCCAGGCAATCCATCTCATCCAGAGTCGTCGTCTTTTGTGCTGTGTCTCGACTCTTCTAAGCATAATGTCCTTCTCAAAGGACTGGTCTTCCCTGGCAACATGCCCAAAGTATGTGAGGTGGAGCTTCAAAGGAGGACCTTGGTTTCACCTTCTCCAGGACAGACCTGTTAACTCTCTTGGGAGTCCATGCCATGTTCAATACTCTTCTCCATCATCACAGCTCAAAAGCATCAATTCTTCTTCTTTCACCTTAGCTGCCCATCATTGTGCAGCTCTATGGCTTGGATCAGGTGCACCTTCATCTCTAGACTGACATCATTGCTCCTCAGGACTCTGAAGGCGTACTTTGGAGCTGCTTTTCTCAATGCAGTTCATCTTTTGATTTCCTGGCTGCTGGTGCCAAGAGTGCTGAGTGTGGAGCCATGCAAGCTAAAGCTGTTAACAATCTCAATCTCTTCTCCATCTATCATGATGCTGCAATTTGGCCCAATGGTAAGAATCTTTGTTTCTGTGCTGTTGTGCTTTAATCCATATTGAAGGCTGCAGTCCTTCAGTGGAGGTGACCACTAGAGGTATTAGTTGTCCAGGTTTCTGGGGTCAACCTGGATAATTTAACTTAAGTAAGGGCTAGCTTTATAATAATCCTTATTATTGGGATTATCCAGGCTTAGATGTAAGTTTATCATTGATTTAGATGTTTGGCTAGCAGAATTTTATCCATATCTCCTCTGGATAAAGTTTGGAAGTTGGCTTAATGGTGCTTCCAAATGGCAAAGACTCAGAAATGCCGAAACCTATGAACCATTCAGGGAGCTCTGGTGGCCCTAGTGGTCAGGAGTTAAACTGCCAGGCCAGAGGCACGTGGTGTGGCTCTCTGCCAGCGGCTCCATGGACATAGGCGTGGGGATCTTCTGTGCGATTTACTGCCTCTGAAAACCTGCTGGCTGGTCAGGTGAGATCTGGGTTAGAAATGAAGGTATATGACAACAACACTAACCATTAAGCTCCCCTTCTCCTCCACAAATATTTGAATTGGGGGGGGGAATCATTGACCTTTTTGTGATAAATGTAGTTTACTTGAAATCCAAGGGTCAAATAAAAAAGAGGAGAATCTGACATTTGGAGTCATGATACATTGGGTTCAATAAGGCCAGAGGGCACCTTCTGAGACAACATTTATCACCCAAATTGATAGTGTTTTGACTGAGGTTGAGAGTTTGAACATATTTTTGAAGTTACATTTTCCAACTAATTTACAGCTGGTGTTTTTGAGCGTGAGTCTTTCTTTAATACCTCAATCAGACGGATTTTGAGTCTTGGTAAGAAAATCTTGAGATTTTGTTGTCTGTTGACATAATAATGATACTGAAGCAGTTAATCACACTCAGATTTGTCCCTTTGTTGAGCCTGTCTGAGCTTAGGGAGGAAAAGGAGATTCTAGACAAAATTTTTCATTTATTCTCCATAAGCCTTTGGTTGAATTTTTTAAAAAAATCTTTGAATGTTTCATCAGACTTAAAAAGGAAATTCATTCAATAATTTAAATTTGTTCTGTTAGAGCATCTTAGGTATTGAACAAGTCCTTGAGACCTCAGTTTCAAAAGACACACAGATATACACACACACAACACACCACTGAGTTTACTTTCTAATTGGAAGAGAAACAAAAGCAGTGATGTCTTCCAGATGGCTCTATGCTGAGAGTAAAACTGCCATCAAACTTGGCACCAAAAAGCAAACTCACTGCCCTCAAGGAGATTTCAACTCATCTCAACACTGTATTTGGTTTCCAGCCTGAAGACCTCAGGTGGAGCAGACAGCCTCATCTTTCTCCTTTGGAGTAGCTGGTGGATTTGAACTGCTTTCTTTGCAGTCAGTAGTCCAATATGTGACCCACAACACTATTAGAGCTTCTTTACCTAATAGATTCAGTGAAGACCTGGGTCAAAGAAATGTTTCTTCTATTTGCGGTAATTCTTGTTCTTTGGCTAGAAAAAGTATAAGAAGTTAGGAAATTAGTAAATATTTATATGGCAGTTTCTAGTTTTTAAACAGTCCTAAAATGTCCAAATATAATATTGAAAAAGAAATAATATTGTATACATGTCCCTAAAGGGTCTGTATTCTGTTAGTCTGCCATTTATCTCAGCATTTATTTGAAGATAACAAATATATGAAATGTATATGAGATCTTTATAAAATTAGAAATTATCCTCCAGGTGGAATATTAAGCAATATTTTAAAAGATTGACACTGGATGCTGTGTCCTGTAGCTCGATGGCTTTGTCGCCCTGCAAGCCTCAGTGGGAAGGAGTTTGGTTTTAGTTTTGGAATGAGAAAAGCAATCAAATTTCTGGCTTGTGAGGCCACAGATAATAAATCCTAGAAAGTGCTCCATGAAGATCCCTGGTGATATAGTGATTAGGCACTGGACTTGTAACTCTAAGGTCAGTGGTTCAAACTTACCAGCCACTTCAAAGGAGAAAGCTGTAGCAGAATGCTTCTGTAAAGACTACAGCACTGGAAAAACCTATAGGGCAGTTTTATTCAGTCTTTTATGGAAAATTGGAGTCAGAATCCCCTTTGTTCAAACGTGTATTTGGTGGTTGTGGTTGTTGATTGCCGTTGACCAGCAACCCTCTGAGCAAAAGGCCTGAAGCCCCTCTACAAATATTGATATTTATCAAAGTTCATAGCGTTTCTGGAGGTGTGTTATTTAGGAACTGGATGCAGCTCCTGCTTCCAGATATTTGGTAAGCTGTCGTAATTTTAACCACAATATCTCAAAAATAGGTAAGCACAAGAACTGAAGAGAAAGGCTGACAAACTCTTATCTTTAAAACTTTATGGAAGAAGAAACAGAAGCTTAAAGAAACAAGTAGACTGATGAAGCGTACAGATAAGCATCAGGGTCCTTCATCCCACAGCCTGTGTCACTGTGAACCTGAAGAGAAGAACATGAAGGCAGAGCTGAGTAGGAAGTGCTCATTGCCAGTGCCCCTCACTGCTCCTGACTTCCAGCTTCCTAGCCTCTTGAAGCAAACACATTCCACGTCTGCCCAGAGAAGTTGCCTCCACAGTGTCTGTTGCTCTCATTGGACATTGCTTTTTTTCTGGCAGGATAGATTGTTAATGAGATCAGGTGAATGCAATTTATTATGCCTTGTTGTTGTTGTTGTTGATGATGTGTGCCGTCGAGTCGCTTGTGACTCATAACAACCCTATGTGCAACAGCCCTAAACTCTGCTCTGTCCTGTGCCAATCACATTGTCTCTGACACTCCCATCCTGATTACCCCAGTCACTGAATCAATCCACCTCATGGAGGGCCTTCCCCTCCTGCGCCGTCCCTCCACCCTCCCAAGCATGATGTCCCTCTCCTTACAACATGTCCAAAGTATGTTAGACAAAGCCTCAGAATCCTTGTCTCCAAGGGACAAATATCTCTGCTGAAAGATCCACAGATGTTAGTGTTGGTATTTCCATGTTACCGTGGAAATCAAGGCTTTGCCACACATTTGACCTGATGCAATAAAACGAGCCCTAACCTACAACCGGTCCTTGGAGAAGGACATCATGCTTGGGAGGGTGGAGGGACAGCATAGGAGGGAAAGACCCTCGATGAGGAGAATTGGATTCAGTGACTGGGGTAATTGGGATGGGTGTGTTGGAGACAGTGCGATTGGCACACGACAGAGCACAATTTAGGGCTGAGTACATAGGGTCGCTATTAGTCGCAAGCGATTCAATGGCACATAACAACAACAACAACAACAATAACAACCTACAACAGGATGGAAGCCTTGATGTGCCTACCTCTACCCGTGTGCCAGACCTTGCATTCTTACGCCAACCAGCTTCAGTTCATACCTAAAAATTTAACCTGTATGGAAAATTACCTGTACCTGACCTCATCATTTAATAACAGATGAAACACTATTGTCCATGGTCTTTGAATTCATTACAGGCACTGTCACGGATGGAGTTATATTTTCTTTCACAGTGTATACATGGATATAGTGTATACATGGGGAGCTCAGATAGTCGAGCAGTAAGGAATTGCACTGTCAACTCAAAGGCATTCAGTTAAAATCTACCAGCTTCTCCACAGGAGAAAGCTGGGCAATCTCTTCTCATGTGCTTTATCACCTCCGACAACCTGTTTGGAGGGTCAGTATGAGTTGTTGCTGACTCAACAGCACGTAACAACACCAACAACAGTGTACATACAAGTTATGTTTAAATGGTAGTGTAACTAACACAGGAGCAATAACATCTTGAAAAAGCTTGTGTTACCAAAATGGTACATGGAGACAGGAAATGCAGCACCTTCGAATTGAAAAATGGGATGTATAGACTTGCTCAGCCTGGAGTCTCCATACATATTTATTTACAAAGACTATATTTATAAGGATTCTGAAGCTTCGTCTGACATACTCTGGGCATGTTGCAAGGAGGTACTGGTCCTTGGAGAGGGACATCATGTTTGGCAGAGTGGAGGAACTGCGCAGGAGGGGAAGGCCCTCAATGAGATGGATCGATTCTGTGATGGGAGCAGTGGGAATAAGTGTGTTTGAGATGGCTAGGTCGGCACAGGATAGAATGGTGTTTAGAGCTCTTGTACATAGGGTCGCTATGAGTCGCAAATGACTCGATGGCACATAACAACAACATATTTATAAAATAAGGTAAAATGAAGCACAATAAAATGAGATATGGTTATATTTCAGTGACTGTGATCAAAAGAAGAGCATCACTGATCACATACGCCATGTAAGATGCTGAGCAATACATATGTCAGTGTTGTAGCTGTCGGGTCATCTGTGATTCATGATTGCTTTATATGCAGCAGGACCCCACATTGTCCAGCCATCAACCATCTTCATCGCCGTGCACAGATTACAGCTACATGGCCACTTGCTAGGATCTGTATGTTCGTCTCTGTTGGCAAAGAATCAAGGCCGAGAGACACAATGTGTCCATCGTCCCGGAGCATGGAAGGGACCGGAACTCTCTCTGCTTTCTTCCAGGAGCACTTTACACCACTGCTATCTCTGGCCTTGACCTTACTGGCCCAGTTTTAAAGGTTTCACTTCTTCCTTCCTAGTTGCTTTGCTGGTTTTTAGCCTCTAAGTTTCTCACTCTGCTTAGTATTAATGTCTTGTTTCCACGATCCCCTTGAATCAGTTATTATCAGACAGTGTGGCTCGTTTCCCACACTCTAGTTTCCTTCACTCATGTTCTCTACCTTTTCTTCATATCTCTAATATCAGAACTTGCCTTATTACTCTCGTGAAACTGAAATTAGGAGCTGCTGGTTCTGGACTTTACAGTGTCACCGATTGATGTGAACTATTAAACCCTTTAGGTCTCAGTGTCTTTATCTTGAGACAGATGGGCACCCTGGTGGACTTCCTCCTGTTACATAGATATTGTTGGTGTGAGTTGATTCTGACTATCTGTATGTAAAGGAAGGAAAGCTATTGGCCCTGTGCCTCAGAGGCTCGCATTCTCACTTCATATTGGACAGAATTTGACTGTAACCTCTAGGTTTTCCACCAGCTAGTTTTCAGAAAGAAATCACCAGCCCTTTCTTCTTCATTTGCTATGGCTGGAATCTGCAACTTGTCCTCTATGAGCCACCCTGCTGCAGTTTGAAATGCACAACCTGCAGCTTGGTAGCAACACACAAGACACTGTAATTTTTTTTTTTTAAAGAAAAACAAAACCAAAAAGCCCTGAGAGGTTTGTAGTGGTACAAAAAGGTAGCATAAACATATATTGAACAACTACTTTATAGCAAGAACTGTTTCAGTGAAACAGGCGAAATATTCTGAATGGAAAATCTGGGAAAGCCTTAACTTAAGTTTCGAGAATGGTTATTTTTCCATGTTATGTGCCTTCCAGGCAGCTACAGTTCACGGTGACCCTACGAACAACAGATTGGAAGCTTAGCCTGTCCTGTGTCGCCCTCATGATCTCTGACATGCTTGAGCCCATTGTGACAGTGAGGAAATTCGTCTTGTTAAGCATCTTCTTCTGTTTTGCTGACCCTGCTCCCACACATGATAAAATAGATACCGTTTTCTGATAAAAAAGCATGATGGGTGAAGAGAAAATACAGGCCAAATTTCAATGACAGTGGGGTGGATTGGGAAGGAAAAGATGTAAAGGACGGTGTATTAGTTGAGAGTAGATAGAAATTTGGAAATCTTGTTCAAACTCTTCATCTTACAGGTCAGATGAGAGCTGTAGGAACAGGGCAAATCATACACGGAACCCGTGTTTCATCGGTTTTGTTGTTGTGTACCATCGAGTTGGAACCGACCCATAGTGGACACTCAGCAGGTTTTCAGAGGCAGTGATTGCACGAGAGGAAATTGCCCATCCTTCTCCCATGGAGCAGCTGGGGACCTCAAGCCACATGTCTTTAGGATTGCAGCACAGCTTCTTGTGCTACTGGGCCACCAGAGCTCCTTTCATAGGTTTTAGAGATATGAAATAAAACAAGCACACACACACACACACACACACACACAAACCCTAAAAAAAAGTTGTTTCTGACTAGTCCATTCTTGTAAAATGATTGAATAGGCTCTTTCTGAAACATATCTTAAGCATTTAAAGAGGAACACAGAGCATTATAAACCATGATCTAAGAAAATATGACTGTCAATGAATGCAACGTTCATGCACATAAACAGGTAACATAAAAAGGAAGCTTATGGGTATTTTCTGAGGCATTTTCTTAGTTGACAATGAGATTCATATAATCTATAGGGCTGTCAAAACTAGATCTCACCTACCCGCAAAACTGTGCCCTCAAGCAATCTGCTGTCTGTGACCTTTGACTTAGCCCACAACAAGCAGAGGACAGAAAGCAGTGGTCACAATAATAGTTCTGTGGTGTATTCCTCTTTCAGGAACCACTGTAAGGGTTCCTGCTCCAAGTTCCTTACAGGCACAGCATTTAGTAGAAAATAGCTATGAAGCTCTTATTAGAATTTCTACTCCGCATTGGTGGGAGTCATGGCTGACGTGAGAGTAAAGGTGCGTGTTTGTTTATTACTCTTTACGGAACATGATGTCTTTTTCTAATGACTTCTCTTTTAGAATGATGACTCCAAAGTGCGTGAGTTCAGAACATTGCAGAAGCCCATATAGCACGCATATCTAGAAAGGCCCTTCTTTTTGTTGCTGTCATTAGATGCCATCAGATAGAAACAGACCTTCTAGCGGGCTTTGAGAGGCTGTGAGTGTCACTGGAGATTGTCCACCTTCTCCATGAAGCAGCTGGTATTTCTGCATTTGCAACACAAATCCTCACCACTGGTTACGCACCGCTGAGTAAGGGTAACTCCTAATGATCCTACGAACAAAAGGGGTGAACCCTTTCCTGCACTGCACAGTCCTCACAATCTCAAACCCACTTAAGCCCATTGCTGCCATCACCATGTCAGTCCAGCTCAGGTACATGGTTAGGGGACGCTATTCCTTAGAGGGGGCACATCACGATTCAAAAGGTGGAAAGTCCGCGAAAGAGAGGAAGACCACTAGGCCACCAATACTGGAAAAGAAACTCTCATTTATACTTTACAAACAATCATATAAAGCTCACATCTCAGATGTGCATGAGAGGAAGCAGAGGCATTGCAGGGTTGGGGGCATTCCTCATGTATGTGGCTGGAACTTGACCCAATCAGGGCTTGACTCTTGATGTTTGAATCACTCTGCACTACCCACTACCCTTTCATTACAGAAACTGCCCGTCTCATCCATTTTACCAATTTGGGGGGAATAAATAGGATATTGTACAAAACAGTCCCAGTTATAAATTAAATTAGAGTCAAAGAGATGGAAGAGAAGCCTTTTAAGTTGTTTGGGTCTTTTCCTAAATATGGCAGAATGAGTTCTTTAGAGTAGAAATGGGAGCCACACAGGGACCCAGTATGAGCACGGTCTTTGTGGAAATTCACATTATGGTGCTGTTCAAATACTCATCTCTTTCCTGTGCTGAAACAACATTTAGCCAGAAGTCACTTCCACAATTCCACTGTGCTGTTTTTCTTTTAGCTACGTAGGTCTCCCTACTTCAAGAGTCAATCAATGAAAAATGAGCTTAATTGAATCTTCCATATTCAAGACTAACGTCTCCATTTAATAGAGAAAAAGATTAAATATTTTCTTGTTACCTGAATGCTAAAATCTCTTAGCCAGGCTTGCAAAAGTGTCCAGAACTCTCATTGCTGGGCTGCCTCCTTGCCACTGAATTCTCTTTTCTATCAGGCAATGATAAAAGTCAGCCTTCAGAAGGCATTTTTCTTATCTCTGTACCTCTAATGTCTAGCATCCTATTTTTCTGAAGAAATGTTATTGAGAACCTTTCTTGTGTAAGATCTACTTGTGTGGTAGAGAGACAATGGGAAACAAAGTAAGTCCCTGTCCTCCCAGAACTTAGATTCTAGGAAGAGAGGCAACAGTCAATACAAAGTGTGCTGGATATTACTAGGTATAACAATTTTATATAATGATGTTGTTGCTGTTACCATCAAGTTAGAATCAGACTGTAGCTGACCCTCCAGTGGTCTTCTGAGGCTTAAAGTGAGCTGGAGGGGATTGCCCATAATCAAGTCAGGAATAGAGCAGTTGAGTATATTTTAGATGAGCGCTTTTATAAGGCATCTGGTGATTAAGTGGACGGAGCATTCAGTCATTGAACATGATTTAAAGTAATTTTCCTCTGTGCTGTAAATTCCAGACTCCATGATATCAGTAAGGTAGGCTAGCACTTTGGATCCCCCAGCTCTTCCATTATGAAAGATTACGTCTTCTGTTTCTGATAATATCACTGCCCTGGACACACTACGTGGTGATTCTACTTGACCCTAGAGAGTCTCCAGGAGTTAAACTGGACTCTCTAGTAGTGAGTTTGACTTCTGGGTTTTAGATGAGGATAACTTTATAGATTTACTTGAAGAAAAGACTGACCTTGAGGGGATAAGACAGGCTTTTTAATATCTGAAAGGAAGGAATTTCCCACCAAAGGAGAAATAGTTACAAATGCAGAATACCAGGCTCTGCCTGACATGCTTGTTGGAGTGAGGAGGTCCGTGTGTCTGGAGGACAGTGAGCCATGTGGCGTCTAGCACATGGTGGGCTGTTAAAGATGAGTCAGCTTTCAAAAGGACGAGCACTCAAAGCAGCCCTGGACATACTGTGCCCAGCAATGAACGCTTTCTGTAGAAATAAACATGCACCATGTGATAACTAAGTAATCGTAAATATTGATTCCCTTCCTAAAAGAAAATCTCTGGAATAAAAAAGGAGTTGAGCTTGGTAGTGTGAGTGCCATTCACTGTGTTTTCATCCTAAGTATTTCAGTCTCTTCTTTAATTTTCATGATATCTGTTATCAATTGAATTGTGTGTCTCTGAAATATATCTCTCCTTAATGGGACCATAAGCATCAGTATTGTGTAATTATTCTCCATTCTGGGATTTAAAGTCATTATCCTCAGTGCTGTAAATCCCAGACTCCATGATATCAGTGAGGCAGGACAAGTGACAGTTCTGTTAAATGAGATAAGACACAATCCACAGTGTTTGTTGTCATCTTAAGTCAACCTTTTTGAGATATAAGGGAAACTAAACAAGGAGCTGGTGTGGGGGTGCTGTGGGGAACTGCAGTGCTTTCTAATACTAAGAGAGAAGGGTGCAATATATCCTTTGGATCCAAGACTTTTGTCCTGGGACTTTCTAGAAATCAGGGGAAGACTGATCTCCAAGAGTTGCTGAACCCACTAGTATTAAAAGAAAACAAAGAATTCCCTCCAGATTGGGCAGGGAGAGACGATCTTCCCCTAAAGCTGTTGCTGCTGTTGTTAGATGCCACTGAATCTGAACCAACTCATAGCTGACCCTCCAATGGGTTTTCAGAGGCTATAAATCACATGGGAAGACATTGTCCATCTGAATTTGGACTTCTAGCCTCTTAAGCTCCTAAAGTCACTCATTTGTAATATTTATGTTTTAGTGACATTAGCGATGTCAATCAATAATCATTCCAGATGTACATGATTGTTCACATTCTACTGTCAGAGAAGTTAAGGCCCCGAATGATGAGGCAGTTCATCCGCGGCTCTCAGCCGTTGAGCTAGAACAGGAAGCCTGGACTTTCCCCAGCGATCTGCTTCTTCTTTGCCTCTCTGTCCCTCCTTTCCTGGAACCAGATGGCAGAGCAGCTTCTCCCCTGGCAGCCGAGATGACAAAGTGGGGTGGAATCAGTTAAGCATAAGATAGATGATGGAAAATTCCATTTTCTTTGTGAATGCATCAGTCAGAGTTTGGCAGGAAACAGATAACTCACTTAAAGGAGAGTTTAAAATAGTTAAATGGAGGGACTGTCTCCTGAGCTCTAAGGGGTAGGGGGGAGCGTCAAAGGGGGATGATAAAATACAAGAGCCAACAGCTGAGAAAAGACACCATCTTTCTTAGATTTGGAGAAAATACAAGATTTAGAATTCAAGGTTTAGTAAGACTTGAAGCTGTAGTGGGAAGGCCACTTGAAAGGAGCTAGATGTCCTGTTACCTGGGGCACTTTACAGACCCAAGATATCCAGGAGCCACTTACATTAGCTGTGACCCACATAGAAGATGGCAAGCATCTAACACAACCACATGATGTATAATATATTATACCAGATTAGGACAGAGGAAGAAAATACTACCTGGTCCTCATCAACCAGGTCTTTCTCTCTGGGTGCAGGTAAAGCTGTCGGGAAGCACTCAGGAACGGCATACAACCAGGTCTTTTGATTCTTAGCATCTTGTTGTGAAGCACTAATGAAAAGTAATGGCGAAATCTAATTCCCTTCCTTCCAGTGTCTGTCTGGTGGCCTTCTTACAGCTCTAGTTCTTATCACATCTTGAAGAGTCTTACTGAATACTAAAAACATTCCCTTCCAGTCTGAGAAAGATACAGGTTTCCCTCTATTGCTAACACCTTGAGGTGAAACACAGAAGAGCAGGAAGGAAGAAGCAAGTAGTTTAATATTTTTATCTGTTTCTGTCTGGTAGTCTTTCTCTTAAAGTTGAAGTTCTTGCTGTATTTTGAAGAGCTTTACTGAATGTTATTACCTTTTCCTCCAAGAAAGATGACGACTTCACTTGTTTGCCAGCATCTTAGTGTCATGCAGAGACCAGTAGAGACAAGGAAGCAGGTGGGTTTACTGTGTCCATTTCTCTTTCCTCTGCCCTTTGTGAGGCATGGACTAAGTTCATTGGGAAGCTCAGACACACATAAGCATAATTATCTCAGAGTCTAGTATGAGGAAAGAGAGAGAGAGAAAAGAAGAAGGAGGAGGAGGAAGAGGAGGTAGGGAGGGAGGTGAGAGAGAGGGGAGAGAGGGAGGAAGGGAGGGGAGAGAGAGGAAGGGAGGGAGGGGGGAGAGAGAGACAGAGAGAAAGAGAAAGAAAGAAAATCAGTTTTGTCAATCAAATGGAGAATGGCACAAAGCAGAAGACAGCATGTCCTCTTGGCCTGAGAATCACCTTGGGTGTTCCCTGTGTGCAAAGACTGGGAGATATTAACACCAGAGGATCATCCCCTCTCCTGGTAGGTATCGAAGCCTTTCTGATAGACTGATTCCATAGCTAATATGTTCCTGAGCTGCACATGGCACAACTTAGCACCCTTAATAACGCTCTGCACTTGACTGCATGGCCTTGCTCAAGAGTTCTTGGGTTCCATAAATAGTTAACCCGGTGCACTGCTGGTCAAAAAATTTGTTGTTCAAAACAGCCCAGAAGTGCCTCAGGAGACACAGTTGGTGATTGTATCCAAAAGATTACTGTCTTCAAAACTCTATGGAACATTTTCCCCTTGAACAAAGAGAGTTGACATGAGTTTCAACATACTCAACTGTAGCTAACAACAGGCTTGGTCATCTGTCCTACTACTGTAGTGTCCTTCTCATCTCTGTTGTTGTTGTTGTTGTTGTTATGTGCCATCGAGTCGCTTGTGACTCATAGCGACCCTATGTACAAGAGCCCTAAATGCCGTTCTATTCTGTGTCAACCTCGCCGTCTCAAACACACTCATTCCCACCACTCCACTCCAGAATCTGTCCATCTCATTTGGGTCTTCCTCTCCTATGCCATCCTTCCACTCTCTCAAACATGATGTGCCTCTCCAAGGACCAATCCCTTCTTGCAACATGCCAAAAGTATGTCAGACGAAGCTCCAGAATCCTTGACTCCAAGGAGCATTCTGGCTTCACTCTCTCCAGGAAAAACCTGTTTGTTTTCCTAACAGTCTGTGGTATATTCAATGCTCCTCTCTAGCACCACAGCTCAAAGGCATCAATTCTCTATCATCCCTAGTCACTGTCCAACTCTCCAATGCATAGCACGTAATTGTGAAGACTATAGAATGGATCAGGTGCACCTTAGTCTCCAGCCTGATGGCTTTGCTCTTCAATATTCGTGAGAGGTCCCTCACAGCTGTCTTTCCCAATGCAATTCATCTCCTGATTTCCTGGCTGCTGTTACCCAGAGTGTTGATTGTGGAACCAAGTAAACTAAAACCATTAACTATCTCAATCTCTTCACCATCCTTACTAATGCTGTCGATTGACCCAGTGGTGAGAATCTTTGTTTTCTTTATGTTGAACTTCAATCCATATTGAAGACTGCAGTCCTTAACCTTCTGCAGCAAGTGCTTCAGGTCCTCCTCAGTTTCAGCAAGCAGGGCCGTGTCATCTGCGTAATGCAGGTTGTTGATGATTCTTCCACCAATCCTCTAGAAGAGGTTGTGGTACTAGAGATATTATAGCTAATGTTAGATGGATCTTAGCAGAAAGCAGAGAATACCAGAAGAATGCCTATCTGTGCTTCATTGACTATGCAAAGGCTTTTGACTGATCAAAACAAACTATGGCTGACTCTGAGAAGAATGGGAATCCCAGAACATTTGATTGTGCTAATGCGAAACCTATACCTGGACCAGGAGGCAGTTATCAGAACAGAGCAGGGAGACACTGGATGGTTCAAAATCAACAAGGGGGTCCATCAGGGATGTATTTTGTCTCCATACCTTTTCAATCTGTATGCAGAACAGATCATCTGAGACACTGGGCAACCTGAAACATCTCTGTTATAGAGAATTGAATCTCCTCCACACTGTACCTTAACTCCTCTGCCCTCATCTCACAATGTTTCACTTTCCCTCATTCTCCACCATAATCTGTACCCTGGAGACTCTTAACATGGACCTTCCTTGTCCTGTGAACCTTGAGTATCTTTCTTCATCTTCCTTGCTTCTGCTCTGACTGTGGCAGCATCAGTCATATCTTTCTTGTTATTCCATCCCACTCCATTTCTGATGTCTCCAATCAACTTCTGTTCTGTGAAGAACTGAATTGAAAACAAAATGTGATGAATAAAATGATGTGCATTTGGAGACCACCACAAGTCCTTTCAGTGGCTGGAAGACCTTAATGTGCAGAGTAACTCAGATTTCTCCTCGGGTCTCCTACTTTCCGTTCTTGTACAGCAAAATACTCCCTGTTTCTGCAATTTTACAGGAAATGGATTCTGCTGAGACTAAAATGATAATTCTGCAGCCTGCAGGCTTCAAATTAAAACCCAGCATGGGACTCAAGGACAAACAGAAATACTTGCCAATAGTGAGGCCTTTGTGAATGGCTACAGAGCTCATCTAGGAAGAAGAGACATTTCTATCAGGGCTGGCCAAAAATACGTGTTGCTGGATTACAAAGAGTAAAGTTTATGCCTATATAATTTTGGTTAAATTAGCATACATTTGGGGCAACATGAAGTCAAGTCAAGAATCTTTGATGTAATCTACATGTGCTAAAAAAATAGAAAACATTTTCACATACATTTATTTAATAGTTACATATTGAGTATCAATAATGCTAAATGTGTATCAGTGATGAATTGGTACTCTGGCTGCAGCATTTGAGTTCAAGTACAGCAAGGTTTTGTGAGGAGGGTAGAGTATAATTTCATTCTGCTGTAGGTAGGGTCGTTACGAGCCAGAACCAACTCAGTGGCTTCCACCAATAATAATACTGAACAACAAGCTATGTAGTAGGTTAAGGAAGCAGTAAAGCTTTGGAGCCGGGAGAGAAGGTTGTGCACACCCAGGTGTGTGTACCTCGCATGCGCGGAGCACCCAGCGAGTGGAGCAAGCACACGCTGACTTAGTGATTGCAAGGAGCAGTTTAACGGGTGTGTCACCACAGTGTGAAAACTGCTCTGTGCTTGTCAAGGACTGCGGTTCTGAGAGGCACCTTCGAAGGAAGGTTCTCTGAGGTCGGAAGACAGAGAGATGCCAGTCAGACCTGGAATCAAGATGTGGTTATGAGGTGGGAAATGGCCGGTAAGGGAGCACAGTGTAGACCTGCTGGTCTTGCTTACTGGGGACTCAGTCCCTGTCAGGATCCGCCAATCTGAAAAGAGGCCCTAATTCTGTTGGTGCTGTGGGTGTGAGAGGCACGTGTCAGCCATACTTAGAGGCAGCATCTCTGAGATGATTGAAAAAGGGGAAAATGTTTACTTGGCATAATCGGTGAATAAGCACATGCTGAAGCAAGCAGTGTTTGCTGGCACTCCGATGCTGGGACTTTGAATTCACTTCATCTGTCACAGTGCTTGTTTCCTGTTGAATAGGAAATCAAAATAAAATAGTTGTTGTCAAGCCCATTCTGATACATGGAGACTCCACATATTATAGAATAAAACTGAGCTCCAGGCGGGTTTTTTGGACTCTAAAATTTATGAAAGTGGTTCAAGCCTTTTGCCCATCGTGCCACTGGTTGGGTTTGAACTTCCAACCTTTCCGTTAGCAGGTTAGCCACTTGTACCGCTGAGAGACTGTAATACAGAGATGAGATGAGATGGATCCCCTCCTTCACTGGACTGCTTACAGAATCCACTGGTATGATCCCCAGAGAATTAGTTACACAACCATGAGGACTTTTATCAGCAAGCTAATGACTTTCTCTTATGTCTTAAATTCTGTCTAGTAACAGTGGGGTCAGCTCTGTCTCCATCACACTGTAGACGTCATAGTACAGGGACTCCTGGATGTGGTGGAAGTGCACAGGCGACAGAAGAAAAACTTCATTACCAAAAACCGTGAGATAAAAAAAGAGAGCGGTCTTCAGGGAACCATGGAAAGGAGGCTCGGCTCCTTCCTTATGAAATGTGGGTTGGTTAAGTTCAGCCTGATTGCCACTCCTTGTGAAGAAGGGATGGGGAGACCCCTTTATCAGACCGAGACAAAGACCAAACTGAAGGGCTTACATTCCCACAAAGGACTGGGGCTTGGGTGATGCTCAGTAAAGTTCCCTTCCTTCAATTACAGCATTTTCTCCTTTTTCATGGAGACTGCTTAGGAAATCATCGCATTGGCTAATGTAATATGACATCGGACAAAGCCACACAGATGAGTTAGCTGTTCTGAAAAGGTTTGATCTAGAATTCAAGAGAGAATTCTACCTCAGGGTTCCCCCACTGAGTGTTCATAACTCAACAGCATTATATTAAAAAGAAAAAAATAAAATAACCCCAACAACAACGAACCTCTTTGACACGTGTTTTCTTTACGGTGTAGAGGCGAGATAAGCCTATTTTGCTGATAAAATTCCTAGAAGCATTTGTGATGTGGGGACCATTGGGTCTCTGCTGCAGTTCCTGTCTCTGGTGTCACCGTGAGATAGTTGTTGTGAGGTACTGTCGAGTCAGTTCTGACTCCTTGTGAGCCTGCGTGTGGCAGAATGAAACACCGCCTGCCCGGTGAGACTCACAGTTGTTCAGGGAGTTTCCATTGTTATAGCAGCTCTGTCAGTGGGCTTTTTCTATAGTGTCCCAGCACCATGACCCTCTCCAGGGACCGAGCCCCCCGGGTAACATGTCCATATTCATGCTCTGGAGACCATCTGGCTGCACTTTGCCACACAGATTGGCTCTTTCTTTTGACAGCCCAAGTGCGTGTAATACGTGCTGCCAACACCACAATTCAAAATGGGTAAGTAGCCACAGGCCACATAGAAACAAGCAAGCATCAGTGTGTTTCCCTGCAGACTACCTCTGCTTTCGTTGCCGCTTATAATGAATCTCATCCGTTAAGTAGACGCAGCTCTCCCAGCGCTCAGAGCAAGGGATCATTTCCTGTGTCAATTTTCTGGTTTATGTTTATATTTTGGGGTGGAAATCCTCACTCGCCCCTGTTAGGAACCACTGCACTCCCTTGGCTTCTCCACATCGAATCACTCAAAGAACAGGAAACAGTAGCCTCAGGAAGCTGCGATGAAGTTGGGGGTGGGGGGTGGTGTCTCATGTTTGCTGCTTGGCCACCAGCTAACAGCTGAAGGTTCAGTTCACCCCGAGACATCGTGAAAGAAAGACCTGGTGCTCTGTGTCTGGAAGGAGTCCAGCCAAGGGCCTTGCGGAGCCGGGCTCTCCTCTACCCGTGGTAGGAGCTTTCACTCGGTCTGCACTGCGTGCTGGCTACGACTTTGTGTACTTGACACAACTCCAGCTTGTATTGCATATTACTTAGAGCCAGCCATCCCATAGTATTTCAAAGTTGAGATGGCCAGTTTCCAGGATATGTTTTATGGAAACCACCACCATGTTTCTGGGATATAATTCAGTAGAGTAAAACCCAAACTACTAAAACCATTGTACCACGTTGATTCTGACTCAGTGACTGTCCACTGGAATTCCTGGGATCCAAGTATTTATTGGAGGAAACTGCTCATCTTCCTCCCATGGGGCACCTGTGGTGTTCAAACCACCAACCTTTTAGATAGCACAGCAGCATGGCACACAGTATGCTACCAGGGGTCCTTTTCATCACCTTAATTTCTTAGAAACTGCACCATACCCTTACGTTGCTGAAATGCTTCTGGTCTACTGAAGTAGCATGGCTGCTCCTTGGAGGCAAGGATTTTGAGACTCTGTCTTACATACTTTGGGCATGTAGCCAGGAGGGACCAGTCTTTGGAGAAGACTATCAAGCTTGGACCAGTTGGGGGACAGGGCAGGAGAGGAAGACCCCAGATGAGATGGATTGACTCAGTTACTGGGATAATGAGGATAGGTGTGCTATGGACAGTGAGTCTGGCTCAGGATAGAGAAGGCTTCAGAGTTCTTGTGCATAAGTGTTGCTATGAGTCTTGCCGATGTGCAATGGCACATAACAACAACGACATGGTTTCCAGGTTCATAGTATGACAAACTGACAGATGGGAGGGGTGTCTAATAGATGTGACCCGTCTTCACCAATTGTGATTTTGAGTGATTTTCCCAATATTCCTGTGTTTCAATATTCTTTAATCAATTAGATATTGTGCTTTCTTAAGGCACTTTGGTGGAGTGGTATGTATTAGATTGCCAACAGAAAGGCTAGAGATCTCTGGTGGTTTAAATCTACCCGTGGTGCCAAATGAGGATAATGGACAGTTCACTCCCCTCAAAATTGATGGCATTGAAAACCCAATGGAGGGTCCCTGTGAGTTGAAATCAACTCCATGCAGTGAATGATTAATGAGTGTGAATCATTTCTTGAAACGTCACTCTAATGATCAGTCAAAATGCTCAGGCACTGGAAGCCAGTTGGGGTTTGAGGGAAGGACCTTTCTGAAAGTGGAAGGGTGGTTCTGGGGGCACATTTGAGAAGGGTGGACCAAATTTACTTTGCATATGAATCTTCAAGGTGCTCTTTAGGAAATGGAAAATAAAGGAACTCTGTACTTTTAGACTACAATAGCAAATCGTTCTGCAGAAGGGAGAAATACATGGAGAAGAAGTCTCCCAGGGTGTTGGCCTTTGCTTTGCATCTCCTATGTACCATTGGACATGTCATTGGGAAACTTTCTAGAGGAGAGTGCTGTTCTGCAAAGAATTCAGGCTTCATTCATCCCGTCATTTTCTCCTTCAATACTTCTCTCCATAGGTGGCAGGGCAGGAAATAGACCCCAGGTAATTGGCAGCATTAAAACAAGACATACTGATGCTGGTTGAACAGAGATTCCAAAAGTAGGTTTTGCTGCAATTAGGAGGCCGTTTCAAAGGTAATTTTGGGATCTGGAAACAAAGACACAGGACTTAAACTCTAGATGGCAGGTTAGGAGTAGGTGGGTGCGTTGACTAAATTGGATTGTCCTCATTTTTTAACCAAACCCACCCATTTGATCAGGGAGAGGTGGTGTCAGTCCTCCTCTTGATCGGGGCCTTGCTCAGTTCTCTCTCACACAAATCTTCGTTTTCTTGAGCTATCCCAACATCAGGGAAGGAGGGGAGGGTGGGCCATGGCAGGGAGAGAATCTCAAAGTTCACCAGCATCCCAGCTGAAATTATCCTGTTCACTGGTGCACAGGTACCAATTTCCTTACCTTGATTTGGTCATTAAATTCTTCCAGCAGCTTCAGTGCTTTTCCCCCCTGAGGCTCCTGTCGAGAACCAGCTTCTCCTGTGATTAGCGCACAGTCGATTGGCCTCTGAACTTATTGCTACCCTTTTCCTAATGATCTTTTAATGGCCGCTGGTCTTACGCCAGAAGCCTGACAGATAATAATGTCCATTATGCAAACTCCAAATGATGCCTTCTTGTTTGATACCACTTCTGGTTTGTCTAGTAATTTCATTGTTGCTGCTACTGTTTTAGGAAGTTAAAGCAGTGACAAGATAAATACTCATCTCACAAGCACCCCCTACTCACGACCATCAAATCAATTCAGATGGATTTCCCTGTAGGGTTTGCTTTGATCCAGCATTAAAGCCCTGGAAACAATAGGCAAGAAATAAAATGATATATTGTGTTGGGCAAATTTGCTACAAAAGTCTTCTTTCAAATAGAAAAAAAGCACAGATATCAACTTGAAGATTATGGTTTGCTTGACCAAAGACACTGTCTTTTCAATTGCTTCATGTGACTATGAATAAGGGATACCAAAGAAGAATTGGTTCCTTTAAATTAAAGCATTGGTGAAGAATATGAAATATATCTAGAGTAGACAGAAGAGTGGGCAAGTCTATCTGGGAAGAAGTGCCCCCAGAATATTCTTCCTATGTACAGATGGGAAGACTTGGACATGTAATTTGGGCGTGCTATCAGGAGGGATCATTCCCTGGAGAAAAATGTTAGACTTGGTAGAGGGGCTGTTAATTCATTGCTTTCAAGTCAGAGTCAAGTCGTAGCTGACCCGCCAGTGGGTTTTCAGAGGTTAGACTTTTCACAGGAGGAGAGTGTCCCTCTTTCTCCTTCAGAGCAGAGGGTGATTGTCAGCCACCTGCCCTTTGACTGGCAGCGTCACTCTACACTGACCTGGTCACCAGAGCTCCACTGGAGAAGTGGAGGGCTAGCAGAAAAAGAGGAAGACTTCAGTGAGAGGGCTTAGCACAGTGTTTACAACAATAGGCTCAAACACGAACACGCTTACTAAGATGCAAAAGACTGGACATTGGATTGTTCTCCTGCTGACCGGGTGACAATGAGTCGGGATCCAAGGTGCCACAGCAGTGGTTAGTTAAATACTCAGCTGTTAGCCAAAGGCCTTCTGTTCCAAGCCATTAGGGGTTGGACGACTCTGTCACAGAGATTACTGCCTTGGACATTCTATGAGGCAGTTTCACTCTTTCTAAGGGACAATATGTATCAGAATCAACCCAGTAACAAAAGGCTAATTTTTTTTTAAGTAAACCAGTGTAAATATATATATATATTAAAAAACCCTGCATTAAATCAGCAAAACTTTTACCTGTGGTTTTTGTCTTAGTCTCCTTTGGTTAATGTTTGTCATAGTTTCTCCATAGAAATGTCACAGTCTCTCCACCACTGTCACCAGAGTCTTACCACCAAAATCTTGCTCCAGTTTCCCCTCTCTCTCCCCTCTTCTCTCTCTCCCCCCTTCTCTCTCTCTCTGTCTGTCTGTCTGTCTCTCTCTCTCCCTACTCCCACAGCTGCAAAAGGCTAATCTTTAAGGAAGTAGACTGATATAAGTTTTTCCTGGTGTGTTCGAACCACTCAACTTTCATTTGTTGTTGTTGTTGTTGTTGTGTATCTTCAAGTCAGAACTGACTCGTGGCTGATCCTACAGTGGATTTTCAGAGACAATAAACTGCACAGGAGGAGATTGCCTATCTTTGTCCTTCAGAGCAGTTTGTGGATTCGAACTAATACATGTTTGGGTTGCTGCCAAGTCCTCACCACTAGGCCACCAGAGGTCCCTAAACTTACATTTAGTATCTTCATATTGAAACAACGAAGCACAAAGTCTCTTATTCACTCACACATACTTTTAATATTTTACACCTTGTATGAGTTCAACCTCCAAATGGCCAGCTTGCACGAGAGGAAATGTACTACTTTTCTCCTTTACTGCATGGTATAAGAATGAAATTAAATGAATTAATATGTGCATATATAACATTCTTCAGAAGGTGTCTTAGGACATGGGTTCCTGATTTTGCTAATTCTTGTCCTTGTTGTTCACACCACATAAGGCTCTCCTTGTCCTGTGAGCAGAGAGACAGGTTTGTTTCAAAGGAGGTGAAGTCTTTGTGAAGAGCAAGAACATTATTTTTATGCGTTATTTAATATTGAAAGTTGTCCAAGTGGCTCAGATGGTCCACACATACAACTACTAATCCAGAATCTGGAGGTTCAAGTCCTTGCAGAGGGCAGTACAAAAGAAGACCTGTCCAAATGGGTATGAGAAGATTAAGTGTTGAGAATCGTGCAACGCTCAGTTCTGCTCTGGTGCCGGCATGGGCCACCGTGACTCTGAGTTGACTCAAAGACAACTGATATTTGCTCTCCTTTTCCCCCTCCCCTCTGAGATGAGGTGAAGTTCAAGATAGAGGGCAGGTGACTCAGGGCATTAGGTCACACGCTTTGAGCACTGTTAAAGGGACTTCTGTGTGAGTCCCAGGAAGTTGCAGCACAGACAAGCTCTTAAACAGGAGGTGAATCTGAGTAGAGATTGGTCTCTCTCACATTCCCACCTCGTCAGGGAGTTCAGTCACATCCTCACTTTAACTTCTCTGGCGGCGGGCTCTTCAGCCTGGAGCTTACTCATAACCTCCAGCAACCAGAGGAACCTTCCCCTCATAGGGTAACAGTATTGGCTCAGGTACTTTCTGTCTTTTACCTGTCACAAGTCACCTGTGAGTGAAGGGCCAAGAAGATCAAGGATTCTATACATTGTTCTTAGGGCCACAAATACCTGGTTGTCATTAATTGCAAATTGTCTGGGTAAAGGGCATGTGAGCCACACAAAATGTGGCTCTAATTTGTGTGATATTTAGATGGAATTTGCTTTTGTGTGTTCTAATCTCATCGTAATAAAATTTGACTCCCATGCAATGAACTCTGTGTACCTAAATTTTAGGATTTTTCTCACCTAGCTTTTTGATTATTTTGTGGGATTTTTTTTGTTTTGTTTTTCTTTTTTTAAGCAGCAGAGGGTCAATGGTGTTTCTTGGTGATTTAGTTCACCTCTTGTTCTTTTTATAGTTTTATGAAAATATGCATGAGAAAATATACACTATTTCAGGTTTCTAGATGTATAACACATCAGCTTTGACTCATTCCTTTAAGTTGTGTGGCCTTTCTCGCTATCTTTTCAAGTAGGTTTTTCTATCAGTTTCCAGATAAACTTACTGTGACATAAACATATTGCGCTCTAAGCTTCTCATTTAACCTTACAGATTGTTATCAATTTGTTTCTACACAGAATTTTATTTAAAAGACCACAATGCTCATGACACATTGTTGTGTTGTTGTTGTGTGCCTTTATGTCAGAATTGACTCATAGCTGACCCTCTAGCAGATTATCAGAGACAGTAAATAGGACATGGGAGATTGCCCACCCTTCTCCCATGGAGCAGCTGTTGGATTTGAACCACATGCCTTTAGGACTGCAGTCCGAGTTCTTACCACCATCCGGGCCACCAGCGCCCCTTATTACACATGGTTGTTTTTGTTGATTTGCCTTTGAGTCAAACATGACTTATAGTGACCCTAAGAACAAAAGGTCTGAAGCCCCTCTACAACTATCGACATTTATCAAAGTTCATAGAGTTTCCAGAGGCATGTGGTTTAGGAAGCGGATGCCACTCCTGCTTCCAATATTACATTAGTTGTACTAATTAAGCTAAATTATTTGGTTCCCATAAAACTTCAAAGAACAGTCATAATTTGAAGTTGAAGATTTAAAGATTACCTTGGGGCAATAATTGAGGAGCTCATCCAGTCTCATAAGCTTCAGAAAGTCTATGTTCCTTTGATAATTTGAAATTCTGTTCCACATTTTCCTGGTTTTGATCATAATTATCCCGTGGAACCTTTCTTCAAAGTGTGTCGTAATGGTAGTTGTAACGCATTGTTCCTGACGATATTTCACTCTGCAGTTTGACCACCTTTCACATGTGTGACCTCTGCTCTGTTTTTATGAGCATTTCTTTCTCAGTGCAGCGTTCCTCTTCATCCTCATCCTTCCTGACCTCTTCACTATACATATTGAATGCCTTTGTGCGATTCTTGCAACAGCGTTTGTTGTTATTAGTCTGCATCTTGATAGCAACTGGACTGTTTTGCTTTTATTGTCTGAGTATTTTACAGACAATGAGAATGTGATGGACTCACATTATAACAAACATTCCACTCCAACGGCTGCCACTTGTCCTGCTCGCAATTAGCTTGTCTCGTGCATTTTGCTCCCTGTGAAGTGTTGTTATATGTCCATCTTGGTGCTTCTCAGCAGTATAGATAGGAGACTAACCATATTCCCGCACGGACCACATGACCAAAAACACGGAGTAGACAGATTCCCAAGACGTGGGTTGATATGAAAGTTTACGTTCTTCCCTCTTTGTTTATCACCTCATTTCCCCAACTTCCGTTTACTATCGCATTTCAATACTGACTAGTCTTCTCCATAAGGAGAATGAATTCTGCCTTAGTTGAGATAAATTCAATGTCTAATCTCCCTGGTAAGTGTTCCAATCTCAGGAAATGCTTAAATTCTTTCATCTTGCCTCTTAAGAACAAACTTATATTCACTCCCTTGGTCTCTGTAGAAATCTATTTCAATCTCTGTTGCACTTCTTCTCAAGCCTCTCTTCGAAGTCTTAGTTTGTCTTCCTTTGCCCATTCTTTAAAATATCAAACTACCACATGAGTTTGGAAGGCTTAGCTCTTAATAGGAATCTTTCTTTGTACACAGTGAAGCCAGCATCATTATCACTCAGCCATGCCACTTTCGTTCCTTACAGATTGATGGGGCACTGATACTGCTCCTTGTGATTTGAGGGAGGACACCACCATTCACCCAATTTCCCACAAAAATTTGAGTTCACCCTGCACGTCACTCAGCCATTGGATGCTCATTACGTTTCTCACGTTGGTAGCCTCTTCTGTCGTGAGCTAAACTGGTAACCCAAAGGCTACGTGTCTGTAGCAGTTTGAATCCAACAGAGGGATTGCAGGAAAAGAGGGACAGTTTCTTCTAAACGGAATCTTTATAGGAGAAGATGGCTCGTCTTTCTCCCATGAGAGACTGGTGGGTTTGTACCGCCAACCTCGTGTTAGCAGACCAGTGTGCTACGCACCACGCTACCATAGCTCCTTTTCTTCCTCTTCCTCTTCAAAATACTCATGTGACCAATTCCATGGATTTTTTTTTACTCCCACTTAGAAAGAACATGTTTATTTTTTAATTGACTGAGCCCTAACTCCTACAACTATGTGTGTATGTATGTTTATACGCATATGCAAAAACATATATATCAACTTCTGAGTCTCACAGTAACTTCTCCCATTGTTAGTGAACTTGGTGTAAATTTCCAGTTTACATTTAACACACGCACTTTGGTGGTAGAGCATAAGAGGCTGCTAAACTCATGCATCTCTTGTGATTCGAATCCAGCAGCAGCTCTGGGGAGAAAGATGAGCAGCCTCCTCCTGTTAGGTTCACTACCTGGAATCCCCAGTGGAGGCTCGCCGTGAGCTGCGACCGACTGCACAGCAGTGACCTTGGCTTTATTTAACTGAGGCTCAGCTAAGTTGGACCACCTCTTCTTCAGGCTCAGTGATGAGCCTTGAATTCGGATCTGAGTACTTTCTGATGTTTGGCTGACTTCACAGGAATCATGGCTGATTGTGTAAATCCAACCTTCAAGAGCATACACTTTCCAAGATGGCTGTCTCATTTTAAAATTCTCTTAATATTCTCAAAATATTTCAAGATTCTTCATCATTTTATTTTACAACAGTGGCAACATATCCATCAGTGTTTGAAGGGTCGTGTGTGTTTAAGAAAAAGCCAGTTATCTACCCTCTATCACAGGATGGAATGATCTTATCATACCAAGAATATCATTAGAACTTTACAGATGATACAACTGCTGAATAACTAAGCTCTCTTTCCTGTGTGTTCATGAATTGGCTCTGACTTGAGTGATGGAACTTTGGTTTAGTGGCTAAATTTGGGGTAGGAACACCGAATTGTGAAGATGGTTCTTAAAAGCATGTGCCCCTGTATGAATGAAAGGGTTAAGGCAAGCAAGTGCTTGCCAGGGGGTGAAAGTTTGAGGCCCTGTGGAGATGCCCCAGAAGAAAGTCCTGCCCATCTGCTTCAGTGAAAACTCAGCTTCAGTGAGTACCCATGGGGCACACAGTTTTTCTCAGACCTACACAAGGCTGTAATGAGGGTCTTGTTGTGTGTCGTCAAATCGGATCTGACTGGCTCAGGAGGAGATTGCCCCTCCTTCTCCAGCGGAGCATCTGGAGGATTTGAACTGCGTGCCTTTGGAATTACAGCACAGCTTCTTGCCACTAGGCCCCCAGAGCTCCTTCAAGGCTGCTATGAGTTTTAATTCACTTAATAGTATCTTTTTAAATTTTTTTTTGGCGTGTAAATTATTATTTCTGTTCTGAAGTCCCTTGAAAGAGATGGCATTAATGCTCCAGTATGTTGACTAAATACTTGGGTATTCTGCTGTGCAAGGCACCCATGTGTCACAGGGGGGTGAGCTTATGTCTAAGTGTGCTCCTGGCTGGAGATTCAGCTCAATGACAAAACGAACAATTAAGCCGCACAGCTGAGAGGAGACGTGTTTTCTCTCCTGTCTGCTGTCAGTCCTCGGCAGCAGCCATCAAGCCCACGGCTCTCCATTAAAATGCCATTCTCGCCCCCTTTCCGGAAGTGTGTACAGCATCCAGTTTTCCTAGCAGTGTAAACAGAAAGGCAGCCAGAAAGGGTGTTTGGCTTTGCCTGCCAAGCAGAGACATGCAGCTCTCTGTTCCAGTGTCCTGGAAATGTTTGAGTGACAGTCCTGACGTCCAACCTGCTCACTCCCATCTGAGCCTTGCTGAGAACCTTCTTGTCTACCTACTCAATGCTGTTTCAGAATTTACATTTAAAGAGGTCCCCATGTGGTTTTATTGATCTCCAAATGACCTTATAGAAATATGTACTTGGGGGGGTGTTGGGGACAGAATTCAATCTTTCTGGGGTAGAAATGCAAATTCTCAGCAGAAGTTTGAACCACAGTGAGTGGATTCAAAGTCTTGGCTAATTCCCCTTTTCTTAAAAGTGACAAGAACTTAGTGTCTGTGTGAATGTTGTCAAGAATGTTGGCATCTTCATTAAACACTCGCAGAGGTGCAAGTGGCTCAGGAAAGAGGGAAAACTAACAGAAAGAAAAGTACTAGGAGAAAGCCGGGTGGGAGTTGGGGGGTCTGGCTTCCTCAGGTGTGTCTTTTTCACAACAAAGAGGGCATGTCTGATGAAAGAGACAAAAACAACAGTGGTAAAAGAGACAAGACAAAGCGCTGATTGTGCGATCCCATTTCTCTACTGTGTAATAGGCAGAGAAGGCGTCCCAGACTGAGTGAGCGTAGGCTGGGGAAAGTGGGTTCTCAGTGAGAGGATGGTTGGAGCGAGGAAGGCATTGGGTTGGAAGGCTCATTTTCTCATTTCAGAGTGAGCAGTTAGGGGCTGTTGGTGTCAGCTGAGTTGTTAGGAGAGTGCTGTTGAGTTGAGTAAAACTCATAGTGACCCTATAAACTGTGAACAACAGATCTGGAACTGTCCTATGCTGTGCCATCCTCATACTTCCTGACATGCTAAAGCCAGTTGCTACAGCTACCATATCAGTCAACCTAGGTGAGGTCTTCCTTTCCTTCTCTGACCCTCTGCCTTTCCAAGCATCATGTTCTTCTCCAAGGAACAGCCTCTCCTAGTAACATGCCCAAAGTATATGAAGCAAATCATTATTATCTTTGCCTCCAAAGAGCTCTCTGGCTGCACTTTCTCCAAGAAGTATTTGTTTGTTCTTTTGGCAGTCCGTGGGACTCTTCTCCAACACCACAGCTCAAAGACAATTCTTCTGTCATCCTTGCTGAAGCAGACACACTTTAGTCCTCAAATTGACATCATTACTCCTCAGCAACTTTGAGAGGTCCCTAACTGCAGACTTTCCCAGTGCAATGTGTCTCCTGATTTCCTGACTGCTAGTCCCAGGGATGTTGATTGTGGATCCAAGTAAGATGAAGTTGTTGACAGTTTCAATCTTTTATCCATCTATCATGATGTTGCTTATAGGTGTAGTGGTAAGAATTTTTGTTTTCTTGATGTTGAGATGCCATCCATACTGAAGGCTGTGTTCTTTGATCTTCCGCAACAAGTGCTGGTTCTCCTCACTTACAGCAAACAAGATTGTGCCTTCTGCATAATGCAGGTTGTTGATGAGTCTTCTTCTGATCTTGATGCCACATGTATAGAGTCTAGCTTCTCAAATAATTTCCTCAGCATACAGCTTGAACAGGAATTGAGAGAGAATACAACCCTGATATATTCCCTTCTCAATATTAAACCATGTAGTGTTTCTTTGCTAAACACTGTGACACTGATGGTCCAAATATGATAATGGTCACCCATGGTGGACAGTGTTTGGTGAAGCTTCCTGATTAAAACAAACTTGGACACAGGAGTGGTATCCTCTTCCGAAATGGCTTGCCTCTGGAAACTCTATGAACAGTGTTCAGGCCCACAACTCGATGACACCTAACAACAACAACAACAGTGTTCCTTTGCTTTGTTCACACAACAGCCTTTTGGGCTAGGCATAGCTTTCACATGAGCATGGTTAAGTGCTCTGGGATTCCTATTCTTCTCAATGTTAGACATAACTTGTTATGATTCACACAGTCAAATGCTGTTGCATAGTCAATAAAGCATAAATAAGCATTCTTCTGGGATTCTTTACTTTCAGCCAGGACCTGTGTGACATTAGCAGTGATACATGTGAGACAGAGCTTCAAAATACTAGCCTCCAAGGAGAAACTTGGTTTCACCCTCTCCAAGACAGACCTATTTGTTTTCTTGGCGGTCCATGGTGTTCAGGACTCCTCTCCAGCACCACATTTTGAGAGTGTAGATTCATCTTTGGTCATCCTTAATTTTTGTCCAGCTCTCTGATGCATAGCAAGTAATTGTGAAGACCATGGATTGGATCAGGTGCACCTTAGTTTCTAGACAGACATCGTTGCTTCTTAGTACTCTGGAAAGGTCCCCAACAGCAGATTTACCTAATACATTTGTCTTTTGATTTCCTGACTGCTGGTACCAAGAGGGTTTAAAAGTAAGAAGAAAGGGTGTCAGAATTGTATTCTCTCTCCATATCTATTCAATCTGTATGCTGAGAAAATTATTTGAGAAGCTGGATTCTATAAAGAACAATGTGGCATCAAGATCAGAGGAAGACTCATCAATAACCTGTCTTATGCAGATGACACAACTTTGCTTTCTGAAAGTGAGGAGGACTTGAAGTATTTTTGAAGAAGATCAAAGAATACAGCCTTCAATATGGATTGCATCTCACCGTCTCAATGGGAACTTTCTGAGATGGTTCTCCAGTGTCCTAAAGGATCGCTGTGAGTCATTGCAGGCTCAGTGGGCTTGGTTTTGGTTAAAGTGAGTGCTAACTACAATACCACAAAGGCACTATAGAGTTGACTGGGCCGTTACGGCGGCACGTGTGCCAAGTGCTGTGCTGTGGAGGGTTTCCTGGCTGACTTTCTGGAAGCGGGTGTTTCTGAGAAGACCTTTCTGTCAGCAGTGGAGCATGTTTACTGCGCCACTAGGCACCCCCATCAGTGATTAACCGGATTCTGTTAAGGGTCACGCTGAAATTTGCTCATCATCCTGTGTCATCTCTGCAGAGGACACACTGTCATTGAGTGGGAGCTTGTCCCCCTGTGACTAACCCCATCAAAACCCCTGCTCTCTATTGATGCATTACTGGGGGTCCCTCCCCTGGGAAATTGCCCATGTTGTTGTTAGTGCCATTGACTTGGCCCTGGTCATCCATGCGCACACACCACAGAACAGAACACTGCCAGTCCTGACACTTCCTCCTCACAATCACTGCTGGATTGGAAACTGGTTTTGAGGCAAAACGAAAATTCATTTCATTGAGGTGCTCATTCTCTCTCTCTCGTTCTCTCTCTCTCTCTCTTTCTTTTTAATGACCCTCTCCTTGACCAAGAGTAGGGCAATAAATTTATTCAGCTGTCTCTCTCTCCCCCCCTCCTTGTCATTGACTTGGTTCCAACTCATCGACCTTCCACTGAGTTCCTAAAGCTTTAGTCACATGATAGGAGTCTACTGTAGTCAAACCTGCAGTCTTTACGGAAGAGTCTGCATTGTCTGTCTTCTGGGGAGTGACAGGCAGGTTGGCATCACTAATTTTCACGTAGTAGCCACACTCGAACCACTGTGCCAACTGGACTCTCTGCGTGGCTGTCAGTGATTAAAGGATGGAATAGCTCCATCATGTCCAGAGAGAGTAAAGAATGTCACATTGATTTCATGTCAAGTCATTTTGCAGGAACAAATGAATCCAAGTTCATTACAGCATTCAACAAATCACATGTCATATGTCTACTTTGTAAATACTTTATCTCATTCAACTATGCAGAATCAAGAAGGATGATACTGTCCCTCAATCACTATCATTCTCATTGCTGTCAAGTCAGGACTGACTCACAGCTCACTCTCTAGTGGTTTTTATTGTCCATTTGTTCATAAGGGAAGTGATTACCCATCTTTTTACTGCAGGCATGTTAATGTGTTTGAACCCCCCTCCATTGGCTTAACAACAGAATTACCTACACACTTGGTCACCAGAGCTCTCTAATGCTGTCATTCTTGGATTTGGAACTGACTCATTTTCAGAGGCTGTAAATCACGGGAGAAAAGATTGTCCATCTTTCTTCTATGGATCACCTAGTGGATTCAAACCATCTTACTTCGGGTTGTCAACACAATTCCTTACAAGTAGCCACCAGAGCTTCCTGTTGCTGTAGTGGTTGTAAGGTGCCATTGATGTGAGCATGATTCTTAGTGACCTTATGAATAGCTGACCTGAACCTACCATATCCTGTTCCACCTCCATCATCCCTGACACGCTGGAGTCGATTGTGAAGTCACCTTGTCAATCATCTCACTGGGGGTTGTCTTCTCTTTTGCTGACCCTCCATCTTTCCAAAAATGGTCCCTCTCCAAGGAAAAGCGTCATCTAGCCACATCCAAAGTATGGAAAACAAAGCTTTGCCAACTTTACCTCCAAGGAACATTCTGGCTCTAAGTTTCCCAAGACACACCTGTTTGTTACAATTCACTTTTAGGAGTAAAAAAAATGGCAAGACTCTAATTATTTTCCCTCCAAAAATACATATGCGTGGTGATAATTGGGGCTCCTAAAGTGTGTGATACTGAAATAATAATAATAATAATAATTTTTAAAGTTTAAGAAATATATTAGACTCCCAATTTCTTAAAGGCTGCTTATAAGATCCTGTTGCTGTTGTTGAATCAATTTCAGTTCATAGAATCCCCAGATGATAAAGCAGAATTACTGCACTGAAGGGTTTTGCTGTAATTTTTGTAGAAGTAGACTACCAGTATTTTCTCCTATAAGGTGCTGGGTGAATTTGAATCCTCAACCTTTTGATTAACAGCTGAATCTCAACTAGAGCACCATCAGGGCTTTTTAGCAAGATCCCATACCCTCATTTCACAGTGCCTGACATATGCTACTAAAAAAAACAACACAAAACAAAATCCTCGCAGTCACTAGGTTAATGCTGACTCTGTCAGATAGTGGAGGATATCAATTCAGAGGAGACTGCCCGTCTTTCTCCTCTAAAGTCACTTGTGGATTCAAGTCACCAGATCCACAGCCTTTCAGTTAACAGTGTGACACGTTACACACACACTATGCTACCCGTTTGTGGCATATGCTAGAAACTTGATTAATTTGAATAAGTGAGTGAATGAGTGAAACCCAGGCTGGCAATCTCTGAAGGAAACCAGCATGGCTGAACAAGATCTAAGGGGAACTTGGCCCTGGAAATGCCTCCCATGATTCCACCTAACTCTGACCCAGGCTTATTCTGTAGAACAAGTTAGAACAAGGCAGTGGGTAGTAAAGCCAGAACTTCAGTTTCTAGAAGTTAATGAACGTGGAAGGAAGAAGCAGGCTGGGCTGGGTGAAAGTGCTCTTTCTTATTTTAATCACTTAAGAAGGAAAAATAAAAGTGGAATTGTCATTAGTTCTGTAATCCTCCCCCATCTTGACCTTTTTACACAGACTGTTGCCCTGCCAACTGTCTTCGAAATGTTGCAAAAGGATACTCTTTCTTAGAGTAGGTAATGAACTTTGATACACAGGAAAGCCATTTCTGTAGCATAATCTGAAGGAGCAGTTCATCGTCTGCAATTAAACCAGTCATGAGGTTTGAAGAGCCAAGTGTGCTCACCTCAGGGAGGGTTTTAAACTTTAATGAGAGCCTTTTTAAACATTTTTTTTCCTTGAATAACTGAAACATTTATAGATGACTATGTTACAACAGGGAAAATGTCTTTGTACACTGTGGGGATTCCATGTAAAGGAAGAATCCCCTTCCATCCTGATTTCTAACAGAGTGAGCCTGGCCAATCACGTGGCTTCCTCCCAAGACCCAGTGCTCATCTGGTGAGAGTCTGAGTAAACAAAGTCAAACAGGTTGACATTGAAAGTGACACTGGCATTGAAAGTGATAGAGCAAGAGAAGACTGGTAATTCAAATTCAACGGAGGTGCTTTGGAACTAACCAGACCCACTATTACTAAGTTATTTCTGAGTCAAAGTGACCGTTTGGGACAGATGAGAATTGCCAACAGGGTTTCTGAGGCAGTGATTTTGGCGCGCGCACACACAC
>NW_006399753.1:6202232-6227476 GCF_000299155.1 Elephantulus edwardii | reverse complement strand
CAAGGCAATGTGTTTTGTGGAAGAGTCAGAGGCTTGGTAGCCCTATGGAACAATTCTACTGTCCCTTAGAGTCTTTATAAGTAGACTTTGATTTGATAGCAGTGGATTTGATGGTGGAAAATCTTTACAGAAGCAGAACGTCACATCTTTTCCCCTCAGAGTCACTTTAGAATTTGAACTCTCAACCATCCGGCTTGTTACGAGGAGTTTTAACCATTGCACCACCAGGGCTCAGGTAGGCACTAGGCTGCTGACCAATCGCAGCCTTGGAAACTGTGGGGGACTCTGCTCTGAATACATGGGATCCATAGCATTTAAGCTAGGACTTTTATGAAGTAATCTTGGAAAACATCATTCCCTTTTAGTATTCTGTCAGGAGAGAGATGTCGTTGGTTTCAGTTGCCCGTATGTGTTCCTCAGACTGTAACGGCCCTACAGACAACAGAAGCAAGGCTGCCAGAGCCCTGCCACCTTCATAATCTCTTTTGTGCATTATCTTGTTGTTTTAGTCACTGTGTTCATCCATTATGCTAAGAGACTTCCTCTTTCACTGACCCTCTGCTTTTCCAATTATTATGTCCTTCTCCTGGGACTAGTCCTTCCTAGATTATCTCCAAAGTGTGGAAGATAAAGTCTCACCATCCTTGCTTCCAAAACGCTCTCTGGCTGCCTTGCTTCTAAAACAGATTTGTTTTTCTTTTGGCAATCCATGCTATATCCAATATTCCTCACCTGAACCACAATTCAGGCATCAACTCATCTACCTTGTTTATCCATTGCCCAACTTCCACACACATATTAAAAACAATAAAAATACCCAGCATGGGAAAATGTGGCATGTCACTATTTAACAGACCTTCAAGACCAAGGCTCATACAAGCCATTAACCTCTCAGTTGCCACACAAAACTTGGTAGTTAGAACCCACACAGAGATGCAGAAGACAAGACTGGCAGTCTTATTTCAAAGAATCACAGACTTGAAACCCTCTGGAGTAGTTCTACTCTGTTCACACAACACACACTTCAGCACAATTCGACACACACCTCAGTGTGTACACATGATGTCATCAAGTCAGCTACTTCTCTACCAACTAACAACAACAAACCCAATACAAAATAGATTGCCTTTTTTCGCATCAAAAAATCCATTATCTATCCTCGAATAGAAACTGCATTTTATAATCATTTGCCAGCTCATATACATTTATAAATGAAACCCAATTACCACTTTTTATTTTACTAGTTTATTTATGAAGCGATTACAGACACTTTTATCATAAATATTTGAGAATTCAACAGAAAAATTTCTACTGATTAGAAAAGATTCCATTTTGGTAAAAATATACACAATGATAGCCAAACTAAATAAAAGATACACTCTGTTATTAATACTTACGTGCATTTTTTAATTAATTTTCATGTACATTTACAGAGATTTTAGATTTCTATTCATTTGTTAACTGAATTTTTTAAAGTGCTTCTAGATTTTAATATTCCATATTCTTTAAATATTTACAGATATAATACACATGAAATTTTATTTGTTTTGAAGGCTTGTTGTTGTTTTGACAGCATGACTCACAGTGACCCTATAAACAAAAGGCCTGAAGCCTCTCTACAATTATCAACATTTATCCAAGTTCGTAGAGATTCTGCAGGCATGTTGTTTAGGAAGTGAATGCCACTCCTGACTCCAAACCTGCCATAGTATGTTATTGTTGTTGTGTGCTGTTATAAATAATTATTTTCGATAAAAAGGAGGCCTGGCCGACTAGTGTGTTAGTGTTGGGTTGCTAATCAAATGTGAACATTGAGAACACAACGTGGCAAATAGATGCTCCATGGGATAGAGATCTGTGGACAGTCCCCTCCATAAAGATTTATCACCTGGGAAACCTAGTGGGTTTGTTTGGCTTTCTATTTATATAAGCTTTTCACCACTTGCAGAGTCCAATAGTGCGATGCATGCCTAACCAAACTTTGTTCTTTTGGAGCAGTTCAAATCCATTCGTAGCTCTAAGAGAGACAGTCTCTTCCCGTCACAATTTACAGCCTCAGAAAGTCAGTGGAGAGCAGCTACAGGTTAAAAGCAACTCAGTGGCAGTTAGGTTTGATTTTGAGTGTCCACCAAAACTGTATGTCACTGTGTCGTCAATGATGGCATTGTATGCACAGTACACGTGATACAGGAAGCGATGCCACCAGTATTTCAGACACGAGCAGGCTCGTCCGTGGGGAGCAAACTTCAGCACAGCTTCCGTACTAAGCCGGGTGGGGAAGCAGGACAAGGTGGTATTCTTCTAGGGCAAATGGGCAGTGAAAACCTCATGACGAGCAGTGGACTATTGTCTGATAGAGCTCAGGAAGATGAGCCCCAACTTGGCAGACGTTAAAAATATAACCGGCCGCCTTCTACTCCCAGAAAACACCAAATGGTGGATGATGCCGGTGCAGCGGGAGGGCCTGGAGGCTCCGGGATGGGAGCCTGGGGCTGTTTCCGCAGCTTCAGTAGCGGTCTGTGGGGTCATGGCTGTGGCCTGGACGGGGCCTTGGAGCTCAAGGAGGCAAAGCCAAGGACAAGGATGGTTCCCCTTCACCAAACTTGGCCGTCTGGTCAAAGACATGAAGATCAAATCGTTGGAGGAGATTTCTCTCTTCTCACTGCCCATCAAGGAGTCTGAGATCATTGACTTCTTCCTGGGCATGCCCCTCAAGGATGAGGTATTAAAAGTCACGCCTGTGCAGAAGCAGACATGTGCTGGCCAGCAGACCAGGTCAAGGCCTTTGTCACTATCGGAGACTATAATGGCTGTGTTGGCTTGGGCATGAAGTGCTCCAAGGAGGTGGTTACTGCCATCTGTGGGGCCATTATCCTAGCCAAGCTCTCCATTGTCCCTATGCAGCGTGGCTACTGGGGGAACAAGATTGGCAAGCCTCACACCGTTCCCTGCAAGGTGACTGGGCGCTGTGGCTCTGTGTTGGTGTGTCTGATCCCTGCACCCCGAGGCACTGGAATTGTCTCAGCCCCTATGCCCAAGAAGCTGCTGCTGATGGCTGGAATTGATGACTGTTACACCTCAGCCAGGGGCTGCACAGCTACCCTGGGCAACTTTGCCAAGGCCACCTTTGATGCCATCTCCAAGACCTACAGTTATTTGACCTCAGATCTCTGGAAGGAGACTGTGTTCACCAAGTCTCCCTACCAGGAATTTACTGACCACCTTGTAAAGACTCACACCAGAGTCTCATGCAGAGGACTCAGGCTCTAGCTGTGGCCACCACATAGTAGATTTTTATATAACAAGTAAAGTGAATGAAGTTAAAAAAAATATGTTGTTGTTGTTATGTGCCATCAAGTCGCTTGTGACTCATAGCGACCCTATGTACAACAGCCCTAAACCCTGCTCTGTCCTGTGCCAATCGCACTGCCTCTGACACTCCCATTTCCTCTACAAGCACTGTCAGACTGAAAACTCACACTCACTGCTGTGAAGGTGGTTCTGACTGTGGCACCCTCCCTTCTGTTGCTGAGGTGGTAAATCTTAATGGGGGAGACTGTCCATCTTTATCCCAATGAGCCAATCGTGGATTCAAACAGCCAGGGTGTTTGGATAGCAGCCCATCAGGCTATAATTCATGGGAGCATGAACTCCCAGCCCCTTTTGGGTGCTTTTAGCTTTTTGATATCATATACAGCACTGCTCATATCCACTCAGTGGCAGTGGGTTTGGTTTATAGTCCCACACGGAACTTTTTATGTATATAACTTTCTCTTTCTTATTACTTTCTTTACTTAAATCCTCTAAAAAGGATTACTGTGACAACCATTGGTTTGACCTTGTACTGTCAGATAATTTTTAAAAGCGAATATGGTTCGCTAGAGTAACAGTAGCAAAAGCAGCCTCCAGTTATCAGGACCCAGTCTTCGATTTATTGCAAACAAATGTACTCGATGCTAAAACTAAACCCTGTCTGGTAGATTAGATTTTAAAACAAGCAAGCAAACAGTTGTTTGCATTTTGTATTTCTATTATTACTGACATCTTTTTAATTTTGTAGATCACTCTATCAGGGTAAAGAATGCAGTTTACGAGCCCAAATCCTAACCCCATTGCTGTCAGGTGGTACTGCCTCCTAGCAATCCAACTGGACAGAGGCGAACAGTGCAAGGTGGTCCCCATGGCTCCATCTGGAAGCGGACACCGTTCACCTTTATGGCAATGGCTACTGCGTCTCTCTCCCGTAGAACACGTGCTATTTCCAATTGCTGACCATTCCATTACCATTTAAGTGCTTTAACCACTGCATCATCAGGACTTCTTTAAGACACCAGACTATAAGTACCAGGAAGAAATCACTTGGCATTTCATTTGGAGATATTTTCTAAGTTAAATACGCGATTAATATGGCTTTTAAAATTATTTAAAAGATAAAAGATCACTTTACTTTTATGACACCAAATGTGGCCTTGTTTGGAAACCACTGACTATATATTCACACGCATGTGAGAGTTTATGCTTGTAATGGGTTGTAGCTGGGAGGAGCATCCTTCACCAATCTTCTTCATAACCTTCTTATGATTAAGAATTTGGGGCTGAAAAGAAATGTTGGTCACACTGAATGATGGTCACACTGGTCCAGTCATGCAGTTTCCGGATTTGTACTAAAGAGGCTTTGGCTTTTGGCTGAGCTTATGCCAGAGACAGCACATGTGCCTGCACTTCTAGATTCCACTTGTAAACCTGCGGTGTTAGCTAACCCTCACCACTCTTTGACTCATACTGAGAAGAAGTAAGTCTTACCAGGTAGAAAAATACCAAACCTACTGTCCAGAGTGGCTATCACACGTTATCAGGGAATGAAGGAACTGGAAGATAGAAAGATTCAATCACTTCCACCAATTCATACGATGGAAAAGTTTGGGGTTGAACCCATTAGTGCCCCTCCACAACACAGCTTTTTAATCCTGACACCATTTGCTAACGGATATAATTTTACCAAAACCAAATGCAAACCTAATTCTGCCATGAGTAGATTGAGAATCCAGTTCCTCACCCCTAAGTCAGTGAGGTTTGCCTCCCACTGACCGTGCTAGGTTAATGAGGTATAGCAGGTAAAGTCCTTAGTGCAGGGCTTGCTGTCATATAGGGACTTGTCACACCTTCGTGTCTTACTGGGATATAAAGACTCAAACAGGGAATCATTCCTATATTCTAATTCAGTTGCCTCTTTCCTTGCATTGAAAACTAATTTCAATCACAGTAAATTAATAGATTCAAAAGTGAATGAAAAAAATAATGAAATTTTATCCCATTAAATTCAGGTAATGTAATTATCTGAAATATGTAACAAGACAATTATATTTAAAATACTCAAAGATATTAAATCACAGAATCCATGGGGTAAATACAGGATGCCATGGGAGAAAAAATGAAAACATTCCAAAAGTATCCAAATTAAAATATTAGACTTGCAAAACTTTAGTCACTGAAATAATAGAAATAATAAGAACAGCTCTGGTGGCCTGGAGGGTGTGAAGTCATGCTGCTAACTCCAAGGAAAGCAGCTTGACTTCACCAGCAGCTCCATGGACGGATGAGGGACCATCTTCTGGGCGACTTCTCTGAGAACTCACTGGAGGGTCAGCTACTGGTCAATTTAACTTCATGACACACAGCAGCAATAAACGCACTACCACTCACAAAAATAACAAATAGTTGGGTGGAAGAATATCTTTGGAGTCATGAGCTGGCAGGTAGGTGTGAGGAAATCTGCAGAGTTCACTATGGCGAGTGGATGGGATGTGTGAGTCAGTGGAGGTGTTGACCATGGAATGAGGATCAATGAAAGTACAGAAATCTCTCAATGAGAACAATGGAAACAGTAATCATACATGCAGAAAAATTTCAATGATATCAACAATCACGAAGGTGAGACAGGACTGGGCAACATATGGTTTTGCTCTATGTACTTTCCAGAGACCACCCAACAACACGCTTCGGGAAGTCACTGTTGCTGTTGAGTGCCGTTGAGTAGCAGGTGACTCATAGCGACCCTATGAGCAAAAGTCCTCGAGACTTGTGTGACTTTCATCCTTTCTCCCAGTTCATAGGGTTTCTGGAGGCAAGCTATTTACAGAAGTGGATACCACTCCTGCTTCCAAGCTTGTTTCAACTGGGGGGCTCCACCCAACACTGTCCACCATGGGTAACCGTGATCACATTTGACACATCAGTGTCACAGGAAAGTCACTACTAGATGTTATTGTTGTTGCTAGGCGCTGTCCAATTGGCTGTTACTCATAGCGACCCTACATTCAACAGAACAAAGCCCTGCCGAATGCTGCGGCATCCTTACAACCTCTGCTGGGTTTAGTCCATTATTAGTCAGTGTCAATCCACTTCCTTGAGCGTCTTCTGCTCTTTTGCTGATCCTCCATTTTTAGCCAGCATGATGTTCTTCTGCAGAAACTGCTTCCTTCTTGCAACATGCTGAAGAATGTGAGGCAAAGCCTTCGCATCCTAGGTTCTGTAGGACTCTGCCAAATGTCAGGGTCTTTTCCACGTCTGAATGAATCTCACAGTCACAGGTTAGAAATGTCATTCCTTAGATAATCCACGCCGCATATTCTCCAGCTGCTCTGCCCCTCCCAAACTCTTAGGTCTTCAAGGCTCCAACACTCTCAAGAAAACCTGGACATTTCCTCTACGATCACTTCACCCTTGAGAAAATCTTCTTTAGAGGGCAGGTTAAAAAAGAGGCACTTTTTTCCACTTTGTTTATGTAACACCTACCGCAGTAGCCGATCCTAGTCTATACATATATCTTTGTGAATGAAAGCGAGGATAAGTGAATAATTAAATTCTATGTATAAACGAGCAAGAAGACATCTTCAAGTGTGGTTCTCTATGAAAATTAGCTTAGGTCTCTGTTAAATGTGATATTCTCTCCTGAATAAATGAACCTGAAAAAAAATGTGCCAATGTACCATACTGAATGTATCCTTTTTATATTAAACTGTAATAGATAAGGTGACCTCTAGTTTAAAAATGATACCTTAAAAGTGCAAAATGATGTACTTAAGATTTGCAACTTTAAAAAATGTCCTTATAATTACTGTCTTCACTATGAAACCACTGAGCCAGATTAAGTCTGACATTAACTGGAATTCTAACAAGACATTACCTACTGTGGTCATGAATAAAACCCAGAAACTTCAGCTCCTAAAATGCCAACAGGATAACACAATTCTTAATAACATAAGAGAACGCCAGAAATACCATTTAATTCTGTTGAGTGAAATTGTTTAAGAGACATTTAAAGCATGGGGAGGGTGGGAAATGAAAGGAAGAGGGAAGTTATGTTTCTGGGAGGGCTGGGCTGTGAATCTAGAAGTCATAGCCCATTGTGGTTTGCAGGTGTAAGATGATATTTTGTATAAATATTATATATTTTGATCGTAGTATAATGATTATAATTACGATAACATGGTACCAATTTGCAGCATTTTATGTAAATCATATGTGGTATGTGTATCCTTTTTTCCCCCCAAACCATGCAATTCTTCTTGTGCACACTGTTGTTTGTTATTGAGTTGAATAAGTGGCCCTCCAGCAGGTTTTCAGAGGTGTTTAATTGCACGAGGGGAGGTTGCTCATTTTTCTCCAGTACAGCAGCTGGTCGACTCAAACTGCATGATTTGGGGATGGCGGTCAAGCTCTTATGACTAGACCACCAAAGCTCCCTAAAGGTGGCCTAGTGGTAAGAATCTATGCTGCAATCCCAAAGGCTTGGGGTTTGAATCTATATGTTGTTATATTGAGAAAGATGGGCAAGCTCTTCCGGGGCAATTGACTGCCTCTGTCTTGATTCTGACTTGATGGTAATAATAATTCTATCTATCCTTTCTATCTATCTATCTATCTATCTATCTATCTATCTATCTATCTATCTATCTATCATCTATTATCTATCTCTCTATCTCCCTATCTCCATCCATCCATCCATCCATCCATCTATCCATCCATCCACCTACCTACCTACCTACCTGCCTACCTATCTACACACATTGTGGTTGAGTACATAGTCAGAGCTGGCCCATAGCTGACCCTCCAGCAGGTTCTCAGAGGCAGTGAATTGCTCGGGAGTTGACTGCCCATCTCTGGCTTCTGTATACGCACACCTGCATGTGCTTGCTGTTTCGATGAGCTTGTTATATGCACACCTGCGTGTGCTTGCTGTTCCGGTGAGCGTGTTATATGCACACCTGTGTGTGCTTGCTGTTTCGGTGAACATGTTATATGCACACCTGGGTGTGCTTGCTGTTCCAGTCAGCACGTTTAGGTGAAAATGCAGGTGTGCCCACACACTGGCATTTGGTGCGGTGTCTGATCCTGCCAGCAGAGTGTAGAACTTCCATTGGTGCGTGTATAAAGAATGAGATGCTCAGAAAAGTTGAGTTACACGTTTTTGCTGTTGAGTACAGCTGTGTCAGTCTGTATTCATGTTGACTCCACGTGACAGATAAGAAGGGCCCCAAAGGGAGAAGAATGGAGGCTTTGCATTTCGTGTTGGTGAAGAATGTGAAGTGTGACCTGACCGCCAGAGGAGCAAGCGAATCTCTTTAGAAGCGGAGCCAGAGTTCCCCTGAGAAGGCAGGATGGTGAGACTTCATTTTACACCTTCAGACTTCTTAGCGAGAGGAACCAGCCCTGCAGAGGGACGTCATGCTTGGAAACTGGAGGATCATTGAGCGAGAAGGCCCTCAATGAGGTAAATGGACACGATGACAACTGCCCTGGAATTAAGCACAGCAGAGGGTGCGAGCATGGCGAGATCAGGCAGGGCTGTCGTCTGCAGATCAGAGTGCGCAGCAGAAATGACGACAGGAAGGAATCCTACAGAAAGATAGGCCAGTGATTCAAGCAGTCGTAAGCTCAAGTTAGTTGTTCTGTCCAAGAAGGTCACTGTGAACTGGAATAAATCAATAGCAATAGTTTTTTTTACATCTTTACAGACAGCAGAGCACAGAGAATCTAGTAGATTTCCATTTTAGTTAAGAGTCAAGTGCTTAACTACTGAGCCACCAGGAAGTCTCAGCTCTAAGGGAGGCAACGGGTTCTTGCTGTGCTTCTGAGTCATGTGGACTCTGTGTGTATGGCACCTGGAGCATTGTGGGTTTCCTCCGAGTGGGATGGGGTCATGTAATTCAGGTTAAACTGAACTGTGATTGTCTGGTTACCTTCTTGGTCTGACAAAATATGAAACAAATACCATAAAGTGAAAGGATTCTCACCTTAAAAAGTGTTTACCCTGAGTAAGATTAAAACCTTGCAACTTGTAGGAATTAATATGTGGAGAAACAAATGAAATAATGTGGTAACAATTCGGTAAGCTCGGGCAAAACACAAAAACATTTTATCTTGTTGCTTAAAATATGTCAAAGGCATGTAGTAAGGAGATAATTAGTAATTTAAATGTAAATTGTGGTATATATTTCCCATCATCTGTAATTTGCAAAGAAGTGTTTATTTGAATATATTGGGATTTTTAGGCTTGCTTGTTAAAATGCTTAGTGGTGAAATGAGTGTATTGTCTTAAATAGGCTTCATTGCTGAAATGGACTACGTTTTGGATCTAAGTCACAGCGTCCCTTTACCCACCATGATAGAGCCCTGGGTGGAAAATTTATTTCCTCAGATATGTACACTTCTTTGACTATTTATAAAAACACCACCAATAATTTGCATTATTCTTCCATAATTATTTATTGACTTTACCTTCCTGTACATGTGTCTCATTCATATGCTATTTTTATGCACTGAACATACAATTAAGAGAAAAAAAATATTTTCTTGATGTCAACATGTTACATAAAAGTTAGGAAATATTCTGTTAATTAAAGAGTGTTCTATCTCACGTGATAAAGAACACTAAGAAGGAGTAAGAGGAGGAAAAGTTGGGTCTCTGAAACAGAATTGACTGTGAAGGTTGATTTAATGAGATAGTTGTGGTTAAGGAGGGGCAGTGATGAGGAAAGCATGCCAAGGATTATGAGAGACTTTGAAGGATATAGGTCTTACCTTTTAAGTGTTGGTAACACTGAAATCTTGGGATTAAGCTAAAGAAGTACATTAATTATCCAAGAAATTGTAAATAGGAAAGAATTTCAAAGGGTGTGACCAGAGAACTCCTTGGAGCCAAGGGTAATGAAGCTTCGTCCTTCATACTTTGGACAAGTAGCCAGGTGAGGCTATTTCTTAGAAATGACATCATGCTTGGAAAGATGGAAGGTCTTCAAAGGAGAAGTAAACTCCCAACAAGGTGGATTGACACTGTGACTTCAACAATGGGCTCTAGTGTCTCAGAGATGGGGAAGATGGCACAGATAGGGCAGGTGTCAGGATGGCTCTTCACAGGGTCACCATTAGTGGTACTCAGCTTGACGACACCTAACAACAACAACATTCCTTTAAAATATTCCAAAAAATGCTTGATAAGGTTCCGCCGTATTACTTTAGGGTCTCTGTGTAATGCTAATTAACTTATTAACCTACTGCTCTTATCTGAACAGAGCAAGGGAATACTGCATAGTTTAAAGTCAGGAAAAGTGTGTGTCTGGTTATAACCTTTACCCAAACCTATTTAGTCTGTATACTGAGGAAATAATTTGAGAAGCTGAACCAATCACTTAAAGAAGAACGTGACATCAGGTTGTCAACAATCTGCCTTATCTTATGCAGATGACACAAAGAGAAGACTTTAAGCACTTACTTACAATACGGGTCACAACTCATTATCAAGAAAACAAAACTATTCACCACTGTGCCAATAGGCAATATCGTGATAGAAGGAAAAAAGATTGATGCCGTTAGCTATTTCATCGTACTTGGCTCCGCAACCCACACCCATAGTAGTAGCAGTCAAGGAATCAAAATACATATTGCACAGGGGAAGTCAAATGTCATGGACCTGTCCAGAGTGCTAAGGAGCTCTTTGCCGAGATCTATGATCTTGTCAATTCCTTCCTGGGCATCTGAAAGATGGACAACAAATATAAAAGACTGAAGAAGAAATGATGCGTTTGGATTGTGGTTTTGGTGAAGAGCAGGACACATTACACCATAGACCGCCAAAAGAAAAGACAAATCTCCTTTGGAGAAAGTACAGCTAGGGCACTTCTTCGAGGTAAGGATGCTGAATCTTCTCACGTGTTTTGGGCACAATGTTAGAAGAGGGCAGGCCTTGGAAAAAGACATCATGCTGGGAAAGGTCACTGAAAGTGAAGAAGACCCTCAATAATATGAAATGACACAGTGACTACCACAGTGGGCTTGAACATGACAGAGATTGTAAGAATGGTGCACGACCGAACAAGGTCCAGATCTGTTATTCACAGTGTCACCATGAGTCATAGTTGTTTCAATACTACCTAACAACAACCACACACACCACCACCACCACCACCAACAAAACTATTGCTCTTCAAGTGATTCCCACTCATTAAACCTCTGTCTCGTTACAAATTTAAACCATTCTTATCAATGCTTCAATATTTGTTTAGATTTTGGCAACAAAATAAAAACAAACAAAAGTTGACCAACAAAGAACATAATTAACTTTCATCTTTCCTGATATGTGTCCTCTCTTGTAAGTTCTGAAAACAGATTATCCAAAATTAAGTATTAAAATTGATTAAGTGAGTAAAAAATGACTAGGATAAATTCCATAGTTATTTAAAAAAATCCAGGTCACACAATCTCATCATTTCCTTTAGGAAACAAAAAAAAATATAGAAAGGTGGCTGGATTTAATGAATACCATTATTACACTCAAACTTGGACCCACAGCTGACCCTCCAGTGGGGTTTTCGGAGGCTGTAGATCACACGGGGAGAGGTGGCCCATCTTTCTCCAGGGAGCTCCTGGTAGATCGAAATTGCCAGAGAGAAACAGCCTTTGGGTTGGCAGTGCAACTCCCTACAGAACTAGCCCAGAGAGAGAATTTTTGTTTCCGTGAAGTTAGGTGTGACAAGATTTTGAGACTCTTTATTGATGCATTCTATGTAACAACATACTCTGATTGCTTTTATTTTTGGTCCCCACATCCCTATATAGTCAATACTGTTTTTTTAAATAAAGCACTGTCAAAAATGAGCATAAAATATGTTTTCAATGGTCCTTAGAGCTGATTGTGATTACTACAAACCACTAGCCTAAGAACTTGTTAAAACTTGCTTGCTTTAATGAGGTTCATCTGGGTAATTAGTCATTCCCCATTCCCCCCCCTTTTATTTTAAGTAGTACCAAATGAAATGACAGCAAATTATTTGGAATTATGTCATCAAAACAACTCAGGTGGAAAGATCTCTGGCTCCTTGGGCTCTTCTGCACCTTTTCCTGCCAGAAGGAATATTAATTCACTGTATTTCTTTTGACTGCTGTTGATGAGATCCAGCCTTGGACCAGAGGAAACGTTACAGATGAAACCATGTGGTGCTTCAGGAGTTGTCGTACTCCATATAGTGCGCTCCAGCTCATTTACTTGTTGTTCTGTGTTGTTGAGTTGATGGTAATTTGTAGTGATGCTGTGTACAACAGAATAATCCCTGTCTGGTTCTGATCCAAACTCTCTAGTTCCACCATATCACTGTATCAATCCTGCTTATGGGCTTTCCTCTTCTTTGATCACTGTCTACTTTTCCTTCTCCAGAGGCCTGCCCTTGATGGTACCAACTCTAAGGTACATGAAAAGAAGTCTAGCCATCCCCACTTGTCAGGAAACTTCGGCTTGTCCTTCTTCTCAGAAAGACGTGCTTGCTCGTTTTGCAGTCTGTGGTTATTGAATATTCCTCACCAACGCCACAGTTCAAAGGTACCAACTTTACTTTGGTCTTCTTAGTTCACGGAAAAGACACATCTTTTCATGGAATATGAAGTACATCTTACCAATAGGATACATTACATGTCCATTTAATCAAGATATTTTCTGTTTTCCCTTGTGAATTATTCCTTGACTCGTGGGTTATTTAGAAGTATATTTTGTATTTTCTAAATACTTGAGCATTTCTTTTGTAGAATGTTGTGTCTAATAATGAAAGGCACAGTGTCTTTCATCTGGGCTGCTAACAGAAAATCAGTTGTTTGAATTTCCCATCTGTTCTTTAAGAGAAAATGAAGAAATCTCCCTTGAAAATCCAATGGAAGGTAGCCATGAATCAATGATATGTATCTGGGCTTTATCTAATTATAATATCATAACAAACCCTTTTATTGCTGTAGATAATTAATTACACACTACAGTGTCGGCTCCTCGGTCAACACTCTTGGCACCAATAGCCAGGAAATCAAAAAACGTATTGCAATGGGAAAGTCTGCAGTTAGGGACCTCTCTGAAGTACTCAAGAGCAACGGTGTCTCTCTGGAGGCTAAGGTGCACCTGATACAGGCCATGGTTTTTTGCAATCACTTGTTATGCATCAGAGAGTTGGACAATGACTAGGGAGGATAGAAGGAGAATTGATGCCTTTGAGCTGTGGTGCTGGAGAAGAGTATTGAATGTACCATGGACTGCCAAGAAAACAAACAGATTCATTGTAGAGGGTTAAACCAGGCTGCTCCTTGGAGGCGAGGATTCTGGGGCTTCATCTGACATACTTTGGACATGTTGTAAGGAGAGACAGGTCTTTAGAGAGGGACATCATGCTGGGTAGAGTAGAGGGACAGTGCAGGAGGGGAAGACCCTCTATGAGGTGGATTGATTCAGTGACAGGGGTAATTGGGATGGGTGTGTCAGAGGCAATGAGATTGTCACAGGATAGAGCACGGTTTCGGGCTGTTGTACATAGGGTTGCTATGAGTCGCAAATGACTCAACGGCACATAACAACAACAACAACAACTGTGTATTAGGGAGCTCTGGGGCCTTAGTGATGAGGAGTTCACTGTCAATCCAAAGGCATGTGGTTTGAATCTACCAGCTCTTTTGCAGGAGAAAGATAGGCCGTCTCCTCCTCTGTGATTTACTGTCTCTGAAAATCTACTGGAAGGTCAGGTATGAAAGAGAGAGAGAGAGAGACTGTCAACACGACAGATTGACACAGTGACTGCCACGATGGACTTGACCATGGCAGAGATTGTGAGGACGCTGCAGGCCTCTCTCCGAGCTGTAGAGGACTTGATCTAACAGCACTATTGTATGCTATTCTAGTGACTCAATTTACATTTTTCCTTCCAATATTTTTACTAGCTTGCATATAATAATTCATATACATTGTGTTTCATCCATGTGCATTGTGTTTTGTTTCATTTACACTGTGTTTTATACAATCATTCATATACAAAGTAGTTTATGTATTTCATTACTATTGATCTATGCCTAGTGTTACCACCTCTTCAAGTCCTCCTTGAATCTTACCTATTCCTTCATCACCCTATCCTCCCACTAACCTCTGCCCTCCTAATAATTTCCACCCTTGCCTTTCCCCCCTTCTACCCTTTTCCCCTTTTGAACATTTATACGTATCTTGCTCAGTGATCCTTCTATTTTTACAAAATAGTCTTGTAAATATTTGTCATGAGAATAAGTTATCTTACTTAGCTTGATGCTCTCTGTTGTTGTTGTTATGTGCTGTCGAGTCTCTTGCAACTCATAGCGACCCTATGTACAACAGCCCTAAACTCCGCTCTGTCCTGTGCCAATCGCACTGTCTCTGACACTCCCATCCCTATTATCCCAATCACTGAATCAATCCACCTCATAGAGGGCCTTCCCCTCCTGCGCTGTCCCTCCACCCTCCCAAGCATGATGTCGTTCTCCAAGGACCCATCCCTCCTCACAACATGTCCAAAGTATGTTAGATGGAGCCTCAGAATCCTTGCCTCCAAGGAGCCACCCAGTTTAACCCTTTCCAGGATGAATCTGTTTGTTTTCCTAGCAGTCCATGGTACCTTCAATACTCTTCTCCAGCACCACACTTTATTATTATTCAATATTTAAAAAAAACACACTATTCCTTAGTGCAGCCTAGTGTGAATGTACCAGAGTTTCTCAATTCATTCATTTGTTGATGGAGTTTTGGGCTGTTTCCATTTTCTTGATATTGTGAATGACACTGCTATGAACATAGGTTGTACATATGTCTTTTTGTGTCTTAGTTCTAACTTCCTTGGAATATGTTTCTGGGTCATGTTTGACTCGGCAACAAATAACTACATCAGCATAGGGTTTCTGTGTTTAGCTTTTTGAGGAAGAATGAAACTACCTTCTAGGGTGTTTGTAGCATTTTACAGTCCTACCAGCAGTGCTCGAGAATTCCGATTTCTCCATAGTCTCTCCAGTATTTATTGCTTGCCGTCATGTTAGATGTCCATATCTTTTGCCCGTTTTATTATTGAATTATCAGTCTTCTTGTGGAGGCCCTGGAGTATTCTGTAAACTTTCATTCTTTAGAAGACTCTTATCTGAGGTGTATTACCAAATGTTTTTCACAGACTGTAAGCTTCTTTTCATCCTACTGCAAAAATTATTTTGATGGACAGAGGGACTTGAGTTTTAGGAGATCTCGTTTGTCAATTGTATTCTCTCCTTATGCATCTTTGGATAAGCCTATTGATGCCGTAGGCTAGAGCTTCTAAATTAAGCTTCATTTGTCTCTTGAGATCCTTAGACTTACGGCTTTTACCTATATGTCTCTAACCCACCTTGAGTTGTTTTTTGTGTATGGTGTGAGATGTGGCTCCTGTTTCAGTTTTCTGCAGGTAGATGTCTAGTTTTGCCAGCACCATTTATTGAAAATGTATTTCTCCCATTTGTTAAGTTTTGATTCCTTGTCAAATACCAATTGACCATAGGTAGACGGGCTGATTTCTGGGTTCTTGATTCTATTCACTTGTTACCTGTGTCTGTGGTTGTACCAGTTCCATACTGTTTTGATTACTATGGCTGTGTGGTAGGTTTTGAGATCAAGGAGTGAGATGCCTACTTCATTTTTGTTATTTATAAGGGATTTATTTGTTTGTGATCTCTTTCCTTTTCAAATAAAACTGCCAATTGTCTTTTCTGGTTTTGAAGGAGTTTTGTATCTGAATTGGGATGATATTGAACATGTAGATTACTTTCAGTAGCATTGTCATTTTCACAATGTTGAGTATTCCTGTCCATTTAGTTAGGTCTCATTGTTTCTTGTAACAGTGTTTTGTAGTTTTCCTTGTAAAGGTCTCTTGTGTCTCTAGTGAGGTTTATTCCCAAGTATTTCATCTTGTGATGGTCTTTTGTAAAAGATTTTTCTTTCTTAGTCTCCTTTTTTTCGTGCTTTCTTTGTTGTTGTAGAGAAATCCCACTAGTTTTTTTTATATTGACCTTGTGTCCTGCCATTTTGCTAAATTGGTCTACTAGGTATAGCAGGGTTTTTTGTTGAGTCTTGGGAATTTTTTGTATTTACTCTCACATCATCTGCCTGGAGCTTACTACCTCTTTCCCAATTTAGATGTCTTGTCTTCTCTTCCCTTACTGCCCTAGGAAGTACTTACGATACACTGTCGAGTAGGAGTGGTGATAGTGAACACCCTTGTCTGGCCCCTGTTTACAAGGGAATTTCCTTTAGTCTTTCTCCACTGAGAATAATGTTGGTTCTTAGTTTTACAAATATCTTTTCATTTTGTTGAGGAAATTCCCTTCTATTCCTATTTTGTTGAGTGTTTTAATCAGAAAGGGGATTTTGTCAGACCTTTTTTCTGCATCTATTAATAGTATCATGTGGTTCTTTCTTATTTAAAACTTTTTTTAAAGAAAATTTTTATTTTATACTGGTTTACTTGAGTGGCATCCACTTCCTAAACAACATGCCCTAACTCTATGAACTTTGAGAAATGACAATAGTTACAGAAAGTCTTCAGGTCTTTTGTTCATAGGATCGCTATGTTTTACTTGACGACAATCAACAACAACAATTGGTTTACCTACAATGTTTGTATACATTAAATTTTTTTTAAGAACTCCATTTGTATACATTGTTTTTCACACCAGATCATTGCCGTTTCCTTTACCCACCCCTCGTTCACCCATCAAATTGTGCGACTTGATGATTAAGCACCCTCTCCATCCTCACTTCTCTGCTCCCCTCCCCACCATGGATCCTCATACATGTTCTCCAATAATAGTCTTATACAGTATTTGTCTTTATGGAATTATGTTAGATTACTTAGCATAATGTACTCTAGTTCCTCCCTAGTTAGGTAGTGATTTACAAATCACTACTCCTGTGAGCTGCGTAATATTCCATTGTGTGAATATACCATAATTTCTCAATCCATTCCATTGTGATTGGACAGTTGGGCTGCTTCCATGTTTCGCAATGGTGAATAACACTACTATGAGCATTGTTGTACAAGTTTCTGTTTGTGTCTCGGTTTTCATTTTCTCAGGGTTTATTCCAAGCAGTAGAGTAGCTAGATCATATGGAATTTCTATGTTCAGCTTTTTGAGCAAAAACCAAACTGCTTTCTAGAGTGGTTGTGCCATTTTACAATCCTACCAACAATGTTTATGAGTTCCTATCTTGCCACATCCTTCCAATGTTTATTACTTGCTGCCCTGCTAAATTTTGCCACTGCTAACGGGTAAAATGGTATCTCATTGTGGTTTTTATTTGTTGGCCATCTGAATGTCTTCCTCTATGAAAAGTCTTTTGTATGTCTTACCTATTTTGTAATTGGATTATCAGTCTTTTTCTTCTGGAGGCCCAGGAGTATTCTATAAACTTGTTAAGAGACTCTGTCTGAGATGGTATTGCCAAATGTTTGTTTCCTGTCAAAAGGTTTTCTTTTCATCCTGTTGGGAAAAATTTTGATGAACACAGAGATTTAATCTTTACAAGGTCCCATTCACCAATTTTATCTTCTTCAGTGTGTACATTCCTGGCTGTATTTGGCAGTTTCTTTATACCATAGACTAAGCGTTCTAAGCTTGATCCCAGTTTGTCTCTCATGGACTTTATGGTTTGGGGCTTTATTCCACCTTGAGTTGATTTTTTTGTATATGATGTGAGATGTGGATCTTGTTTCAGCTTTCTGCAGTCTAGTTTTGTCAGCACTGTTTGTTGAAGAGTTTGTCATTTCTCTATTTGACAGGTTTTATTTCCTCATCTAATATCAATTGACTGTAGATAGATGGGTCCCTTTCTGGGTTTTCAATTATGTTCCATTGGTCTATGTTCCTGTCATTGTACCAGTATCATGTTGTTTTGGTTACTACCGCTGTGTTGTAGGTTCTTGTTATTTGTTTTGTTAATATGATGAATTACATTGATTGCTTTTCTTATACTGAACTATCCTTGCATACCAGTTGTGAATCCCATTTGGTCATGGTAAATTATTATGCACTCTTGTAATTTATTGTATTCAAAGATTTTTTTTTGCATCTATGTTCATGACAGATATTGGGCTGTAATTTAATTTGTTTATTTTTTGTAATATCTCTGCCTCATTTTGGTATTAAAGACTCTGAGAGTTCCTTCTTAATCTGTTTTTAGAAATAACTTATCAGCCATGAATCACTTCCACTATTAAGCCATCTATCTCTAATTCAAACAATTTTGGTGCTATTTTCTCATGTATTTATACAACAAGTCAGATATTTTAGTGTAATAATGTCTGAAAATGAGATCTTTAGTTTTTAAACAGATTATGACCTGTATTACCAAAGTAGACTTTTATACATGCTCACAATCCAACTCCAGATCCTATTCTTCCCCAAAGCACACCCACACAGTTTTAGGGCACATCCGAGGCTTTTTAGAAAACCAAGTTGGCGAGGATGTAACGTGACACTAAGGCCATTTTGCTGACAAATGGCAGAGAGATTTTCACTCAGCTCTGACAGCTTCTAAACACGCTCACCACGTTGCACATTTCTGCCACACTGTAAAGGGCAGCGCAGGGTCCCTTGCCGTTCCCTCTGAATCTTCAGTGAATAGGGTCGTTCTGGAAGATATTGTGTGAGCAATGAAACACACTTCAGATGTGCAGTTATAGTATGAGCCTATGTAAACCCAGCTTGGGGAAGCATGTTGTTAGGCCTGTATTTGAGTCAACGGACTGATCAGTGTAGGAATCTCTGTCATACATAAAAACAGAGCACACTGACCAGTTGGGGAGGGGGAATGCAAATGCTGAGAAGTCCTGTTCTTGCTTTTTTCCCATCCCTCTATCTCCCTCCTTGGCTCTCTCCCTCACATTGATGCACAAATAAGCACATGATTAGCGGGTTTGCTTTTTCTGGTAAGAGGGATAAATATCAAAGCGCCATTGTAATTGAGGAACAAAAGTATTCCCTAGAGCTAAGCTTCTTTATTTCTGTCTTTTACACTTAGCCTGAAGCTGAGCCTCCTAGCCTGAATGTGGACAATCCTGCCTGACCTTTCTGCAGGACTTTTCTGGTCTGGACATGCAGTGCTCACTTCTTTCTACCCAGAAGGCATTTGTGTTTGCCTCTTCAGTATCTCAGCATGTGCTGTAACTTCATTTACCTGTGTATGCATCCCCTCACCCAGAGTGCGAACTTCTCCAGGTGAGAAGTCATTTCACTTGTCACCTGTCTTCTTATTTCTCTTTGCAATGCTTGCCATTAACTCACACTTCCATGCATGTGAGAAACAGGAAGTGCTGATATGGAGCCCGGAGGACACTCAGTGAGTCTCATTGAAAGAAGAGGGAGTAAATACACTAATGTTAAAAGGACCCATCCTTTTCCATGACTAAATGCTATTTTCGTTTGGGTGTAATGTTATTTGTCTTCAGATGACCTTCAAATGCCCTACAGCAAAGCCTATCTTTGTTTTCTTGACCATGCCAGAAAATGACTCTTTTTTAATACTGTCCAAAGAATTTGCCAGAGTCTTTGAGCAACACAAGAGTCAGGTTCCCTGTAGTTCACTTTTTAGGGAAGGGCAAAGGAGATTTGGGAGTATTTCATGACACTCACTGCAAAGGCCCAGGGACCAATGCCCAGCATCAGACAGACAATGGAAGCCTTAAGCCCCTTCCTGGGTGGTTATTGAAGTAGGAGTAGATCCCTCCTTTCAGCCAGTGGTCTGTGATAACACTGGTATACATTTTTACTTACTTAATTACTTACAGATTGATTGATTGATTGATTGATTGATTGCTAAGTCCTGCAACTCATTTCCTCTTAGATGTATTTCTTTTAAGTGGGAACACAGATTGCTGGAGATCTATTAATAGAAAAATTCTGGCATGGATCTGAAACGCTCATGGCTTCAGGTTATTTGATCCCTGAGGGTAGCATCTGTTGACGTTCTTGAGGGAACAGACTTGGAAGGGCTACTTCTCACCAGCTACTTTCTCTAGGGAATAGGTATTTATAAAGATTATATATATAGTTATATATGTTGATCTCTCTCTCTCTCTCTCTCTCTCTCTCTCTCTCTATCTCTATCTATAGATAGATATATATGTTGTTATGTGCCGTCGAGTCGCCTGCAACTCATAGCGACCCTATGTGCAACAGCCCTAAACTCCGCTCTGTCCTGTGCCAATCGCACTGTCTCTGACACTCCCATCCCAATTATCCCAGTCATTGAATCAATCCACCTCATAGAGGGCCTTCCTCTCCTGCGCTGTCCCTGCGCTGTCCTGCGCTGTATAATTTTATATATTGAGATATATATGTGTATAGTTAGTTATGTTGATATATTTATACACACACACACACACAGAGCAAGTGAACAGACCAGTGCTATACTGCCTGGAAGAATGTTTGAATAAAACCAGTTAAAGCCAGGCCTGAGGGGTGCAAATTAAAATCATCCATCTTTGACTTGTTAGCATAACTTTCTATCCACTAGGCCAACAGAGCTCTATGTGTTGTTATTGTTAAGTGCTGGCGAACCATAGACATTCATAGCGACCCTATTAATGAAAGATCTGGAAACTTATATAACTTTCATTGTTTCTCCACATTTTTTCTTTATGAATATAACACATCCAGAGGCATTCTTATACTGTTATTCGTAAAGGATCATAAAAAACAAAGCTATGGCCACAAAGCATGCTGAAACCACAGTGCAGAGGGTCTGGTAGAGGATCTGAAGTTCATTTGAAGGGTGACTGCCAGAACCTGTCTCTGGGAAGAGTCCCCCACGTTCAGCAGAGCTCTGCCATCCATATGTAGAATGTTGATTGCACACCCAGGGTAACAAGAATCAAGAAGATTTAATTTTCTAGCATTAAGAATTTGGGAAAGTTCCTTACCCTCCTTGAGTATTATTTTCATGTGTGCCGAACAAGTTTGAGAAGTTGGACTACAATAAGAGGAATGTGTCATCAGGATTTGAAGAAGAGTCATCAACAACATGTATTATACAGATAACAATATTGCTTGCACAAAATAAAAGAGACTTGAAACACTTGCTGAAGGTTTTCAAGCACTTCATATGAAAGACTACAATCTTTGATATAGATTACATCTCAGTCTAAAGAAAACAAAAGCCCTCACAACTAGACCAATAGACGATAGAAGGTGAAAAGATCGAAGTTGTAAAATATTTCATTTTACTTGGATCCATAAGCAATGCCCATGGTGGCAGCACTTGAGAAAGTGTTATTTTCAAATCTATGGTCAAGGATCTCTTTAAAGTGCTGCAGAGCAACAGTATCAATTTAAAAACTAAGATGCACCTGATCCAAACCATGGTCTTTTCAATTGTTCTCTATGCATTTGAAAGTTAGACAATGACTAAGGAGAACTTAAGAATAATTTGTTTCTTTGAATTGAAGTGTTAGAGAAGAGTATTGACTTTACCTTGAGGTGCCAAAATATCAAACAAATTTCACATGGAGAAAGTATAACTGAGATGCTCCTTAGAGACAAGGATGGTGAAAAGTCACTTGACATACTTTAGGTATATTATTGGAAGGCTCAAGTATTAGAAAAATCATCATGCTGGAAAAAGTGGTAAATCAGTGAAAGAGATAAAGAACTCCCCAAATTGATTGATATAGTGACTACAGCAGTGGGCATGAACGTGGCAGAGATCCTGATAGGGTAGGATATGGTTTAGATTTTTTGTTCACAGTGTGTCTATGAGTAATAGTCAATTCAAAGGCTTCTAAAAATAACATAAAATCACGATACCCAAGACTGTGAGATTTTGGTGGCTCTTGTGGCCTAGGGGTAAGGAGCTATGCTGCCAATGTGAAGTCAAGTAGTTTAAACAGATTGGCTGCTTCTTGGGGAAAATACGGTCATTCTCCCCTTGTGTGATTTATTGCCTCTGAATACCCATTGCAGGGTAAGCTATGGATTGGTTCCAACTTGATGGTACATAACTACAATAACAATGTGCACTGAATCTGTAAGTGGTCAGTGAAACGTATCTATTCCCTGAGTAGTGCAAACAGTTAACCCCTTGACTTCCTACCTCAAGGTTAGCTTGTTGAGTCGATAGAGAAATACCTTTTTAAAAAGAACTGGTTAAGATCTGGTTATCTACTTTGAAAAAGCAGCCATTGAAGGTCCTATAATTCTCCTCTGACACATGAGTTGGGCTTGACTTGGGGGTAACTGGTTGGCTGATACTCCTTTATATTCATGTACTCATTGCTATCAAGTTGAAACCAACACACGCTGACCTTCAGACCAGGCTTGCTGTGATTAGAAAGAGACTGGAAGGAAAGGATTTTGAGGGTTTTTTTTTTCTTCAGTCTATTTTAAACTAATGGTCTGCTAACATTGTCGAACCTGTAGTAGGGAGGAGATGAGCACAAATAGCACATCACTTCTGGTCAAAACCCAGAAACATTTAAGATCTCGAACAGCTTAAGAAGATGCAAATGAGGAGAAAAAGACACCATTCCTTAGCCACTAAAATGGCAAAAAGGGAAAAATCAATCAATCAATCAATCAATCTAGTATTTAGTGAGGATGTGAGCTAATCTATCCTGTAGTACAAAGTAGCTCTGCCCCATCATGTTTCCAAGGCTACACATCTTCACAGAAGCAGACTGCCACCTGGTCTCTCTGCTGTGGAGCAGATGTTGGGCATGGAATGCCACCTTTGAGTCAGCAACTAAATGTCTTAACCACAGCTCCACCAGAGCTCCATAGGAACACGTGATTGCTAAAACCAGTCTCATCCCCGCAACACTCTAGAAAGTCCTAAGAGATAAAAGCCGTGTTTCAGCTGGAGGCTTCTTTATAGCAAAGAGTTCAGTACAAAAGCAGTATTCAACTTGTGTCACCAAAAAAAAATTTGCAGTGAGGCTTGTGATTTGATGCTTCAAGAAACTCACCAGATTTCCAAAATTGGATGTAAATACTTAAATAAGTCCAGGGAATAATGATGATATCTCTTTAGTAGTGACTTGGATGCTGGATAGGAAATATCCATGTATCTAGTTAGAAAGACTGGCCGGAGCTGACAGCATTAGGAAAAGCCTGAGTTTCTTTTCCACTCACATTCTCAGGATTGAGACATTTAGAGGAAGCAAAGATTGATAAACTATTTGCCGTGTCTGACCATAAGGTATGTCAAGGATGATCCAAGCACTCTTATTCTCTCGTTCTTAAATTTGAGTATAGTTGCTTTTCTCTGAGAATATCCTGATTGGTGTGTTTCTGAAGATATGAGTCAATCTTCCTAGGTTGATCATAAATGATAGTTTGTTTGGAATACTTAATTCAGTTCTCCTTTCACCAAATATCAAGGTTCTAATTCATCATTACGTGTCTTCTTAAAATACTGAGCTTACAAAAATTTGGATGAGCGGGTAAAGAGATAATATAGACAAAGTAGGTTTTATAGGCAGAAAAGGTGGAACATGGTGCCATTACGGAAGGAGCATTATTGATAGGGCACAAAACTGACAATCAGAAGAAAGCCAGGCTTCCTGTTCTGACAGTGATTGGTGGGACCCCTGACACTATAGCCTGTAGTCCATCTTCAGTTCTAGAACTGAAGCAACTCCCCTGGCTCAATTTTCAGCCAAATGATAGGCCTATGAGACAAACAATTACACTAGGGAATAACTTGCTCATTGGAATAATCAACTATACAAGACCAAATGGCAGTGTTTACCCAGATAGAAAGCAAGAAGGCAGCCATAGCAAGGCAAGAAAGACTGGGGGGAATAGAAAACACAGGGTGGAGATGAGAAGAATGATGTTTCATCAATGCGGCAGAAAGAAAGTGTGCATTGTTGACTGCTAAACTGATTTGCTCTGTAAACTCTTACTGAAATTCCAATAAAAAGTTTAAAGGCATCAATGAATACACTATATGTAATGGCCAGGGGCAGGGGAAATAGCAAAATTGTGGAGAAAAGATAGAAATGGGAAGAAAATCAGATGTTGCCAATGCAAATGTTCCTGTACTTCATAATATCTTTGAGACTGAAATAGAAGTGAAAATATATTCTATACCAAGGATAGTAATAAGCAAACGGAAAGATTATGTCATCATTTCCACTAATCACCTAAAAAAAAAGTCTATTACTGAGGCGTGTGCTAGTGAGTTTGGGAAGCGCTGAATAATTTTCCAGGCTCACCGAACCACAGGGCTGGTATTCAAGCCCACCTCAGTCAGGCTTTGAAACCGAGCTCTCCTGCACAGTGCTGCAGTGATGACAAGCCTGGAAACAGACACCATTAGTATTGATGTAGCTCTGGGCTCCCAGAGTTCTTTGAACTTCCTGTAAATTTTAAAATGCAGACGTTTGGAGCTCATTTCATTGACAGGACTTCTGCACTGTTGTAATCAGATATTTATAAACAGTCCTTCAAGGTAGAGTCTCTGGAAAAGAAAAGGGAATCTTTGAATAACTTTACAGGTGGGGGGGGTGGGGGAAGACAGAGAAATAAAATTACCAAACTTTCTTCTGCATTGGCATAGCATTTCAGAGTTGTAAGGAAGCTGGAAAGGAGACCAAATCCTTCCATGTCTCTGCCCGGCAATTTAAGGTTTCATTAAGGAAAATTAGGGACCAAAGCATAAAATGATGTCCTCAAAATTACACATTATAACGCAGGATGCTTGTGAGCCAACTTAGCAGGTTGTGGTTCTCGGGCGTGGCAGTTATGCTTTCACCATTCCCTTGATGAGATCTGTTAGAAACGATTATCTCTCTGATGATAGATCATATAGTTACAATTTTCTTGAATGACAAATCACTTAAATGAAAGTTGTATTGGAGTGTGGCAAATCTGTTTTGTGGTGTTTTTTTTTTTTT
>NW_006399753.1:6187292-6201122 GCF_000299155.1 Elephantulus edwardii | reverse complement strand
TATGAGTCACAGGCGACTTGACGGCACATAACAACAACAACAACAAGAAATTTTATCTGCTCTTTTCTTTATCTTTCTAATTTTACATTGGTTTGCATACAAAATTTGTATATACCTTGTGTTTCATGCTTTCCTTCGTTGACATGTATTTCATACAATAGTTTTCATGTTGGATTTGCTCATTTTGAATCTTTCATCTGACTTGTTGCCCCTGGAATTGGGGACTACATCATCAGAGCTCCATATGTAGATAGGGCTGTAAGGACAATTAGATAGACAGACGATAGAGAAATCAGATCAGTGAAAGAGAGAAAAAAGTTCAGCACAATGGATTCACACAGTGACTACAAAGTGGACTTGACCAAGACGGAGATTGTGAGGGAAGCACAGGACAGCTCAAGGTTTTAATCTGTCTTTAAAGAGGACATTATGAGTCAAAGTTAATCTAATGGCACTACCACCACCACCACCAACCATACGTAAGCGTCATTAGTTTTATTTCTCTAGAGTCACGTATTGCTATGTGACAATCAGGCAGACGTTTGAAGCTTACAACCACTCTTCTTTGCATATGAAATGTATATAACCAACCCATTACCCTCAAGTTGATGCTGACTCATGAAAACTATTCATAGGGCTTCTGAGGCTGAGTGTTATTATACATGGAGACTGCTCATCTTTCTCCCTTGAAGTGACCTGTGAATTAGAATGAAAGACCTTTCTATTGGCAGCCCAACACATAACCCACTACATCACCAATGGCCATTGTTATATAGAAATAGAACAGCTTTTTAATAAAAAAAAAAGGTTAATGAATGATGAAGATACAGACGAAAGAACCTAAATAATTGTATACCAAGAGCAACATCATGCCTATTGATGAACAATCAAACTGCTACATTTATGTAATGAAGGTATTGTATATGTTCTGGGATTGACTTCCTGTGATACACGGAATTTTGGGGTGAGAATTTCTATTACTATGATTATTTCTATTACTATTTCTGTTACTCATCGTGGTCAACTGCCATTTTGGTTTTTTGTTTGTTTTCATTCTTTCTAGGCAATTGCTATACCAAGTCTCATTATGAATACTTAATTTACTTGCATCAATTGCACAATTTTTGGAAGCAGGAGTGGCATCTACTTCCTAAACAACATGCCTCTGGAAACTCTATGAACTTTGATAAGTGACAATAGTCATAGAAGGCTTCAGATATTTTGTCCATAGGGTTGTTATGAGTCATGTTCAACTGGACAACAGTCAACAACAACAACAGTTGCACAATCTAGCAATATCTACCTAGGAATTAAAAAAGATAAAGTCAAAGAAAAGAAAATTTCAATTCTAAACTTGCAAGGATGGTCCAATTTTATAAAATTTATTCAAGTACTCTATTTTCTTAAAACTCTAACAGAAAAACAAAGCGTTCCTCTAATGTGTTCCTTTACCTTAGTAAATATCCAAATCTGCTTAGTTCATTCAAGGATGACAACAATCAAAATTAGGAAGTTCTATCTCCTGAAATTGACCTATACATCCAGCCCAGTCCTAATCAAATCCCATCAGGAAGCTTGACAGCATGTCTCCAGGATTTACACAGAGAGAAAAAGGGTAAGAATAAGAGATATAAAGTAGTATTTAAATTTTTTAAAAAAAGAGGAGGATATTGTTACTCTTATCAGATACCAGTAATTGGTTTTAAGTGGATCACATGAATGGTTTTGTTACTGTTATTTCTGTCCAGTCAGCTGTGACTCCTGGCCACCTGAGGAAGAGCAGACCTGCATTTTGCCCTGTCCTGCACCATCTTCATCACCTCGGTCCTGCTCCGGCCTGTTGTGAGCTCTCTGTGTCAATCCACCTTGTTGTGGGTCTTCCTCTCTCATCATCCATTGTCCTTCTGCCTTTCCCAGCTTGATGTTCCTCTCCTTGATGTTCTTGCTCCTCCTAAAAATATGCCCAAAGTAAATGAGATGAAGTCAGGAAAGGAATGTTGATGAAAACATTAAGCAGCAAAGAGACTCCGTAAATTCATAGGCATTTAGACCGCCAGTTAATGACAAGGTCTTTGAAAGGGTGCCCATCAGTTATTCACCCTTAAGGCAAGTCTATCCATAGTGAGATCTTTGTGACTGGAGGGGGCCGGTCCATTGGTGAACTATTTACAAGTGTTTACAAAGAACCTCCCTTTCAGGTGCTTAGGAAAAGAGCCAATCAACAGACAGTTTGAATTGTGGTGTTGATGAAGAATTTTGAATATCCTGTGGGCTGCCAAAGATACAAAGGAATTTGTCTTGGAGGAAGTGCGGCCAGTGAAACTTCCTGTCATACTTGGGGAAAAGAATGTCATGCTGGGCAAGGCAGATGGACAGTGAAAGAGAGGAAAACCCCTCATGACATGGATCCACATAGTGACCGAAACAGAGGACTCAAGCACACGGGGGACTGTGGTTCGGTGAGGACAGGGCAAGCTTCTGCGTTATTGTTTAGAAGGTCACTGTGAATTCTAGTTGACGCGATAGCACATGACACCAACAACAATTCCCACAAAACAGATTGCAGTGTGGTCTACGTATAACGTCCATACGCACTGGGAAACTGTGGCTGGCTTTGTTGTGACATTTGCTTTGTTGTGATGTTCTGGGCACGGCCTCACTGTATATCCCAGGTATTCCTGCATCATACCATTTATTGTTGTTGTTTTATAATCATTGGGTCCTAAGGACCAATAGCTGACCCTCCAGGGGTTTTCAGAGGCAGTAAACTGCACAGGAGGGGACTGCCCCTCCTTCTCCTGTGGAGTACCAGGTGGATTCAAACCACATGTCTTTGGATTGGCAATGCTGTTCCTTACCACTAGTCCACCAGATCCTCCTATTTCATGCTGCAAAAGACTTACAGTTTCGGTTATGATCACCTCAAGGCCCCGGAGTGGTTTTAAATGTTTCACACACCCACTGTTCACTGCTAATGTAATGTTGAAAACTCTAGAGGCACCTTGGGAGAGAGGCCTGGAGATGTACTTTAAAAAGTTGCCATTGAAAACCCTATGGAGTGTGGTTCTGCTTAGAAGCATATGAGGTTCCCACGAGTCTAAATCTACTCCACAGTAACCAGTTCACAAGAGCTTTACTTTGAATTGCTTCTTTAAGGTTTAACTCATAATTTGATCCAAAATCTTCTGCATTGCACATATTTGGAATTTAAAGGAAGAGATCAATCGTTTTGCTCTTAGTATCTCACACACTCTTCACATAACTCAAAAACTCCATATAGGATCTGCCTTTTACATACCGCATGGTTGATTCTTGACATGAAACAATGTCTTAAGACTTTGTGCTTTATACTCTAAATAATGCATGTGTTCCCCTACACATGCCAAGTGATATACGCCTCTAACTTGAGAACACTTGTAACTTATGACTTGTTATTTATATGAAGCCCTGTCTCTTTTACTGCTTTATATTTCTAAAAAGTTCAAAGGAGAGTAACAGTAATGAGGAAGTGTGATAAAAGTTTCTTTACTTGAATGTTGATATTCTGTGGCAGATGTGTGTGAATCTGTTTAGTTGCTTTAAACCTTACTGTTATTTTTTTTTTTCAAATTCTGAATCTCCCCACAATTTAATACTAAGTTTTGAATACATTTTCCAAGACAAAATGCTGAATGAATCATTTATTTTCTCTGGGATCAAATAAGCACCCTATCTACAACACCTTATTTGTTTTTGCTGTGTAGTTAATGCTTGATTTCATCTATATTCTCTCATTCACCCTCCTTGCTGTCACATCTAACTTGATCCATAATTGATCTTCCAGTAGGTTTTCCGTTTCTGAAAACCACACAGGAGGAGATTACCCAACACCTCTTGCCTATGTGTTGGCATCTCAACTTTCCCATTGTTGTTCTTAGGTGTCATCAAGCCTAATATGACCCGCAGTGACTCTATGAACAACAGACTGAGCCCTTGTTCGGTTTGAGCTCATGGTGACTCTTGTATGTTTGTTCAACTCATCAAAGATTGTCCTGACCTTTCTTTACCTACATTTCACCAACCATAGAAAGATATCACGCAGAGAAAGAGGGAGGGTCAAAGAAAGAAGACCTTCAGCAAAATGGGGTGACATGGTGACTGTAACAATGGTCTCGAGCACGGCAGATGTTGTGAGAACTCACCTCAGAAGTGAGGATGGAGGAGAACAGGGCAAAGCTCACATCCGGGCTAGTGGCACCTAACAAGAGAAAGAACAATGTTCTTTTCTAGTGGTTTGTATTTCCTGATGTGTCCAACCTAAGCAACCTGAGATCTTTCCATCACTTCTAAGGTGAATTCTGGTTGTATTTCTTCTAAGACTGAATTGCAGAGGTGAAGTAACTTCTTTGAAAAGTTGTGGTTGTTTAGAAAGGATAAAGGGATCTGTCTTTGGTTTTGTTTGTTTCTTTTCTCACTATACCTTCAACTCTCCTTTCTACCTTTCCGTTCTGCCGATCAAGAGCCATCCTGGGATCATCAGCAGATGCTGAACTACAAAATCAGAGGTAAGAATCAAGAGGACCAATAATTTCTGTCATCTCCACTTGTTCCCTTCCTGGTTGCACTGCAGAGGCTGTCGCTCCCAGCTTCCTACAGGACGTGACTCATTCACTTGTGCCAGGGTCCTTGTTGAGTGCAGGAAGTCAGTACTGACTCACGGCTAACATACACAGAAGATACTGCCTGGTCCTGTACACCCTCACAATCATTTTTTAAGTCCCTTGTTTTCATTGTGCTAATTCAATCTGATTTTTTCTGACCATCTTCTAATCAAGTATTTTGTTTTTAAGGACTTTCTTCCCCACTTTTCCTCATAATTATCTAAGGTCTAATTCCTGGCATAGACTTTGTGAATTACATCATATTCCTACAGACACTACTTTCCTGGTTGGATCTTAACTCAGGTTTTAAAATACCCTATTTGGCCGAAAGACTACCTAGTGAAAGCTGAGTTATGTTTATGGTTGGATAGTGAAGTGAAAACACTATTGTGGGAAAAGGGAAGAACTTTCTATTGCTTCATTCCTTGGTCATAGATCTTAAATATTTGTTTCTCATTTGGGTGTCTATGAATAAAGACCTTATCTGGTATTGCAATGTATATTCAGAGTGACTTGCTATTAAGCTTCTTGTAGAATTTGTAACACACTCCTCTACAAGCCACTTAATTTGTATACTTTATCCAGAAACATATTTTGCATAATAAATAAACAGTAACTCACTGCCTTGCTTGATAAGTGACTAGGCATTGTATATTTTCAGCAAATAGACCACATCTAATTCGAACTGCTTTTAATAGCTGATATTTTTCTCCGAGCAGCTGTTCTATGCAGTAGAGATAACTGGAAATGAGATCACAAGTGTTTATGTAAAACTTCCAGCACAGAGAATATTATCTGACATAATTACACCTTTGAAAGATGCAAATGTAAGACCTGAAACCCTGAACAGCCTGTTGATTATGTCCTGGTTAATTTCCTCTGTATTCCTTGCCCATTGTTAGAGATATCATTTTATGGTTAAGTCCTGTGATTTGATAGTGTGTGTCCATGCATCCATGTGCGTGTACATGTGTGTCTTCACATGGTGATGTCTTTGATATTGCAGAATGCAGTGAGCTGAGCCTTATGGGAATCTCCTAGGAGACAGACAGAATTCTACTGTCCCCAACTCTTTCTGTCTATTGAATAAGGAAGGAACTTATACTCACTTGGAGAAAAAACAAGAGAATTTTCAACATAGTTTGTATGGTATTTGACGTGATGGGGCCCTTAGTACAACAAACAAGCATATTTACTATCTGACCTCAGCATGTCCAAGTAGCTCCATCGCTGTTCACCCTCTTCTCTTATTCTTCATGCGTCAGGCATCCACACTCTTTTTGGATCTTTCAGTCTGTTTGTGCTCTTGCTAGCCTTCTGGATGTTGAGGTGCAATGTTACAGATAGGAAATGATTTACCTAACCATCTTTTTTCTGTCTTTTTTTTGGTCTAAATAGTTTCCATGTTCCCCCAAGCTCAGAACTCATCTTCTTTTAGGCATTTGTATTGAGTAGAACCTGCATAGCTGTATTGAGTAGAACCTATACATCTCTATTGAATATAACCTGCACGTCTGTATTGAGTAGAACTTGTACATCTGTATTGAGTGTAACGGCAGATGACAAATGGGTATCATTTAATCCGTATTATGAGGATTCTGCTAGAGCTATTTTCATTTCTGATTTCTGTCTACATCACTCTTATCTCCTTGTATCCCTCATACCTAGACTGTTGACGTCCCTCAGCTCACAGAGGGAGGCGTTGACTCAATCTCCCATCATTCTCCACTGTCCCTGAGGCTCGATGAGGCTCTCTGCTGTTGTCAGGCTCGAGTTCAGTGGAAGTGATGCACCACACTCTTTCTTGTTTGTTTTCTTGACCTAGGATAGGGAAATCAGATACTATCATCAGGAGAGAGATGGCTCAGTTAAGCATCATCAGTGAAAGTTCGTTGACTTTTTCATCCTATTGGGAAAGGTGCTGTATCATAGTTCCCTGTATAGATGTGATAGATGTGTAGAGGCTATTCAGAGAAGATTGACCTTTGCTAATAAAAACAGTACCAAAAGCTTATAACACTTTATTTTTTTTCTGAGGGAAAAGGACAGGCAGTCTCCTCCCTGGTGATCTACTACCTCTGAAAACCCACTGAAGGGTCAGGTATGAGTCAGTTCCAACAACAGCACATAACAACAATGAGGACTGAAAATATTCAGCACACAGTTTGCAAAACTTCTTGTGCTACTTATTTTAACCTTCATTAAAGTTGTAGAAATGCATGTCTATACTTGTGCATATATAAAAGAATGAGAAAGTTAAGGAAAAGAGAGAGTCAGAGAACTTGATTTGAGAAATCAAGAAAGAGAAGCACCACTATAGCAAGCGTTCTTTTAAAGTGACATTGTGGCATAATTAAATCAATATCTTTTCCTGAGTAACAAACAAAGAATTTCTATGACTGACTAAAAAAAACACTCAAGTAGAAAACTAGGTCTTTTGTCTTTAAGATCTTAACATAAGTGAGACTTCTTGAGATCAATAGTTTCATCATCATTCTCACCCACCACCTACCCTGTGTATTGTTTTCTTGCCCTATTTTCTTGCAGATGCTAGTTTATCGTCTTTAAAACCCACTGAAATCTGTGCTAAGGTATTTATTTCTGTAAATAATTGTGTACATTCTATTCCTTCCTTAGGCCAGAAAGTCCTTAAAAGGTGATATTAGGTGTTCATCACTGAAATCCAGGGCCTAATTCAATGTCTATCTATAGATGCTACTATGAAATTTTTTTCCATTATACTAGTTTACTTAAAAAATTAAAATACATTGCTTTTCAGACCAGATTCTTCCAATTTCCTTCACAACCCCCCCCATCAAATTGTACAATCCCGTGATTAATCCCCATCCCCACACTCCACCCCTGTACATCCTTATCCCTCTGCTTTCACTCTCCCCCTTGGATCCTTATACTCATTCTACAACAGTGGTTTTATACAATATTTATCCTTATAGGACTGAGTTAGTTCATTCAGCATAAAGCTCTCCAGTCCCACCCAAATTAGGTAATAATTTACAAATTTCTTGCTCCTGCATGCTGCATAGTATTCCATTGTGTGACTGTACCATAATTTCTCAATCCATTCGATTGTAATTGGACATCTGGGCTGTGTGATAACATCTCACCTCAGTAATAGTGGCAAAGTTTAACAGGACAGCAAGCAATAAATGTTGGAGAGGATGTGGCAAGATAAGAACTCTGATACATTGTTGATGGGATTGTAAAATGGTGCAAGCATTCTGAAAGGCAGTTTGAAGCTTCCTCAAAAAGCTGAACATAGAAATTCTATATGGCCAATTATTCTACTGCTTGGAATATACCCTGAGAAAATGAGAACTGATACACAAACGGAGACTTGTACACCAATGTTCATAGCAGCATTATTCACCATTGCAAGAACATGGAAACAGCTATCATGAAAAATTTTAATTGGATCTATCTATGTTAGATTAATATAGATCTATCTATCTATCTATCTATCTATCTATCTATCTATCTATCTATCGTCTATAAATGAATGCCCATGAAAGAAATACAAAGGACACATATGTCCAAACACATCACTGGGGTTTAAATGTATCTAATAAAATCTTGTAAATAAAAATATTTAAATAAAAAAAAGAATTTTATATGCATTCACAAGCGATCATAATCTATCTTTTCAGATTCATATAATGCATTTTTATGCAATTTGTACACTTGTTACAGCGGTTTTTCAATTATTTCAAAGACATAACTACTGAAAATAATTTAAAAAAATAGCTAAGACAATACATAGATATGGAACTGCAGAAGTTCAAGTAGGATTTAGAAGAGGCCGTGGCACCAGCGATATCATTGCTGATGTCAGATGAATCGTGGCTGAAAGTAAAGAAAACTAGAAGAATGTCTATTTATGCTTATTTGTTTGTGTGGATCATAACAGCTTATGGATAACACTAAGAACAATGGGAATCTTAGAACACTTAACTGTGCTCCTGAAAAACCTATACATTGGCTAGGAGGCTGGTGTGCGAACAAATCAAGGGTATACTACATGGCTTAAAATTAAGAAGGGAGTACATCAAGTTATATTCTCTCTCCATACCTATTCAGGTGTATGCTGAGCAAATTATTTGAGACGCTGGACTCTATGAAGAGCAGTGTGGCATCAGGATTGGAGAGAGACTCATCAATAATCTGCATTATGCAGATGGCACAACCTTGCTTGTTGAAAGTGAGGAGCACTTGAGCACTTGTTGCATAAAATCAAGGAATGCAGCCTTCAATATGGATTTCATCTCAATGTCAAGAAAACAAAGATTCTTTCCACTGGCTGATATGCAGTATTATAATAGATGGATAAAAGATTGAAACTGTCAGCAAATTCATCTTACTTGGATCCACAATTAATACTCTTTGTACCAACAGTCAGGAAATCAGATGTATTGCACTGGGAAAGTATGCAGTTAGAAAGCTCCCCATATTACTGAGGAATAATAGGATCAATTTGATCACTAAAGTTCATCTGATTCAGACCATGGTCTTTCTGATTACCTACTATGCATCTGAGAACTGGACAATGAATAAAGATTACAGAAACTCATGCCTTTGAGCTCTGGTGTTGGAGACTACTGAATATCCCATGAATTGCCAAAAGAACAAACAAATATTGCCTTGGAGACAATTTTTGTCAGAATGCTTTTTTGAGGTAAAAATGATGAAGTTTTGCCTTACTTACTTGGAATAGATCTAGATCTATATATCTCTATATCTATCTATCTATCTATCTAGAGAGGAGATCTGCTTCAAAGGAAAGGTTATGGGGCCTCAGTTCTAAAGTACCTGCCTTACCTAGGTTTTCCCATCACCTAGCTCATAGCAGATATGTGTTGACTAAATAGTTTTGCTTTTATGAAACTATTCTAAATGTAATTTTTAAACTAAGACTTATTTATTATGGAAAAAAAATGTTGATGAGAAGTACTGCTTGGCCCCAACCTCAAATGTTTCACTGTTTCTGGAAGACAAAGCTCAGAGAGTATATAATTACACAAAACCAACTCAAAACCCCACAAAAAGATGCAAGTGCCATTGTGATTAACTAACAGAACACACTTTAATGCTTCTATAATAAACCGGAGAAAGTTCATTGCATTCCCATCAGCAGAGTGAGCAGGCAGGATATTGGGCATTAACATGAGTCAGAGTGTCTGGGAGCCTTTATTTCCAAAAGCGTATTAATAATCCTTACTGACCCTGTAGGAACATCGCCATCAGAGTCCTCCAAGGTGCTCATTTAAGAACTCTTACATCTCAAGTGTATATGAACAATGTGTACACAGAAGACAAGATCTCTGATAACCAGAACCATCTGGCTCCTAAACTCTTGCAAAGATGATCTGGATCATGTAGGGGCCCTGAGCCTTTGCCTTGTACCGGAGCTATTTGAGTGACTTGGGTACAATAGAGATATCATAGATCCGTCATTGAAGAGACATGATTTGGTGCTGCTGCTATTGTTAGCTGCTGTTAAGTCAGCCTCCAACTCCTGTTGAACACACACACACACACACACACACACACACACACACACACACTCACACAGTGCTATTGGACCTTTGGCCCCGGGGTGTGGCCACTGACTGATTTTCAGCAGTCAGTTATCAGATGTTCCTTCTTAGTCTGTCTTAGTCTGGAAGTTCTGCTTAAACTTGTTTGGCACACTAGCAACACGCAAGCCTCCTCTGACAGGTAGACATGGTACCCGAGGTGGTGTTGGCTGGGGAATAAATCCAGGTCCAGCAACACGCAAGCCTCCTCTGACAGGTAGACGCGGTACCCGAGGTGGTGCTGGCCGGGGAACAGATCCAGGTCTTGTTCACGGAAGATGAGCATCCCACCCGCCACCGGCTTGGTGCTCCATCTGTTTTATTTACTCAACTCCAGGCAGTCTCCAGATTACAGATGAACTGTGTTCCGAAGTCTGTCCTTAAGTCATTTTTTTACGTAAGGTGAACTGTGTGTGTTTGTATTTTATTAATGGTGGCTTTACCTGTCATTTTCCCTTGGTTCTCACTTTGGTTTGGTCCTTCTCCACTTGGTAGAGTTGTTGGTTGACCCCGGAGTTGGGACGGACTCATAGCGACTTTTGAGTTAGTTTATCACACAGGAGAGATTGCTCATCTTTCTCCCACAGAGCAGCTCATGGACTCAAACCATAGGCCTTTCGGTTGCAGATGAAGCTCTTCATCACTAAACCACCAGAGCTCCCTCCTGGTCAAGAGAGTGAGACAATTGGACCGGATTACAGCGAGGGAAGAGAAGGGAATTTGGAGTGAGCTCTGTTTGCTGTGAACTGAATGTAAAGTGGAGCCTGTTCTTAAAAACTACGGCCTTCCGAGGAGCTTTGCGATAGGGCTAAGTGGAACCTGGGGGGTCAAAAAAGAGGTGGATGAAGGACAGCAGGTGAATTTACCACGATGAAAAGAGCCTGGGCCAACTTCCAGGAAACAAGGTCAACATCCGCTCTTGACCGTTTTCAAAACCTTCCATGAAAAGCATAATTCTTTCCTTCTTCCAAGTTATGCTTGTCTATTGAAAATTATTTAGTGAGCTTAGATTAGCAAGTAGAATAAATCTGTAATGATTTCTGATCTCTTCTAAGGAAACTAGGTAGTGATGAAGTTAATGTATTTGCCAATTTAAGCCCATCAGCTGCTCAGGAAGAGAGAGATTTACAGCCTTGGAAACCAACACTATGGAGAGCTCTCGAGTGTTCTCTGAGATTCCGAATCAGCTCGGTAGCAGTGGGCTGTTTTTGATTTGTGCTGGCTTTACTCATAAGTATAAATTTAAGGAAGGATAAAAGAAAATATGGGCCTTTTGCAATCTTTTTTAAACTATATACCTGAAGTTCAGATTCAATTCACACAATTATATATTACAATTTATTGTTTTGCTGTGCTTCAAAATTTACACATACTATATATCTTTATTAAATAACTATACATTAGCATGGCTCTGTAAGAAATAGGAATTCTTGTACATTATTTATACACCTTCAAGTTGGCCGAATCCTTCTGGAAAGTAATTTGTTAATTCGCCAGTAAAGTTTAAGTGGATTCTCCCTTTGGCATAGTGTGAACTCACTGAAGTTTGGATTTCCTGTATGAGAAATTAAAATAATACACATGCCACGTCCTGTTCCATATTGAAATTTATTTTTTTCACAAATGAGATACTCAAATATTTTATTTACTTTTCTATTAATTGATGCATTTCTGTTTCTATATAAATTGGTAAGGTATTTTGACCTACTAATGACATGATACTACTACCTGCAATGTATTTTTTAAATCTGAAATTTGCTTTTCAATACTTGATATTATAAATCTCAAATTCATGGTAACATTGATGAGTTAATCAAAACACATTCTCTATTTGAAAAAAAATAAAAGAGTTGGTGTGGAAAAAGGAAAGTCTCTTTGAATTTAACAAATTCCACTGTAGCTCAATGTTATCTCATCTCTTGATATTATATTGTGAAATTCACCCATAAGATTTTGCATTCTCTGCTATATTCTTCAGTGAAGAATTAGGTCCAAGTGATTACTTTCTCTGTCTCTCTGCCATCAAGTCTGTTCCAACTTAGAGCTTACACTCCAGCGGGTTTTCAAGGTTGTGACTCAAATGATAGGAGACTATTCTGTTTCCTCCCTAGGAGCACCTGGTAGGTTCAAACCACCAGAGAAGCTCAGCTTTTGGACTGGCGGTGTAACTTTAAAGAAAGAACACAGGAGCTCCCTAACTTCTTCCTGGAACCCACTGCACACTTGAGTAGTTTTTCAAATCCTTGGATTACTGAATTTGGTCAATTGTACTTTGTAACTTCAAACAAGAGAGTTTCTACTCCTTTTTCTCTAGAGGAATTTTAACATATTAAAGTCTTAGCAGAAGCCAGATAGTGATAACCTCTGAGATCAATTAGTGAACCATCTAATTAGATTTGATTAATCAGCTCTGAACTACTTTTTCTTCTGTAAGTGATGCTTCTTTGGCTCTGTGTGATTTCTTGAATCACATATCCACTTGGATAGGGTGTCTATAAAGACAGTCTTCACCCAATCCATAGAAAGTACACCTCCTTGAAGATGACAGAATGCAGGCTGAAAGGGAGCACATGAACTGTATATTTTGAAATGTTTCTTAACATGTCTAAAACTCATGGAAATGTGTTTTTAGCATCTTTTGGGGCAGCATGGCGATGATATTAGGGCAAAAATAGTAAGAGAATAGTTTGTTATTCAGTTTTACTTAGGACACAATTAAATGAAGATGGAATATTGTGGACATTTGCATTTGGATAATCCTAGTTCTGACTTCCACATACCCCGTTCTCACAGGTTGCGTTGTATCTTAAGATGTATGTGTCAGCTCAGCTGGGTCATGATTTTCTCCAAGAGTTATGTCAGGGCATAATTTAATAGTTATGTAAAGATCTCACCCACTTCCATATGCCATGAGCGTGTATGATTAGTCAATCCATTGTAAGAGGACTAATGTGGGACGCATTACCTTTACTCAGGTTGCAGCCCTATCTGATGTAATGGAAGTATCCTCGGGAGGCATGTGGTTTCTGTCATTTATTTTAAGGGGTAAGTGGGAAAAGGAATCGAGGAAAGAGAACTCTTGCCATAAAGAGTTTGGAGTAGAAAAAGTCTTAGGGTCCACGGTTCCTTCGTTGAAAAGCTTCTAGAGCCAGTGCAGGGTTGGTGACTAGGATATACTTTTATTGGGGGTGGGGGAGAGTGGAGAGTGAGAGGGAGAGGAAGAGACGGGAGAGGGAGACAGACAGACTTCCCCTAAAACTGGTGCCCTTTATTCAGCTTTCTAGCTACTAAACTATGAAAAAATAAATTTCTCTGTTAAAGCCATCTACCTAACATATTTGTTATAACAGCTTTAGGGAACTAAGACATCCCTACTTACTCAATAATTTTTCACCATTTTCTTTTGTATTGTCATCTGTATGAAATTAATATATGTCCTATTAAGTCTTACTATATTGCCACAAACAGGCCCAGTGAATGTACACATAGTCAAGAATAATCAACTTTTAAAAGTCATCACCAGTGCCTTTTTTCTACACTAGCTTTATCAATCACACTCTGCCTCTCCTCCTCACCCCCCACATATATCCCCTCACCCC
>NW_006399753.1:6182696-6187013 GCF_000299155.1 Elephantulus edwardii | reverse complement strand
ATCCCCTCACCCCCCATCATATATCGCCTCACCCCCCACATATATCCCCTCATCCCCCACATATATCCCCTCACCCCAAGCACCCAGAGTAGGGAGGGTCCCTGGATTCTGGAAAGTTTGGGTCTCCTCCCAAAAATATTTGATTCCCACCTGCCCTCACCACTCTGTGTTCTTTCCCACAATGACACCATGACTAAGAAACAATAAATCACCTCCCCCCCCCAAAAAAAGTCAGCACCATTTGCTGAGTGACAGTGAAGCACAAAGCATATTGCAGAGCTGCAGGGGAAAGTCTCATTCGTCCTTGGTGTCTGAAGCTCCAATTTAGAGCCACTCTAAGACGAGACCTACTGACAATTTCCATTTTCTCACCTCTTCACCATATTCTCTTCAAAACAATGCATTCATTCATTATCTGAATGAACATTTAAGAACATGTGCTATACTCAAATCTCTCTTCTCTTTTCTCTCTCTCTCTGTCTCTCTGTCTCTCTCTCTCTCTCTCTCTCTCTCTCTCCCCTACACGGACAATTCATTACCGCCTTCTGTTGATTCTATGTTCTCAAAGTTCTGGAAGCCACTTGGTCCTGCCATGTCCCTCGGGATTTCCTTAGTGACAGACACCCTATGGTTACTCAGAGGACTTCAGCAATCTTTTCTCCAAACCTCAGTTTTATCTCTTAAATCTATTTTCATTTATCAATCGATCAGTAGAATCTTACTTAGAATGCATAGTTATGCCACTTCCCTTAAAATCTTGTTTGTGTTATCCAGCATGTGGAAACCAGATTCCCTACATTTTAGCACAGCCACATGCTACAGCCTGGAATGTATTTCTGTGAACATTTTCTTACATTCTCTCACCATATGAGATAGGGACAGATGGCAAAGCTTCTAACATAACAGCAACTTGCAAGGTCCCACAACTTGCTTTCAGCTTTGGAAGGAGTTATTCTGCCTACCCCAAACACCCTGGCAAGACTTTACGTAGTCCCCAAAATGTGTTCTTTCTTCTATTTACTGTCTCCTTATGATCTTGAATGTTGATCATGCTTTCCCAAGATTGCGATATGGACTATACTGGAGTCAGCCCAAGAAAAAGGAAATCTAATTAAAATTGGGTAAGGATTTCTTTTAGTTTATCTACCTCTCTAAGGCTGCAGACCAAATAGGAATGTAAAAATGGATACAAAAAGGTGTGTAAAAAACCATCAGAATAACACATATGCCCTTTCTGAATTTAACACCTAATAAGGAGTCAGAGCTTTAAACTCTTAACACAATACCATTAAAAGACAGATACAAGAAAGATCTTCTTGTGTGATGTTAGGGATCGATATCATATATATGCTATACGATACACACTATATATAAATATAGTACATTTACCTTTTGCTCAAGAGAATTATGAAATAATGTGTAAATAAGAAGAAAATATATGAGTACAATGGCATAAAGAAGATATAACATATTGTGAAAATGTAGATGGATTATTACTTAAATAACATAAATGTTACGTCCCCTTCCTCCTGCCCCCAAGAATCTTGTACACAAGCTATTCCAATTTTTATAGCAACCTAATTAATATGTATACAAAATACATTGGATAGATGGTGTAGTTAGGGGGAAACATACAATACAAAAACTGTTTGGATAAAAATAGGGTACACCATTTGTTGTAAACATCTGTTAGTTTCCCCTGTTCCATGTTGCTTGCTTTCTTCCTCAGTAACAGCCCTCTGCTTTCCTTTTGGGGAACCGCGCCTTCCCTGTGTTCAGTCTATATGACTTCAGCACACTTATACAGGCTCTGAGTAGCTATGTGGCATAACCTGGATCATTAAGAGTTCATGACAGCATTTATTTGAATCTCTAAATGGAAAGGCTCTCTTTTTTTGATTGGAATTAAAAACATTTCAAGGACTATTGATGTAAACTTCATAACTGATTCCACTATGTATATAGAAAGAAGCAATGTGCATGATGTCTCAGTCTCACTTGAAATCTTAGAAAAACCTGAAGAAAGGAACGTATAGGGAGTTCTGACCTTGTCTTCGAGGTTATCGGAAGAGGATATGGTTAAGTCAGCTTTATGTCTGAGATTTTTAATTGTATGTTCTCCAGAAGACACATATTTTTTACTGTACATTGTATGTACCAATGTAATTTAAAAATATCATGGCATAATTAAAATTCTAGACCAGTTATCTTTAAACCTCTCATAATTAGAAGACTAAGGAAAAGAATAACCTTATGATATACATACTGAATTTGATTCATGTAGACTGATTCTGCGGTTCCAATGTGGAACACAATTTTCTCTAATTCTAATTTCTCTGAATTCTAAGTGGCAATAGCCCTGCGTGTGCCTTTGCTCTCGGGTTCCTGCATCCCCCTAGTAAGGAAAGACCCTTCCAAGTTATTGGGAGAGACGAAGCTTTGTGAAAAAGCTGAGGCAGCTGGCATATTCCATAGAGAAGGTGATGCCTCTCTGGTGCTTAGACTCCACTAGCAGTTCTATGACAAAGAATAGACAGTCTCCTTCTAAGCACTTTACGGCCTCTGGAAACCCTCTGGGAATCAGCTACACGACTGGTCTGACTTGACAACAATGAAAGAGACAATCAAGACAGAGCTGCCTGGTTAACCTATAGTTGATCACAGATAGGAGAGTCCCCATTTTTCTCCCTGGGGAGTCATTGGTAGGTGTGACCTTTGGGTTATCCACACATCTCACTATAACCTGGACCCCCAGAGCTTCCGAGGTAATACACTGGTTCCTGTTTTTAACATGGCTATTGTTTTCAGCCCTTGCCTTTTGGAGCGTTTCCCTTGTTCAGTAGCAGCTGCACGCATCCAAGCACACACAGTCCCACAGCATCTCCAGGGTGGACACTGAGCTCTCATTCTTAGATGATGGCACCAGAGCTCGCACTGAGTTTGCCCAGCTCCCTCCTGCCTTGTTTCTTCTCTGTTGAGTCTTTTAGTCACAGATTCAGAAGGAAAAAAAAAACAAACAAAACACAAATCCAACAAAAACACCTCTATGGAGTACGAGACAGTCCTTCCTACAAAAGATGACTTCATATCCTTTCGAACTCTTTAACCTCATAAGCACTTGTCATTTGTATTTAACACATCAAGAGGCTTGTGTTGTGACTTGTGCAGTTCAACTGTGTAGACCTACAGTCGTTTCTCTGAAATAAATATCAGGCCAAGGGAGTTTGTCTGTCAAGTGAGGTTTGCTAAAAGTTTCTGAAATACAAGGAGACTTCCCTATTTAAAACTAACAGGAATGTTGTGTGCTCAAGAAACACTTGACTCGCTTAGATTTTCTAGGTAGGCCATAAATTATTTTTTGTAACTATTGGTGATTCAGGGGGGGAACAACCCCAAAACAAAACAGAAGGTAGGGACTAACATTTTTGGAGCTCTTACCTTGTACCATGAATATTATATACATGATTTAATATTCACAAAAACTTAGATATGTGCATTATTTAAACATTTTAAATATACATTAACCAACATTTATTTTGATAAAAGTTCACAGTTTTGAAAAATGTTAAGGTTGCAAATATGTAAATCTGTATTTTGAATTCAGGTCTTATTTTCTAGTATTTTACATTAGAGGGTAGTACAATTATCTAAATACTAATGGAATTATCCTAATAGAACAATTTGTCATTAAGTGACACTAAGTCAACTGTGACTCATAGTGACCCTATGAACAGCAGCCCTGAGTCTTGAGCCGATCTCAGCCTCACCGTCTCTGATATACAGGATCCAAGCCATGGTATTTTAATTGCTTCCTATGTATCAGAAAGCTGGACATTGAATACGGAAGACCAAAGAAGCCTCCGCACGCTTGAATTGTAGTTTGGGAGAAGAGTATTGAATATAACATGACTGTAAAGTAAATAAACAAATCAGTCTTGGAAGCATTCATGGTGCTTCTTCAAGGTAAGGAGGGAAACTGTTCTGTGCACTTGGGGCATGATGCTAGGACGGACCAGTCCTTGGAAAAAAGACATCATCCTGAGAAAGGTGGACAGTCAGTGAAATAGAGAACTCTCACAGAGGTGATTGACAGAGTGATTAAAACAATGGCCTTGAACATGGAAAAGATTGTGAAGATGCTACAGTGTAAGGTCAAGTTCCAGTCTGTTGTTCATTAGCTTACTGTGAGCTGTGGTCAACCCACAGGCACCTAACAATAGCAAAAGTCATCCTATAGAACAAAAATAACTGCCCCTATAGGTGTCTGGGAGTGTCAGTCTCTGTGGCAACATCTTTTCTCCAATGCAGCCTCAGTGC
>NW_006399753.1:6136573-6182596 GCF_000299155.1 Elephantulus edwardii | reverse complement strand
GGGAGAGGTTTCAAAGTGTTGTCATTTCACCTACAGCCTAACTTTTAACCTACCACTAGGCTTCCAGAGGACTGCCTCCTGCTCCCTAAAAGACAAGCAGATGATCCTAGTGAGATCTTGAGCTTTTGTTCTAGTATGACAGGGTATGACCTTGGGCTTGACTCAATATTGCCAAGAAGCACAATCTTGTAAGAAAAAAAATTAAACACTTAAAAAATCCTTTTAAGCGCACTTAGCTTGATTATTATAAAATTGATAAAATCTGTTGTCCAGCAGTTTCAGCTTGCATTCACCCCACATGCTTCAGCGTATTCTGCAGTTGTGTAAGTTGTAGATGTAAGTGGTATAAGCTCTTCAGGGTTTTCAGTGGCTGTGGCCTTGTGGAAACTGATCGCCAGGTCTTTCTCCTTGCTGAGCGGTTCAAACTGCCAAGCTTTTGGTTAGTCTCTTCTTCTTCTTTCAAGTGGGACCTGACTCACAGTGGACCATGCTGTGGGTTTTCTGTCTTATAAAATACACGGGAGGAGAGTGCTCACATCTCTCCCAGAGGCCTTAGGGAATTCTAACTGCCAAGGATGTGATACCTGTGTGGTTTTCTGAGTTGTTGTTGTTGTTGTGTGCTGTGGAACTAGAACCAGTCCGTAGCTGACCCCGCAGTGAGTTTTCAGAAGCAGTAAGTCACATGGGAGCTAATTGCCCCTCCCTATCCCACAGTAGCTGATGGATCAGAAGCACATGCCTTTGGGACCGCAGCACAGATTTTTACCATCAGACCACCACAACTCCCTGTTTTGATGAGTAGTTGTTCTGAGGTACCATTGAGTGGAGTGTGACTCATAGGGACCATATGACCAGCTGATCTGGGCACTGCTCAACCTCATGCCATCCTCAATTTCTTACACAGCCAAGCCCATTCCAAGTTTCAACCCATTTGGCTAAAGGTCTTCCTCTCTTTCACTGACCTTCCACCTTCCCAAGCGTGATGTCTCTCTCCAAGAAAGTGCCTCTCCTAGCAACATGCTCTGTCCTGGAGAGGGCAACACTAAGCTCCATCTCACACACTTTGGATGTGTGGCCAGGAGGGGCCAGTCCTTGGAGTGGGGCGTCATGCTTTGAAAGGTGGGGGGACAGCACAAGGGAGCAAGACCCTGGATGTGATGGACTGACTCAGTGACTGGAGTAATGGGGTAGATGTGTCAGAGACAATGAGATTGACTCAACATAGAGCAGAGTTCAGAGCTGTTGCACACAGGGTCATTATGACTTGCAAGCAACCCAAAGGCACAGAACAACAAAAACCAGCAACATACCCACAGTATGTAAGACAAAGCTGCTTCATCTTTGTCTCCACAGATTATTCTGGCTGCACCTTTTCTAAGACATATCTGTTTTATTTTTTTATTTTATTTTTTTTTTTTTTTAGTCCATGAGATCTCTAGGACTCTTCTCTAACACCAGAATTCAAGGCATCAGTTTTTCATGAAAATCTTTTGCATCACCTAGGGAACTTTCTGATGTCCATAGATTATCAATTTCATTAGCAGGAATTTCCTTTTTCCATGTACTTCTTGTGTTCTTTATTTCGTAGCGTGTGCTCTAGATGTAAACGTCAAGATCTAGTATTTGGTCTCACTTCTTAGAAAGCTCAGGTGTGCTATGATTAAATCACTCAGCTTCCAACCAAATGGCCTGTTGTTTGAACCCACCAATCATTCAGCTGGAGAATTCTGCTTCCATGAAGATTACAGCCTTGGAAACCTGTGGGCCCTCGTTCCAGTCTGTCTTATGGTGTCTCTGTGGGTTAGAAAGATGGAGTATCAGGCAAAGAGAGGAACCCTCAACAAGATGAACTGACACGGTGACTGTAACCATGGAATCCAGCCTGCTGGAGACCATAAGGTTGGTGCAAGAGGGGGTAAAGTTCTGATCTGTCGTTGATAGGGTCCCATGAGCTGTAGATGACTCAATGCACATAACAACCACGACGTGGGTTGGAACTGCTCTTAACAGCCAAGAGTCTTGTTTTTATATTGAATCATCCTTCTCAGTGTGAGCCAGAGTACGTTGTTTCTTATCCTGCAAGCGATAGGGCCGGTTGAGCGAGAGGACGTGCACCCAATGAGCTAAGGAAATACGGAGCGAAAGGACACACTCAATTTCAGCAGCTTCCTTCCTTGTTCGGGTTTGCAGGGTGGGATTCAAGTGGAAATGAGTTCGTATGCAGATTCTGGCTCTTCCTTCTCATGCAATACTCTTTGAGATGAGTGGCTAAATTCTTCTCTAGTTATGAAGATTGTTTAGTTTTGTTAAGTGTCATAGAGTCTTAGATGACCCATGGTGACCCTATGAAAAAAAGTCTTGAATACAAAAACTTTGATCTTTTCTCCAAGTTCATAGAGTTTCCTGAGGCCAGCATTTTTTGGAAGTGGATGTCACACCTGCTCCTGCTTCCAAGCCTGTTTTTTTGTTTTGTTTGTTTTCTTTTTTGGAGATCCACAAAAACCCAAAAGCCTTTTTAAAAGGTGATGCCAAATCGAATCAGCTCACACCCTATTGGGAGCAAGAGCCACACCCTAGTCTCAACTCCAAACCAGAAAGCACACCTTTGCGGAATCTGGCCATTCCACTCATCTTCCCCGCCTGGAAATACATACGAAGATTGGGGGGTGGGGGGAGAAGTTATTTATGCATAGTGAGTTTTAAGTACTTGGATGGCCCTCAGTATTCACTCAGAAAAAATAAAAGGTAACTTCTAAAATGAGATTTCGGTAATGAGTCCTGTTCTGAGTCTTGAGGCCACCAGCCAGGAAGTTCTTCCTGCAGAGAAGCTTCTCACAGCAGATAATCCCAGTGTTGGCTCAGAAACGTCACAACAGGGCACTGCACTGACTGCCTTCACTGCATTTGCCTTCAGGACAATTAAGCAGAGTGCTCAATCAGGTAAACGACATCTCCGGATTGGTCTGCTCTGTAGAGGCACATCGTGCTGGCAATTGGATTCTCTTCTTCTCCTTAGGTAACAGTTCTTTATTATTTGGTAAACCTTTTTTTTTTATAGTCATGTTGGTGGTGCTAGGAATCTGAATAGACCTAGTGCTTAACCACTGCATTTTACAAAAGACCAAGTTGAGGAGTGGAGACGAAGCCATTGGCTATGGTCACACAAGTAGAGTGAAGCAGGGGTAGGCTGAGAACCCGCAGGGAGGGGCCAGGTGCGTGGTACTGACTCGACCAATATAACCATCTGTTTGCTCGTCCAGTTTTCAGTCTCACCACGGCCTGCTAGCTGAAGAGTCCCTAACATATGTTTATGCCGGTTAGAAAAGTGTTAAAGAAAAAGGATCCAAGCTGTGGTCTTTTAAATTGCCTCCTAAACATCTGAAAGTTAGACAGTTAACAAGGAAGATAGAAGCATGGATACTTTTGAATTGTGGTGCTGGTGAATATTTTACAAACTGTCAAAAGAACAAACAAATCCATCTTAAGAAAGTGCAGAGGGCTCCTTAGATGCAAGGATGTGACACTTTGTGTTATTTACTTTGGGCACAGTATTAGGAGGAACCAGAACTTAGAGAGAGACGTCATGCTGGGAAAAGTAGGGAGTCAGTGAAAGAGGGAGACCTTCAAGGAGATAAATCCACACAGTGACCACCACAATGGCCTTGAGTAAGACAGAAACTGTGAGGATGAAGCAGGGCAGAGCAAGATTCCGATCTGTGTTCAAAGGGTCACTATGGGCCATCACTCATTTGACGACATCGAACAATAACTAGCAGGTTAATTAGATGACCTTCCCTGTGTATTAATCCCTGTCCACATCCTTCCAGGGAGACACACAAAAGTGTAACTCCTCTCTGAGTCGAGAAACCTCCTTGTGTGAATCTTGTAATCAGACCTATTTTGGTTTTGCATGCTTGCATTATTTCATGGGCCTTTTTCTCTTGAAATTTTCTAGCTATGTTTACATCCTCTAAATGCTTACCAAAATCTGGAAACAGTATTTCTCTGCCAATGGAATTGTGGAAGGATTTTATGTTGTCTTTTTCATCTTTATTCCTGGACTACCACTCCTTGCAGCCTGGTTTGTGTTGTCAGTATCTTAACAACAACTAAATAGATGCCCATCACAGACTGCTAACAGCAGACTCTATTAGCAGCTGCATCCTTGTGGAGTGCATGTCCGTACTGAAAACACGTAATGGAAGAAAGAAAGAAAAAAAAAATGGGGAGAGGCAGATAGAGATTAGAACCTCTGTAAGACAGGAGGAGACAGGACTTCTAAACATGTGAGAACAAAAGGAACAATGGGCTCAGAGGGAAGAGATTCTTGCTCAAGAAAACCAGTGCAGGCAAGCTGTCAGCACTGCACTTGAGGTGTTCTTGGGTGGAAATCGCACCTGGGGCTTTGCGTGGCTGGATAGCTTTATCATTTGGAACAGAGTAACTCCATGCTCACACATACCACGCATGCATTTCTGGGTCAGACCAACAATAAGCTAATCAATAACAACATTTCTGGAAACACCAGGTCTCCCTTTGTGACTTGATCTCTCAGCTAATGGCTTTGATGTTTTCTTTCTTAGTTACCAGAGGGCTAATCAATACTCCTAATTGCGGGAGTGGAAAGTCTTTGTCTGCCTCTGTTGGACATATGTAGAGTATTTGTGAAAGACTTTCAGTTCTTACACATCCCCTCTTTTTATAGAAGCCTTAGAGCTTTTCTTGTGGACAGAAAACATATTTTGGAATGAAATAGGCCTGGATTCAAGTGCTGGCTTGATGATCTACAGGCTAAATGTCCTTGAACTGTTTCCTCATTTTCTATGAGCTTCTTTTCCCTAATTTGCATTAACCACTGTAATCCACCATAGCAGAGGGGCTATGAAAAAGTAGAATTTTTTTCAATGCTAGTATCCTTGCAAATCAGACTCTTTCAGATATCAAATACCCCTTAACAGACATGCCAGTGGTAGAGTGGTAATACAAATATGCAGTCATATGAAAGGATGAAAAATGTTGAAAATCACTAATAACTGACTACAAATCAGGCTTTTTACTATCACCATTGGCCAATATTTATAAAATATCTGAGAGAAAATGTTTCCATTTTGGATCAGTGGATCCAAGTCTCCCCACTGACTTCCCCTTGCCTCTCATGCTGGCCCCTTAATTCCTCCCTCCCACATTTAATTGCCAGAGTGGATTCTGTTATCTACAACTAAGAACCTTGACCAATTGACAGGAAGATGTGTCAACAATCCTTACTTGTCAAAGCTTAACAGCAGGGAAAATAACTGTAACGTTAGCTAGTTGGGAGAAGCCGATTTGGAATGAGGATGCTAAGTATAGTTTTGGACATGTTAAATTTGAGCTGCTTATGGACTCTGCAGAGAGAACTGTGCACAGGGAGAAGAGGAGAGAGACTGTGTTCGGCTGTTACCATAGGCACTCAGTAGTGGAGTCATAATTTTAGCAGTAAATTTTAACCACTGCATGAATCCTCTTTCTGTACTGAACATGGTGCTATTCATCCCCTTGCAGTTTAAATATTCATAATCTTTACACGATAGAAGAATTTTTTTTTCTCTAAAGGTATTTTAGGCTGAATACTCTAGAGAAGCAAAACCAGTTAGGCAAAGAGAGAGAGAGAGAGAGATTTTGATTGATTGATTTACTCAAGGAAATGGTTGATATGCTCGTAGAACTGACAAAGCCACGATCTATGGGTCAGACTTTAGGAAAGAGGTTTCTCCTGACTCTGGTTATAGAGGCTGATGAATGTTAAATCAGTAGGCTGGGCAGGCTGTTGGTAAAAACTCAAGGAATCAAAGTGTTACAAGCCAGAGGGGGATTTGGTCTTGGCATCAGTGAACTGAGATGGACTGACATTGGTCACTTTGGGTCAGACTTCCATATGATCTATTATGCTGGGGATGAAAAATTGAGGAAGAATGGTGGTGCTTTCATCATCAAAAAGATCATTTAAAGATCCATCCTCCAGTATAATGCTGTAGGTCATAGGATACTATCCAAATGCATATAAGGAAGATCTGTTAATGAAAAAAAAATACAACTATTAATAAAATATTTGCACCAACAACTAAAGCTAAAGAGGAGGAAATTGAGAGTTTTCACCAACTTTTGCAGTCTGAAATTGACCGAACATGCAATTAAGATGCATTATTAATAAATTAACAATAATTGGCAACTGGACTGCACAAGTTGGAAACCAAGAAGCAGCACTTGTAGTCGGAACTTACAGATTCAGTGAGAGAATGAGGCTGCAGAGTGAATGGTAGAAGTTTGTACAATTAATTCATAATTTATCCTAACAAATACCTTCTTTAAAAAGCACAAATGATGATCATTCATATAGACCTCACCTGACAGACTTTACAGAAATCAGATTGACTATATCTATGGAAAAATGTGTTTAATGTAAGCAGGCCAGGGGCTGACTGTAGAACAGACCATCAACTTCTCATTTGCAAGTTCACACAGAAGCTGAAGAAAATCAAATCAAGTTCAAGAGAACCAAAATATAAGCCTAAGTCTCTCCTACCTCAATTTAAAAATTATCTCAAGAAAAGGTTTGAGGCCTGAACAATAACAATGGAAGACCAGGTAAACTAGGATAACGTCAAGAACCTCATCCAGGAAGAACGGAAAAAGTCACTATGAAGATGGAAGAATGCACAGGCCAAAAAGGGACTTCAGAACAGATGCAGAGCACTAGAATGATGAAAAGCCAAAACAAAGGGCAGAGATGGCAAAGTCTAAGAGTTGAACAGAGATTTCAAAGGGTAGTGTGAGAAAACAAAGTATTATAATGAGATGTGCTAAGACCTGAGGCTAGGGAATGAAAAAGGAAAGAACTAACTCTGCAGTTCTCAAGCTGAAAAAACGAAAAAACATTTAAGCCTCAAGCTGCAATACTGACAGGTGCTGTTGGCAAAGTCTTGGATGATCCAAGAAGCAGCCTAAGAAGATAGGAGGGACAAATAGAGTCCCTGTACCAACAAGAATTGACTGAGGGGCAGCCATGCTACCAATTCACGTATGATCAGGCGCCAATGGTGAGGAAGGAAGGAATTTAAGCTGTACTGAAGGAGTTGGGGGGAAAAAAACCCAACAAAAAACAAGTCCCCAGGAGCTAATGGGATACCACTGAAAGTATTTCAGGAAACAGAGCCAGCACCGGATGTGCTCATCAGTCTGTGGCAAGGAGGTACGCCTGCTACTTCCTGGATCCTGTCCTCCCTACTTTCAACTTCTTCCATTTTTATTCATCTCACTAATGAAAGATGTGTATGAAAAGATTCACAATAAAATGCAAGAAACTTCTGAATCAGCTGAGGTTCCAGTGGGGGTACTGGAGGGTTCGGCCCGCTTGCCTCCTGTTGACAATGCGGTTTTTCAGTGGAACCCAGCTCAGTAAGCTACCATTTGAGAAACATTCTTTTCCCATGCTGGCTTTCAAGATAACCAGCTGGAACAATTTTTCACAACCTCCTAATAGATACCTTGCTTGAAACTGCTGTTTAAGTCAAAATCACCAGTTACCTCTCAATGAATCGGAAGGTAATGCAGTTTTAATTTTAAGTCCAATTATATCTTGAGAGATGAATGGTACAGGGCAAATCCTTGCTTAGGGCCAAAAGGGAATGATAAATCATTCACTTACATGATCAGATTGCTTCCAAGCTCCTCTGGGCCTCTCAGACAACCAAAAGGAATAGTTAAAGTGAGCCTCTTTAGCGGGGGGGGGGGAAGGAATTGGAGGGAAGGTCAAGGTAGATTTTACTTATATAGGTCAGAATGCTTAAGAAGTGCTGTGATTAAATAAAATCTCAGTGGCTTATCACAACAAAAGCTTTTTTCTTGCCCATACTTCATGGCAACCAGCTTGTCAAGGGAGCGTATCCACTGCATTCTTCCAGCCTCCTCCACCTTGATGTGTGCTTCCAATAACACCAGCACAGGGAAGACACTATACTGAAGGAGGCTCAGTGCTTTCATTTCTAACGTGTAGGCCACTGCTGGCCACATGGCCCTGGCTAACGTCCAGAGACAAGGCCCTCTACATGCCCCTGGAAGGAGACATGGAAATACTTGCTCATGACCTCCTGAGGAAATAGACATCTGCTCATCATTTCCAAGTTATGAGGCCATGAGTAGAGATTCTGGATATAGTTAGTTCTTGTAATTTATTGCAGTTCTGCTCCACAAATCCGAACTCAAACCAACCCACTGTTGTTGAGCCGATCTGGCCTGATATGCCTCCTTGGTCAGATTGTCTAGGTTATAAACATTCCGCCACCCCCACCCCTCAACTCAACCCTTTTAAAGATACACAACAGTAATTACATTAACTGAGTTTGAAGCTCCATCCCTCTTTTTTTTTTTTTTTTCTTTTAAATTATAAGAGGAAACAGAATTTTCCATTCTCAAAGCATTCTGGTTTCTGGGGCCAGGGGATGAAGATACCAAACAAAAGCTGCTGCCCTGAGGGCATCTTTAAACTGGAAACCAAAAACCAGCCTCTGAAGTTTTCCTTAAAATGCTGCTGTTGTCATGTGCTATCTAGTTAATTCTAACTCCCAGCATGCAACAATGGCTCAGGACATTGGCCAGGCCTTAGTCATCTTCACAACTGCTGCTTATGGGACAGTCCCCTAATGCAGTCACCACATGAGTCCAACTTAATGAGGGTCGTTCCTGTTTTTAATGGGAGCATATTGCTCCATCTTCAAATCTTCTGTTGGATGCTAACCTCTGGTTTGCATCCTAACATGTAACCCACTATGCCAGCGGTGGCCCCCATGTACCTCAAAGCCTCTGTGGATAAGGAATTCGTGAACTCAGAATCACGGTTGCAGGGCAATCCTGGGTTTGGGTCCTATGAGTTTCTGGTCACATTTTCATCATCCTATCAGTACGTAATTCTGTTTTAGGTGTATTTCTGTTTAGAGATCTTACAGAATATGATCGATTCATTGGCATCGGGCTCCCTTTCAACAGCACTGTAATTTACAGCTGAATGGAGTGTATCTAACACACAGAATATCTTTTCTCTGTAAGGTCCAGCCCTTTGCACTTTGAAACACAAGACCGCACTTCAGCACTATGCTTGGGGGATGTTTTCAACAGCAAAATCTGTAACATAAAAAGCACAAAAGCAACAAGAGATGGCTGTAAATAGACTGCCAAAAAGACACGTGTTTGTAGCACAAGAGATGAATTAGGAATGTCGAGTGTCGCCCTCCTGTGCTCCAGGCCGGCCTCAGCTGCATTCTTGACTGGAATAGGAGTCCCTGAGTGCATGAACCTTGTTTGATTTGTCTGCTAGTATGTTATCTTCTCAGCACCTGTTGCTACTAGTACACTGATGATGATTAATGATTTTTTTAATTGCTAAACAAATGGATGGCTGATACAATAGTGGCTAAACAAATGAATCTGAAAAGGAATATCAAAAGATGGTAGGTGGAGGAGAGGGATCACCTGGCAGTTTTTATTGTAAAACCTTGTATTCTAAAAGCCAAGAGTTGATCTCCAAATCTTTTAACACAAGATCTGGTTTAGTGCAGCATTTGTGGTCCAGTCCTTTGAGATGAAATCTCGTGGTAGTCTCTCAACTGTGATGGCCGTCTTCAACTCACGACGCCCACAGAGGAGATTCTTTTCAGCCTCCACATTTGACTATTCATTCACCAGAATGATAATTCACTACAATCAATTCATTCACTACTATGAATTCTACTGAATTCACATTTTCAGTAATTCTAGTAAACTCACATTCACAGCTAGAACGATTCTTTCACTAGAAAGATGATTCTTCATGCACAGAACGATGCTTGTCCTATCTGTTCATCACCCCTTCTAACATTCCAGAGTTCCCTTTCCATGAGATACCCATGTGGGCTCTGAGCACTGACTGTATTAGGATGGACTTGATTAAGCTGGAAGATGGACCACTGGTCACTGACGGGCAGTCTCCTCCTGTGAGATTAACTGCCTCTGAAAACCTTCTATAGTTCTGACTCAACTGTCCACCACCACCACTACAACAGCGATAAAATGGCTAGTAATCTTAGTGGTAAGGAATTCCACTGCCAACCCAAAGGTCCACCAGCTGCTTTGTGGGAGAAAGATTAGCAGTCTTCTGTGTGATTTATTGCCTCTGAAAACCTGCTGGAAGGTCAGCTGTGGGTCAGTTCTGACTGAGGATTATACAGCAACAGTCTTTTGATTTCGCCCTCTGGCTCCCAGTCCTTTTGCCCTCAGGAAATAGAACAAGGCAATCACCACAGGTCTCCCAAGTGATTTGGATGCGCTGGGATGCAGGTGCCTCTGGGGTGTGAGGCACAGTTCTGCACCAGAGCAGCAGGAGCTGCAGAGAATTGCATCTGAACTTGAGCCTGACGGACAAGGGCTGTGATTTATGTAGAGACAGAATAATAGACAGGGATTTTAAAATTTGATGGAGAGCTGCAGAAATTCAATAAAAAGTAGGTCTATAGAGGAAACTTTTACTATGTGTGAATGTTTTCATAAACACCTCTGAAGAGATAATACTACACAGGAAAGCTTAATAAAAAAGGGTTTTCCTTTCATCCCTGCCAATCTGACCCTTTCACAAACTCCCAGAGGAAAGGGAAGTACTGGCTTCTTGGGACAGTTCCTCCCCAGTTATCTCGTTTCCTTTCTCTGCCTTTCTAATCTTGATCCCCCACCTTTCAGGTTTTATTGAATTTTTGCAAGCAGAATGGATTTTGCTAGAAAAAGATTTTACTAGAAAGAGCAAGTTAACCTGAATTGCTGACAACTGCATCGTACTCCGATGCTTAGCGAGTCACCTGGAGCTAAAGGTGCAGCATCCTAATGAACCAGGTGTCCTTCGGGAGGCAGGAGAAAGCGGGAGGAAACGTGGTGTACATTAGAAGAGGCAATTACCCTGGAAAAGTCATGCGGCCCAGCATTTCGGCAAATGAACGCGTGGCTGGTGTACCTGGTTCAGCTGCTTCCACTAACTGTGGCCTTTTACAAAACTGCATTGTCACAGAGGAAGGAAAGAATGGTTTAAAAAGAGTATGATTTTATGGAATGTACAACAACAACCCAGAATACGAGCTACATCATTGCAAAGAGGACTGGGGGGGGGGGTGGTGATAATTGTGGAACAATCAATGAATATTAAAAAAAAGTGAGCTGGGGGAGGGGTAAAGTGAGAAGAGAGGATTGTTGTTGTTTTTGTTGACTGCCATCGAGTCGAGGTCGACTCAGCGAGTCTGTGAACAAAAGACCTAATGAGTTTGCATTTATGATATGAAAAATGAACACAAACAAATAGGCATTTAAATCACAGAAACGTGGTTTTGGTCCATTCGGTCAGGAGCCATTCGTTCTTTCTGGAGGCTCCGAGGGGGATTGCTGCCGATCCTTAACACGCCTTGTCTTACAGCTGCATCACTCCAGCCTCTGCCTCTGTCCTCCCAAGGTGTATGCCCCGAATGTGTCTAGAGTCTTGATATCTGTGTGTTCATGCAAGCTTCTCACAAAGATAACCAGCACTGGATTTAGGGCCCCGCCTATTCCCAGTCTGACTGCATATTAACTAATTATATTTTCAAAGACCTTTTTACAATCACGATGATGCTCTCAGGTTCCGGGTGGATGTACTGTTTGGAACGTGTTGTTCAGTGCCGTCTGTCCCCTCGGCAGAGCTCTGTGTGGATGTATTGACCACACGTTATCCTATCTGACCATCAATTATTTGATTTCCATCTTGTCATCATGAATTGAATTCAGAACTTTGTCATAAACTCTGAAAGAAGATAGGCTTATCAGGAAGTTGTCACCACAATAGTGCCTTTCAAAGAACAGGGCAAAACCCCTCAGCTTAAAGCAAAAATCTTTTTGCTTATGTATTTGCTTTTCAATTTGTCATCCTCAGCATAGCAGCATGTATGATTTCACAAATGCTTGTTTATCAAAATAGTCACTACCAGTTGATTTCAATTCACTAATGCTTACAGGCTTGGGAGCAGGAGTGGCATTTACTTCTGAAATAGCTTGCCTCTGGAAAATCTATGAACTTAGAGAAACGAAAGTCATACAAGTGTTCAGGTCTTCCGTTCATAGGGTCGCTATGAGTCGTATATGGCTCAATAGCACTTAACAAGTTAAGGTTCTAGTCCTTGGGAAATGAGATCATGTTGACAGAAGTAGAAGGTCAGAGAAGAAAAGACCCTCAACAAAATGGATTGATATGGTAACTGTAACAATGGACTTAAGCATATCTCAGATTGTGGGGATGGCATAGGAGAGGGCAAGGGTTGGATCTGTTTTCATAAAAGTGTTGTGAGTCAGAGAGAGAGCTCTGTGGGCCTAGTGGATAGAAAGTTATGCTACCAAGCCAAAGGTGGGTGATTTTTATCTGCAGCCGTCAGGCCTGGTTTTAATTGTTTTTGGTTAAACATTCTTCTAAGTGGTATAGCACTGGTCTGTCCATTTGCTGCACAGAGGTAACTTGTGATTGTTATAATGCTAAACACTGTGACACTGATGTGTCAAATGCAATAACATTTATCCATGAAAGACAGTGTTTGGTGGAGCTCCATGATTAAAATAAGCATGGAAGCAGGTGTGTCATCCACTTCTGAAATAGCTTACCTCTGGAAACTCTATGAACTTGGAGAAATGATGAAGGTTATGTAAGTGTTCAGGTCTTTTGTTCATAGGGTCACTATGAGTCATCTATGACTCGACGGCACTCAACATCAACAACAATGTATACAGTATCGGTATTTATGTAGTCCCTTTAACTTTTGGCAATATTGCCCATAGGGAATGGCTCTGCTGACCTCTCAACAGTTCTAGTCCACCAGCAGTACTGTGGAGAACGGTGGACAATCTCCTCCCACGTGTTTACAGCCTCCTGAAAGCTCACTGGAGGCTCGGCGATAACTTGATTCTGACTCAGCAGCAATAAAGGAGTGAGCCATTTTCTCAGACTTCCGTTTCTTTCCGCGCATGTCCCAGTTATTACTGGGGGTTTGCAGCTATTTTTCCTCACTTTCTGGGGGTCATATCAGCAAATAAAAGTCCTTGTTTGGATGACAGCTCTACCCCATCCACACCTCTATGGTAGCCTCTACTTTGAGAAAGTAGCTCATCAGTGACCATAGGTTATATGCCTTCCAACCGAAGGGCAGCACCTTTCAACACAATGTCCTCTTACTAGAGGTAGGGTTCTCGAGGCCTAATGTTTCAGAAGTGGGACCTCATGTCTTCCTAGTCAGCCTTGATGTGGAGCTATGTCTACCAGGCATGACCCTGCTGGCATTTAAATATCCATGGCATCGTCTGAAGGATCACAGGAACATACATACCATTACAGGATGACACACTGACAATGACACTTGAAAACAACAACAGATATTTGCTGGTTACTCGGGGTTTACTGACCTGTGCTAGGCTCACCTTGGCTTGACCTGCAGCTTCAATTCAGCCCAAGTTTGTTCTGTGGCCAGTTCTTCTGTGTATTCATGTGTATTCATGGTGAAGGGAGAAGTGGAAGGAGGAAAGAGGAAACGCTAGGTGCCTCTTCCAGCAGAAGCTTGGAAGCTTTGCTCAAAATAGATCTGAAGCAAGCCCAGAAAGCATGGAGAGGCCCCTAGGAGAAGGGGGTGCTGAACTGCATGACTGAAGGGTGAGCTACCAGGAAGCTGAGAAGCCGAGAACAATGAAAGTTTCCCTTAGGTGGGATTCAGGTACCACTCAAGGCCTGTCTCTCATTCTCATAACAAGATGCATAACAGAAGTGTAAGGGGAAATGGATGGGTATATAAACTGTAGGAAAAGCAAACCCTTAACTATCACTTAATTAGATTTCCCCTGAATATCCTGTATACATTTTCCTTGAATATATTGTGAGTAAAAATCCTTACTCTTAAAGCCCTAGTGTTTGACATATATGCTTGTTGAGAAAATGAATTAAAAATCATTTTGTAAAGAATTTTGTTCCTTTCCTGAGTAGTTTTTCTTTAAAAGTAGATAATGAGCAACATTACTGGATAAAATGGAACAATGTAATTTTTCAGTTGATACAGGTGCTAATTGGTAATAAAATAAAGGAAAACCTCTGGTGAGTTTGACTAGTATAGAAGGAATCTGAATAATACATTAGCTGGATAATCAGAAACATCAGAAGTAAATTGTGCAATGTTAAATGAAAACTTCATAAAAGAAAATTGAGCCTCTCTGGATCTGTAGGCAGGGGACCTAAAAGCTATTAAATAGAAATTAATGTCTTCTGAAATTTAAGTGTCTACAGAATTCACACTGCATTTTTTCCCTTACCAACCATTGTTCTGACATTCATGTGAGGTGGAAGTAAAATGAAGATCTTTTCTTAAGAAACACAGAGAGCTGATAGGTTTCCCTGTGAGAAACAGTTGCAAAAGAGAATGTATCTGATCATGTTATTAAGAACAGCAATGTGGGGGAGTCTGTATCAATGACAGGGAGCCAGTTTAGGATCTCGTCTAGACGTTACCTACAGCAGTTGGGTGATGAGCTTTTAGAGACCAAATCTCAAGGCTCTCAATGCTGTATTGTGCGTGCTGTTGTTTCTAGGTGATGGTGAGTCAGTTCCAAGTCATACTGACCTTGTACAACAGAGTGAAGCCCTTCTTGGCCCCCTAATCCTTGAAATGATTGCTATATTTAATCCTGTTGTTGCAGCCTCTGGGTGGGTCCACCTCAGTGAGTGTCTGCCCCTGGCTACACATTGCTGAGACTCAGGAATCAAGTCTAATTCTCTGTTTAAGGAAATGTTGGTTTAGTAAGTAAGAACTTACGTTGCCAACCCAAAGGCAGGCAGTTCAACCCTAAAGCGGGCAGTTCAGCTTCACAAGCTGCTCTGCAGGAGGAAGATGGTCAATCTCCTCCTGACTGACTGGTTGCTGTTAAGTGTAGCTGAGTAGAGTACAACCCATAGTGACTCTATGAACAAAAGACCTGGACTTTATTCTATGACTATCATTGTTTCTGTGTTCATAAAGTTTTCACAGGCATGTGGTTTAGGAAGTGAATGCCAGTTCTGCTTCCAAACCTGAATCAATCTGGGAGCTCCACCAAACACTTTCCACAATGCGTAACCATTATGGTGTCTGACACACCAGTAGCACAGTACTCAGCATCACAGCAACTCCAAGTTACTCCAGTACAGCAAACAGACAGACCACTCCTGAACCACTTAGAAGAATGTTCATTCCAAAATCAATCAACGCTAGGCCTAGAGCCACAGGCCCGAGGGCCTTACCACTTTTTAAATACCAGCACACCTATCAGGTGCTGGCTGACTGTCAACCAAGTGACTTTCTGCCCAAAGCTCATTGTTAGCTAAGTTTGGCAAAGCCAATCAGCTGACACCTGATTATCGACCAAAAAACCAAACTACCAACCAACCAACCAACCAAATGTTCCATGACCAATCATCTTCAAGAAGTGAGAAACCATCGTCCAGAATCCAACCACTTCACAGAAGCCTGTGAGCAATTTACAGCCTCTGAAACCTCACTAGAGTCAGCTTTGAGTTGGTTCTGACTCTACAGTAATCAACAACAGTATCGCAACAACTCACTTGTAGTTGGGATGAAACTATACTTATGGAGTGAGAAAGAGTACATTTAGATTATCCAGAAGTTGTGGGAACAGAAATGTCAAGATCCACCCCAAAGAGAAGATAGCATTAGTTGACCGTTTTGTCCTATAAAGTGGCAAATTTGCATGATTTAAAAAAAATATTTAGTATTCAGAGCAGAGGTCACCTTGAGAAGCTGACATCAAGGATTTGTTGCTGTTAGAAGGAAGCTGAAGAAAAGGCATCTGCTTAACTTGTCCTTCTGCTGAGACAGTGGAGGTCAGATGGAGTCCAATCCTGGGCACACGCAGAGTCATGTTTTCTTCTGACTAAGACGGAGATTGGTAATGTTGGAAGACTTCTAGTAAATGTTTTCTTCTGTGTGCAAACTTACTGGTATTTTTTGTTCTCTCTGTATAGTGAAATTTTTGTTACTAGGCTTGTAAAATTTGAGAGATAGGTACAAATGGAATTAGGTATGGGAAGCAATTCCTATGTATTAAGTATCTGTTTGACATGTTGTCATTTTTATTAGGTCCCATCTGGGCAATTCACATTCACAGCAGCCCTGTGTATAACATAAGAAAACACTGACCAGTGGTTTGTGGTTGTTTGTTTGTTTTTTGTTTTTGCTAGTCCCACAATCATTGCTTTGTTTGGTCCCAGAGTTTCAGTAACCATCAATCCATTGCATTCACAGTCTTCCTCTTTCCCACCGACCAGGGATGATATTCTTTCTTGGGAACTGAAATGAAATCTCATCAACCTTGCTTCTAAGGAGCTCTCTGGCTACACTTCCACACAGAATGCCATTGGCTGTCCATTAGTTCACTTACTGTGTTGTGAGGTGGGTTAAGTGAGGAAAGAAAGAATAGGAAGAGTAGCCCAAGGCCACACAGATAATAAATGGTGGAGACAGAAGCTGGGATGTCCCCACACATGGCTGTGTGTATCCTCACTTAAAAGGGAAGATGCCACAGCAGATGTACCAAGACGGTGTTTTCCCGGTGTGCCTGGTGTCTTCTGGTAGAAATGTCTCTCATGTATCATGGATTCCCTTGGTGGGAGGAGGATTCTTTTGAAGTTAGAAACATTGCTAAGAAACATTGCAATCTGTACTGTGCCAGCAGCGTAATCCAGGTAGCATGTCAGGCCAAGGGCCAGGAGAGTTTACGAACCACAAGGAAATAAAGCCAGTTCAAGTACTCTTGGCACTAAGTTTCTAGTGGCCTGTAAGCAGCAGCCTCTTTCTTGTTTCCAGGAGGCTTTGTCAACACCTTATCAGTGTGCTTAGCTCTAATCTCCATTCCAGGCGCGCCACGACCAGCAAGGGGGATCTGGTGGTCTATTTCTGAAACCTACCCACAGCCTTTGAGTCACGGTGCCCAGTCTTCAGAGCGCGCAGCTGGCACTGGCTGTGGATGTGCTGGCTGTGAATTTAGAGCTGACTGGACACAACTGAGTATTAGTAGTCTCAGATATATATTAAGGCTCAGATTTGGAATAAACTAGTCTCTGCTCTGTTACAACTTTTCTTCTTCCCTCAGGAAGAAAGACACCCTCTCTGAGTCAGCAATGAATTATCTTTGTGTTGTTGTTACTATATTACACTCTAAGTGGGTGTTTGTAGTTCCTCCTATAGTTACATACAGCAGTTTCCTTCAAGCACAGTATCAAACCTTTTTAATTTCACCATGTCTCTTAGGAAAGGACTTTGTAAAAAATTGATTCCAGGCTTGGCTGTTAAAAGTGATTGGAAAATGATACTTTGTGCTATTAAACTAATCACATCAGGAGGGCTCCTTATGCCCAGAGGAGTAAGTCGAATACCAGGAACCCAGGTCTTGTTACATGAGATTTTGTCATTCTAGGAGTGGTAAGGGGCATTTCAAACCCACTGCTCCCTCTCAGAGCTGTTAAGGTTCAACCTTGACCCCACCACCCAGTGCAGGTGTCTGCCTCTGCAGTAGGCCTTCTACCAGGCCACCATGGATGCACGAGTGTTGTGTGCCTACGTGCTGTTTCACTTAAGCACGCCAGTGTTGTCAGGAAATGGCCACATTATTCAATTTTTATTGAATATCCAGGGTCTGTTCGGTGGCAGGAATGATTATAACTGTCAGTATTATCATACTAATGAAATAAAAGAAGTGAAGTCTCTCTTTCAACTGGGCCACTTGACATTTCGTACGTGCCTGCTTCTTTAACTTCATTTTGGAGAGCTTGACTCGTTCAGTTCTGGAGCCACACTAATGGTTTTAAGACTGAATTGATGCTGTCTGAGTGCTGTGTTGGAGCAAAGAATATGGAATAGATTGTGAGCTGTCAAAAGAACTGATAAATCAGTCTTAGGGGAAATGCACCCGGAATGTTTCTTCAAAGGAAGCATGGTAAGCCTTGAGCTTCCTTCCTGTGAACACACCACCAGGAGAGATGAATTTTTAGAAAAGAACTTTGTGTTTGGTAGAGAGTCAGTAAAATAGAAAATAATCCTCACGTATTGACACAGTACATACACAGGGTTTGTACTGTGTCAATACCTGAGGGTTATTTTCTATTTTACTGAGTCTCTACCAAACACTTTTGACACCAGTAGGCAGGAAATTGAAAGGCGCATTGACATGGGAAAGTCTGCTGTTAGGGACCTCTCCAAAGTGCTGAAGAGCAATGATGTCTATCTGGAGACTAAGGTGCATCTGATACAGGCCATGGTCTTCGCAATCACCTGTTATGCATCAGAGAGTTGGACAATGACCAAGGAAGGTAGAAGGAGAATTGATGCCTTTGAGCTGTGGTGCTGGAGAAGAGTATTGAGAATACCATGGACTGCTAGGAAAACAAACAGATTCATCCTTGAGAGGGTTAAACCAGGTGGCTCCTTGGAGGAAAGGATTCTGAGGCTCTGTCTAACATACTTAGGACATGTCATAAGAGGGACAGGTCCTTGGAGAAGGACATCGTGCTTGGGAGGGTGGAGGGACAGCACAGGAGAGGAAGGCCCTCTATGAGGTGGACTGATTCAGTGACTGGGGTAATCGGGATGGGAGTGTCAGAGGCAGTGTGATTGGCACAGGACAGAGCAGAGTTTAGGGCTGTTGTACATAGGGTTGCTATGAGTCACAAGCGACTTGATGGCACATAACAACAACAACAACAATTGACACAGTTAAAACAAAATGGACTTAAAAGCAGGAGGCATGCCATTGTGTTTTCCATGAGGTTGGCATGAGCTGGAACTGGTTTGATGGGACCTGGTGACCTCAGAGGTCCAAGTCCATTCAGGAGTGGCGGAAGTATCCCAAGATGAAAGTCACACCTAAGTGCTGGTACTGGCAGGAGCAAGTGCATTTTTTTTTAAGTTAAAGAGATGTCAATATTTCTTTGGAGTTCATATTCAAAGTTATCGTTCCATTTAGCTAAAATGTTGCCATGTCTACTAGGAAATCTCTCAGTAGTAAGAAGAGTGATATCTAGTCTTTTTGCTGTTTTAATTACAATGATCATCTTTGCTCCTCTCCAAGAGTTTCAGGAGAGCTTTCTTTGGGTGTTCTAGAGTCATGAATTCTCAGCAATCTGCAGTGGTAAAAGGGAGCTTGGTCAAGACAGCTCCTTTGATAGAAATAGCATGTGTGTTCACATTATGGCTCTCCTCCGAGGGCATATTTCATATCATAAAACAAGATTGACTAAACCTTCTTGAACATTAGAAAAAAGAGCAAGAATGTTAGCATAAATACTAATGTGTGCCTGATCTAAGCTATGGTATTTTTAATTGTTCCCTATCCATCTGAAAGTTGGACAATGAAAAAGGAAAATCTAATAAGAGTCTCCATTTTTGAATTGTGGTGTTGGAGAAGAGTATTAACTATGTCATGGACTGCCAAATGAACAAAGCAATCTCTTTTGGAGAAAGTGCAACCAGAGTGCTCCTTGGAGCCAAGGACGGTGACACTTGGCCTCATATATTTTGGACATATTTTCAGTTCTTGGAAAAAGACATCATATAGGGAAATGTAGACAAAAGATCAGTGAAAGAGAGGAAGACTCAACGAACTGGATTAACAGAGTGACAGCAAGAGTGAGATTGAGCATAGTGGAGATTGTGAGTATGGCACAGGATAGGGAAGGGTCAGATCTCTTGTTCATAGTTTCCTAGAAGTCTTAGTTGACTTGCTAGCACCAAACAAGGGCCACCGCCTCAGGAGTCCCACCAGTAAGACCAGCCAGTCTTATTTTTTTAGTTTGAATCCTGACTTTTGTTCACCCTGTCAGAGATGTTCATCCTTGACTTTCATGGCTGGTCCATGTATGTGAATAATAGTTGTTGGCGAGGACTTCCCTGTGTATATATGAGTAGGAACCTCTCACTCACAGCATTGTACTTCAGGAAACATCTCGAAATGCTCCTTTGCATCATGAACGCAGCACCGCTCACTTCCATCAGAGCAGACCATGTGATTGACTGATTCTACCTAGTTAATCCTAGTCCATCTCGGCTTCCTAATGTCCAGGATATTGATTTTATACTTTCCAATTCATTTTTTAAAACTTCCAATTTTTCTAAGATTCATCCTTTGCACATGCATATTCCAATTATTCATGGATGCTTTTAGCTATTTCTCTTCATTTTGAAGCTTGCTACATCAGCAAATTATTGGAGAAGCTGGATTATATGAAGAAGAATGTGGCGATAGGATTGGAGGAAGACTCATTTACAACTAGAGTTAGGCCAATGGCACAGCTTTGCTTGTAGAAAATAAAGAAGACTTGAAGCACTTGCTGCAGAAAACCGAAGACTACATCCTTCGACATGGGTAACATCTCAACATCAAAAAGCCTAAATACACCACTAGACCAATAGGCAATGTCATGATAGAGGGGGAAAGTTGAAAGTTGTCATGATTTCATTTTACTTGAATTCACAATCAGTATCCTTGGTAGCGGTAGTCAAGAAATCAAAATATGTGCTGCACTGAAAAAATAAAATGTCAAGGACCTCTGCAAAGTTCTGAAGATCAAGGATGTCAGTAATTAAACCAGCATAAAATAAAAAGAAAAAATATTTTAAAAGATTAAGATTGCTTTGAGCCAACTCTTGGTATTTTCATTTGCTTCCTATGCATCTGAAAGCTGGACAATGAATGAAAAGGCTGAAGAAGAATCAATGCCTTTGAATCGTGATATTGTAGAAAGGATTGACTACCCCAAGGATACCAAAAGAACAAATACATCTGTCTGGAAGTAAGTGCAACCAGGGTGTCCTGAGAGACAAGGCTGGTAACACTCTGTCTTGCTCACTTTGGACATATTTTCAGACGGAATCTGTCCTTAGAGAAAGACAACCTGATGAGAAAGTTACAGATTTTGTGAAGGAGAGTAAAGATCTCAACAAGATGGATTCATGCAGTGACTACCACAATTTACTTCAGCGCGACAGATTGGGAATGCAGGAGAGAGAAAGATTGTTCACAGGGTTGCTGTGAGTCAGAGGCAACTCACAGGAACAGAACAACAGTATTAGGGATCTTCTACTGTAATATCTTACAGTTCCTCCTTTCACCAGTATTTTCTAGGGTTTTAGAAGCTTGCAAACAGCCACTTTCAGGAACAGTTAATGATCTTTCCCCATCTGGAAAGAAAGGAAATATATATAATAATAAATAACATTGGCCATGGGTTCCTCAAACTCCACAATCCTGAGCCCAAAAGAACTAGATGCCCTCAGATGCCACTGCGGTAAAAGCGATCCCAGCAGAAGCTGTACTGGAATTAGAATGGGCTGAAAATGTGGAACAAAATCCCAAACCAGAAAAATTGTCCGGCTTACTTGTCTGATGGAGAATGATGGAACCTTTACAACTGTGGCCTTTTCTCAACCTTTGGACTTGAAACAAACCTTACCGATTTGGTTTAATCTCTTTTCTCTCCCCAAAGAGATTGACACATATACTTCATAATCTTGTAGGTAGAACTGAAGCTCTATCTCACATACTTTGGGCACCTGGCCAAAAGGGACTGGTCCTTGGAGAATGATGTCATGCTTGGAAGGGTGGAGGGACAGTGCAGGAGAGGAAGACCCAGGATGAGATGGATTGATACAGTAACTAGGGCAATGGAGGTAGGTGTGTCAGAGTTAGTAAGACTGGCTCAGGACTGGCAGGCTTCAGAACTATTATACATAGGATACATAGGGAGGCTCACATCACAATGAGTTGCAGGTGAATCAATGACACATAACAACAACAGCAAATTTCTTTAGCATAATCAAATCTTCCCTGATCATCTATGAAAAGTTAGGATATACAACACACCACAGGCGGAACAAAATGACACCAGATACCATCCTGAGGAGTTAGGACATCATTATGTAACTGCTGGATCATAACAATACGTACCTGACTGCCCAGTCACTGAGCATTATGGCCTAGCAAATGACCCTTACTTGGGACGAGAAGCACAACTCAATCGATAAGAACATTACATATAGCTTTGGTGTTGATCTTGTAAGAATGAAGTACTTTCTGTGTTCATTGAGGTAGTAAAATTTGACTTCAGAAGCTAACCACAGTTTCTGTCTCCAAGAAGTTTAAGTTTAATGAGGGAACTAGCATATCAAGAATTGCACACTTTTGGGGGCAGGTGATGAGAGGTGATCCTGGCACCTGGAAATCCAGCTCCGTGAACCAAAGACGCATGTGGTGGCAAAACCTGTAAATGTAAGCTCTGCACAAACGGTGGCATTTTAGAGACCGCTTTATTTCATTATCTGTTTTGTACAAATAAGCTTTCATTTATTTCCATGATGTTCTTTTAAATGTTCAGCAGTTACTCTCTAAATAAATATTAATTCAACATCCACAAACTACCAGAATTTATGCTGGTTTGCAATATTCTTACATTACTTACATTAGTTTAGCTTGTAGTTAGTAACGCATAGCCCACGAATAAGTAAATAATGTGCACAGGTTATGATGACAACGATGAGATCAACCAGTCATGAGCTGTGCTATAACTTGCTTGTAAAGACGGAGGAAGGTGGCTGGACTGGCTTTAGTGAGAGATTCACTGTTATTTCCACTGTGAAAGAAGATCATATGCTCCAGCCTTCAATATAGATTACAACTCAACTTCAAGAGAACAGAAATCCTCACAACTGGACCAGTACACAACACCAAGAGATTGAAGTTGTCAAGGATTTCATTTTACTCAGGTTCACAATCAACGTTCATGTTAGCAGCTGACAAGAAATCAAATGGCATGTTGCATTAGAAATCTGATGTCAAGGACTTGTATAAAGTGCTAAAGAGCAAGGCAGTCGGGTTAAAGACTAAGGTGCTGCTGATCCAAGTAATGGAATTTTCAGTTGCTTCCTATGCAGCTGAAAATTGAACAATGAGAAAGGAACACCACAGAAGAAGTGATGCCTTTGAACTTTGGTGTTGGAGAATGATTGCTATAATAACAAACCATCTGTCTTGGAGGAAGTGGAACCAGGGTGCCTCTCGTAGGCAAGGATGGTGAAATTTTGCTTTGCACACTTTGGGCACATTGTCAGGAAGGTTCATTTTTTGGGAAAGAATGCATTGACTCAGTGACATCTAAAGATAACAACAATAACAACCGAAAGATAAGCAGACAGAGAACGAGGAGGATTGGATGAGGGTGTCTGGAAGTCACCGGGGTCTGAGCCAGTGTGGTGCGGTGCGTACACAGGGTTCCTGCTATGGTTGGAATAGAGGTTCTGTCCTTTCTCCAGCACCTTCCTTGGCCGCTTCATCTCTCAGAAGCTGAATCCACTTCTCTGTGCAAAGGAGCTGCTACATATTCACTGCTGCTCATCTGCTGCTTCCTCCTACTGTGGTGACTTGTATGTTTCTCTGATCCCAGAAGCTAGGCCTTCAGTATTTCAAATGCCACCACGGTCATCCTTGGCACGCAGATTTCAGAAGGGTTTCCGCTGTAACAATAAAGGCCTAGAAATCGACTCCCTTCTCCGTTGGTCCATCTAAACTCTATGACTAAAAATGAGTTGCAGTCTGATACGGTGCTGGGAGATGGAAAGATCATAAGGAAGATATAGGACAGGGCAGCATTTCATCGTGTTTCATGCAGGGTAACATCTGGAACTGACTTGATGACACTTAAGAGCAGAAGCAATTATCTGCCACGTTGTTGAGGAATAAATATAAACACCTTAGTTTAAGAACTGGCAATAGTGAGTGTTCACTGTAGACTGCTGTTGTGGTTAGCACCGTGAAGCCGTTTCCAACTCACAGTCACCCTGTATACAACAAAACAAAGTTCTCTCTGGTCTGGTGCCATTCTCACTATCTCTTCCATGGTTAAATCTAATGTGAGAGTCACTGGGTCAATCAATTGTGTTTAGGTTTCTCCTCTCATCCTCTACTTTTCCAAACATGACACCCCTCCTGGAACTGTTCCTCCCGATAGCTTGCCCGAAGTGTGCCAGATGAGGCCTCCCCTTCATTGCTTCTAAGGAACGCTCCGGCTGGCTGCACTGTGTCCAAGCCAGATTTCCCACATTTGCCCACTGGCAATACAAATTATAGTCAATTCTCTTCATCAGCCAGGAAATCAAAAAACATATTACGATGGGAAAGTCTGCTGTTAGGGACCTCTCTAAAGTACTCAAGAGCCACAGTGTCTCTCTGGAGACGAAGGTGCGCCTGATACAGGCCATGGTCTTTGCAATCACTTGTTATGCATCAGAGAGTTGGACAATGACTAGGGAGGATAGAAGGAGAATTGACTCCTTAGAGCTGTGCTGCTGGAGAAGAGTGTTGAATGTACCATGGACTGCCAAAAAAAAAACAGATTCATCCTAGAGAGGGTTAAACCAGGCTACTCCTTGGAGGCAAAGATTCTGGGGCTTTGTCTGACATACTTTGGACATGTTGCAAGGAGAGACAGGTCTTTAGAGAGGGACATCATGCTGGGTAGAGTAGAGGGACAGTGCAGGAGGGGAAGACCCTCTATGAGGTGGATTGATTCAGTGACTGGGGTAATCGGGATGGGTGTGTCAGAGGCAATGAGATTGGCACAGGATAGAGCAGGGTTTCGGGCTGTTATACATAGGGTCGCTATGAGTCGCAAACAACTCGACGGCACATAACAACAACAACAACTCTTCATCAACACTACAGCTCAAAGATGCAAATCTTCCATTTCTTTTATGCATTGTCCAACTTGTACATGCATGAGAAATATTCAAAAATCCCATGGCTTCCACCAGGCAAACCTTAATCTTCATACTAACGTCCTTGGTCTGTATCCCTGTGAAGAGGTCTCTGGCATCAATGCAGTTGATTTTTTTTTGACTGTTGCTTCTTTGCATGTTGTTTGTGGATCCAAGTAAAATCAAACCGCTGGAAAGTTCCATCTTTCTGCTTGTAATATGGTGTTGGATTTTGCTCCACTTGTGAGGATTTCTGTTTGCTTGATGTTGAGATTTCATTCATATCAAAAGCTATATTGTGTTTAATCTTCTTCAGTAAATAAAGTCTTCTTTACTTTCAGTGAGCGTAAAAAAATATTAGTCAGGTAACACCCATCTTCTACTAAAAATCTTTAATGGTGCTCAGTAAAGGTTTCAGCACGTTCTAAGGACTCATCTGTGGAGACCCTTCCAGTCCCTCCTTGAGCATTTTGAAGTCTCATCTTCTCTCTCCCCAGCTCTCTGTCCCTCCAGACACCTTCTCTGTCCCTCCAAGTCTTTGCTCCAGCTCCGCATGTCAATTTCCCACTCTATTTACTACTGCAAACAGCTCTGCAGTCTCGCCTTTGATGCTTGTTCCTCTGATCCATGTTTTCTTCATCACACCTGTCCATTCTAATGCACTATGTAACCTACATATGTATCAGGCTATGGATAATTAATTGCATGCTTCCGCTGCTTAGATGCAAGTTCTAAAACACAGGGTTTTTATCTCTTTGGTCACCAATCTGTCCCGAGCTCTTAGAGCAGTGTCTGGCACAGCAGGTGCTTAATAAATGTATTTATAATTAGAGGAACAAATTAGTGGGTGAATAGAAAGCAAGTTTTTGCTGTAACAGCTTTCTGTCTGTTGAAAGATTATTCAGGTGGATTCTAGAATAGGCAGAATTTTAGAGAGACTGAGGAAAACAGAGATTTCATCCAGGGATCTGAATTGGGTAATCCGTAATACCACCACACTATTATTTCAGAATGTAGCAATTTTCTTTCAGTTCCCCTTACACAATCTCCACTATCAACTACTATTTCGATTCCAACTATAACTATATATTAAAAATAATCAATTCCATTTAACATACTGAACTAGGCTTATGGGAAGATGAAGTGTAGTTGTCTAATTAGAGAATTAATGTTGGAGGTAAACATTGCAGGAAAGACCACCATTAAGCCCTGACTGGCTATGGTATTTCATTATGCTTATAATTACCCTGAGTGATTTGTGGAGGGAGACAGAACCCATTCATCATGCTGAGTTTTAACTACTGAGATTTCCCATTATACTGAGAACTGGTGTGCAGAAGGGGAAGTGAGTTGGGCGAGGAAAGTGCTTTCTGTGATGAGAATCAGAATGGTGGTCCACATCCAGGGGCTGGAGAGGAAGGCTCTGGGAATATTAACCTGCAGGTGGCCCCCTGACAGCATTGAAATCAATCACAGGAGAGTGGACCAGCTCAGGAATGGAAAAGATCTAAGTGTAAGAGCAAATGTCCTGAGGATAAACAGAGGCAAGTGTTAGATGAGGGGCAGAGGAGAAGTATGCTCGGCAATGTTGACGAGGTTATAGACCAGAGGTGTGAACAAGCCAATTTTATGTATTCTCTCTAAGCCTCAGTTTGGTTTTTTCATTTTAATGAACGTTTACACAGATTTTAGATTTTCATCCATTCACTGTTGCATTTTTTCTCCCCGCCCACCCCTCCTCCCCAGTTCAGTCTTCTCTTGAATAGTAAAAGAAAAATTATTTCACTGGTATACAATTCTCCCCACCCCCTCCGGTAACTCCACTATGCAACCTTCATTCTGGATTCTTGTCATAATTATAATACCCAATCACATATCTCTTTTAAACTGTTCTCTCCCTCATCTGTTTCAATGCAGTGTAAAATTTATCAAATTTTTCTCAGTCTCACACCAACTCTGATGTAAGTCCCATTCTACAACAGTGGCACTAATGTGGTATTTGTCCTTTTGTGACTGAGATATTTTGCTCAGCATAATGTCCTCCAGGGTCATCCATTTTTAATAATATTGCATGAGTACATTATTTTTCAATGCAGCATAGTATTCCACTGTGTGAATATACTAGAGCTTCTCTATCCATTCATTTGTTGATGGGCACTTAGGTTGTTTCTAACTCTTTGCTATTGTGAACAAAGCCACAATAAACATGGGTGTGCATATATCTGCCTGGTTGACAGTTATGGTTTCTTTGAAGTATATTCCCAGTAGTGGAATTGCTGGGTCAAACAGTATTCCTATTTGCAACTTTTTGAGAAAGTGCCATACAGCCTTCCATAGTGGTCACACCATTCTACACTCCCACCAACAGTGAATAAAGGTTCCAGTTTCTCCGCAACCTCACCAGCATTTGTTGTTTGATGCTGTATTAAATTTTACTATTCTGACTGGGGTGAGATGATATCTCAGATGGGTATGTTTCTTATCCTGCAATGAGGCTTAAATGACACATGCTGTGTTGTGTCTATAGATAGTTCTGATCAAATGTGATGCTGTTCCTTTCCTTCTCAGCCTAAAAAAGAGAGAATTCAAAAATCTGTCTTCTTTGGACAAATAGTCTTCATAACTCCAAACCAAAGTCAAGCCCCTGGCTCTTGAGTCAAAGCTAATCTATGGCCAAGAGCAGCTCTGAAGGAGAGAGGACTGACACACGGCGCTCCTGAGGCCTCATGTCTTTACAAGGCAGACGCCGCCTCCTCCTCCAGAGCTTCTGGTGGTCAGAACGGCTGAGCTGTCCATCAGCAGCCGACACTTCACCCGCTCCACGCCAGCATCCTTTTTGTTCCATACTTTATATTTACACTTTACCCTCTCATGAACAACAGTTTAAAAAAATCTTCATAACTCACGGGAAAGGTACTATTTGCCCATTTTATATAGGCTTGATGCTTATGGGTATATGTTGTTGTTATGTGCCATCAAGTCGCCTGTGACTCGTAGCAATCCTGTGTACAATAAGTCTGAACCCTGTCCTGTCCTGAGCCAATCTCACTGACCTCCATTAAACCTAGTTGCTGTGTCAAACCATCTCATCTGGGAGCTTCTTCTCCTGCACTCTCCGTCCAGCCTTCTGAGCATGATGTCCTTCTCTAAGGACTGGTCTCTCCTGGTCACGGGCCTGAAGTATGTGAGATGGAGTTTCAAAAGCCTTTCCTCCAAGGAGAAACCTGGTTTTACTTCCTCCTGAGACAGACCTGTTTGTTCTCCTGGTAGTCCATGGTATGAAATATAAGGGAGCTCTGGTGGCCTAGTGGTAAGAAGCTGCACTGCAATCCTGAAGGCACATGGTTCAATTCCACCAGATGCTCCTTGGAAAAGGATGGGCAATCTCCTCTTGTTTAATTAACTGCCTCTGAAAACCCACCGGAGGGTCATTTATGTGTCAATTCTGACTTGACAGTGCACAGCAGCAACAATATGTAAAATATAAAAAATTGTTGACGTTAGATATTGTTGCGTCAGTTATGACACAAAGTATCCTGTGAACAACATATTTAAACTTCGTCCTATTCTGTGCCATACTTACAATCTCTGCTATCTCAAGCCCATTGTTGCACTCATTGTATCAATCCATCTCATTGAGGGTCTTCCTCTTTCCAACTGACTCTCTGTTTTTTTAGGGTCTGGTGGCCTAGTGGAGTTGCACTGCCCAGGAAAAAAAAAAAAGAGTCTCAAATCTAACAGTTGTTTCTCAGGATTATTGTTATTGATTACCTTCAAGTCGAGCACAACTCAGCGACCCTATGAACAAAAGGCCTGAAGCCCCTCTACAACCATCGGCATTTGTTAAAGTTCTGAAGGCATGTAAATATGGATAATCTCCTTGTAGGTAATTTATATCTTCTGAAACCCACTGGAGAGTCAGATGTGGCTTGGTTCCTACTCAAGGTGACGAGTTGAATGAGTTCTATTTTTCTAACCATGATGTAGTTTTACAAGGATTGGTCCTTCCTGATGACACATCCACAGTATGAGAGGCAAATTTCACCATCCTTGCTTCTGCAAAGCCAAGCCCCCTGGTGGTTTTTCTTCTGAGATGGATTTGTCTGCTCTTCTGGCAGTCCATGATCGATTCAGTTCTCTTCAGCAGTACCCCCACTCAGAGCCAGGCAGTCCAGAGCGTATTCAACATTCTTCTCAACATCACAATTCAAAGACATCAAGTCTTCTTTGGTCTTCCTTATGCGTTGTCCTGCTTTACATGCATATGAAACAAATGAAAATATCATGGCTTGAACAAAGAGCACTTTGGTCCTCACAGCCACATTCTCATTATTTAGCATTTTAAATAAAGATGTCTTCTGCCATTGATTTGCCCAATGCAATACATTATTTTATCTCTCAGGATATTTTAAGAAACATATTTTTCTAGCTTGCTTTTACTTTTATCAAATTTAAAAATAATAATTTATAATAGTATCCACTGTATAATTAATTGCACAAATTATTTAAAGTATATGGCAAATTGTTTTATTTTAATATTAAATTTAAAAAAAAATGAGTTACTACAAGGGTCATGTAGAATCTCAGGTATAAATGACAACCCACAGGGAAGAAAATGCTGACACACCAGTCCGTAATTGAGGCTTGACTATGGGAGAGGTTTTGTTTTATGTGATTTCCTCATTTTCTTTTTAACTTCTATATGAAACATGCATGCCATTTACAATTAGAAAATCTTTTTTGGAAAAGTCACCTCTAGAGAATGAACAATAAAAGGACATGAATTTTTCTCCCCATGAAGCTGAAGGTAACCTCCATTTCACTGGCTTAATGCTTTGCAACATCACTGAGAGCCCACACTGTTCTCACCAATGGCCTAGTTCTTGTTCCCTGCTTGGGAAGAAAGTTTCTCTCTGTCCCTATCTGACTCCACCAGGAAAAAAAGAAACAGGCTGTTCACATCCGTCTTATCTTTTAATAATTGTGCTTCAAATTATAGTTATTTGTCAAAAACTCTTAAACTTTCCATTGTGGATCTATAAGTTCTGTGACCCTTCTTCTCTGAAAAGGGCTGATGTAATTAGAAAGGTTCCAGTATCAATCATTCAGCTAATGGCCTCTCTCTCTCTTTTTAAATAATCAATTACTCTGAATATTTTAGAGAAAAAAGACCAGCTCCCTCCTCTAAGCTACAGCGCTGTCATTGCCACTAATGGAATTTTAAATTTTCTCTTGGAATGCCACTTCCTGGGGAAACTTCTTTGTAACCACCAATTAAGGAGAAGCTAATTCATTTACTCTCTATAGGATTGATAACAGAAAGTAAGGAGAACGTGGTTAAAGGTAGCCCATTTGGGATGAAATGACTTTATTTTCTGATATTTGATGCAGATGGTGATTAGTTTTGAATCCTCCAAGTCTGAGGGCGAGTATGAAGAGCTCCGTGCGTAATGCATACGTGTTGCTGATTAAAAGATTGAAGATTTTGACCAATCAGCTGCTGAGTGGAAAAAGATTGGAAATCTCATTCTATGAAGAAAATGTTCTGGGAAGCTGCTATGAATTAGAATCAAATTGATGGTGACGGGAGTGGGGATTGAGAAATATAATCCAGAGGAACTCGAGGGACACAGGGCATCATTTGTCAGAGTGTTAACCAGCCCTTTTAACCCCCTGACGATACACTAGAGGAAAGCGTGGTCTCCTCCCGTGAAGATTACAGCCGGTGAAGCATGATGACTAGTCTCCACAAGTGGGCATCTCCTCTAAGGAGCAGACCGGCTACTCCAGTGTGTTGCCATCGATTGCTGTTTTTAAGGACAATTCTATGCACAACACCCTATGCACAACAGACGTGGACCCTGTCCTATCCTGTGCCGTCCGTGTCCTCCCTACTGCATGGGAGCCTGCTGCTGCAGACACTGAGGCTATCTATCTCATGAAGGACTTCCTCTCCTTTGCTGACATTCCACTTTTTCCAACATGATGTCCTTTCCCGAGTAACAGCTTCTTCTATCATGTCCAAAATATGTGAGATGAAGTTTCACCATAGCCTCCAAGGAGAATTTTGGTTGCACTTCTCCAAGACATATCTGTTTGTTCTTTTGCCAGGCAATGAATGGGATATTTAGCACTTTTCTCCAACACCAAAACTCAAATGCATCAATGTTCCTCTCCTAATCATTTACTGGCTAGCTCTTAGCTACATAGCCCATGATTGGAAAAACCGTCTCTGCAATGAGGCACACCTTAGTCTTTAAACTGATCTCATTACTCTTCAGAACTCTGGAAAGATAATGATAGCTTACTATCCATACATACACAGAGAAAATCTGTTAATACAACCAGTGTTCAAATATGTGCACCAACAGCTAACGCCAAACATACAATCAACTTACATTTTGAACTTGACCAAATATGCAGTTCAGATGCATTCATAAAATTGGCTACTGTAATGCAAAATTTGCAAACAAAGTAGAAAAACTGGTAATTGAAAACTATGGACTTGGGAAGAGAAATGAGACTAAAGATGGAATGAATTTTATACATTCAGTCATTTATTCATGGCAAATACCTTTTTAAAGAAACAGACAGTGATTACACACATGGATTTCACCTGATGGACTGCACAGGAATAAGATTGGATACATCTGTGAAAAGAATTTTTGGAGAGGCTCAAATATCAGCAGTCAGAACTAGGCCACATGCTGACTCTGGAGCAGATCATCAAATACACACGCACAAATTCAAACTGAAGTTGAAGAAAATTATAACAATTTTACAAGAGCCAAAATACAACCTTGAGTCTATCACATCTGAATTTAAAAATCATCTTAAAAACAGGCTTGAGGCACTGAATACTGAAGATCAAAGGCCAGTTGGATTGTGGGATGTCATAAAGGATATTATCCACGAAGAGCCGAAAAGGTCGTTACAAAACCAGAGGGGGAAAACTCACAAAACAATGTCAGAAGAGACTGAAAATCACAAGAAGCATCAAGAAGTCAAAACAAAGGGAAGAAATGCCAAAGTAAAAAGAGATGAAGAGAGTATTTTGAAGGCCAGCCTGAAATGACAAAACAAACTATTAACTAGAGTGTGCCAAGAGCTAGGGTCGGGGAATGAAAAGGAACTTGCTCTGCATTTGTAGAACTGAAAGAACCGAAAATCACGTTCAAGCCTCAGGATGTGCTCCTGAGAGACACAACGGGAAAATTCTTAACTAATTAAAAGAAGCAACAAAAGCAAATGGAAAGAATACACAGGGTCCCTATAAAAAAAAGGAATTGATGAATACTTTTAAAAAAATTAGGGCTATGATAGAGTCAGTAGTGATGAAGGAAGATGTTCAAGATTCATTGAGGGCATTGACAAAAAAGAAAAAGAAAAAAGAGGCCCCAGGAATCAGTGAGATACCAATTGACATGCTCCACATAACAGATGCAGATCGGGATGTGTTCATTGTCCGTGCCAGGAAATTTGCAAGATTGCTACCTGGCTGGCTGACTGGAAGAGAGTCATAGTCATTCCCATACTGCAAGTAGATAGTATACGCTAAAATGCTGCTTACACATTAATGTTGTTTGCAAGGGAATTCTTCCGTTGTCTCCTCACAGGATATGGTGATTTCTGTGGGATAGAATGACATTAATAAGAATTGATTTTTATTTTCTATTTATTTGTTCTGTATTCTTTATTTCTGAAGTGCAGATAGAATATTCCGTAGAAGTAAGGATGGTGAGGCTTCCCTGGAAAGGTCGTAAGACTTGGTAAAGCGAAAGGTCATTGAAGAAGACCCTCAAAGAGACGGAGTGACGCCACGCCTGCCATGTTGGGATAAATCACAATGAAAAGCATGAGGAGGCTGGTGCAGGGATCAGAGGGCTTTCATTCAGTGACTGTCATGGAGATGAGGCAGTGAGACAAAGTAAGAGGCCATGAATACACTTACAATGCCTTTATTTTGACTAAATATGCCCTTCAGTGTGTGTGTGTGTGTGTGTGTGTGTGTGCGCGCGCGCGCGCGCGCGCGCGCATGCATACTGTTAAGGAGCATCAAGTAGGAACCAGCTCAGAGTGATCCCGTATATACAACAGAATGCAAGCTCTCTGGTCCTAGAAAAATCTTTGTTTACATAAGATCAAGGCTGAGACCTTATCACACCCTAATTCCCTTCCAATCAACTGTAGGGAATATAATTGCATCATTATAGAACTATTATTGTAGGACTTCAGGTCTTTTGTTCATAGGGTCGCTGTGAGTCATGCTCAACTCAAAGGCAATCAACAACAACAACAACAACATTAATATCACAGGGGTTAGGATTTACAACACATAGAATCATGGCCTAACAACCTTGATGTGTATTTTGGGAGACAAGAGTCAATCCACGGCAATGTCCGAAACCAGGATGCCAGCCGTGTGTTGACTACCTCTGAAGGCACTGAGAGGCAGTGTATTCCAGCCCTCTCGGTGAGCTGCTTGTGGTTCCCGAAACACGAGATGCTCCTTGTCTTACAGATGCATCATTATGATCTCTGCCTCTGTCTTCACATGATGATGACATCGTGCTCGTGTATTTTTGTATCTTTTCTTTGCTTATAAAGACACCAGTCATACTGAATTCCATTCATTCTTGGGGCCTTATTTTTTTGCCAGTGTCTTCAGTGCAGCTTGAACTCCTTCCTTTATTACTATTGGTTCTTTCTCATACATGACTTCCTGAAATCTTTCTGTCAGCCAATTCTTTGGGTACATGGAGTCTGTGGATTCTTCCGGTTTTCTTTCTATGCTTCCTGTATCATTCAAAATTTTTTCCAGACCATGCTTCAGAAGTGCATCTTGAGGCTTGAAATTCCTCAGTTCTCTCAGCTTGAAAACTGTTGAGTGGGCTTTTCTGTTAATTCTCTAACTCCAGCTCTGCACATTTCATTATGATACTTCTTGAATTCTCTTTGTAATAGTCTGTTCAACAACTTTATGTAATCATTTTTTTTCTTTCTTGATGTTCTGTTGTAAATTGAGAGTCTCCATTGACCTTCAGTCTTTTCTTCCTCCTCTGACCTGCGTATGGGTTGTTAATGGTCGGTTCCACAGTTAGCGCCTGGCCTGGCTTTCACAGCTTTTACTGAGCTTCTACAGTGAGTCTTTCCATATATGTAATCAATCTGATTCTTGTGTAGTCTGTCAGGTGACATCCATGTTTATGTTTTTTTTTAATAAAAGACATTTGCAATGAATAATCATTGATTATACAAAAGTCAATCATTCACTCTCCAGCCTCATTTCTGTCACCCTTGAATGAGCTCATCAGGTTATTCCAAGAAATCTTGAGAAAAGCTACCTGGCCAACTGATTGGAAGCAATCAATATCTATTCCCATTCCCAAAAAAAGTGTACAACAGAATGTGAGTATTATTCAAAAATATCACTAATATCACATGACAGCAAAATCTTGAAGATTATAAAAAAATGACTAGAACAATACCCTGACAGGGAATTGCCAGAAATTCAAGTTGAATTTAGAAGAGGCTGAGGCACCAGGGATAGAATTGCTGATGTCAGATTGATCTTGGATGAAAGCGGAGAAGACCAGAAAGAAGTTTACCTGTGTTTCACTGAGTAAACAAAGGCATTTGACTGTGTGGATCACAAAAAATTTATTGCTAACATTGGAAAGAGTGGGAATCTCAGAACACCTGATTGTGCTCATGTCAAACCTATACCTAGACAAAGAAGCTGTTTTCTGAACAGAGCAAGGAACACTACATGATTCAAAACCAAGAACGGAATGAGTCAGGGATTTATCCTTTCTCCATATTGATTCAATCTGTATGCTAAACAGATCATTTAAAAAGCCTAATGTTACGAAGAACAATACAGCATCAGGATTAGAGGAAGACTCAGCAACACTGTGTTATGCAGATGACAAAGTCTTATTTACTGAAAGTGAGGACAACTTAAAGAGCTTATTGCAGAAGATCAAGGACTACAGCCTCAATATGGATTACATCTCGAAATCAAGAAAACAAAAATCCTCACCACTGACCCAACAGGCAAGATCATAATAGATGGAAACAAGATTCGCATTGTCAAAAGATTTCATCTTTGATCCACAATCGACACTTCTACCATCAGTAGTCAAAGAATCAAAAGATGAGTAGCTTTGGGGAAATCTGCCATCTCTCCAGAGTACTAACGAGCATTTAAAAATGAAGATGTGCCTGATGCAAGCCATGGTCTTTTCATATGGTTGGTGTGTATCTAAGAGTTGGACAGTGACTGCGGATAACAGAAGAATTGATACCTTTCAGTTGTGGTGCTGGAGGAGAGTATTGATTATCTCACAGACTGTCAAGGAACCAAAAGCTCTGACATGGAGAAAGGCAAAGCAGAGTGCTCCTTGGATGGTGAAAATCACACCTACTCTGAGCATACTGTGAAGATGGGCCAGTCCTTGGAGAATGACTTCATCTTTGGAAAGATGGAGAGTTGGCATAAGAAAGGAAGACCCTCAATGAGATGGATTGACACGGTGACTGTAGCACTGAGCTCAGTTGTGTCAGAGATGGTGAGGATGGCGTAGGCAGGGCAAGTATTAGAGCCATTGCTCGTAGGGTTACTATGAGTCATAATTGACTTAATGGCACATGAAACAGCGTATTAGAATCTCTCTCCTCCAGTATGACCTCAGCTAATGACATCTGAAAAGTCTAAATTTCAAAAAAATTCACACGCGTGTCATTAAACAGACTCTGCTTCGAGAAAGCAGCTCTTCTTCAGTCATATTTTTGAGTGCATTTCAAACTAAGAGTACTATATCAGACACATAAATAAATTACTGTGGGTTCTGAAATTAATGTTATAAAACAAAATGAATCTGGATGGCTGAGTTAAAAATCAATTTGCTTTGTAAACTTACACTTAAATGAACAATAAAAATTAAGTAAATATAAGATATAAAAAGAGTGATTTTGAGAATCATGAAACCTGATTTTAGCCAGCAATGCCCTTATATTCTGGCATTATTCCTTATTAGTTATTGCCTTGTGTAGTAAATTCTCATTTACTCACACACAAATATTCAAGTATTCAATCTATCTAATAAAACAATTTTTATGTTCAAATAAAGTGATCTAAATAAAAGTAATTAAAAGCTTTAACAAATGATAAATATATTTTACAAGGATTAGTGGGTATTCTGTCTACTAGGAAAGAATGGTGATCTTATGTGACAAGACTATAGCCTTCCCAAGAGGAATAGACGTGTTTGTTGCAAGAATATATTTATGAATTAGAATGATCTTGATGAACCAAATATTGATTTGTTATAAATGTTACAGAATATCTCCCAGATTTTTCTTTGTGTACATTTCCACTTACAATTTCCTGAGCAGTACTCTGGTGTATGTACCCAGTTCACTGGGTGTAAACCAACTCTGTAAAATCGCTTCTCACAGAATCATTGATACCTTGCTTGAATGAGATTTCTGGTCCCATTGTCTCCTGCCTTACAGGAACAGCTAGGTGTAGTTAACCCAGGGAATTGTTCAGTAAGACATCATTCACTTCTGTCCTCACCATTGTCAAATTACTGTAGTATTCAGAGAGCTAACTTGAAGAAGAGGAAAAGATATCTCCTGACTGCCCAGGAACAGAATGAATTCCTGTGTAAGGCTGTTAATTAAGGCTTCTCTCTGCTGGAGGCCAAGCCCTGGGTACCAAATCTTCTCAGAAATGCTCTGGGAAGTCTGTATAAAAGAGAACAACTGAAGAAAGATGATACCATGAGTCCAGCACTCAGATACTTAGAAAGTTCAACTATCTTCGTAGATGGTCTGTGTAGAACAAGATGAGAAAGAGTAGGGGAAAATAGAAAGTTTTGAAATTGGATTCAGATACTTATTAGAAAACCCAACTCTCTTTACAGATGATCTGAACTTAAATAGATGAAAAGAACAGTGGAAAAAAATGTAAAGTTCTGTAAAGAGAATAAAAAGTCAACAGTAACAATAAGGTCTCGTAGAGGAAAAGGAAATTCTTATGTCTTCTTCACCACTCCTACACCTTTGTACATCAGCTGACAAGTTAACACATTGCTAGACCCCACGGCATTTGCAGGGCTGTATTTTATTAGTAGGCAAGTTTGAGAACCGTGGGAAATCAGTTCTCTTTCTAAAAAGGCTAGAAAGATCAGCTTTTGAGGCAGACACAGCACACATTTCTTTCTCCATAGGACAGTGTGTAAGTTGGGTAGGATAGTAGTGTGATGCCTTGGCTACATAGTAGTGTGCAGATGGGCCGCACCCCAGCCCATCCATTCTCTAGTGGGCATGTCCTTGCACATTTGAGATAGAGTTAGAGCAGAAGTTGGAAATCAAACTTGGATCTAGTCCAAACCAGAGTATGAACTTTTTTTTTTAAAGACAGGTTGTTAATTAAGTGATTCTTTGATTTCCAATTTATTACTTGTTTTTGTATATTTAGCATGAACTTTACTTAAATGATGAGAAATGACAGGCAAGACTCTGGAGAGTTTCTCAGTGCCTCACCATTATCTCTGCCTGCATCTTTAGCCTCATTTCATCCACTTGCCCCCAACTCCTCAGGAAAGCAGTCAGTTCACTTGGCTCAATTATACCGATCTAATGTTTGTCCTGTTTCTTCTCTCCTTGGAGCCTTCTTATTTACTGTTTCTTCAGCCTTTTGCTCATATGTTTCAGTGGTCAAATGATTCCTTAAAATATCTGGAAGAAATTATTTTCAAACACAAGTGTGACTAAATATCTACAAGAGTACTCTTTAAAATGTAGCTTCCTGAGAATTTTTCCAGATCTATCACATCAAACCATCTGGAATGGAGACGAGGAATCTGCACTTTTAACATGCCCATTCGGTGAGATGTTCTCTTCCAGAAAGATAGAATAGACTTCAATTTGCATATTTCTCCTACCGAGTAAAGAATCCCTGGTCATGCAACAGTTAAGTGTCTAACTGCTAAGTAAAAAGTTGGTGGTTCAAACCCATCCTATGATTCCATGGGTGAAATATCTGGTGCTCTGCTTTCAAAAACGATCCTACAGAGGATTTCTACTGTGTCACAAAAAGTCACTACGAGTAGATATTTACTTCATGGTACCAAATAATAGCAACCTATTGTTATGTTGGGTGTTGTTGAGTAGACTACAACTCATGATACCTCGATGAACAACAACATGGTACCTTGCTCTAATTTTGTTCCATCATCCTAATTTCTGCTATGCTCAGGCCCATGATTGTAGTCAATGAGTGAATCCATCTAGTTGAGACCATCTACTAAAAACAGCTAGAAACCTTGGGATCTTACAGAAACCTAGAAAGACTGTAAACTTGAGAAAGCAGCCTATCAAGGAGTCTTAGTCTCTGAAAAGTGACATAGGGATGTATCCATGTGTTCTGTTTGCCTCACACATTCCAGATGTGGATCTGAGGGTGATCATCAATAAATAGCAATAAATGCCCAGATAAATGTCTCCGTTTAGTAGAACACCAAGAAAGGGACAATCTATCAAGTTCTTTCAAGATAGTTTGTCTTTAGCCAAACACCACGTGGAAATGGTGACCCAGTGAATCTATGACACCGATGATAAAGTGCGGAGCCTGGATTTCTACTTTCTCTCTGCTGTGTTGACTTTTAAGATAAGAATGCCTTAAAGCTCTCAAACTTTATTGAAGTATTATTGAATCAGAGGGAAATAACAGAAAACTTGGTGTCAATCTTGGGGTGCCTGCTTAATTAAAACTAACTAGCCCCAGTTCCCAGAGAGCAACAACCTCTCTTACTGAGTGCAATGACATTAATATTCATACATTTCAAGTGATATGGGGTAGTGCTTAGTGTAAACATGCAATAAATGTTGCAGAAGATTGTTAAAAAAATTACTAGAACAGAGGGCTTCAAGAAATTCAAACTGAATTCAGAAGAGGCCATGGCATGAGGGATGTTGCTGGTGATGTCAGATGGATCTCAGCTGAAAGCAGTGAATACCAGAAGAATGTCTGTGTTTTATATACTATGAAAAATCATTTGACTATGTAGAAATATAATTTGGAGAAGAGTGACTAACTATGGCTAAAATGTAGAAGTATGGAAATCCTAGAACACTTGATTGTGCTCATGTAAAATCTATACTTAGACCAAGAGGTGGTTGTGCTAACGGAACAGAGCACTGCATGGTTTAAAATCAAGAAAGGGAATCGTTCCGCTGAGTCTGCCCGCGAGTCGACTCTGTCGCCGCTGCCCCCCGTCCCGGCTCCCCCACCCCTCCGGGTTCCCTCAGCCCTGCCTGGTCCAGCCCGGTCCCCGGGAGGATGAAGTTTGTGTACAAAGAGGAGCATCCGTTCAAGAAGCGCCGCTCTGAGGGCGAGAAGATCCGAAAGAAATATCCGGACCGGGTCCCGGTGATAGTAAAGAAGGCTCCCAAAGCTCGGATAGGAGATCTGGACAAAAAGAAATACCTGATGCCTTCTGATCTCACAGTTGGTCAGTTCTACTTCTTGATCCGGAAGCGAATTCATCTCCGAGCTGAAGATGCCTTGTTTTCTTTGTCAACAATGTCATTCCACCCACCAGTGCCACAATGGGTCAGCTGTTCCAGGAATACCATGAAGAAGACTTCTTTCTATGCATTGCCTACAGTGATGAAAATGTCTACAGTCTGTGAAACTGTGGCCCTTGAGGTGTGGGGGGGCCTCCCATTCTACATAGACAAAGGTGCCCCCCCTTCTTTGGCCTCCCCCTTCAGGCTCAACAACTTCCCTTATTCAAGACCTGCATTACTTCATGTTTGAGGGTTTTCCTCCAGCCCCCCTTACAGATGGGGTGATGGTGAGAATGGCCCCTAGTACCTCCTTTCCCTTCCTTCACCTTTCTCTGTCACCTTCCCTGCTCTGCTTCAGACTTCTTGGTTGTCAGTCTCACATCCAGTGATTGTTTTGGTTTCTGTTCCCTTTCTGAGTACACAAGGGGTCCAAACCCCAACAATCCCTTTCTTAACCTTCTCTTTGGGGATGTATGGAAGGGACTGAAATTGTGGAGGGGGAAGGTAGGAGACACATCAATAAAGAGGAAACCACCAAGGTGAAAAAAAAAATTAAGAAAGGTGTGCATCAAGGCTGTATCCTTTCTCCATACCTATTCAATCTGTATGCTGAGCAAATCATTTGTGAAGCTGCACTTTATGAGAAAGAAATATGCATCAAGACTAGAAAACAACTCATAACAACCATCTTATGCAGATGGTACAACCTTGCTTGCTGAAAGTGAGGAGGACTTAAAGCATTTATTGCAGAAGACCAAAGACAACACCTTCCGTGAGTACATCTCCACATCAATCAAACAAATCCTCACCCATTGGCCAATAGGCAATATCATGATAGATAGAAAATCCATTGAAATTGTCAATGATTTTATCTTACTTGGAACCGCAATCAACATTCTCGGCATCACCTGTCATGAAATCAAAACGCACTGGGAAATTCTGCTTTCAAGTACTTCTCTAAAGTACTGAAGAACAAAACATCAGTTTAAAGACTAAGGTGCACCTGATCCAGGCCATGGTGGTTGTTGCTTGTTGTTGTTGCTGTTATGTGCCGCGCAGTTGCCTGCAACTCATGACAACCCTATGTACAACAGCCCTAAACCCTGCTCTACCCTGTACTAATCTCTGATACACCTACCTCCATTACCCCAATCACTGAATCAATCCACCTTATCGAGGGTCTTCTTCTCTTGCACTGTTCCTCCACCCTCCCAAGCATGATGTCCCTCTCGAAGGACTGATCCTGTCTTGCAATATGTCCAAAGTATGTCAGACAAAGCTTCAGAATCCATGTCTCCAAGAAGTGGCTTCATTTCAGCCTCTCCAGTACTCTATCCAGTACTCTTCTCCAGAACCACAGCTCAAAGGAATCAACTCTCCTTCTAACATCCCTAGTCATTGTCCAGCTTTCTGATGCTTAGCAGGTAATTGCAAAGACCATGGCCTATATCAGGCGCACCTTAGTCTCCAGACTGACATGGTTGCTCTTTTCCATATTATATTGTTCTGCTGTCAGAGACCACAGTATTTTCAATTATATACTATGCATCTGAAACCTGAACAATGACTAAGGCAGACAAAGAAGACTCAATGCCTGTGAGTTGTAGTGTTGGAGAAGAGCACTTAATGTCCTATGGACATTCAAAATACAATTTGGAGAAAGTGCAACCAAAGTGCCTGTTGGAAGCAAGGATGGTGAATGGCTTGGAGCATGTTGTTAGAAGGGATGAGCCTTTGATAAAAGACATCATGCTTGGAAAGGTGGAGGGCCAGTTAAAGAGACAGAAACCCTCAATAAGACAGATTGACACAGTCACTTTCACAATGAGCTCAAGTATATCATAGATGATGGGAATAGCACAGGACACACAAAGTTTTGTACCCATAGCCATAGTGTCACTATGAGTCATAGTAGACTAGATGGCATCCAACAACCACAACAACAATATCTACTTCTGCAGAAGTTGTGCTGCTAAAACAAAGGCCATACCTCTCTTCAAGTTCAAATCCACCAGCAGTTCAAGGGAGAAAGATGATCAATATCAAGTACAATGTGGTGGTTGTGTACGGCCCAGTCGGCACTGCCCATAGCTGACCCTTGGGTGGGTTTTCAGAGACTGTTAATTGTATGGGAGGAGATTGTCCACCTTTCCCCCACTGAGCAGCTGGTGGATTCAAACCATGTGCCTTTGAGAGCACAGCGCAGTTTATTACCACCAGATCACCAGAGCAGTTCCAAATATGAGTGCTGGACAATCTCATTCTTTGCCTTTTACAGCCTCAAAAATCCAATGGCCGGTCTCCTGAGACTGACTTCCAACTCCCTGGCTAATGAGTTTGAGTTTTAAGTGTTTGGGTATCAGTGTCTGTCTGCCATCATAATTATATCTCTTACTTTGTATGGTAACATTACAATCACCTCATTGAATAGGAGTTATCAACGCTATTTTAAGACCCTGGCATAATTTTTGCATTTATTCTTAATTGAATTAAAATATTTATGGGTTGCTTGTTTGCTTTGTTTTGCTTTTCTTTGTTTTAACAGAGAACATGTCCAATCCTTACTTACATTTTGGGATTAAATGTTGTACTTTGTAAGTTTAAGGAAGAGCTTCAGAGACCACTTGCACCCAAGGACCAGGATGTGTCTTATCTGACCCAAGGGAGTTTTTACTGTGCCCCATTCAGACAGGAAAGTCAGTCACTGGTTATCCTGGGAATGGATTTTCCTCTTCACTCTTTCGAGTGTATAATTAAGTCCAGGAAATAAATGGCTGTGCTCTATGGAGCCTTTTGGTAAAGGTACTAAACGCATCTCTTTGGACCCCGATGTCCACAACAGCATTTCTCTTTAAGACAGAGACACTATCTCTGAGAAATAGGAATCTAGCCTTGTATCACTTTTGAGTCGAGACAGTCATGCCTGCAATTTTCTTTTAATGATTTATTAATGCAGTTGGCATCTGACAGTTGGAGTGTTTTGATTTTGCGTGATCTGAATGCCACTTCTGACGCTATTGATGATGATATCTTTCAAGATTGTTTTGAATGTTTATGTCAGCGTGGCAGGGTCTACTTGAATGGGCTTTGTTCATGCTTGTTCAACAGTGACTCTCTTTGCCCAATGAGGATCCTTTTTCGTTTTTCTGAACTGATGGCCGCTGTGGAGTCGATATCGTCCCTTTAGAGTCTCTGTTTCAGATAACTCTGCATTCAGCCTCTCAAGGCAAAGGTAGAATTCCCTAAAGTGGAAGAAATGTGGTAGTGTGGAGACAGGACAATGTGATGGCAGCTTTGGGGCATTATCTCTCAGATACTGAAGTTCTCTGTTCCAAGAGAGGATAATTGTGTTGTGCTGTTATGTGATATTATACACAACATTTTATTGTATTGTGTTTTGATTATGTTTATCAAGTCAACTGCAACTTGCAGTAGCCTTATGTCCAGCAGATTAAGTTTTTCCCTAATTTGTATCATCCTGAAAATCAGCAGCAGGCCTGAGTGTACATTTGCAGCTGTTGTGCAGATTCATCCCAGCAAGGTTTCTACCATCCACATGGCCCTCTAATTCACCAAACGTGCAGTCCGTCATGGCTGAGCTAGCTGGTATTTGAAACACTATTGCCACACTTGCAATATCACAGCAACACGAAAAACAGCACAGTCCTACGAATTAACAGATGGGTAATGGGGAGATAATAGTATTTACCTGAGATGGCATTTATGGAGATTATCAGATGCATTAATTAAGAGGCTATCCACAGCTAAAGAATACAGGACTCTTGGCCTCAATCGAATGTATAACTAAATGTTGCTTTTGTTGTTATTATGTGCCATTGAATAACAACAACTCAAAGTGACCCTATGTACAACAGCTCTGAACCTTGATCTATTCTGTGCCAACCTTAACCGTCTCTGACACAACTACCCGATCACCCCAGTCACTGTGTCACTCCATCTCATTGAGGTTCTACCTCTTCTGTGCTATCCCTCCATTCTCCCAAGCATGATGTCCCTCTCCAAGGACTGGTTCTTCCTTGCAATATGTCCAAAATATGCCAGATGGTGCTTCAGAATCCTTGCTTCCAAGGAGCAGCCTGGTTTCACCCTCTCAAGAATGTACCTGTTTGTTCTCCTAGCAGAACATGGTATATTCAATACTCTTCTCCAGCATGACAGCTCAAAGGCACCAATTTTCCTTCTACCATTCCTAGTCATTGTCCAGCTCTCTGAGGCATAGCATGTAATTGTTAAGACCATGGCCTGGATCAGGTGCATTTTAGTCTCCAGAATGACATCACTGCTCCTCAGTACTCTGGCGAGGTCCCTGACAGCAGACTTTGCAAATGCAATTTGTCTTTTGATTTCCTAGCTGCTGGTGTCAAGAGTGTTGATTGTGGATTCAAGCTGCTAACAAATTCAATCTCTCACTGTCTATCATGATGGTGCAATGGGCCCAATGATGAGAATCTTTGTTTTCTTGATGTTGAGCATCAATCCATACTGAAGGCTGCAGTCTTTGATCTTCTGCAGCAAGTGCTTCAAGTCCCCCTCAGTTTTGGCAAGCAAGGTTTTGTCATCTGTATAACTCAGGTTGTTTATAAGTGTTCCTCCAATCCTGATGCCAGATATCTTCTCAGAGTCCAGCCTCTTGGATAATTTGTTCTGTATACAGCTTGAAAAGGTGTGGAGATAGGACACATTCCTAGTGTACACCCTTTCCGATTTTGAACCATTCAGTGTTTCCTTGCTCTGTTCTGATGACAGCCTCCTGGTCCAAGCACTGGTTTTGCATAAGCACAATCAGAGTCAGCCACAATTTGTTGTGATAACTTAATGTAGGAAGCAAAAGTCAGCTAGGGTGGCATAGTGAGTTAAGTGTTTACTGAATTGTTGATGATCAAAACCTACCAGTCTTCAGGTTTCTCTACCAGTTTAAATCCACCAGTGGTTCTAAGGGTGAAATACGGGAGGTCTCATTCCATACAATTTACATCCTCAGAAAATCAGCTGGAGTATCCACTTTGAGTCAGTTTCAAATCTATGGCAATTAGTTGAATTATCTTAATACAGGAAGCCCTTTGTAATTTATAATAGCCTGTATCATATAACTTTATCCTTTGCTACTCTTTAAATATAACCTTCTAAGGAGAAGGAAGGAATTAAGATTTCTGAAAAAAGCATAATTTGACCTCTGTGCTTTGATGGTATACTGGTAAGATGCTACACAACCAACCCAAAGGCACCTGGGTTGAATCCCCAGCTACTCTGTAGGAGAAAAATGGACAATATTGTCCCACGTGGTTTACAGACTCTGGAAACCCACTGAAGGGTCAGCTCTGCTTAGTTCTGATTCGAGGGCATGCAACAACAACAACACGCCTTCCTCAATATTTTTCTTCTTGCTTAAAATAGGCTTTGTGTCCCACATGCTTTCCCATAACTGTTGTTTTTAGGCCCCATCTGGTCTCCTACTACTCATTGAGACTTCAATAAACAACAGATCAGAGCCTTGCCCCATCACGCATCGTCTTCACAGTATCTCTCTGACACAATCTCATTGTTAAGCAGTTACTGGCTCAGTCTGTTCTGTGGGAAGTAGGTCTCTATTTTGGTGAGTCTCCACTTTTTCCATCGTGAGGTCTTTTTCAGGAGGTCTGAACCCTCCTGACAACATGCCCAAAGGATGAGAGACAAAGTTTAACCATCCTTCTTTCCCCCGAGAATGCTTTGTTGGTTCTTTTGGCAGCTCTTGGGATAGTCAATACCTTCTCAAACACAACAATTCATAGGCTTCATTTCTTTTTTCTGATCTCCCTTATTCATTATCAAGCCTTTCAGATGTGTATGAAGCAATTGAAAATATTTACATCAGACTTAAATCAGGTGCACCTTAGTCTTTAAACTAACATTTTTGCTCTTTAGTATTTTGGAGAGGTCCTTGACAGAATATTTCCCCCATACAACATGTCTTTGTTTATTTGTTTTTTGAGTGTTGCTACCATAAGTGTTAAATGTGGATGCAAGTAAAATGAAATCATTGACAACTTCTATCTTTTCTCTTTCTATCATGATGTTGTTGCCTATTGGTCATTTCATTTTATGGACTTTGAAACGTAGCCCATATAGAAGGTCACCCATAGTCTTTGATCTTTTCATAGTTATTCTTAATAGTCGTTGATGTTCATCAATGTTCAGCCCAAATATTTTATTCTTTTAAAAATCGTAAGATATTATTCAAAATGGGTGACCCTGGAGGATGTTATGCTTTGTGAAATATCTCAGAAACAAAAGGATAAATACTGCATAGTGCCACTGTTATAAAATGGTGCCAACATTGGGGCTGGGAAGACTGAGAAAGATGGGATAAATTATGTATACAGCACTGAAACAGATGAGGGAGAGAACTGTTTAAACGGGATGTATGATTAGGTATTATTGTCATGACAGGAGTCCAGAACAAAGGCTGCATAGTGGAGTGGACTTAGGGGGAGGGATAGTATAACAATGAAAGAATTTTTCTTTTACTTTGCAAAGAGAAGAGTTTCTCTGAAAGGAGGGGTAGGCAGGGAGAAAAGTAAAACAATGAATGAATGGA
>NW_006399753.1:6113827-6136473 GCF_000299155.1 Elephantulus edwardii | reverse complement strand
TCTGTACTCTTAAAACTGACCATTTTGCCTTTTGAAAATATTTTAATTCTTTTACATAGTACTTCTATGCAAGTTTACTAAATTTTACTATTATTATAAATTTACTTTTTACTCAAAGATTAAACTAACAGACACTGTTATTGTATAGTTAGGAACCACTGATCTGGGCAGAGTATATACCAGAGATCTGTCATATCTTCATACCTTCTCAATCTATATGTGGAACAAATCATCTGGGAGCCTGGGCTGTATGAGGAGGAATGTGGCATCAGGATTGGAGGAAGAGTCATCAACAACCTGTGTTATGCAGATGACACAACCTTGCTTGTTGAAACTGAGGAGGACCAAAATCTCTTGATGCAGAAGGTCAAGGACTGCAGTCTTCAATATGAATTGAAGCTCAACATCAAGAAAACAAAGATTCTCACCACCGGGCCAATTGTCAGCATCATGATGGATGGTGAAGAGATTGAGATTGTTGATAGCTTCAGTTAGCTTGGCTCCACAATCAACACACTTGGTACCAGCTGCCAGGAAATTAAAAGATGAATTGCACTGGGAAAATCTTCTGTCAGAACCTCTCCAAAGTACTGAAGAGCAACAATGTCAGTCTGGAGAGTAAGGTGCACTTGATACAGGCCATAGTTTTTGCATTACTTGCTTTGCAGCAGAAAGCTGGACAATGACTAGGTATGATAGAAGGTGAACTGAAGCCTTCGAACTGTGGTGCTGGAGAAGAGGATTGAATATACCATGAACTGCTAAGAGAAAAAGCTGGTTCAACCTAGAGATGGTGAAACCAGGCTGCTCCTTCTATGCAAGGATTCTGAAGCTTCATCTGACATACTTTGGACACGTTGCAAGGAAAGACCAGTCTTTGGAGAGGAGCATAACGCTTGGGAGGGTAGAGGGACAGCCCAAGAGAGAAAGACCCTTGATGAGATGGATTGATCCAGTGACTGTGGTAATGAGGGTAGATGTGTCAAAGAGAATAAGATTGGCATAGGATAGAACAAAGTTTAGGGCTGTTGTACATAGGGTTACTGTGAGTCTCAGGTGACCTAAAGGCACATAACAACAACAACAGTCTATGGTCAACTACTATTTAACAAGGAGACAAAACTTATTAAATGGGGAAATTACAATCTCTTCAACAAATAGTGCTGGCAAAATTGGACTTCTAGCTGCAGAAAGCTGAAGCAGGATCCATATCTCTCACCATTCACACAATAAACTCGAGGTTTATCAGAGACCTAGAGGTAAAATCCAAAACCGTAAAGATCATAACAGACAAAATGGGACCAAGCTCAAAAGGCCTAGCCTATGACATAAAGAGGCTAACAAATATAGCCAGAAACACACAACCAGGTGTGCATAAAATTTATGAATGGGAGCTTCTAACAATTAAATCCCTATGCACATCAAAACCTTTTTTCCAATAGGATGAAAAGAAAACCTACCAAAATTTGTCAATACCATCTCAGATAAGGGTCTCATGATAGAAGTTTATAGAATATTACAGGGCCTCCACAAAAAAAAAAGACTCACAATCCAATTACAAACTGGGTAAAATGCTTTTCACAGAGAAAGACATTTGTATGGCTGACAGACAAATGAAGAAATGCTCAAAATCACTGGCCATAAGGGAAATGCAAATCAAAACCACAGTGAGATATGATCTCACCTCAGTAGCAGCGGCAACGTTTAACAGGACAGCAAGCAATAATTGTTGGACAGGATGTGGAGAGAGAGAGATGCTCATGCACTCACTGTTGGTTGAATTGTAAAATTATACAACCATTCTGGAAGACAGTTTGGTGTTTCCTTAAGAAGCAATACATAGAAATTCCACGTGACTCTGCTATTCCACTGCTAGGAATATACACAAAATAAATTAGAATTGAGTCACAAACTGAGATTAGTACACCAATGTTCATAGCAGCCTTATTGATAATTGCAAGAGCATGGGAACAGTCCAAATGTCCAACCACAAGGGAATGGATTGAGAAATTTAGTACACTCACATGATGGAATACTATGCAACACTCAGGAGCAACAATTTCAAAAATTACTACATAACTTGGGAGAGACTGGAGAGCATTATGCTGAGTTAACTTAGTCTCATAAGGACTAATATTGTATAAGACCATTATTATAAAAATAGAACAATAGCTAGTAAAATGTGTATGGAGATCCAAGGGGAAAGGGGGTGGGAGCAGAGGAGTGATGATGGTCAGGGGGAAATCATAGCATCTCACAACTTGGTGGGTTGGGAGCAGGGTGGTAAAGGAAGTGGGAAAGAGGCACGGGGGATCTGGAAAGACCGAGTAATGGTGAGCATAGTTCAAATGTGATTCAAATATAAATCACAACGTGAATAAAAAACAGTGTGAAACACAATGAACATGAAAGTTGAATGAAAACCAACTTAAAAATCTCCTCATGACCTCTAATGTATCTTCATTCAAAAATGTCACAATTCTGAGAGTTTTCTCTAGATACATCTTAATGTTATAAAATGAATAAAGTATTTCCGCATTTTACTGATTTGCCTCCTAGGAGGACACCTATGACATCATAACTAGCACAATAAATACTGTCAACCAAAATTGTACCTGCACAAAAAATCATGTGGGTCGAAAAGCATTTCAGGATGGGTCAGTTTTAAAATGAAAATAAGTGATAATATTGACGACAAGTGAATAATCTAACGAACATACATCTTCTATTATTACTACCCTCTTCTCTGCTTTACAGTGTATAAAAATGTTCTTCTAAACACCTGGCGTGTGAAAATATGACTCCCGGCTATGGAAATGGCTGCATGTAATTTATTTCAGTTCTCTTTTATTTCTAGTTTATCCTTTAAATTATTTTAAGTGATCAAGCCAATCAATGTCAACACATTGGAAAGGGTGTTTTTTAAAATTCCTAATCAATCACAACATTTTTATCTATGCAAAGTGAGATAATAAGAATAATTAGGTCTTCTGCCTGAAGACTCAAAGCTCTTCTTGACGACTGACAGGAAGGACATTCTGGCTTCTGGCGTCCACCTGGATACTCCAACCCAGATGTCTTGGAGCATCTCCAGGTGAAGGGAAAGTCCAGCCTCTTTTTGTTATAAAACAGTCACATAGACATCATCATTTTTTGTTATTGTTGTTGAGTACCATCGAGTCATCACTGGCTCATAGCTGACCCTCCAGTGAGTTTTCGGAGGCAGTAAATCACATGGCATTGACTGCCCACCTTTCACGTTTACAAGTTATTTTGACAGCAATATGCTCTGCTGCCTCCCTACTTTAATTTCATTAAATGCATGTGCTCACATATAAAAAGTCTAGATAGGCATGATGCAGGAAACTTAGTAATATTTACATCCAATTAGAATTTTATGATCATTAAGACACTAATAGGGAGCTCTGGTGACCTACTGACAGGAAGCTGTGCTGCAATCTTGAAGGTACATGGTTTGAGGGCATCAGGTGCTCCATGGGAGAAGGATGGGCACTCTCCTCCTTTGTATTAACTGCCTCTGAAAACCTGCTGGAGGGTCAGCTATGGGTTGGTTCTGATTCTACAGTACAGACAAGAACAAGACAATTACAGCACAATAATTGCTATGCCAGGCATTAGGGAGCACTAGTGTCCTAGTCCAGGTCTTCTCAATTGCTTGCTGTGTGTGAGAGCTGGGCAATGACTAAGGATGACAGAAGAATCAATGCCTTTGAGCCGTGGTGTTGGAAAAGAGTGTTGAGCATATCATTGACTGTCAAAAGAACAAACAAGTCTGTCGTGGAGAGGGTGAAGCTGGGCTTCTCCTTGGCAGCAAGGATTTTTAAACTCCGTCTCACAAACTTGGGACATGCTGCCAGGAGGCACCAGTCCTTTGAGAAGAACATCATTCTTGGAAGGATGGAAGTACAGCACAGGAGAGAATGACCCTGGATGAGATGATGTGACATAATGACTGGAAATGTGGGCAGGTAGGTCAGAGACAATGAGAGTGGCTCAAGATAGGACAGTGTTCAGAGCTATTGTTCATAGGGTTGCTATAAGGTGAAGTCAGCTTGACAGCACATAACAACAGTATTCTAGTGAATAGAGTTACACTTCTCACCCTGAGGTAGGTGGTTTGAAATCAAGCAGCTGTGCCTCAGAAGAAAGGTGAGACATTGTCTCTCCTGTGGTTTGAAGCCTCCAAAAGGCCCTGGAAGGTGAGCTATGAATCTGTTATGGCAATAAGTGAAGGAGGGAGTGATACCACAGAGGGTTGTAATGAACAACAATTGATTTAAAGACAGTGAGTTTGGGTTTTGGTTTTATTATTCATTTATTCAACACAAATCTCCTGTGTAACCAACTGAGCTTTAGACTGATTTTTGTTCTTTTATCTTTAAAAAAAAATCTCTGCACAACAGTTATCTCCTCTTATTGACTAAATTAAAAATTGTCAGAATATACGTTGAAAATTATACAATTGATACATGATCAACCTAATAGTCAAATTGAATAAATTCAATAAATATTTAAGTTACTACAATTTGATAAGAAATTTTTGTTTTTTTCTTTAAACAAAAATAGTGTTTTATGTTTGGATGCAGCAGGTTAATTTTCAGAAAGAAATGGTCAATGGATCAAACAAGGATGCTGTGTAGCGAGGTTTGACCATCTTAAAGTATTTTTTCTTTTACTCATAATGGCAATGAAGTATCATTGCCTTATTTTGTGGATAGTGATAGTGTGATCTGACATACTTCACCCTCCCATTTTTGTTGTTGTTGTTGGTGTTGTTTTTGTTTTTTATTTTCTTTTATGCTGGTTAATTGACAAAGTTCAAATACTTTGTTTTTCGCACTGGATCTTTCCCATTTCCTTCACCTTCCCATCAAATTTTTGTTTGTTTGTTTCATTGCTTTCTTTCTTTTTTTTCTTTAATTTTTTTATTTTATTTTAATAATTTTAATGAACATTTACAGAGATTTTGGATTTCCATTCATCCATTGTTGCACTTTTCTCCTGGCCCCAACAAATTTTATGACACCCCCTCTCTTGGTCCATTCTTGCCCCTCTGCTTTCACACACCCCCCCCCGCCCTTTAGATCCTCATAGTCATTCTACAATAATGGTTTTGTACATTATTTGTCCTTACGGGTTAGAGTTTGTTCACTTAGCATAATGCTCTCCAGTCCCGCCCAAGTTAGGTAATAATTTACAAAATCATTGTTACTGCGTGCTGCTTAGTATTCCATTGTGTGAATGTACCATAATGTCTCAATCCATGCAATTGTGGTTGAACATCTGGGTTGTTTCCATGTTCTTGTGATGGTGAATAATGCTGCTATGAACGTTGTGTACAAGTTTCCATTTGTGCCTCAGTTCTCATTTTCTCAGGGTGTATTCCAAGCAGTGGAACAGCTGGGTCATATGGAATTTCTATATTCAGCTTTTTTGAGGAAGCACCAATCTGCCTTCCAGAGTGGATGTACCGTTTTACAATCCCACCAACTATGTATAAGAGTTCCTATCTCTCCACATCCTCTCTAACATTTATTACTTGCTGTCCTCTTAAACTTTGCTACTGCTACTGGACTGAGATGATATCTTATTGTAGTTTGGATTTACCTCTCTCTTATTGCCGGTGATTTGGAGCATTTCTTCACCTGTTTGTTGGCCATTTGGATAATTTCCTCTGTGAAAATTGAAGGCCACTGGCTATGGAAGGAGAACAGGTAGGCAAAGACTATGTATATCTATGTTGACAGTGGAACTCCCAAGACTCTGGTCCTCAGCAACCCTCAGAGCTTCGAATTAACTTGCTCTGTAGATCAACTTTCAGACAGCATTTTAAGGTGAACAATAGTACTCATTCCTTAAACAAACAGTAATACAAGAGGAAAAGGGCAGTGTTTGCCCAGGAAGACAGCTCTGAAGGCCAGAAGGAAGAGGCTAAAATACGCGGAGGAGAGAATCACAGTGAGACGAGGGAAGAATGGTGTTACAAGATGGGGACGGTACTTAATATTGTGAAATTAAAATCTGTATTAATTATTGAATGGAAATAATTTTCCTCTCTAAGCTTTCATTCAAAACACAATGAAAAAAAAAACAAAACAGGAGATTATATGGTAGTTGTTTCAATGGAAACCAGACAAGGAATATCAAGAGCTTTAAACTGGATTACAGTGTAGGTAAAATTGTATTGAAGGTAGAAGTGTATGGCCGTTCCTGTGATGGGTATGAGCAGCAAAATGTCCAAGATTTGTTGGAATTTCAGTTACACAGGATAAAGGGGCGTGAGGTTTCAGCAAGAGTGACTCTAAATCTTCAATTGCCATCATTTTAATCAGCAGCCAAACTGATTCTTTCCCGGTGACATTGATTATGAGGAAATAGCTAACACCTAGTGGACCCAGTAAGGAGCTCTGGTGGCTTAGTGGTAAGGAATTGCGCTGTCACTGCAGACATATCCTGTTCAAACACACCAATGGCTTTGTGGAGAAGGAAGGGCAACATCTTCTCATGCAAGACTCTGACCCTGAAACCCTCCAAAGGATCAACTACGGGTTGGTTCTGACTTAAAGGAACACAGCAAGTGCACCCGGTGGTGTTGGTTCAGCAGGGATAATTCAGTACAGCGTTATTATTTTCCACTGGCCAGAATTCCAAACCAATGAAAGCATGGGAAGTTCAATCACTTGCAAACTCAAGAGCTCCCCGCACAAAAGAGTACTCATCTGATGTTCTGAGCTGTCCGCATGTTTCATTAACTATGAAACAGTTGCGTTTTTAAAACATCTTCATTAAGATAAGTCAAGGTGCTAATGCACCATAATGCAGATTGGGAGGATAATTTGCAGGTCCCCAGGAGAGAAGACAGCATTTGCATGGGGTGCTGATTTGGCCCAGTGCCAAGGCATACTTCAGCAAGGGCGCCGCGAGCGTTTCTCCTGGAAACCATATTTTCTGCGTTGACTATCTGGCAGTTTTGGATTGCCTCGGGCTGATAATTGGCAACCGAGCTGTTAGAACAGATGGCGCTTATTTATTTATTTTCAAAAGGAAAGGGGGAGGGGTGCACGATGCATGTTGCAAATCGGGAAGTCCATTTTTAGTTATAGAACAGAAAAATAAAGGAGAAAAGAAACCGATTTTAAGCAGTTCCAGATGTTACATGCTTTTTTATCTGCAAAGTCATATCCAAAAGGAGAGTATCATTTAAAAAGAAAAAAAAATAAATAAAAATGTAGAGAAGGGGGAAGATCTACAAAATAATGTTTGGTTAGATTACTTGGCTAGAGTGTGTGTTTACAGAGAATATAGCTATTTTTTAAGGACAGAGGGAAAAGTGCACACCATTTACATATGAATAATCACTTTCATACTGTATCTGCTTGAAATGAACAGAACAGCTTTAGCTGCTAAAAAACCCAGTGTTGTGTCTTAATCACAGAGCCCTCTCCAGCCCACCTTGCTCGTTTCAGGAACCATCTGCGAGGTTCCATTGCGTTGAGCTTTCCTCAGCTGTTTTCTTTTGTCCAAAGCAAGCCTTTAATTAGCATTCATTAATAGCGTGCCAAGAGCGTTGCATCAGCCTCTCAGCTCCCTTCAGAAGCTGAAAGGACAAAGGGAAATGATGATTCTTGCGCTAAGTTGTGTCTGTACTGAAACCAGATGCGAAGTGTTTCCACACCTTAAATTCTAACGGATCCAGTCGCCTCTGGAGTTTTCTGAAGTTTTGAAGTTTTAATACCATCAGGAATCCATGGTTAAGTGCTTAGCTTAACCTAAAGGTTGATGGTTTGAACAAGGACTTTGAACTGATCCATTCAGGGTCAACCCTCTGAATAGTATTTGTCTTTCCATCCTAGATATACTGAATGAAACCTTACACTGTCCCAAGATTCCCAGGTGATTCTTATGAACACTTGACAATCACTTGAAGTTCTATGAGAATCAGCGGGTTATCGTTAAGAATCACCTGTAACATATTCTTAACTGTGAGAATCTTGCTAACACATCCCTTCTGATTCAGTGCATCTGGGATGGGATTTCAATTTCTCAGATCAAACTGGAATGAACCTGTTTGAATTTCCGGTTTGAACCCACCTATAGGCTCTTCAGGGAGCTCTGGTGACCTAGGTGTAAGGAGTTGTGCTGCCCACGCAGAGACAGAGGCTCAAACCCACCAGTGCCCCATGGATGAAAGGTGGGCAGTCTCTTGCTGTGTAATTAGTTTCTGAAAACCCCCTGGAGCGGTGGTTATGAGTCGGTTCTGACCTGACATCACACAGCAACACCACAAGCATGAACTGGCAATTGGCTCCTGTGATGACTGCGGCTGAGGAAACCTCAGAAGTAGTTGTGCCCTGGGCCGGAGGATCCAGAGGAGTCAAGACTGACTACTGACCGACCTTAGGAGAGGCGGTCAGCCCTGCCTACTACAGTGAACGGCGGGGACGGTGACTGAGTCTTCCCAGCGGAGGGGTTCAGGTAGGTCACCAGCCGTTCTGTCATGCTTTAGGGCAGAAGGTTTCAGGCTTTCATTGAGGGTCTTCATCAGGACTCTGATTTCCTAATTTACTAGCCATATGATTCAGGAAAAGTTATGAATCCTTTCTTGATTCGTATTATAATTACTTACAAATGCTGTCTGGGCCTGGGCTGGAGGCTAATCTGGCCCCTCTTCTTGAAGAACTGATTCGACCTTCTCTTCAACCACAACCCACAAGAAAATGTGTGTTCCCAGCCATCACTGTAGCCACCTACTCACTCTGGAGCCCGGGTCTTGCCACAAGGGCAACCTCGGGGTCCTGGAGTCTGTAGAATGATTGAGAATATTCAGTCTTCAGTGATGATTTTGCTCCCACATCCAGGTAATGACCCTGCTTGCCATAGTAAGCAGATCCTACAGCTGTGGCTTATTTCTACCTCGTCTGCAGGGACAAGGCCTGAGTGTCCATGCTGTGTCCTCCCCAAGGAAGGGTCAGGCTAATGGAAACCTGAGAGCTTTCATGGTCTTTCTTTTCTAGTCTCAGACGTTCCCATATGTCATCGAAAATATTAAGCCATAGTTTCAGGTGTTATCTTTGTCAGGAAAAATAATAAGTGGGTTTATAGAGTGGTTATATTGCTCAGATTAGAATATCGCTATGAAAGCCATTCACAAATGGGAGACAATGCTTCGTCTTCCTCGCTTTGCTCTGTAGATGTGTGGACTCTTACCTATCAACTGTATCAGACTACAAATTACCACACCTGCTGCTGTTGTTTTTGTCTTCCATAGCTGACCCTCCAGTGGGCTTTCAGAGACTGTCCAATTGCCCTGGTAGAAATTGCCCATCCTTCTCCTGCAGAGCGGTTGGTGGATTGAAACCATGTGCCTTTGGTACTGCAATGTAGCTTTTTAACAGAGAATGTGTTCCTATTACTATTATAAGGCATTTCCTTGGGAGCTTTTGAGAATTGGATTGTACTATAAGCATAAATTGCTTCCTTTGCATCTGAAAGCTGAACAATGAATAAGGATGACGGGGGCTGGGGGTGGGTGGGTGGAAATCCCCAATTATCTTTGAATTGTGGTGCTGGGGAGTACTGATTAGTCCATAGACTGTCAAAAGAGCTGACAAGTCTGCCTTGGACAAAGTGCAACCTGGGAGCTCCGTAGGGTCAAGGATAATGAGACTTTGTCTTATATGCATTAGGTGTGTTGTCAGGAGGGGCTAAGCCTAGGAAAAAGACATGTCGCGAAAGGTGGATGTTCAGAGAAAGAGCAGAAGGGCCTCAAGGAGTTGGAATGACAGTGACTGTATCAACGGGCTTGAGCCTCTGGGAGATCAGAGGACGGAGCTGGAGGGTGAGGTCCTGATCTGTTGTTTAAAATGTTGCTACAAGTGTAGTTGCCTTGACTGCACCTAACAACACCGCTACCACAGGAGCAGACCCAGCTAGAGAAAGGAGGAGATGCCCAGCACAATGCCTGACATTTGAGAGACGAAGGCTGCTACCATCTTGGTCTTCTTTCTCCAGGCATATTAGTCTTCTCCATGCTCATAGATATAAACCAACATAAATAAAATTACATCGATATTGTTAGGTGCCATCCAGTTGGCCCCAACTCATAGCTCACCCTCCGGCACATTTTCAGAGGCTGGAAAAGACACAGAAGGAGTTTGTCCATCTTTCCCCTCAAAGCAGCTGGAGAATTGATGTCTCATGTGTTTGGGTTGGCAGCACAATTCCTTACAACTGGGCCATGAGATACAAAATTACAAAATATCTTTATTTTTTTATTGAATGCTTTTGTTTACTTGGTTGTTTCTGTTATTGTTTTATCTTCTAGACCCCGTTCTAGGGACTGTTGTGGTGTTAAGTGCTATCAAGTTGCTTGCGACTCACAGCAACCTTATGTACAACAACCTTATGCATGAACCTTGCTCTATCTTGAGCCAATTTCATTGTCACCCTCATTACCCCACTCATTGAGTCAGTCCATCCCATCCATGGTCTTCCTCTCTGTCCTCCACCCTCCCCACATGATGTCCCTCTCCAAGGACCGGTCCCTCCCTGAAACATGCTCTGAGTGTGTCAGACGGAGCGTCAGAATTCTTGCCTCCAAGAAGCAGCATAGTTTCAACCCCTCCAGCATGTACCCACTTGTTCTCCTAGCAGTCCATGGTATATTCATTACTCTTCTCCAGCGTCACAGCTCAAAGGCATCGATTATCCTTCTATCATCTCTAGTCATCGTACAGCTTTCTGATGCATAGTATGTAATTGCAAAGACCTTGACCTGAACAGGCACACTTTAGTCTCTAGACTGACATTGCTGCTCTTCAGTACTCTGGAGAGGTTCCTAACAGCAGATTTTCCCAAGGTTTTTTTATTTCTTGGCTTCTGGTACCAAGAGTGTTGATTGTAGAGCCAAGCAGACTGAAGCTGTTAACAGTCTCAGTCTCTTCACCATCTATCATGATGCTGCCAATCGGCCTAATGGTCAGAATCTTTGTTTACTTGATGTGAGTTTCAATTGATATTGAAGGCTGCAGTACTTAACCTTCCATAGCAGGTGCCTCAGTTGTCCTCAGTTTCAAAAAGCAGGGTTATGTCATCTGCATATGGTAGGTTGTTGAGTCTTCCTCCAATCTGGTGCCAGGTTCCTCCTCATAGAGCCCAGCCTCCTGGTCTAGGTATAGGGAACAGAGCAATTAAAAAAACAAATAATTCTTCCTTTGAACACAGAGGATAGAGGCAATGCACATGACTGTACAAAGTATATTACCATTTAAATAAGAAATCTATTCTTTCTCTGTGCCTAAAATGAAATTCTACATTACAAAACTCTAGAAACCAGGATAGCACAGAAAAAGTTTCCTTAGATAAGAAAATGATGGGAAAATGAAGTGGTAATTACAGTTTCTCTTTGCTGATCTGGAAAATAATGTAACCCGTGAATGCTAGCGCATGGATAATTTTTATTTCCTCACTGATTTATGAGATGGACTTTGTGTTAAATGATAGCTTCTATTGGCTCTCTGATAATAATGGGGGAAGGAATTCTGCAACTATCAAAATCATAAAACCAAATGTATTATGAATATATACATTTGATACAAAGCTAACTGCATCTTCCTCTTGTAGTGATATTATGACTAGAATTGTGAAACATGGAAACCTAAAAACTATAGCCACTTCAGCTGTAATAGAAGAAGATAACAATGTCACATTCTTACATAATATCATCACTATCCATCACATAAACCACACACACACACACACACACACGCACATTCTCTCTCTTTTTATTTTTTTCTTTTTATTTCAATGAACATCTACCGAGATTTCTGGAATTCCATTCATTCATTGTTGCACTTTTCTCCCCCCACACCCCCGTTTGCTCCTCTCCTCGAAAAGCAAAAGAAAAACTCCTTCATTGGTACACAATATCCCCTGCACACACCCCGAACCCTACCCACACCTCAAATATAATCCACTCTGCAACCCTCATTCTGTACTCTTATGATAAACATAATGCCCTAAAACAATACTTTTAAACTATTCTCTCCCTCATAGACTTCAATGAAGTAAACATAATTTATCCAGTTTTTCATAGTCTTACCCGCACCCCGATGTCAGCCTCATTTTACAACAGTGGCATCATATAGCATTTGTCCCTTTGTGACTGAGATATTTCACTCAGCATCATGTCCTCCAGGGTCACCCATATTCCATGAGTTCCTTGATTTTCAATGCAGCGTAGTATTCCCTTGTGACTCTCACACACTCTTACACACTTTTACATAGAACACAGATCACAACATAAGAAACTTTGTTTTAATTTGTTATATTTTAACCTGTGGGGAAAACCCTATGTGTTTGCTGTCTTTTAACTGTGAATAAATCCTGTGTGTGTGTGTTTGAGAGAGAGAGTGAGCGCTCGAGGGTGCGCGAGAGAGATGTGATAGTATGTCAGAATGGGAAAACCTTTTCTCTGATATTTTCCCTTTGCAGAATGGATATTATAAGTGTAGTTTGTGACCAGAAAAAGAAAAGGGTGTAAATAGCTCATTAGAAATCAAATGCATGAGCCCAAGACTATGGAAGGAGACGCCCTCAGAGTGGAGTTTAAGCACCAGCCACAAGTGGAATAGCAACTGTAATATAGAAATATAAGTAAATCTTAGATTGGAAGGGGCTAGTCAGTGAAGGAGCAGACCAAGAAGCGTGGCAAACCAGACGTCAACGTCCTCCTCCACTGAGTCAGTTCCGATTTTCTGATACCTTCCATTGGCTCTCTGAAACTGTAAATCTTTCTGGGAGGAAATACATTTTTATCCTTCAAAGCAGCTGATGGATTTGAACCACTAACCTTTGAGTCAGTTACAAGTTAGTCACTGTGAAAACTAGGCTTCTATCAATAAATCCTGTTGTTGTTCCTGTTACTGTTATAAACCGTTGAGTTGCCTGTGACTCATAGTGACCCTATGTACCCTAGCTCTGAAGCTCTGAACCCTGTCCTATTCTGAGCCAATCTCATTGTCTCCAACAAACCTGATCTAATTTCTCCAGACACTGAATCAATCCATGTTATTCCGGGTCTTCCTTTCCTGGGCTGTCCCTCCACACTTCCAAGCATGATATTTTTCTCTAAAGACTGGTCCCTTCTGGCCATGTGCCCAAAGTAAGTGAGACAGAACTTCAAAATCCTTACCTCCAGTGAGCAGCCTGGTTTTACTCTTTCCAGGACAGACTTATTTGTTCTCTTGATAGTCCACTGTGTGTTCAAGACTCTTCTCCAGCACCACAACTCAAAGACATCAGTCTTTCTTTTATCATCCTTGGTGGTTGTTCTCCTCTCAGATTCATAGCAAGTAATTGATAAAACTATGGCCTGAATCAGATTCACCTTAGTTTCCAGACTGCCTTCATAGCTCTTCAGTACTCTAGAGAGGTCCTTGACAGCTGACTTTCTCGATGTAATCTGTCTTTTGATTTCCTGACTGTTGGTGCCAAGATTGTGGAACCAAACAAGCTGAAGTTATTAACAATTTCATTCTCTTCTCTATCATGAAGTTATCAATTGGCCCAGTGAAGTGAATCTTTGTTTTCTTGAGATTGAACTTCAATCCACATTGAAGACTATAGTCCTTGTCCTTCTGCAGCAAACCCTCATGTCCTCCTCAATTTCAGCAAGCAAGGTTATGTCATCTGCATAATACATATTGGTGATGAATCTTCCTCCAATCCTAATGTCACATTCCTCTTCATAAAATCCAGCCTCTTGAATGATTTGTTCTGCATATAGACTGAGGTATGGAGATAGGATAGATGCCTGATGCACACCTTTCCCGATTCTGAACCATGCAGTGTTTTCCTGCTCTGTTCTGAGAACTGGTTCCTGATACAAGTATAGGTTTTACATGAGCACAATTAAGTGTTCTGGGATCTCCATTCTCCTCAAGGTTAACCACAATTTCTTGTGATCCACATGGTCAAATGCTATTGGTAATTCTTTCTTCTCTTCTCCTTCCCACCCTTTTCTTCCCTCCCCGTTCTCTCCTCCCCTCCCAAGTGGCTGGACTTATCCCCCGCCCGTGTGTGTGTGTGTGTGTGTGTGTGTGTGTGTGTGTTGGAGTGGGGATGTATTTGTATCTTCCTTTCAGATATAATAATCCATTCTTCTAAAGGAACAAAAAAACCCCCACCTCTTTAGTTATTTCGAACGCTCAGGGTGAAAAAAGTAGTTTATCAAATGGTTGAAAATCCACTCATTTCGGTACTGAAACTTGTTATCTCATAACTTTTGTATTAGATTTTGTTTTCCGCATTCACAGAGGCTGCAACTGTTTCTGCTTTCTTTTGTAAGTGGCCACCAAATCCATTTCGCTGTTAATGGCTTTGCATTTCCTTGAGGGATTCATAAAGCCCCCTTATTTGTCTAGGTGGCCCAGCCCCATTACCACAAATTTCTCCACCTCTTTCTGCTGATTCCATTTCTGACCAGCCATTCCTTTCTGGGACACCCTTCTGGACTCCAGCACCTGAGCTTATTAAGTTTGTGGAAGGACGTTCTCCTGGAGGACTTCAGGGTAACTGAAGTAAAAGCCATACCTCTTCAAATATAGATTTACATAAAACTCCCCTGGATCCTTTTCAGAGAGGCTGAGCAGAGTGGAGGTGATTGAGTAAAAGGGCCTGCAGAAAGATTACTCTTTTTTACCATACAGACAGAGCCTTGAAAATTTGATTTTCTGTCTCCTTGTACCAACAGTACCACAGTCAAGAAGGCAAAGTAGCCTTGGGATAAAGATAAAGATAAATCCTCTTCTTTTCGAACCCTTTACTTAACTTGCCCTAAGTCTCTGAAAGTCTGTGCCCTCTCTTAGCTCTGCCTCATCAAGGAAAACACAAAGTGAGATTGATCTTAATGGAGAATCTTTCTCACTGTAGTTGTATCCTGAAATAGAAGCCTTGAGGATCGCACATACCTCCCAAATAAAACGTAAACAAATAGAAGGAGCAATGATGGGGGTGATGTCTGCAGGACAGCTGGTAGAGCGGGGATGATGGCTCCGCGAAGAGCGGTCAGGTGTGTGCAGGATCCAGCCAAATCTTTTCAACATTAGTAAGAATTATGGGCTAGCCAGATTGAAAGAACATAACCTGATTTTAAAATACAATCAGACGATAAACAGATAAATTATGTCCCACTAAAGAGATTGCAAAGGTAAGATATATATGGCTTTAAGAATTAGATTATATATAAATAGAATCCAAGGGATAAAAACTCTAAATCAAAAGGGAAATCAGACTTGTTGCTGTGGAGGTGATTTCCTCCTACGGTGATCTGATGTATGAAGTGAAGCTGTAAGACCCCCGACACAGGACATGGCCTTAGAGAGGAGTTCCAAACTGTACTTACTAAGAGAGTGAGAAGAAAGGAAAGAAAAGTAATTTCTAACATCTACAGTTCTAATACTCATATTGTTAATATTTTCGTTTAAGTTTGGAAATAGCCTGAAGTTAGTTGACATTTTAATCACTTATAAATTAGTAGCATTTGGTATATTAGAACATCGCTTGACATAATGGAGTACCTAACAGATCAAAATCATTTCCATTTAAAACGGAGAATTGAAAATTTTATTTTCATTTGAGATTTTTAGTTTAATGGTCTAAGAAAGTTTCACTATTGCTATGAAAACATTATCCTGCAATTTTAACTTGTTAAACTTAGGAGAGTTGGTTAAGTGCTAAGCTTATTATTATAAAATGGAAAGAATTTTAAATAAAATTAATATATTAACCATCAATACATTTTAAAATGTATAATGGACTTATTTGAGTTGGAAAGGTTGACTTAATTTTATTAATGTTTTCTATACTTATATATAGAAAATGAGATGATTTGTAAGTTTAACTTGAAAGTACAGAGTTTTTATTTTGCCATACTAATGCACCGAATATTAGTTTTTAAAATTAAAATGACCTTTCAATTTTCTTTTGCTGCATAAAATCTACTCTTAAATATATCAAAAACACATACTGATGATGAACATTCAGGGATTAGTAGAAATATATTTTTTCCAGTTTTATGATATTAGAAGAAAAACTGGCATTTATTATGTAAAAAAAACCCAGTGGTGTAAAATATTAGTAATCCAGATGGTTTATCCTGTGGCACTCCTTTATCTCCTCTTTGACTCTCAAATTAAGGGATATATTTGCCTCAGTTCTTTGCGAAATATTAGGTTATAATAAGAACCATTTCCTTAAGTATATAGCCTTCAGTAAAAATGATGTTTAAAAATAAAGAAAACACAATTTCTTACTACCGTATCAGTAAACAATATCATGATAAACAAAGCACACACTGGAGTTGTGAAGGTTTTATTTTACTTAGATCCAACACCAATGCCCTTGGAAGCAGCAGTTAAACAAATCAAATGGCATCTCAGGTTGGACATATATGCAGTGAAAAACATCTTTTTTTTAAAAAAAGACATTTTTAAAGTGCTCAACGAGCAAGGAAGTTACTTTGGGGACTAAGGTGTACCTAGTCCACAAGATGGTATTTTATTGTCATATGCATGTGAAATTTGAACAATAAATAAGGAAGATGGAAAAAGAAGTGATGCCCTCACATTGAGGTGTTGGTGAAGAGTAGTAGCACATGTCTCATGGACTACCAGAAGAACAAACGCATCTGTCTTGGAAGAAAGGGCACCATAACGTTCCTTGCAAGTGAGGAGAGTGAGGATGGGCTTTATCTCAAATACTTTAAACATGTTATTAGGAGGAGTTAAGCCTTAGGAAAAGAAATTATTCCTTTTTTTTAACAAAATTTGTATTTTATACTAGTTTGCTTAAAAAGTTTGTAAACATTGTTTTTCACACCTGGTCTTATTAATTTCCTTTTTCCACCCCTCCCTCTACCCATCAACTTGTGTGATGCTATGATTACCCCCCCTGCCCATCCTCACCCCTCTGCTCCTACCCTCTCCACCTTGGATCTGCATAAACGTTTTACTAGCTATTTTTCAATTTCTATAATCACTGTCGTATACAGTTTTTGTCCTTATTGGACTGTGTTAGTTCACTCAGCATAATGCTCTCCAGTCCTTCCCAAATTAGATAGTGATTTTCAAAATCATTGCTCCTGTGTGCTGCATAGTATTCCACTGTGTGAATGTACTACAAATTCTCTATCCATTTGATTGTGGTTGAACATTTGGACTGTTTCCATGTTCTTATGATAGTGAACAACACTGCTGTGAACATTGTTGTACAAATATTCATTTGTGCTTCAGTTCTAATTTTCTCGAGGTATATTCCAAGCAGTGGAATAGCTGGATCATACAGAATTTCTATGTTCAGCTTTTTAAGGAAATGCCAAACTGCCTTCCAGTGGGGTTGTACCATTTAACAAACCCACCAATAACATATAAGTGTTTCTGTCTCTCTATGAGTTCCTATCTCTCCACATATTCCCTAACATTTATTACTTCCTGTCCTGTTAAACTTTGCCCCTGCTACTGGGATGAGATGGTTTGGATTTGCATCTCTCTTAGTGCCAGTGATTTTGAGCATTTCTTCATATGTCTGCTGGCCATCTGAATATCTTCCTCTGTGAAAAGTCTTTCCATGTCTTTTGCCTATTTTTGTAATTGTGTTATTAGTCTTTTTCTTGTGGAGGCCTTACAGAATTCTGTAAACTTTTGATATGAGACTTCTGTCTGAAAAGGTATTGCCAAATGATTTTTCCTAGTCAGTAGGTTTTCTTTTCACTCTGTTGGAAAATGTTTTTAACGCACATAGAGATTTAATCTTTAAGAGGTCCCATTCATCAATTTTATCCTCTTCAGATTGTGTGTTTCTGGCTATATTTGGCATTCTCTTTATACCATATATCTGGCCATCTAAGCTTGATGCCAGTTTGTCTCTTATGAACTTTATGGTTTGGGGGCTCTCCTCCCAGGTCTCTGAACCACCTTGAGTTGATTTTTATTTATGGTGTGAGACATGGATCCTGTTTCAGCTTTCTGCAGATAGCGGTCCAGTTTTGCCAGCACCATTTGTTGAAGAGGTAAAAGGCATCATTCTCAGCAGAGTGGCAGGTCAGGGTCAATGATGAAAATCAACGGCGTGTTGACCCAGGGCAGTACCAATACACTCAAGCAGTGCAGCTGTTGCAAGGCTGACCTAGATCAGGTAGTGTTTCCTGCTTTTGTGCATCAGGTCACTGTGGGTCGGAGCTGGCTGGCTGGCCGGCCGGCCCTCACAAGAGCGTGAGGAAGAATTCAGAACTGACTGAGCAGCATCACGTTCCTTTCTGTTTGTATTGTGTAACCAGAACAAAGAAACTTAATCCAATATCCAGCCATTGTTTTAATATGTAAACATCCCAAACAAGCAAGTTGAAGCTTTCAGTGTAAATTTTTTATTAAGTTGATGGCTAGGGATGGTAAAGGAGAATTGATGCCTTTGAGCTGTGGTGCTGGAAAAGAGTATTGACTATACCCTCGACTTCTAGGAGAACAAACGAGTTTGTCTGGGAGAGGGTGAAGCCGGGCTTCTTCATGGAGGCAAGGATTCTGAGGCTCTGTCTCACATATTTCAGGCATGTTTCAATGAGGGACCAGTCCTTGCAGAGCGACATCATGCTTTGGAGGGTGGAGGGGACCGTGCAAGAAAGGAAGATCCTCGATGAAATAGATTGATTCAGTAACTGGGGTCATGAGTGTAGGTGTGTCAGAGACAGTGAGATTGGTACAGGATAGAGCAGGTTTCAAGGCTATTGTACATACGGTCACTGCGAGTCACATGCAATTCGACGGCACATAACAACAACAGTGATAATGGGAAAGTCAAAAGGAATATGTATGTTCTTGGTCTTCCGAAAGCTTGGTGTCAGCACCGTGCTTGAGAGCTTAAAGTACAGGACAGCAGAGTCCACAGACTGGCCGGAACTACCATTGCGCTGCATTTTGAGCCTGGCCGCGAGTTCACATCCATCTTAACACATTCTTATGTCTTGTTTCTGAGCTTTCACGTCCATCCTTATGGCAAAATTCCTCTACCAAGTCCGCAGGATCAGAAAGGACTAGACTATTGCAGGACAACAAAGCTCTTAACACCAGGGCTATTTCTCTTCTGATTCACATAGTCCCCTTGTATAAAAATCCTAGAAGTTTGCACATTTTGTTGTAATTCTCATTCCTGTAACCCTAACTCATTGCCATTCAGTGGAAACTGACTCGTAACTGCCCCTTCCATTGAGTGTCTGACGTCATCAATCACAAGGGAGAAGAGTGTCGATCTTTCTCCTGCATATCTTTCTTTGGTCTCTTGTTTTTGTCCAGTTTAAATTCACTCCTGGACGACCCTCCAGAGGGTTTTCAGGGGCTGTAAATCCTATAGGAAAAAGCCCATCTTTCTAAAAAAAAAAGCAGCTGGTGGATTTGAACTTCCTATCTTTGGGAAGGCAGTACAACTTCTTACTGTCTAGGCTACCAGAGTTCCCATGCATACTAAAACTTAGCAGCTTTGATAAAACCTGCAGATAGATCAGTTTAACACTGTTGACCAAAGAAGTCTTTTATATACATTCAGTGTGTGTGACTGCTTTCAGCAGTTTGTAAGAAGACTTATAATACTGTCAAGTCCAACAACTTAGGGTCTCATCACAAACTCTCTTTTTTCTCCTTTTTCCCCACTTTGCTTTCTGTCCCTTCATACAACTAGCTAAATAAAAACCAATTTTTTTTTTTACTATTTGTAACCACAGTGAAAATTTTTCCCCCCTTGAAATAGTTCATACTGGAAGATCAGGGGTAGAAATTTGGATTGAACCAGGGTAGAACAGAACAGGACACAAACATGTGCTGTATTCCGTTGTAGAGATTTCTGTCAACTTCACAATCTGGTGTGCTTTCCCATACAGTAGTGTAAGTATTCCAACAAAATCCAGGTCTACTAAGGATAACATACACCATTTTAATAGAGATAGGTTTAATATGCGACATCGTTTTCTCAAGGTGAATTCATTGTTGGGTTTGGCTGTTTGGTTTCTTTTATAATGCACATGCAGCTCATGAACAGCCCGGGACCATGCCTAGACTCTGTTTCAAAGATGATATATATTTAAACTCTCTCTGAGTTTAAATTTGTTCCTAAATTCCTGCCACAGACACCCTCACACTTCAGCCATATCAGATTTCTCACTTTCCCCCCCCAAATACCAAATTCTTTCCTTCCAGGCCCTCCTCTGCAGCTGTGTTTTTGCTTAGAATTGCTTTCCCCTCAGATGTAACATAGCTTATCCTCAGACATCCTGTGTCATCACTGTTAAGGGATAGACTTTACCTGTGCTCTCTCACTCTCACAAAAGAAGGCTGGAAGCTGGGCCTCCAGGGGAAACAGGAAAGGAGCAGAAGACATTTGTGCCAAGGAATGGAACAAGCCGTACCTACCCATAGTGCATCTTGCAAGAACCAAAAGGGAGCTGCACCAGGAAGTAATCCCCTTGCAGAAATCCAGAGGAAGCAAGCCACAAACCAATCCCACAAGGTTCTGCGTGGAGTTAGGTCTGACCAGTGTCAGGAGACCTAGAGCAGATAAAGGCAGCGCCCTGTCCAGGGGTTCCTAGCTCCTTTTGTCTGCTGGCACCATGACAAGAAGTTGGCATCCACACTTGTCTTTCCAGAGGACTAGGCCCCTTTGCTTTGTTTTTCACTGTAACAATTTCCCACAGCCTACCTTTACCTTACACCCACCATGCTTCTGTTTTATGCCTCTAATAATCCTTTCTGGTTTGCTAAATTGCCAATCTGTGTGTGTGTGTGCACGCGTGCGTGTGTGTGCACGTGTTCACCAATTTAAAGTCTCCTGGACCCACCCCATTTCTTGAAGGTACTAACTTCTCGATGAGTTGTGAAGAGCTTTTGAGAACTCTGATTTTTTTTTTTTTAAGATTTTTCAATCATTACCATAAAATCCAGTTGCTGCTGAATGGAGTTCATGTTCCAGTGACCTTCTGGGTGTCAGAGTACAAGTGTGTTCCCAAGGATTTTCAAGGATTATTTTTAAAAATGTTTTTGTTTTGTTTTTGTAAGTAGAATGCCAGGCATTTCTTAGGAGACACCTCTTGTGAACTTGACCCTCTGGTCTATTGGTTTGGAGTCAAATAAGTTGACCATTTGTACTATACAAAACTCTGTCACGGTTCCATGTGGTACTATTGCTTTTGTGTCCCGCCCTCAAATTTTCTTACCTTTCAGTTTGCTGGGCTGTTAGATATACTTCTGAGTTTACTAGCTGCTTCTTTTCATGAGGACAATAAGCCTGAAAGGTCTGCAGATCAGATTCGATCCACCAGCAACTCTGAGGAACAAAGATGGGCTGTCTCCTTTCATACAGACTTAACACCTCATGTTCCCTGGAGTTGACAGAGGGTTTGGTTTTTTTTATGTACTATCTGAGAAAATGTGTACCACTTACTAAATAAATTGCCGTGTGTTGCAGCTGGCTGGTAAATGACAACTGACATTGGCTCTAGGACTTACCTCACTCTTCCTCCCCAGAGTCAGATCTGCTCCTTCCTATCCTTTCTCCCTGTAGAATGTGCTTCCAAAGCCTATGCCTAAGTGAAATGTTCAGGCTTTACCAGAAGTTTTCTCTACTTTCCTACCCCCACCCCTCTCCAACAGGCAGGCAAGATAAGAGATCCTATTACTACATTTAGTAGCTTTTACCAGGGCAGTTCAGAGAGGTTAGGAGATGGTTCAAGGTCACATAGTGTTATCAGTGCACAGCCGACTCTGAGCCAGGTCTCTGCTTTCTCGGTTGATGGATGGTGTTGAGTCTCCACCATGCTGCTCCTGCCTCCTGGAGACTGATTCCGTTTAAACAACAAAGCTTGGCAAGCGATGCTTCCCCTGGTGCTGTCACCGCTCTTGAATCTACATCATGATCACTGATCTTTTCACAGGAATATCATCAGTCCTCTTTAATAAGCAGTGCCCATGATCTGAGCAGATGGTCAGGTCCAGGACAGTGGAAATTCCTTGTCAGTGACCAGTGTGGGCAAGAGATTGTCAAACACTGTTAGCAGACAGGTTTCCTATTCCACAGCTCTTGTGCATAAAGAAACCCCAAAACCAAAACAGTCTTTTAAGCAAGATCTCGTTTTTCTTTTCTCTCTTCAATCCTTCAAGGAAGGAAAACTGGAGAGAAAGATGTGCATCTTACAGGTGTTGAGGCTGAAATTTAGAGCCGGGTGAGGACTGGGCCATGTGGGCACGTGACTAAGACGAACTGACGGGTGACTAAATAATCAAGTTATTTCATAGTTGGTTTCAACATGGGATGGAAGGAAAGACATGATATCGCTGTTTTCACAACCCAAAGAATTTTCGAGAGAACATGAAATCTAATGGGTCAGGCACAGAAGGAAAGGTGCCTTCCTGTGGGGAGTCATCCAAAGAGAAGGTAAGCAATATCATACGCAGCATGCAGTTTGCGCAATGCTTCTTTTCTTCCAGACTCTACCAACGTCATCACATGTATTAATGACTGATACGGTATCAATGTTGTTGTTGTTGTTGTTACGTGCCGTCGAGTCGTTTCCGACTCATAGCGACCCT
>NW_006399753.1:6108012-6112162 GCF_000299155.1 Elephantulus edwardii | reverse complement strand
AGTATTTTGCTTTGTCATTCCGAGCAGCCTTTTGGAATCTTCTGTTCAGCTCTTTAGTATCTTGAATTCTTCCTTGTGCTTTGTGTTAGATACAAAATAATGGTGACCAGTAGTGAAACCCAAAACCCAGGGAAGCAGAGCCTGGTTTGTCATCTGCGGAGGGTAACGAGCACATTGCTGGTATCCTTAGGCCGGCACTGCAGGCTTAGTTGAAGCTGTACTGGTCTCACTGCCTCTTCAAAACCTGGGAGAAAAGCTGTACATTGTGTTCCAGACACATGAGAAGGGAAAAAAAACCAGACTGATGGGAAGATGTGAATTCTGGGTTTTGTTTCTTTCTTTTTTAAAAAAAAAATCTTAATACAAGGGGAAAAAAATCAGAAGTTGAGGAAAACTCTTACTGGGAAGGAATCTTGTAGTGGCTCCAACAGGGGCTCGGGCACAAGGACACTTGTGAGGATGGGACTGGCTAGGGTCTTGCTTTCATCTCCTGGACAAAGTTGATATGAGTTGAAGCCTCCTTAACACTTAAAAACAACAACACTGCAATAATTTTATTTCACATTAGGAATCGTGCCACTGTGATAGTCATATCAGATCTTGCATAACAATCTATGGTATACACAGTTTTAAAATTCTAGAGCTGTATACATTACTTATTCCCTCTTTTCTTAGAGTCCCTCTAACCCCGATGTCAGTCCCGTTTTACAACAGTGGCACTATGCAGTATTTGTCCTTTTGAGCTGGAGATATTTCACTAAGCATAATGGCCTCCAGGGTCACTCATTTTATATGATATTTTATGAGTTCTTTGCTTTTCAATGCAGCCTAGTATTCAATTGGGTGTATTGAAATAGATGAAGGAGAGAACTGTTTAAAAGAAATATAGGATTAAGTATTATTTTCATGTCAAGATTCCAGAAAAACAAATGCATAGTAAAGCGGACTGTGAACTTGGCACCATGGAGAGTGTAAAACAATGAAAAAACTTCTTTCCTTTTCAAAGAGAAAAACGACTATGGGCGAGGGGTGGGCAGGAAGGAAAATGTGTAACAATGAATGAATGGGGGGCGAAATATATATATGTTGCATTAAAATCATTAATAAAAAAGCACTGAGACAAAATTAAATATTTTATTTTGCTAAATGTAGAAAAATGCTATCCTTTCAAGGTGTATATACTATAAAATTATTAATGATAAAAAATTCTAGAGTGGTGCTATCCAGCCTTGGCCGTTGAGTATTTGAAATGTGACTAACCTGAATTGAGGTGTAATGTCAGTGAAAAATACACACTGAATATCAAAGATTATGATAAAAAGAATGAAATATATATTATCAATAAATTTTGTATTGGTTTAATGTTCAAATGATAATATTTGTGCCTCTACTGGGTTCATACAATGTATTACTGAAATAAATGTCACCTACTTCTTTTTATTTCTTAAAAATATAGGAGCTAGAAAATTTAGAATTATTTTTGTGGCCCACAGTATATTTCTACTGGACAGTACTATTCTAAAAGGGAAGATGTTTTATTCTAAAAATATTTTAATCATCATATATTCCTTCTCAGATTTCTCTAGCTATAAATGTCAGATTTGTAAAGCCAAGTTTATAAATATTCCAGTTATATTGTTTAGGTACAGATTGCAAAGCAATGTTTATGATATTATGGGTACAGTAGGCTATGTCCCAGGTGCCACAGCATCTCCCAAATGGCCAGACTTTTTAGGGTTTTCGATGCACTGCCTGCTTTTGGTTAAGCTCCCTTCATTCTCCCTCGCCAGGAACATAGCACTCACTCCCTTCTACCTTGGAGAACATCAGGGTGGCACAATTTTGTGTTCTTTATAACTGTTTATTTAAAAATCTATAAGAAACCTGTCTTCTAGGTTATCAAATATCTACACACATACACATACAACATTACTATTCAAAATAGCCCTTAAACTAGTCTATTTCCAATCTTTCTCTGTATCCCCAGATCTTTGCAAAATAGCCTCTGGAAATTGTAATGAATCATCAACAAATTCTATACACCTGTGACTTCTTCCCAAAGGAATCTGATTGCCCTCCTGCTGTAAGGGAATTTGCTCTTCTTAGAAAAATATTACCTTGTAGATTTCTTAAGTAATGGCATCTCTCTCTATTATAATATTCCGCATCCCCCATCTATGCAATCATGAAGAGAAGGGACAATGTATCTCCTTTGTATCTCAACAACTCAGAGGAACTTGGAACCTATTTTATGCTTAAAATAATTTTATTTCTGATATTCTGGGAGTCAAAAGAGCAGGAAGAATTTCTATAGATACGTTGTTGTTGTTGTTATTAGGTGGTATTGGGTTGAGTATGACCCTAGAACAACAGATTTGAACCATGTTCTATTCTGTGCCATATCCACACTTCCCGACACACTTAATCCCATCGAGTCAGTCAACTTATCAATCCACCTGGTGGAGGGTCTTCCTCTCCTTCACGTACCCTCCACCTTTCCAAGATCATGTCACCCTCCAAAGAATAGCCCCTCCTCACAAACTGCCTGAAGTATGTGATGTAAAACTTTATCAACTTTGCCTTCAAAGAGCACTCTGGCTCCACTTTCTCCAAGACATATTTGTTTGTTCTTTTGGACGTCTATGGGATGTTCTGTGCTCTTGTCTACCACCACAGCTCAAAGGCATCAATTCTTCTGTCATCCCAATTAATTGTCCCGCTTTCAGATGCATAGAACGTCACTGGAAAAAATGTGGTCTGAATCAGACACACCTTGGTCTTCAAATTGACATCATTACTCCTCAATAATTTGAAGAGGTCCTAACTGCAGACTTTCCCAGTGTAATACATTTTCTGATTTCCTGGCTGCTGGTACCAAGGGGCTCTACCACTAGTCTACTGTAGCTATCCTCGTTCCTCTAATGTCCATAGGATATTCAAAGGCCTGTTATTCAAGAAGTGAATGGCTGATCCTGCTTCCTAGTCTGTCTTAATCTGGGAGCTACAAAACATGTTCACCATGGGTAATCCTAATGGCATTTGACATGTCAGTGGCATAGCTTTCAGTATCACAGCAACCCCAAGTTATCTCAGTACCAAGGGTGTTGATTGTGGATCCAAGTAAAATGAAGTTGTTGATAGTCTCAATCATTTCTCCATCTACTATAATATTACCTATTGGTCCAGCGGTAAGAATTTTTGGTTTTCTTGATGTTGAGATGCACTCCATATTGAAGGTTGTGTTCTTTGATCTTCTGAAACGAGTACTTCAAGACCTCCTCATTTTCAGCAAGCACGGTTGTGTCATGATTCACTGCTGTAGCGTCAGAATGCACTTATAACTGATTCTCCAGTGGGTTCCCAAGGCCCTAAGTCACACGAGAGGCTGTTTATCTTTTTCCTTTGGGGTTGCTGGTGAACTTGAACTTAGAGGGAAGTGTAGTCTTTGGGGTGACAGTACAGCTGCCTACAGTCTTCACCCTTAAGAGCACCCAGAGTTGAGTGAGCACTCCTCTCTCACTCATTCACTTCGCTGTTGAGTCGAAAGCAACTCAGAGCTGTCTCTCTAGTGCATTTTCAGAGCTGGTAAGTTGCAAGGGAGGAGATTTTCCATAAGAAACCTGTGTTGGAGTTCGTAAACCAGCTTTCTACTTTCTAAGCCCCAGAGCTCTCACTATATAGTTGCGCTGTCGGTGCTGTGTGATGTTTGAGAAAGAACTGACTCCTAGCCTTTGAGATTGCAACACATTTTTTTTTCACCATAGAATGCGTATTTTTTTCTTGCAAAAATTACATTCCAATATTATTTAAATCCTAAAACAATCTGAAAGTTTGGTCTCTCATTTTATTTCCGAGATCAGAATATATAATTCCATAGACTTTATATGAGAAAAGAATATCTTTATAGATGACTCTTATTAGTCTGATAAGTGGCAAGGTTTTTTTTTACTTTTGTAAGATTAACCTTCAATTATTCAGTGACTCATTGAATTTAGTTGGAATTAAGATAATAGATGATGATACATATGTTGTTGTTGTTGTTGTTGTTATGTGCCGTCGAGTCGTTTGCGACTCATAGCGACCCTACGTAGAACAGCCCTAAACCCTGCTCTATCCTGTGCCAATCTCATTGCCTCTGACACACCCATCC
>NW_006399753.1:6071857-6107760 GCF_000299155.1 Elephantulus edwardii | reverse complement strand
GTCAATTCTCCTTCTATCCTCCCTAGTCATTGTCCAACTCTCTGATGCATAACAAGTGATTGAAAAAACCATGGCCTGTATCAGGCGCACTTTAGTCTCCAGAGAGACACCATTGCTCTTGAGCACTTTAGAGAGTTCCCTAACAGCAGATTTTCCCATCACAATACGTTTTTTTTATTTCCTGGCTACTGTTAATATAGACACCAGTTAGTATGGGACAATATCTCTGAAATCATTTTACGTATCTGTGAAATGGGAATGATGGCACTGAGATGGTGCAGTCACAGTCCTCTTTGGAGGCAAGAAAAGTGAGGCTTCACTTCACATATTTTGAGCATGTTGCTAGGAGGTGCTATTCTTTGAAGAAGGACGTGAAGTTGGGAAGGGTTGAGGGCCAGCGAAGGAGAGAAGGACCCTCAACCAGGTGGATTGACACGGTGACCACTGCAATGGGCTCTTGTGTGTCAGGAAGTGTGAGGATGGCACAGGACAGAACAGGGCTCAGATCTTTTATTCATAGGGTCGCTATAAGTTGTGCTTGACTCTATGGCACTTAACAACCACAACAACTATCTCCTCCCATGAAATTAATTGCCTCTAAAAACCTGTTGGAGGGTCAGCTATGAGTCAGTTCTGAGCTGACAGCACACAACAACAGCAACCAAACCCAACCCGTTGCTATGGAGTCAATTCTGATTCATAACAACTGAGGATGTAAATCTTCATGAGATAAGACTTCCCATATTTCTTCTACATTGTTCCTGGTGGATTCTAAATGCTTATCTTTGTGAACAATGCTACCAGGGCTGTGGTACACATCAAGCAATGTCAAGATCAAGAACACCTGGCTTGATCAAGAGGTGAAGATATAATGATCACTGACCTTCCCTCCATCCTCTTCTTTCATTCATTCCTTCCCCATATTTCTCATTTACACTCCCGAGGGCGCTCTGGTGGTGAAGACCCTAGACATTTGTCCTGGTAACCCAAAGATGGGGCCTCTTGGGCACTTTGAATGAACAGTCTCCTCCCGTGTGATTTATGCCCCCAGAAACGTGGAGAATCACCTGGGAGTTGGTTCCCACTCTTTGGCACACAACAACAACAACAAACATATTCTAGAGGTGCAGAAAGCTCAGCCCTTAGATGGTTTTAAACCACTAACCTTTCAGCTACAAAGCTCCATTGCCAGTAAGTGGATCACCAAGGTCAAGAAACAGCAGCAACACAAAAGACTAATAATCATTTCCCGTGTTAGCAAGTAACTTACAGAACAGTGTTGAATTCAGACCCGGGAAGGTTTCAGCTTTACATAAGTAAAGGAAGAAAATTCAATATTGAGGGCAATAAATTCTGCTGAAAATATGGCTTAAAAACTCATTTAATTTTCACAAAATTTGCTTTTAAAATGTTCAAATTCTGTCACATCATCATTGAAGATGAGATTTCAATTTCAATAATAAGAAACAAATATGAAAAAATATATTTAAAAAAAATGAAATGATTGTTTCTGTCTATGAATTGGATTGTATGGGATTCCAGCAACTCAGAGATGAGAAAAAGAATTCAATAAATATTAAGTGAGAGTCCCAACTATTTTTAATAAAGAAGATGTGTGTGTGTGTATGCACAAAGGCGTCTGTGTGTTTAGAAATGGGTTCTCTCGTTTGGCTTTTTTTGTTGGTGGTGTCCAGCCGCACTGTGTACTTCCCGAGTAACTTCCAATGACTGTCATTTCATTAGCCAGTTCTCTTAATTACTCTGCTGAGGGCTTGTCATCTGGCCTTCGTCATCCGAATGTGCTCTCGTTTTTCAAGGACATGTTGCTTAATCCAGTCCTTGACACAGCTATTTTTGCAAGATTCTCCACATTTTCTAATTAACCATAGTCCTTTTCTCCATCATTTTTCTCTTTTCTTTCCCACTCTTGACCATTTCCTCTCCTGTGGGTCGTGCTACTCTTGCATGTTGCACTTTCAGGGTTACTATACTGTCAACCACAAGAGTTCCTTCAGAGACATGGTAGAAAGCACTTACCCATGCCCAGTGCATACGGCCCTATCTCATCGTGTGACATACGTAGTGTGACATACTGTGGTGACTTGCGGGATGCTCTGATACTGCAAGCAGTGCCACAGCTTTCACAAGCCAGCAGGATCACTGTTAGTAGACAGATTTTAGTGGAGCTTCTAAATGGAAATGTGGAAAGGAGAAGGGTATGGCTGTTTACCGATGAAAAAGTTGCTCAGGAAAAAACCTTATAAATAGCAATAGAGCATTGATTAATAGACTGATGAAAGATTATTTACTTAGATTGGAAGATGCTCAGACGAAGACTGGGGGAAAGTGTCAACCTTAATGATGTAGGTAAAGTAAGACTTCAGAACTTTCAGTTGCTAAGGTGATATGACTCAAAAGGAGAAGAAACAGCTATAAACATGTAATAACAAATATGAATGAGGAATGTGTGGGGAAACAGGATTGGCATAGGGCATTTTGAATAGAAAATTTATATGGGTTACTGCACCAGCAATGACAAATCGAAGAAGGGTGACAGCACATCTGTTATGGAAAAGAACATTCCAGATTTGTTCTGAGGTACATGAAGTCAATATTGGTATGGTCACCCTATATAAGCAGTGAAGTCAATGAAGTCAATGTTCATACAGTCATCCTGTAGGCGCAGTGAAGACCATGAAGTCAATGTTAGTACAGTCATCCTATGAGGCAGTGCAGACCATGAAGTCAATGTTAGTACAGTCACCCTATATAAGCAGTGAAGACCATAGAGTCAATGTTCGTACAGTCATCCTATATAAGCAGTGAAGACCTGCTAATAAGACCATTATCCAAATTTGCACAGCCACAACTAAAGACAGAGATGATGAAATTGAGAATCTCTACCAGTTTCTGTGGGAGCTCTGCTGGCTTCATAATAAGAAGTTGCTCTATCAACCCAAAGTCACTCAGTTCAAATCCATCAGAAAGATGGACAATCTCCTCCCATGCCGTTTCCTGCTCTGAAAACTCACTGGCAGCTCAACTATGACCTATGGTTCTTAATCAAAGGTACCTAATAAAAACAAACCAGTTTCTACAGGTTGAAGTTGATAATGTATTGCTAGTTATCAAAGACTAGAAAGAAAAATTTGAGACAAAGATGAATAGGTAGTTGGAAAACAAGGCCTTGAAATAGAAACAGAAAGATGGTAGAATTTTATAAGATCAATAATTTATTCCTTGTAAATACCTTTTTACAAAAATAAACAGAAGCTATCCACTAACGAGAATAAATAAGGATTGGATAAGGTTCATCTCTGATGAAGTAGTTCAATGTAATCTCTCAGAGAAGGTCAAGTACTGTTTGTGAAACAGTCAATTGCTCATATGTAAGTTTAAGATGAAGCTGACGAATATTTTTAAAACTGCATAAGAGTAAAAATATGACCTTGAGCATGTGCCACTTTAATTTTGAACCCACCTCAAGGACAGATTCAATGTCTTTAACTTGAATGACCATACAATAATTGTGAGTTATGGGTTATAGCAATAAATAGGCATTAAACACAAGAGAGATTCAGGAGACACCCTGGTGCAGAAAACGCCAGTGTTTTTGTCAGAGGCTTTTTGTTGATAACAGAGAAAACCAGAAAGATAATTTCTCTTTGTTTTAGTTAACTCTACAAAGATATTTGACTCTGTGAATCAAGACAAATAGAGATAACATTGAGAAAACGTAGACAATGGAATACTTACCTGGGCTCTTGCAGAACCTGCACAAAGACAAAGGTCTAGTTGTTCGAGCTGAGAAAGAATATGCTGCATGGCTTCATACAAGGAGAGGTGTGTTCAGGTTGGGGCCTTTCACCAGGCTTGTTGAGTCTGCGTGCTGCGCAAGTAATCTGAGAAAGTGGAGTACATGAAGAAAAGTGGTGTCCTAGTTTTGGAGGAAGACTCATTAGCACCCTACGTCGTGTGGGTGACTTTGCTTGCTGGACGGAAAGAGGACTGGATGCGTGCACTGATGAAAACCAAAGAGCACGGCCCGCAGTGTGGATTATTGTCTGTGGCTGTGCATGACTGAGTCAGAATCAACCTGTAGCTGACACTCCAGCAGGTTTCCAGAGGCAGTTAGCTGCAAGGAAGGACACTGTCCGTCTTTCTCCCACAGAACAGCTGGTGGCTTTGGACCACGTGACCTTGGGTTGACAGCACAACCCCTTACCACTGCGCCACTGGATCTCCCCCTATACGGATTCTACCACAACATAAAAGAGGGAAATCTTCACAAATAAACCAAAGCAACACCATGATATTTGTTTAAAAAATGAAGTTGTCAAGCATTTAATCTTACCTGGATTCATAATCAACAAGCATGGAAACAATACTAAAAAAAAAAAAAAGACATATTGTATTGGGCAAATTTGCAAAAGGTATCTTTAAAGTGTTAAATAACAATAATGTAACTGAGGACTAAGGTGAGCCATGGTGACACGAACCTCACGGTCATATGAAAGATGGACAATGAACAGGGCTGACCGAAGAAGAATTGATACCTCCAAATTATAGTCCTGGTTAAGAATGCTTAATATGTGCTATCAACTGTCAAAACAAGAACCAAATCTAACCTGAAAAAAGTGCAGCCAAAATGCTCCTTTGTTGCTGATGTTGTTGCTGTTGAGTACGACCCATAGTGACCCTCAGAACAACAGGTCTTAAACTTGTCCTATCCTGGGCCAGCTTCACAATCTAACATAGTTGAGCCAGTTGCTGCAGTCATGGTGTCAATCTCCTAGTTGTGGGATTTTCTTTCTTCTGCTGACCCTCCACCTTTCCAAGCATAACGTCCAAGGAATAGCCTCTCCTAACAGCATGACCCAAATAGGTGAGATGAAGCTTTGTCAGCCTTGCCTTCAAGGAACACTCTGCTCTGACTGTACCTTTCCAAGACACATCTGTTTGTTCTTTAGGTTGTCTATAGCATATCCTTGGAAGGAGGAGTGGCATCCACTTCTGTAACAGCTTGCCTCCGGAAACCCTATGAACCTGGAGAGAGGATGAAAGCCAACTAAGCGTCGAGGACTCTCCTTCATAGGGTCGCTATGAGTCACCTGTGACTCGATGACACTTAACAACAACATAGCATATCTAGTACTCTTCTCCAACATCAAAGCTCAAAGGTATGGATTCTTCTTCTGTCGTCCTTATTCATTGTCCAGCTCTCAGATCCATAGCAAATGATTGAAAAGACCATGGCCTTAATTAGATACACTTGGGTTCTTAAACTGACATTATTGCTCCTCAATAATTTGGAGAGGTCTCTGACATCAGACGTGCCCGGTGCACAAGATCTCCTGGTCTCCCGACTGCTGGTACTAAGTGTATTGATTATGGGACCCAAATAAGATGAAGTCATTGACAGTCTGAATCTTCTCCATTTATCATCACATTGCCTATTGGTCCAGTGGAAAAAATTTTTGTTTTCTTGAGGTTGAGATGCGATCTATATTGAAGATTCTATTATTTGATCTTCTGCAGTAAAGGCTTCAAATTCTCCTCACTTTCAGCAAGCAAGTTTGTGTCATCTGCGTAACAAAGATTATTGATGCATCTTCCTCCTTTCCTGATGCCACACTTTTCTTCAGAGGGTCCAGCTTCTCAAATGATTTGCTCAGCATAAAGATTGAGCTGGTATGGAGGAAGTATATAACCTTGACACATACCTTTCCTAACTTTAAACTGTGAAGTGTTTCCTTGTTCTGTTCACACAACAGCATCCTGGTCTAGGTATAGGTTTCATATGAGTACAATTATATGTGCTGAGATTCCAATTCTTCTCCATTTTAGCCATAATTTAATATGTCCCACACAGTCGAACACCTTTACATAGTCAATAAAGGTCGCATAGATATTCTTCTGACATTCTTTGCTTTCAGTCAGGATCCATCTGACATCAATAATGACATAGATACTTGATGTCATGACCTCTTCTATCCGTGGAATATGCAATACTTTTCAGCAACGCCGTAATTTAAAGGCATTGACTCCTTCTTCTGTCATCCTAATTCATTGACTTTCAGATGTGTAGGAAACAACTGAAAATACTCTGATGAATTAGGTGCATGTTGATCTTTAAACTAATATCCTTACTCTTTTTTTTATTATTAGTAAATTTTATTAGTTTCAATGAACATTCACAGGGATTCTGGGCTTTCACTCCTTCATTGCCGCACCATTCTCTCCACCCTCCTCCCCAGTTTGTTCTTCTTCCCCGCCATCCGAATGTCTGTTTTAATTGTCCAATTGCCACAGTGCTTGTCAAAGTCAGTTCTGATTAATCTCCTTTGTCGGTGTGTCCTTTGCCATTCCCTATCACTCCTCCCTGAGAGAGACTTCACCCTGATTCATAAGGAAAAGGGGATGGCGTATTCTCTTAGCTGCTTCCTGCTGAAAAGGGACGCTGTGGGTTTCAGGGTGAAGATCTTCTCTCACTACTCTAAAGGGCCCCTTTGGCAGTAGGAAACACATAGACTATTATGGAGATTGATTTTGGAATTTAGATGCACTCTTATTGATTGTGCTTGGCCGTACATGTTCATATCCTTGAAGATGTATCATGGGGGTGTTGCAACCTAGAAGACACAAATTTGACTAACAAGTTATAAGTACATGAGTCAAAAATTATGGAAAAGTAAAAGAAAAGATTCTTTCATTGTTTTACAAACCCTCCCCCAGGTCCCCTCCACCATGTAGCCCTCGCTCTAGACTCCTGTGATGACAGAAGTACCTAGTCATATATCTCTTTTAAACAGTTTTCTCCCTCCTCTGTTTCAGTGCAGTATACATTATTGAACCCATCTTACTCAGTCTCTCCCCAACCCCAAGGACAGTCCCATTCTACAACAGTGGCATCATGTAATATTTGTCCTTTTGTGACCGGGATATTTCACTCAGCATAATGTTCTCCAGAGTCAACCATTTTGAATAATATTGCATGAGTTCCTTGTTTTTTAATGCAGCATAGTATTCCATTGTGCGAATATACCACAGCTTCTCTAGCCATTCGTTTGTTGATGGGCACTTAAGTTGTTTCCAACTCCTTGCTATTGTGAACAAAGCTGCAATAAACATGGGTGTGCATATATCTGCTTGGATGTCAGCTATGGTCTCTTCAGGGTATATTCCCAGTAGTGGAATTGCTGGGTTAAATGGTATCTCTATTTGCACCTTTTTGAGAAAGCGCCATACTGCTTTCCACAGGGGTTTTACACTCCCACCAACAGTGAATCAGGGTTCCAGTTTCTCCACAACCTCGCCAGCATTTGTTGCTTGCTGTTCTGTTAAATTTTGCTATTTTGACTGGGGTGAAATGATATCTCATAGTTGTTTTAATTTGCATCTCTCTTAGGGCTAGGGATTTTGAGCATTTCTTCATGTGCTTGTTAGCCATCTGAATGTCGTCTTCGGTGAAGAACTCTGGACAGATTCTTGACATCAGATTTTTCCCAGTGCAACATGTCTTTTGATTTCCTGACAGCTGCTACCATGGGTGTTGAAGCTCAAGTAAATTGAAATTGTTAAAACTTTCATCTTTTCTCCATCTATCATGATCTTGGCTTAGTGGTGAACATTTTTATTCTCTTGGAGCACAGGTGTAACCCACATTGAAGGCTGTAGTTTTATATTTTCTCAGTAAGTGCAGGTTACTATGTCATATACTCTAAATTCCTGCATTGTGCTCTTTACCTATTTATAGGCATAGAATATTTTTTTGAGTATTACTTTACTTCTGAGTCACAGAACTAAGGATGGTTTGTGGTATAAGAGGGCATAGGACCACTTTATATAAATGGTGTTATTGTTGTTGTTAGGTGCCATTGAGTCAAGTATGACTCATAGTGACCCTGTCAACAACCATTCTGAAATCTGCCTATCCTGTGCCAACCTCACCATCTCTGAGACACTAATTCCCATTGCTGAAATCACAGTGTCAGACCATCTCATTGGGGGTCTTCCACTCCCTCACTCACCCTCCATCTTTTCAAGCATGATGTAACTGTCCAAGGAAGAGCCTTATCTAGCTACATGTCCAAAGCATGAAAGACAGAGCTTTGTCATCCTTGCCTCCAATGAGTACTCTGCCAGGGCCATTTCCAGGACATGTGTTTGCTTCTTGGCATTCCATGGGATATTCAACACTCTTCTCCAACACCACAACTCAAAGGCATCAATTTTCTTCTGTCATTCTTAGTCATTGTCCAGCTCTCTGATGTATAGCAGGTGAGTGAGAAGCCTGAATCAGGTGCACCTTAGTCTTCAAACTGATATCACTGCTCTTCAGTATTTTGGAGAGGTCCTTGACTGCAGACTTGCTAAATGCAATACATCTCCTGATTTCTGACTGCTAGTACCAAGGGTGTTGATTGTTGGTCTCAGCAATATGAAATCATTGAGAGTGTCAATCTTTTCTTCATTTTCTTCATCTACCAAAATGTTGAGCCTGGGATGAGGATCTTTGTCTTCTTGATGTTGAGACGTTATCCATACAGGCTCTAGACCTTGATCATCTACAGCAGGTGTTTTATATCCTCCTCACTTTCAACAATGTGTGTCACCAGCCTAATGCAGGTTGTTAAGGAGTCTTCCTCCAATCCTGATACTACACTCCTTTTCATAGAGTTTGTCTTCATGAACGAATTGGTCAGCATACAGATTGAATAGGTATAGAAAAGAGATTCAACCCCAACACACATCCTTCCTGATCTTAAACCAAGCAGTGTTCCCTTGTTCTGTTCCCACAATAGCCTCTTGGTCTAGGCATACATCCTACATAAGTGCAATTAACTGCTCTGGGATTCTAATTTTTGTTAATGTGAACCGTAATTTGTTATGATCCATGCAGCCAAACACCTTTGCATAATCAACAAAATGCAAATATACATTCTTCTGATGTTCTCTGCTTTCAGCCATCATCCATCTGGCCTTAGCAATGATATCCCCAATGCGTGAGTCTCTTCTAAAACCAGTTTCTACTCCAGCAGTTCCCTGTCAATGAATATTTCTAAGTCTGTGTCTTCTGGTAGAGTTCAGTTACTTTGTTGTTGTTATTGTTTTCCAGGAAGTGAGGGTGCTATACTCATGTTGATCTATTGATATGTAGCAAAGTGCCTGATACTTGGGATAAATGAAAGATGGATTCACAGATGGATGGAAAGAATGAGTCAGTGAGTAATTATGTCTGTTCTGTTAAAAACATACTGTGTTCTTCTTCAAGATTAAACTAGAGTTATTGCTAACAGATAAGCTGTGTTCAAAATTATTTTGCATCTGACCTAGAATTAAAATATTAAAATGATTTGAGATGGCAGCTCTCTAAAGACTGGAGTCCAATTTCATAATCTCGAGAGGCTAAAATAAGCTCTAAGTGAATTTCTAGAGGCTTATTGAAAGGACAGCAAAGCTCAGTGAATACAAAGGCAGAAAGAGGAGGGGGGAGAAAAATACATATACCTGTATAAAGTATCACAGTCGGGCCATTTTTAAAATAATTGACAGAAAGTGGGATTGCAAATTGAGTCCGGCATCATTCAGAAAAATGGTGTACAGTTGAAAAAGAAGCCGATTTGCTCTGATAGAACCACGGTGATCCCAGAGGCTAGGGTCAAGGCTGTAATGATTTGGGGATAAACTGTTTTCCTGCAGATCAGTGGAACAACCAAGAATGAGTGCTACGGGAAGTAGGGCTGCAGAAATACAATCTGGAAAGCTGCACTGAAGGTGACAGTAATCTCCCTCAAGACTAGGAATGTAATTGCCTTCTCCAGGGGGCCTGGTTAATGTAATTACCTTAGCCAGGGGGCCTGGTTAAGTAAGAAGTGTTTGAGTTGTGGAAATTATCCAAGGAGTTTCACTTAATAATATTTATTCTTTTTCTTTCTTTTTCCTCTCTTATTTTTTACAATCTTTAGATCACATAATATAGATTCATATGTGTTTCTATTCATTTGTGATTATGCTTGAATTAGAAGCAAAGGTAACGTTTTGTGAATAGTGGTAGAAAGAAATGAAATAAAGGATGTGAATAAGAGTTTTCTGGTAGAAGGTGAAGATGTTTAAAGAGAAATACCAATATTTAATAGTTACAAATACATTGGTCAGAAATATAGCAAGATTATCAAGAATATTATTTGAAAGCCAAAACAATGTTTCAAATTGATAACCTGTCAAAGGCAAAAAAGTGAAAAATTATCGGACCACTGATATTTGTTTCTGGCTTTGGAATTCCAATATCATGACAACTCACCAAAATTTCTCTCCAGAAACAGTGCAGTGGACTAATTGTTGAAGTCTCCGAGTTTCTCACATTTCAAAGATGTGCCAAAAAAGTATATGGGAATATTAGACCTAATGGAAGAGCCCAAAGCACACATTGATTTTTGTATACTATTAGATTTTGTTCTCTTATATTTTTACCTTTCAGTCAATAAACAGGCAATTTTGTAGTTCTATAAAAATGGATTGCAATTATATTCTGAAAAAGGTTTTATTTTTACTCCAAGTTGGAGATATTTCATGAATTTATAAGCAGTCCACAGGATCTTTATTTAGTGAAGATTCTTCAATTTACACAACACTCCTCTAGGAAGATGGAGCTTATATTTATTGATCTTTGACCACGTGAATGTCACTGTATCTATAGCCATCATTCAGGGATCATTCCATTGTCATTCCATAATCATTAATGTTTCTGTGCACTAAGCTTCTGCTAGGAGTTGCAGAATCAATGAGAAAGAAGAACAGATTTTAAAATAAAGTTTAGAGAACTTTCCTACAACCATAATGAACTACCTGGTGGTGTCTCTCTTGATGTATAACTAGTTACCAAGTTAAATTAGAATTCAACAACTCACACAAAGAATCATTTTCAAGAAAGTATTCTCTGTACAGTATCTGGTACTCACATTCCCACATGGGTTTGTACACACCTTAAAGTTGGCTCTTCCAGTAGTGATCCTACGGACAACTGGCCATTACCATGATAGATCACACGTCACACTCCCAGGCATATGCTGAGTATACCAACATTGTTGTTGTTGTTGATTGCCTTCGAGTCAAGCAATACCCATAGAGACCCTATGAACAAAAGACCTGAAACTTCTCCACAACTACTGACACTTACCAGAGATCATAGAGTTTCTGGAGGCATGTTGTTTAGGAAGTGGATGCCACTCCTGCTTCCAAACCTGTCATAGTATGTTATTGTGATATGCTGTTGAGTCGCCTGCAATATATAGTGCTCTATGTACAGCAGCTGTGAAACTTTCTCTGTCCTAAGCCAGTCTCACCAACCCCCATTGCCTAAGTTACTGTATCACTCAATACCAACTTATGTATATTTAAGTATTTCATAGTTCATTTGATCTATTGAGTGGTTATGTTTGGCCTAGATTAAAAGTTCACTTCTTCTCTGGAGTTAGGCTTTAACCACATGTCCTGCATTTTCCTGAGAACTCAAAAGAGAAGGCAGAGAGAGAGAGACTGAGAGAATTGGTGAAGAAATCATGTTCCTACAACTAACTAGTAAATAGCGCAGTCAGGAACTGAGCCCAGTTTTATTCTGTCTGAGAAAGTCACTCTCCTTTTCTTTTTCCTAATAACACATTAAAGGTTGGGGCACTTGTCACCTGGAATCTATAGCCCCTGTGTTGATTGTGACTCATAGCAGTCCTATAGTCCTATAGGGAAGAGTAGGGTTGACCTATAGGGGTTTGAAAGCGTTACTCTTCATGAGAAGAAGCATTGACTGTGATGTCAGTTATGTACTGGGTTCCTAGCGGAAAGGTCTGTGGTTGGAATTCACTATCCTCTCCAAAGAAGCAGGATGTGCTCCCATCAACACTCACAATGTCAGTAACCCTGCAGCAGTTCTGCAAATTGAATTGACTCAACAGCAGTGGCTTGTTTGGGGATATTTTCCTCCTTATCATTGTGCGAATATATTGTTGAAGTGGTTCTCTTTTGAACAGCTGTGTGTTTGAACTACCAACATTTTAGCAGATAAGCTGCTACACCATTGAGAGATTAGGTCTCTTTGTAGCCAGGGAAAAAAGTATTTTGTTATCAACTGGTGATGCTTTTGATGTTAAGAGTCATTGAGTCAGCTCCAACTCTTCTCAAACTCATTGCTGTTTAGCTGATGGTCTAGCAGATTTCCAGGCTGTAAACCACATGGAAGATTCTTCCGGAACTTCCTACTTTGGAGGCCAAACCACCAGAAAGGTGAGACCTCTGGATCAGCATCCCATTCCCAACCAACTATGCCACTATAGCTCCCTCTTCTTTTTATCTGTAGACAATAGAATGAAGAATTAGGAGCTTCTGTAACATCCCCACAATTACTGCTGAGGGTAAGTCCATTGATGTAGCCACTAAATAAATGCATTGAATTGAGCTGCTTTCTTGTTTTCACTGATGCTATACTTTAACAAACATGATCTCTTTCTTCAAAGACTGACATTTCCAAACAACACGACCAAAGCATGTGAGACAAAGTCTTACTATCTTTTTACTTTTTTAAATATATTTCTAATTGTACTTATTCCAAGATAGGGGCATTGATTTTTCTGTAAGTACATGGTAGATTCAGTATTCTTTACCAATATCATAATGTGAAGGAATATACCTTCCTTTGGTCTCCCGTATTCACGGTCTGTCACATGCGTGCAAGGTGGTTGAAATGCCATAACCTGGAGCGTGTGCATCTTACCCTGGAAACGCGTGTGCTTATTCTTTAACATGTGAAAGGTCCTTTGCAACAATTTGTCCCAATAAACAAGTCATTTGACTTCTTAAGTATTATTTCCATGGCTGTTAATTGTGGCTACAACTAAAATGAAAGCTCTGACCATGTCACTAATTTCTCCTTTATCATAATTTCACTTACTGGCCAAGCTGTAAGGACTAATGAATTGGCCCTTACGTTGCACTAGAATCTTAATTGAAACCTGAAGTCATTCATCTTCACTTCATCAGTGAGTGCTTCCTACCCTCCAGGCTTTCAACAAGCAACACTGTATTATTTGAATATCATATTAATTAGTCTTTCTCTAATCCTAATACCATTTTGTTTTATTAGGTACTGTTGAGTTGAGTACGGCCCATAGTGACCCTGTGAACAACAGATCAGAACCCTTTGTATCCTGTGCCATTTTCACACTTCCTGACACATTAGAACCCATGGCTTCAGTCACTGGGTCAATTCACTAGGTCCGAGCATCACATCCTTTCTAAGAAATAGTCCCTCCTACCAACATGCCCAAAGTATGTGAGGCAAAACCTCACCATCTTTACCTCCAAAGAGCACTCTGGTTTCACCCTCTCTAAGGCACATTTGTTTGTTCTTTTAGAAGTCCATGGGATGCTTAGAGAAATTCTCCAACACTACAGCTCAAAGACATCAATTCTTCTGTCATCCTTGTTCATTGTTCAGCTCTCAGATTCATAGTGTGATCAGAAAGATAATGGCCTGAATCTGACCTATCTTGGTCCTTAAACTGACATCATTACTCCTCAATAGTTTGGAGAGATCCTTAACTGCAGGCTTTCCCAGTGCAACACATCTCTTTATTTCCTGACTGCTGGTACCAAAGATCCAATTGTGGGTCCAAGTAAGATGAAACTGTTGACAGTTTCAATCTTTTCTCCATCTGTCACAATGCTGCCTAATAGTCCAGTGCCAAGAATCGTTGTTTTCTTGACACTGAGATGCAATTCATGTTGAAGGCTGTAGTCTTTGATCTTCTGTAACAAGTGCTTCAAGCCTTCCTCACTTTCAGCAAACAAGGCTGTGCCATCTGCATAATGCACGTTATCGATGAGTCTCACTCTGCTCCTGATGCCACACTGGTCTTCATAAAGTCCAGCTACTCTAATAATTTGCTCAGCATACAGATTAAATAGGTATGATCCACACAGCCAAATGCCTCTGCATAGTCAATAAAGTATAAATAGACATTCTTCTGGTATTTTTTTTTTACTTTCAGCCAGGGTCCATCTGATAGCAACAATGATATCCCAGGTATAGAACTGACAAAAAGACACACAGGTAAGAAGAGAAGCAATGATTACTGTTTAATTAATATGAAAAACATAAATATAAATAAAAGACAACAAAACCTCTGAGAATTGATGAGGATGTCTTGCTTTCCCAATTTTCCCAATTTTCTGCTTTCAACAAGCTACAATTTTAAAACCTTTTTGTTGTTCCTTTTGGGGGGTGGGGCGGGAGAAGGTCTCCTCTCTTCCCATGTCTGTCAGATTTCTGCCTTACACAGGCTCTCAGTTTTCAGGTTTGACTTTAGTGTTAATGTCAACATTCCCCAAGGCTGTAAGGAATTCAAGCAGCCCTGTTTAATAGTTTCTCTGGGCATTAGGTTAATTTCCTTCTATTTGTGTGATTTCTGAATTCAGAGAACTGGAGACCTTTAAATGTATTTCTCCGGTGGTTTCTCATCAGCTTCTGTTAATGGGAGGAATTGTCAGGAACACAGAATGTTTCCCTGCTTCTCGGCCAAGCAGCGGCTATCAGGAGCAATAGCCTCCAGCAAGGCTGGCTTCTTGCAGACGCTTTGACTGGCATGGCCTCATCATTCCTGGTAGCATTTTAAGCAGGTCCTGAATTCTTTTCAGTCCCACTCTCACTGAAGTCACTGATTGCTGACTCCCCATTGGATTTTTTGTAGCATGGGAGGAAAATGTGCATCATTATAAGGAGCCCAGGGTGAATTCCAGCCACCAGAGAGCTTCTGTCTGCGAGTTACCAGCCCAAGTCTCTATGGGCTTAGGCACTACTGCTCACCTGCACCCCACCAGGCCCCGGGATTTTCAGCTTCACTGTTTTAGCTTCCACAGCAATAGCTGAAGCAGCAGCAGCGGCAGGATTAGCATCACTGGAAGAGGAGCTGCAAGCAAGGGTCTTTGCATTCCAGCAGTGGATGGTCCCATATAGTACTCTACCTCACCCCACTAGCTGTGGCAAAGTTTAACAGGACAGCAAGAAATACATGTTGGAGAGATTGGAACTCTCATACACTCTTGGGACAGGGGATTGTAAAATGGTACCACCAAATGAAAAGCAGTTTGTCAAAACTAAAAAGCTAAACATTGAAATTCCCTAGGACCCAGCTATTCCACTGCTAGGAATATACCCCAAGGAAAACAGAACTGATAAACTAATGGTGATTTGTACACTGATGGATAGCAGTATTATCCACAACAGAAAGAAAATGGAAATAGCCCAAATGTCCATCAACAAACAAATAGATTAAGAAATTATGGTACATTTACATGATGAAATACTATGCAATCAGGTATAATGATTTTGAAAAATACAATACCACGTAGGAGAGATTAGCGAACATTACATTAAGTTAACTCAGTTTTACAGTGGGGTAATCTGCTGTCAGAGACCTCTCCGAAGCACTATAGAGCAATGATGTCAGTCTGGAGACTAAGGTGCATCTGATCTAGGCTATGGTCTTTGCAATAATTTGCTGTACATCATAAAGTTGGGAAATGGCTAGAGATGATAAAAGGAGAATTGATGCCTTTGAGCTGTGGTGGTAGATAAGAGTATTGAATATACCATGGACTGCTAGAAGAACAAACAAGTTCATCCTGGAGAGGGTGAAGTCAGACTGCTCCTTGGAGGCAAGGATTATGAAACTTCATCTAACATACTTGGGACATGTTGCAAGGTGGGACCAGTCCTTGGAGAGGGACATCATGCTTGGGAAGATGTAGGGACAGTGCAGGAGAGGAAGACCCTTGATGAAATGGATTGATGCAGTGACTGGGGTACTGGGGGGTAGGTTTGTCAGAGACAATACCATTGGTACAGGATAGAGCAGGGTTTAGGGCTTTTGTACACAGGGTCGCTATGAGTCGTAAGCAACTCGATGGCACATAACAACAACAACAATCTAAATATGACATCACCCACATATGAAATGTCATCTAAGCAAGTATTCAGAAATCTTCTTTTCCTTATGCTGTACTTTGAATCAAACTATGCATGATATCTCATCCAGATTAAATAGGCACGATCCTATAGTATACCCCTTCTCCAAGTAAACAGATAAATGGTCTCCAAGTAAGCAGATAAATGGATAAAGACATAAATAAGCCAACCAACCAACCAACCAACCAACCAACCAACCAATAACTTTCCATATCATTCAGGGGGAAAAAATTCAACATCCTTACAACTGTCACTAATAATAATTCCTTTGTGTGTTTTCATCCTCCTCTGACTCTTCACTTTCGTTCAGTAACTCTGTACCTTTGGTCCTCTTCACTCATGTTAGGTCCAATCCTGCACTAGATCTTTGCAATTGCGTTTCCAACATCCCAGGCCCTTCTTAGTCCATATATCCGCATGGTCCACTTTATGTTGGTTATTTGCTCAATTGTGTATTTTTTTAATTTATTATTAATTTCAATGAAAATTTACAGAGACTTTGGGTTTCCATTCATTCATCATTGCACTTTTCTCCCCTCCCAGTACACTACCCTCTTGAGAAAGTAAAAGAAAAATTTTTTCATTGTTTTACAATCCTCAATTGTGTATTTTTAGTGAACACGGACCATCGCGAAGAAGACCCCACAACGTTCTGCTCACCTGTCTTGTTATCATTTTGACTTGCACTTACCACCACCTAACATACTTGTACAGTATCTGCTTCTCTCCTTCAACATGAATATAAGCTACCCAAGGGCAGAGATTGATACTTCTTCCTTGAGTAGCTGGAAAATATTGGGTACATAGATGAGCAAGGGATATTAGCTTAATAATAGAGAAATGAATCTGTTAAGAACAGTAAGTCTGTGGTAATTTGTTACAGCAGCAATGTCGTCATGGTGGTGGTGTATGTACCCTGTAAGCTGTAATTCTCCATTGAATAAATAGACTGCTCAGCACTCCTTCATCTTAAATTTTCTGCAAGTATTTGTGTAAAATTGGAGCCATTTCCTCTTTGAGTTCTTGGTAAAATTCATAATTGAAGCCATCTGGGCTCAGAGTTTCATGGGATGATTTTAAATTACAAATTCAATTTATCTTATATATACAGAAATATTCAGGTTATCTATTTCTTCTTGTGTGGTGATTCACAGTCTGTACCTTTGAAGAGACTTTGCATTTTGTCTGAAGTGGTGAATCTATTAACATAAGGATTCTCACCAATTTTCATTACAGGTACTCCCAGACTTACAGCCTAGACTTGGAAGTTCCCCTTCCAAGGACTGCTACATCACAAATGGCTTATGGCATAAGCAAAATACTTCCAGTTTTGTTTATTTTTAGTGGTCATTATAGTTGTATTTTATTAGTAGTAGTATTTTTTTTTAAAAAAATCATATATTTGTCTTTGGAGTTTGGAAACATAAGAATGGTGATATCAGGTAATAACATACTGCAGTATTGTTCACAGTTCTCATTTTTAACATATCTCAGTAAGTGTGGGGGAAACCAACTAACAAAAAACTTAAAAATATTCTTAAGTGTGTGATTCTTTATGATTTTAAGACATCATATATCTGAGATTGCTTGCTTATCGGTTCTAATATTGATAGAATCTAGAAATGTCTTCTCATTCCTGATGTTACTTCTCTGGTTCCCTCAAAAAGATCTGGCTAGGAGTTTATAAGTTATATTTCTATTTAGAAACTGTTTTTGTTTCCTTAATTTCTTCTATTGTGTTTATTTTGTTTCTATTCCATTGCCTTCCACTCCTGATAACTTTTTGCATCATTTATTCTTATTTCTCAATGTAGAAACTAGAGACACTAATGCAAGCAAGACTGGTTCTGTTGCTGTGAGGGCAGAGTGACTCATAACCTTCACAGGGTCCCTGAGGCTGTAAATTGCATAGGTGGCAATTGTCCTTGCTCTCCTCCCTGAGTCAGTGGTGGATTCGAACCAGCCTTTGGTTTTTCAGTAGAACTGTCTGTGTCTAGGCCACCAGAGCTTCCTTCCTTGCTAATATTGTTGTTGTTAGGTGCTGTTGAGTGGACTGTGACTCCTGGTCACCTTAAGAAGGACAGCTTGCCCTCCGCTGCTCCATTCTCACAATCTTTGTCATCCTCTTGTAATAGCCCAGAGTTACGATTGCTGTATCAATTTATAAGGGCCAATTTATTAATTATCCTTTATGTACCATCCTGGCACATGATTCTGAAGTCTTTCTTTTCTTTCACTTTTCCAATATGATCTTTAATAAAAATTTGGCTTGGGTCTATACACTGGTAGAGCAGCTAACTGAAATGTCAGCAGTTTGAAACCATGAGCTATTCTGTGGAATACTAAAAAACAAAATAAAGATTAAGGTAATAATTTTGCATTTTTATAGGGCTTTTAAGAGTTACTTCCCACATATTTCCTAATTTAATGTCCTATGTTCAGAGAAAATGATTCGACTTGCATTTATCTACATTTGTTGAGACTGCCTTGTGCTCTCGAATGCCATCTAGCTAGTCCACGCCCCATGTGCACACACGAAACATGTGTGTGCTGTTACTATTTGGTGAGGTGTTCCCTAAATGTCAACCAAGCCAGCTTGTTACGGGCCCTCAAGTTGCCTGTGACATATAGTGACCCTCTGCACAGTAGTTCTGAACCCTGTCCTATCCTGAGCAGTCTGTCTCTGACTCCCACCGCCATTACCCCAGTTACTGTGTCAATCCATCTCATCCAAGGTCTTCCTCGCTGTGCTGTTCCCTCACTCTTCCAAGCATGATGTGTCTCTCCCAGGACTGGTCCCTCCTGACAGCATACCCAAAATATGTGAGACAAAGCATCACACTCCTGGCTTCCAAGATGCAGCTTGATCTTACCCTTTCCAGACAAACCAGTGTGTTCTCTTGGCAGTCCAAGGAATGTACTCTTCTCCAGCACCACAACTCTGTTGGGTCACCTCTCTTGGGAATGGGAACAAATAGGGATCTCTTCCAATCCATTTGGGAAGAAGCATCCCTTCCATACAAAAGACCAATTCAATCTCTGTCCCGTGGACCTCGTATGGACCCATCACTTCTCTGTCAATGGATCTTGCCTGTTACTTTGATACTTGTATGTTTCTAGGGACCCGTAGTGGTAGAGTTTCCAGAAGGGTGCAGTTCAAATCCACTAGTGAGAGGCTCTTGGAGAGAAAGATCTACTTCAGTACCATTTACAGCCTTTCAAAACCTGCTCGAGGATCAGTTCTGAGTCCGTTCTAATGTGATAACAATAAGAGATTTCTGAGATAATTCATAATATGAATATGTTGCAACTGTTTCCAGACTGAGACAGATCAGAAGGAAAGACTTGGTAATCTATTTCTGAAATTACCCAGTGAAACCCCTCAGGATCACAATTGTCCAATCTGCAATTAACCATTGGGATGGTCTAGGATTGGGGCAGAGTCTGTTTTTTCTGAGCTGTGGTGCTGGAGAAGAGTATTGAATGTACCCTGGACTGAGAGGGTTAAACCAGGGTACTCCTTGGAGGCAAGGATTCTGGGGCTTCGCCTGACATACTTTGGACATGTTGTAAGGAGAGAAAGGTCCTTGGAGAAGGACATCACGCTTGGGAGGGTGGAGGGACAGCGCAGGAGGGGAAGACCCTCTATGAGATGGATTGATTCAGTGACTGGGGTAATCGGAATGGGTGTGTCAGAGGCAGTGAGATTGGCACAGGATAGAGCAGGGTTTAGGGCTGTTGTACGTAGGGTCGCTGTGAGTCGCAAACGACTCAACGGCACATAACAACAACAACATTAGAAGTTGGAGACGATTCAAGACCAGCCCACAGTCCAACTCAAACAGGTAACAGTTGATTGGGACAGACTTCAACTTCCTCATCTCTAAAATGAGGAGGAAATAATGCACGCTCGTTCTCTTCCATTGATAGTGTGTGGGTTAATTTATGCTTCTGTGGATTGCATATTTTCCCCCTTAGCAGCGGAAAGCCTTGTGATTGTGACTGAATGTCTTGGGCCAGGCATTGAGATCCGTGCATTTGCCAAAGGGAGAGAAGTAAAACAAAACACATATCTGCCAAAAGACCGAAGGGATTCTGAGCTCCCCAAAGGAAATGAACAGGCCGGAAGTCCATCCATCAGCTGTCCTCACCACAGGATGAAACAGCGCAGAGCGCCAGCACCACATAGATCTGTCAGCTTCGCCTGTGTGTTTTTTAATTACTTTGCTAATTAGTAGGCAAACTAAAATTAAAGGCAGCTTCATTTCGCCCCATTTTCTGTTTTTCATTTTTCTTTCTTGTATTATAATTGGAGTTTACTGCTGCCAGACATCTCCTGCAAGGAACTCGGGGTACTCTGTTGTTCTTCTGTCCCTCCAGGCAGGACAGGGGCTCTTGGCATTGCAGGCTGGAGGTGAGATAAGGTGACTTGGGCTTAGAGAGAAGGCCCAGAACCAGAGCCCAGAACGATAGAAAGAGGAAATACAATGTTATGTAAATATCTCTAATTCCTCCTTAGACCATCATTGGTGAATGGATCCAAACACATGGTGTCAGAACGGAACTGTGCTCTGAAGAGTGTGCACTGGCAACTATTTTGAAAGCAGATGACCAGATCTTCTCTCTAAACATCTCGGCACACACTCATCCTGTCACTTAACAGCTGAGCATGAAACTTAATTTAGGAATTATGATTTTCTTCTTTCATCAATGTTTTGAGAAGTATAGATTTGGAGATAAATCAGCACACAGAGATCCCTTTGACCTGTGATTTTCTAATGGGAGAGCAGATAGTGAACTTTCTAGTGGACAGTACTGTTGAATACCCAACCCAGCTGTAACTAACACCGGCTCTGGGCTCTGCGCCTAACTGAAAGGTCCTTGAATTGAACCCAGGAGCCACTCTCTAAGAGAAAAGACCTTGTAATAGGATTTCATAAAGCTTACAGCCCGAGCAGCCCTATGGGGCTGTTCTACTCAGCCCAATAATATTGCAATTAGGTCAGGATCAACTGTATGGCCCGAATAATTCAGAAAGGTACACTAATGGACATCCTCTAGCCCGATACTACGCTTTATCCACCCCTTCAAAGATTTCATTTGAAACAAAGCAATCATCTGGGCTTGTTATAAAGATATAACTAGTCTGGTAACATATTTTTATACATGCACTTTGCCCTCTTTCTTGCCTGGATGCCATTTGTTTGCCCAATTCTAGTTTTCCTGAGAGACAACTAAAAAGAACATTTTGTACATTGTTTCTATCGTAGACTCTGTTTTTTAGGTAATTTGAGCTTGCTAAGAAACTAAAATTCTCTTACTCATTTCTAGAATTTGCTATTGAATCTAGTAGTCCTCCCTCCAGTATAAGTAGTTTCTTCTATTTGCAAATCAACACAAGTTGTATTTATTGTTATTTTTATATCATGGGTCAGAAACTTTTGTAGAATATTAAAAAGATATATGGAAGCTGTGCTGTAATCCTGAAGGTACAAGATTCAAATCTTGGGTGGGAGAAAGATTGGCAGTCTCCTCCCATGTGATTAGCTGCCTCTGAAAAGCCTCTGGAGGGTCAACTAGGGGTCAGTTCCAACACGACAGCACACACAACAACAATACCATAGTGCATAACAAGCCAGGATGCTAACTAAAAATTTGATAGTTTGAATCCACCAGCTGCTCCAGGGGAGAGAGATAAGCAGTCCTCTCTCATAAAGATCTATTGTTGTTGACTGCCTTCAAGTCGACCACAAGATCTAAACCTCAGAAAACCAAGGGAACATCCGTATACATCAGACTTGATGCATAATGCTTTTGATAGTATTTTGATAAATAACTTTTTACCAAGTTAAAGAGGTTTTTTAATTCTTACTTTTTAAATTGTAGCATTTTATTGTAAATATGTGACCATTCCTTTTAAATGTTTTTTAGCTATTACAGAATATAATCATATTCCCTGTAAAGAAGTAATTTACATATATTTAACATTTCTTGATTTTATACAGTAGAACTTATTAGAGGCTGATTCATTTTAAATATAATGTAGGATTTGGATAGCTGATACTTTAAGTGTTTTAATGGGTGTTGTGGGGTCAGCTTAAAAGTTGGCTTTCCTACCCATTATGTTACCTCCTCTGGTCTTCAGCTATTGTAACTGTCACATATGGTCTTGAAAATCATCAAAAGCTATGGGACTAGGATAAGAGAGAGAGTGCTTCCCATACTAAGTGGCAAAACTTGAGGGAGACTCGAGCAAAACCTGCAGGAGGTAGAACCAGACCAGAGCAAGACCCTGGTGAAAGTGGACCCTGGAGAGAGTGAGACCCTGGTGATGGTGGAGGAGAGACTGTGGCATTGCTATGGAGAAACTGTGCCAAGGTATAACCAGAGGAGCCCTGAGATAAAGGCCACAGTTAAAGATTTTGCTGTTCTTTTTTGGATAATTGAAGGAGAAACTAACTTATAATTGCTCTGTGGTAAACCTTGTCGGATAATTTGAATTTGTGCAAACCTGGATTTTCATTGGGTGATATCGTTTACCTCTCTCAGTCTGCAACCTGTTAGCCTAATAAACCCATTTCGTGGTACCACAACCATGAGTAAAGACTGTGGATTAACAAAAAAATATCAAATCCAGTGATTGATGAAAAGTAGGTGCAGGAGCACGGGGGTCGACCGAGAAGCCGTTTGCTGCCCTGAATACTATTGATGGGCACAGTTCCCCTTTATGGAGCAGGCTGAAGCGGAACTCTGCCACTGCAGCCCCAGCTTCCATCTGCTCCATTTGCAGGCATTAATAAATGATATGTACCTAAGGATTTTTATTTGAATTTTCTTCTTCTGGTTTTTGATCAAATAATAGTGTTCTCATTACGTCAAATAAAAGCAGTCTTCCTCTCCCATTTTTTAAAAATTATCTTAGGCTTAGGGCCCTGTACTCCTGAATGACCTCATTACTGTAAAAGAGAAAGTGTCCCAATTCCGAACAGCATTATATTTACAGGCCCAGGAACCAGAGCCTCAACACAGTGCAATTCAAAACGACATGAGATCTTTAATTTAGTAATGCATTTCTATGTCTCTTGGGAAAACATGCTTTTGACAGCTGTGTGCTGACAACAGGTTATCGGTGTTAGGTGCCATCAAATCTACTCGTTCATAGTGTCACCTTGATCCTCAGAAGGAGGCCATGCCAGACCCTCTGTCGTCCTCACTCTCTGTCGTAAAGCCCACTGTGGCAGTTACCCTGTCAATCCACGTCTTTGAGGGTATTCTTGTCTTATGCGGACCCTTTACTTTGTCAAGTATGACATCCTTCTCCAGAAACTGGCCCTTTCTGATAAAATGCTTAACCACTGTGAGAGGAAGTCCTCCCATGCTTGCTTCCACGATGTGCTCTGAGCTCAGTTCTCCTCAGAAGTGCACTCTTCTGCCGCTTCTCTCTCTGTTCTTTCGGGCGTGGTTAGTAGGGCAAATACCTGAAGATGTAGGTCAAGGAAAGGCTCCTGGTCAACCCACATCAGAAGTCAGCTGTTTTCATTAAATGAAACTTTTTATTTTTTTGTCATCTTGAACAATTAAGACTGTTACTAACATTTTGATAGCATGGGTATTTTTAATGATAGCAGGATTGGCATCCACTTCGTACACAACATGCCTCCAGAATCTTTAAGAACTTTGATAAGCGTTGATGGTTGTAGAGGGGCATCAGGACTTTTGTTCATAGAGTCGCTATGAGTAATGCTTGACTTGAAGGCAATCAGTAACAACATCTGGAAGTTCACAAAGGAAAGATGTTAGGTAATGATGTCAATCTATTTAGTTCATTTTTATTTCTTTTTCTATTTACTTTTTAGGGACCTCTAGTAGCCTAATGGTAAGGGATTGTGCCACCAACTCAAAGACATGTGGTTCTAATCCATAAGCTGCTCAATTGGAGAAAGTCGGGCAACCTCTTCCTGTGTAACTTACTGCCTCTGAAACCCACTGCACGGTCAACTCTGAGGCAGCTGACAGCACATAACAACATCTTCCTTTCAGCATATTTGATAGTATTATTGACCTGTGGAGTTACATATTTACTCTCAGTTTGAAAATCCATTAGTTAATATTTGTGCATAATGCATTTTTAATTTCTAGATTAAAAATTGAGAACTATACCCTTTTTCTCAGTAACTATTAGCCAAGAGTTATTCCATTTGCTTTCTTTACAAAGTAGCATCTTTTATTTCTGCTAATAGTAATATAGCATATTCTCCAGTCTTGCAGAGAAGTCCTGATACTAGCTGTTACTTGGAGGACCCTTGAGAGCATGATGCTGAATGAAGGTATGATTTCAGTTAGATGAAGTCCTCTGAGTAGGAAAATCCACCGAGAGACAAGATTAATGATTACTAGGGATGTGGTGAGCAGAGTAATAAAAGCACATAAATAAAGAATGCTGATGGAGCAACTTCGGTGGTTATCAGGCCCCAGGAGACAGATGGCTCAGCTGTCCCTTTATTCTCTAGTTCAGGCAGTCATGGCCTCCAAAATGTGCTCAGATTTAATAAAGATAATACTGCTTTTTTACACATCAAGGACGCACTTGAATGATAGAACTTTCCCCCGTCTATATGTTTCCCGATGACGAGACAATAGTGTGTGTGCGCGTGTGCATGTGTTTACTTAAAAACATAAAACAAACCTCCATCTACCATCTAGTGTGAACCACTCCTGACTGACCAATTCAGCAGGTTTCCAAGGCAGTGAGTCAGTCAGGGCTACCACTCCCAGAGTCTGTCAGGAATGGGTGTGTGTGAATGAGTGTGAGTGTTTCCTACCTGAGCCCATAGACTGGACAGAGGGATTTACAGAGTGGCTGTAATAACAATCACGATTATGTCAGCGATGGTGAGGACGGCACAGGATAGGGCACGGTTCAGGTCCTTTGTTCACTATAGGGTCACTGTGAGTTGTCACTGACTCAAAGGTGCCTAAAACAACAACGAAAATATGCAAGGGGCTCTGTGTCTGTACTCAGCTTGGGAGTTTTGGGGCTTAGGAGCCTCCCCCATGGTTGCTAGGACCTCAGCCAGCTGATTATTTGAAGTCGAGTAGACTTCACTGCGGAAGGTAAGTAGAAGGCATGAGATTGCATCACAGATGTTTTTAGGTATTATCAAGTCAGTGCTGACATGGCGACCCCATGCCCAGGATGAGACCCTGCCCTCTCCCCCCCCCCCCAAGGCCCCACTTGAGCCTGGTATTGTAGTCAATGCAATAGCCCTTCTCCTTGACATCGCCTCTTCTTCACTGGACTTTTCCTAACTCAAGGGCATTGGTTCTTCTTCAGGCTCTCTTATTCACCATTCAGCTTTGACACACACAAAAAGTGATTGAAAACACCATGACAAGGATCAGGTAATGTAAAATGAAACATAAATGTTGTTGTTGTTGTTATGTGCCGTCGAGCCACTTGCGACTCATAGCGACCCTATGTACAACAGCTCTAAACTCTGCTCTGTCCTGTGCCAATCTCATTGCCTCCGACACACTCATCCCGATTGCCCCAGTCACTGAATCAATCCATCTCCCAGAGGGCCTTCCTCTCCTGCGCTGTCCCTCCACTCTCCCAAGCATGATGCCCCTCTCCAAGGACTAATCTCTCCTTACAACATGACCAATGTATGTCAGACGAAGCCTCAGAATCCTTGCCTCCAAGGAGCAGCCCAGTTTAACCCTCTCCAGGATGAATCTGTTTGTTCTCTTGGCAGTCCATGGCACCTTCAGCACTCTTCTCCAACACCAAAGCTCAAAAGCATCAATTCTCCTTCTGTCCTCCTTGGTCATTGTCCAACTCTCTGATGCATAACAAGTGATTGCAAAGACCATGGCCTGTGCCAGATGCACCTTTGTCTCCAGAGACACACTGTGGCTCTTCAGTACTTTGGAGAGGTCCCTAACAGCAGACTTTCCCATGGCAATACGTCTTTTAATTTCCTGGGTGCTGGTGCCAAGAGTGTTGATTGTGGAGCCAAGCAGACTAAAGCTGTGAACAATCTCAATCTCTTCGCCATCCATTAGAATTTCAACACTCGTCGCAGAGGCCATAATTTAATATGCAACGGCAGGTTAACAGCGCCTCCTGATGTTAAAAACAAGAGAATACGTCTTGTAATCAAGAAACACAGAGCTATGTGACCTAATTATACCCATAAATACTCAAAGCAACATACTCTAGAAACTAGAACTTAACGCCTCATTATGTTTCATCTATTTTTATGTTTGACTATTACGTACAGCAAAAATTCAATCCCCAAGGTCCTTGTGTCCTAAGTAGGTTCAAGTGTTTTGTGGTGATGCTGCTATGTAATGTCGAGTCAGAACTAACTAGTCACTCGCTGAGGCTGTGGTGGATTTTCAGAAACAGGAACTTGCATGAGGGGAAATTTCCCATCTTTCTTCTGTGAAGCAACTAGGTGGCCTCAAACCATGTGCTTTTTGTTGGCAGTGTAACTCCTTACCCACTAGGCCACCAGAGCGCCCTTAACGTGTTATGAAATTTGGGAACTGGAACTCCTATCCAAATTTTTTTAGCTATTTGAAAAATTTCTTCCTATTTTATTTTACTTTTTTTCTTGTAATTTGATGGAAAGTCAGAAAAGCAAACTGGTTTCTTGGACACATTTTGTTTCATAATATTGATGACAATACTCACAATGTACTCTCACCTTTTCTCCTTGCTCAGTTCCATTCTCATCTCCTTGACACACGTGTCTCTTCTGTTTGCCTGTGTTTGTGCTATGACTGTATTTCTCAAGTGCCCCTTGGCGTGTTTCTTTTTTCTAGCATTGTGCTGATCACCTTATTGTATGTTGTCTTCTTTGTAGCTTCTCTGTCTCCTGACTTCTACTGGCATGTATGATGAAGTGGAGTCACTAAAAAAACCATGTAATTAATTGCTCCTTCAATAATTGGAAGCCCAATGGTTCAAATCCATCAGGGGGATCTTGAAAGACAGGCATGGCAGTGTGCTTCTGAAATATCACAGCTTTGTAAATCCAGTGGATCAGTTCTCTTCGGCCCCAGAGCGTTTCCGGCAGTGAGAATTCCCTTAGTGGCAACTAGCAAAAAACTCCTGCTGAAATATCTAATCTGGGTATGAGAATTTCCTAGTTTTGCAATTGATTAAGCATTCATTTTTGCAAAAATCTCCCAACCTGTCCTTCAAAATCACCATCTCCTTTTTTATTAAAAACCCTGCAATTTGCTGTAATACACATGTCAAACCTTGTGAAAACTCTGACATAACCTTGGCAGGACCCCTAATTTAACACTATGTGGTTGGAGCAATGAATGAATGTTTACATGCTCAATGAATTGTCTATATTTAGTTGCACCTGTCTTTGCTTCCTGCAGAGTATTACCCTTTACAGCCAGTCTCCCACTCTTGTGCTGTCTTCCTTATCCCTGACATGACACCATTTGTTCTCCTCTTCTTCCTCGTGCTCCTTTGTCTCCTGTAACAAAGCTATAATAATGAAGGGAGGAGCTGTTATTCATCTCTGCCTATTATTTAAAATATGCCATGTAATTGGTATTACATGACTCTGAGACATGTTGTAGTCTACATAGTTTAGAGATGAAGAAATCTCTTATAAAGCTGTAACAACTTTCCTAGGTGATGTAAGTTGTAGAATCTTCTGAGCTACTTAATTGTCTAGTCATTTAGTTATTCACCCATGCATTAAACACATATTTACCAATTACCTTTGCTATCCCAACCTTGTCTAGAACAGGGACCTAGAGCCCTTAAAATAAAATGATAAGCAATATGACTTGAATTTATATTCTTGAGGAGTCAAATTAAAGCAATATAAAATAAACTAATACTACTGCTCTCTGTGTTTTGTACTATTCTATTATTCTGTCTACTTAGGAAATTTTCATTTTAAAAATACTTCTCTTGATGAAGTGATATAATTACAGTGTTTTTCAATTAAGTTTAGGTTTCCTATTAGGAGATAATTTCTCAGTAATAATTATGTTTTTGTTTTGTTTTTCACTTAGAAACTGTTTTAATAATGAAATGAAAAGTTAGAAATATACTGTTGTTGTTAGGTGATATTGAGTAGAATACGACTGATAGCAAACCTGCGAACAACAGATCTAAAACATGTCCTATCGTGTGCTATCTTCATAATACCTGACATTCGAGCCCATTGCTGTCGTCATTGGGTCAAACAATCTAGTTGGGAGTCTTCCCTCCCCTCTCTCTCCCCCTCTCCTTTCTCTCTCTCTCCTTACTCTCTCTCTCCCCCTCCCCTCTCTCCCCTCTTCTCTTTCTCCCCCCTTTCTCTTTCTCTCCTTTTTCTCTCTCTCCTAATAATTATACTAGTCTATTTACAAAATTTGTATACATTGTTTTTCAGAAGTTTTTCTCTCTTTTTCCAATCCTCCATCTTTCCAGGCATGTTGTTCCTCTCCAAAGAATAGCCTCTCCTACCAACGTGATCAAAATATGTGAGATGAAGCCTTCCTACTTTTGACTCTAAGGAGCACTCTGGCCGCACTTTCTCCAAGACATAGCTGTTCATTCTCTTGGCTATCCATGGGATAGTCAGCGCTTTTCTCCAACACCACAGCTCAAAGGCACCAATTCGTCTCCTGCCACCCTTATTCATTGTCCAGCTCTCAGATAGCAAATAATTGAAAAGACCATGACCTGAATCAAACACAACTCTGTCTTCAAACTGACATCATCACTCCTGAATAATTAATTTGGAGAGGTCGCTGACTGTAGACTTTCCCAGTACAGTACATCTCCTGATATCCTGATTCTGGTACCAAGTATTGTAGACCCAAGCAAAATGAAATCTTTGACAGCTTCAATATTTCCTTCACCCGTCATGATGTTGCTTATTGGTCCAGTTGATATTTAATTTATTTTGAAGGCTGTATTCTTTGATCTTCAACAGCAAGTGCTTCAAGTTCTCCTCACTTTCAGCAAGAAAGTTGTGTCATCTGAAAACTACAGGTTAGTGAAAGAGTATTCCCCTATCCTGTTGTCTCATTTTTTTTCCATCGATTCCAGCTTCTTGAATGATTTGCTCAGTACACAAATTGAATAGATATGGAGAAGGGATCCAAGCCAATGCACATCTTTCTTAGTTTTAAACCCTCTAGTGTTCACTTCCTAAACTACCTTTTGAAAGCTTCTGTTCAGCTCTTTAACTTCTTCTTGATTTCTTCTTTTTGTTTTGTCTTTTCAGCACTGTTGTGCAAAATTCAGAGTTTCTTTTGGCAGCTCAAGAAGACAAAGCAAATTATAACAATGAAATGTGTGAGGAGCTGTGGGGTTCCAAAATCAAAAGGGCCAAACTTGCTCGACATTTCTTTTATTTTTCCAGTCATTCATAGTTGCACTTTTCTGCCTGCCCATCCACCCCCAATTCACTCTTCTCTTTGAAAAGAAAAAGAAAAACTCTTTTATTGTTATGCAATCCTTCCCCTCACGTCCACTCCAGTATGCAGCCTTCACTCTGGAATTGTGTAATGACAAGAATACCCATTGATATATTCCATTTAAACAGTTCTCTCCCTCATCTGTTTCAATGCAATATACAGCATTCCTCCCCTCCTTTTCTGTCTTCCCTCAACCCTGACATCAGTCCCATTTTTCAACAGTGGCCCTATGTAATATTTATCTTTTTGTGACTGAGATCTTTCACTCAGCATAATGTCCTCCAGGGTCATCCATTTTGCATAATATTTCATGAGTTTCTTGTTTTTCAATGCTGCATAGTATTCCATTGTGTGAATATACCACAGCTTTTCTATCCATTCGTTTGTTGACGGGCACTTGGATTGTTTCCAACTCCTTGCTGTTGCGAACAAAGCTGAAATAAACAGTGTTGTGCATATATCTGCCTGGGTGGCAGTTTGGTCTCTTTGGGGTATATACCCAGTGGAATTGCGGAGTCAAATAGTATCTCTATTTGCAGCTTTTTGAGAAAGCACCATACAGCCTTCTATAGTGGTTGCACCATTTTACACTCACACCAGCAGTGAATCAGAGTTCCAGTTTCTCCACAACCTCGCCAGCATTTGATGTTTGCTGTTCTGTTAAATTTTGCTATTCTTATTGGGTGAGATGATATCTCATAGGTGTTTTGAGCATTAACACATCTTGATTGCCATTAACACATCTTGATTGCATGCTTCGTCAAGTTTGGACTGCAAAATTAGGTAAAAGTCTTACATTTCCTTCTCTTTGGCTTTAGCTGTTGACATGTATATTTGAATAACAATCTTATTAGCAGGTATGCCTTGTATGCTTATGGATAAACTAAATATATAGCCTATAATTTTTCATTCTTTGAAACAACCACTGTCAAGTTCTGTGGTTTATTTTTGGTTTTATTTAAAAAAAAGAACGACAGATTCATAGAAAACTTCAGAATCCATTTTGTGGTCTAACCTAACTCTGCTTTAAATTTCTTCCTGTAATTATTTATCCTAATTCCTTCAGTTTTATATTGAAATTCCTATTGAATAAGAGAGGAATAACTTTTGATTTCTTTGTCAAGCCACTGAAAAAATAATTATATACATGTTACTAAAACAGTATAAAAATTTAGATTAAATATAAATAAAATACCTTTAAGCATCTTATATAAAAAATGCCATTATAAATAACACAGAGGAGAACAAATGGTCCTATATATTTTTAAATATAGGTAGGCAAGAACAAATAGTTTAAGCAAAATAATATGTGCTTAGTAATAAAATTACCTCTTACATCCTTTTATTTTATTTTTTACATAGCATTTAACTCTGGGATGTTTACACATTAGATGCTTTGTGACTGTTAGTTTAATTACTCATTATTTACCAAGTAATCACATATAAAATCAAGTGAGCTAGAAGTGAAATTAATCACATCAAACTCACTATTCCTTTGGGACATAAAGACATAAAACATAGCTAAGTGCTCGAGCTTCTTGTCAGCATACCCAGAGGACATCAGGCAAAAATCCACCAGCCTTTGCTCTAAGGGGCACTCTCGCGGCACTTCCAGTGAGTTTGTTTGTTCCTTTTTGGCAGAGGAAGAGTTTCACGACTTTGCCAACACCACAATTCAAAGGCATCAAGTCTTCTTCAGTCTTCCTCATCCATTGTCCAGATTTTACATTCATAGCAACGGTGTCTCTCTGGAGACTAAGGTGCGTCTGATACAGGCCATGATCTTTGCAATCACTTGTTATGCATCAGAGAGTTGGACAATGACTAAGGAGGATAGAAGGAGAATTGATGCTTTTGATCTGTGGTGCTGGAGAAGAGTATTGAGGGTACCATGGACTGCTAGGGAAACAAACAGATTCATCCTGGAAAGGGTTAAATCGGGCGGCTCCTTGGAGGCAAGGATTCTGGGGCTTCGTCTGACATACTTTGGACATGTTGTAAGGAGGGACCGGTCCTTGGAGAGGGACATCATGCTTGGTAGGATGAAGGGACAGTGCAGGAGGGGAAGGCCCTCTATGAAGTGGATTGATTCAGTGACTGGGATACTTGGGATGGGTATAACAACAGAGACAGTGTGACTGGCACACAACAGAGCAGGGTTTCAGGCTGTTGTACATAGGGTCGCTATGAGTTGCAAGCTACTCAACGGCACATAACAGCAACAACAACATGTCGTTACTTTTCCAGTTGTTAAAACAGAAGTATCTACATTAAATAAATCTGAGTTTAGCAATTAAAAAGTAACATGTCCCTTTCTGTGAAGATGGTGTTGAAAGCAAAGAAGGAAGTCCCTTCCCTTTCCAAAACTGGAGCCAAAGCAAAGGCACTAAAGGCCAAGAAGGTGTCCTGAAGGGCATCCACAGCAAAAAAAAAAAGGAAAAAAGAAGAAGATCCGCACGTCACCCACCTTCCAGTGGCCTAAGACACTGAGGCTCCAAAGGCAGCCCAAATACCCCTGGAAGAGCACCCCCAGGAGAAACAAGCCTGACCACTATGCCATCATCAAGTCTCCCCTGACCACTGAGTCAGCCATGAAGAAGATAGAAGATAACAGCACATTTGTGTTCCTTGTGGGTATCAAGGCCAACAAGCATCAAATTAAACAAACTGTAAAGAAGCTCTATGACATTGATGTGGTCAAGGTCAACACTTTGATTAGGCCTGATGGAGAGAAGAAGGCCTATGTTCTATTCTGCTTCTGACGATGATGCTTTGGATTTTACCAGCAAAACAGGGATCACCTAACTGACTCCAACTGGCTAATTCTAAATTCACATTTTTCTCACACACACAAAGAAAGTAACATGTCTGTGACATTTTACAAAAGTTCTTTCAATTCTCGGAGCTTTGATTTTCTGTGTGACATATAGAATATTGTAAACTTATAATTTTATTACTTTTTAGAGGATAAATCGATGGGAGGTAGGGCTCACGCTCTGAAGCTGAACACAAGGAGCCTGGCGAGCTGCTGACCTTCAGTGCAGTCTGCGTGCAATTGTCCAGGGTCACTGCCTTACACGGCAGGTCCTGACTGCACCTCTGCACTCACCTGCGGGCTGTGTTAGCCTGGAGCGAACTGAAGTAAAACTCAAACCACGCTGACCAATCACTCGATGGCTTCACTTTCTCTTCTTTTATGTCCTATTTTACGGTTTTATTTGTTTCTTATTGTGATTTTACTGTTTTATTGATACACCGTATGTAGATTTTAGTTGTTCTGTTTACTGATTTCCAACAATCATAAGCTCCACATCAATGTCACCGTAAACAAGCTATATAGTATGAATTAACTTTAACCCTCTTTCCAGGCCTTAATCCTACCTGCTGTGTTGAATATTTTCTCCTTTCTAGCACCACTGTCTGTTTTCCACAGGCCTGAGCTTTGTCTTTAATGAAGAAATACATCACATGTTGTACATATGGTTTCTTTTCTTTAATGTTTTTGAGATCATGCATGGTCCTGGATATTTAAATACTCCATTATTTTTAGGGCGCTCCAGTGGTCTAGTGGTAGGAAGCTGAACTGCAGGTCCAAAGGCCCACGGTTGGACTCCACCAGCTTCTCTACAGAAGGGTGAGCACTCTTCTCCCGTAAGATGAACCGCCTCTGAGAACACGCTGGAGGGTCAGCTCTGGGTTGTTTCGGACTCACTGATACACAACAACAACATAATTATCATCTTTATTAATGCATACTGTTCCTTTGTCTTAGTACACCACAAGTGGTTTATTTTCATTTCTGTGTTAGAGGCCATTTGTTTTCTAGTTCCTAACTATTGTCTTTTTGAAGCCATGATACTGAAATTATTTCAGCACATATTTTTTTGGACAGATACTTCCGTTTGCCTTGAATAAATATCTCTATTATTAACATGATCCATATAAAAGAAACAATTAAAATGTATCACAACTAAAATTTAAATACCAGAGCCAGAGGTAAAAAACTTCCATGGTTAAAAACTAAAGAATATCTTTCCCCTCCTGAAGAAACTGACAAAAACATAGTTACTATGTAGCCCATAAATAAACTGAGCTGCACAAAACGGGCTGAACACAATTTTCTTACCTCCAATTAGTGTATGGCTGCATGATAAAATGCACAGAAGTAAACAAATTCTTTTAAGATGATTAGTGTTCAGTGTGGCATGCATTTCACCTCTGTAATTGTTGTGTGTGACTCTGAGTGTCGGGCTGTTATGCTGGGAGATGCAGGAGACAGGACACTCAGGTCAGATGGTCAACAAGAGAGGGAGAAGGGGGTGCGACCTGTGCTGGACAGTGGTGCTACCACCATGGGTCCGTGCCAGCTGTGGACTACAGACCCTGGAAGTGACAAATGTACAGGTGAAAATCGTCTTTAAAATGTGGAAATGTATCCAAGTTGAAAGAAATTACATATGAGGAAAAGTAGAGAGACTTACCATGATGACAACTGATGGCAAAAGTCCTTGAACTTATGAGCCCCCCCTCCCACCCCATATACAGAGGTGCAGAAGACGTTCCCATTGCAAAGAAAGGCAATCCGACAGTGTGGAAATGATCTAACAATATCATTAATATCACATGCAAGCAAGATTCTACTGAAAATTATCCCAAAATGACTGGAACAGCACATCAACAGAGAACTGCCAGAAGTGTAGGCGGGGTTTAGAAGAGGTCATGGTACTAGAAATATTATAGCTAATGTTAGATTTATCTTGGCTGAAAGCAGGGAGTAACAGTAGAATGTCTATCTATGTTTCCTTGACTCTGCAAAGACATTTGACTGTGGATCACAACAAGCTGTGGCTGACTCTGAGAAGAATGGGGATCCCAGAATATTTGATTGTGCTAATGTGAAACCTATACTTGGACCAAGAGACAGTCATCAGAACAGAGCAAGGAGACACTACATGGTTCAAAATTGGGAAGGGCTTCCATCAGGGATGTGTTCTGTCTCCATACCTTTTCAATCTGTATGTAGACCAGATCATCTGGGATGCTGGGCTGTGCGAGGAGGAATGTGGCATCAGGACTGGTGGAAGATTCATCAACAACTTGTGTTAAACAGAAGACAATAACCTTGCTTGCTGAAATTGAGGAGGACCTGAAGCACTTACTGCAGAAGGTTAATTGCAACCTTCAATGTAGATTGAAGCTCAACATCAAAAAAACGAAGATTCTAATCATTGGCACCATTGCGATAGACAATGAAAAGATTGAGATTGTTAACAGCTTGGTACCAACAGCAAGGAAATCAAAAGACAAATTTCACTGGGAAAGTCTGCTGTCAGAGACTTTTACAAAGTACTGAAGAAAAATGATGTCAGTCTGGAGACTAAAGTGTACCTGATCCAGGCCATGGCCTTTGCAGTTATTCACTATGCATCAGAAAGCTGGACAATGACTAGGGATGATAGAAGAATTGGTGCCTTTGAGCTGTGGTGCTGGAGAAGAGGACTGAATATACCATGGACTGCTAGAACAACTAGGTTTGTCCTGGAGATGGTAAACCCAGGTTGCTCTTTGGAGGCAAGGATTCTCAAGCCACATCTGACATAATTTGGGCATATTGCAAGGAAGGACCAGGCCATAGAGAGTGACATCATGCTTGGGAGGGTGGAGGAACAGTGCAAGAAAGGAATATCCTTAATGAAATTAATTGATTCAGTGACTAGAGTAATGGGGATAGGTGTGTCAGAGACAATAAGGTTGTGGCAGGATAGAGCAGGGTTCAGAGCTGTTGTACGTAGGGTCACTATGAGTCACAAGTGACTCAATGACACATAACAACAAAAACCAGGATATATATAATAAAGGGTTTCCTCTTTTATTCTACCAAAGTTAAACTTTACCTTAACGAATCATTGCAGGACTATATGTGCAAAATAGACATGGCAGAAATGCCGTGCTACACTCCAAGAACAACTGTTTCAATATTTCTTTTTTTTTCTCCTTCTCTCCCTTCTCCTTCTTTCTTTCCCCCACCCCCATCTTGATCTGGATAAGTACAGAACTCCTAGCTAAGGTTTACACTTTGTGCCTCTGAACCAGAATCCCCTGTGCTGAGCAGGTCTTGCATAACTTACGCATTTCCATCAATTGAGTAAACATGATAGATGTTTGTGATATAGTAAATTAACTTATTTAGCTTATTGGAATTTATACTGTAGGATCAGGAGTTAAATTTGGGTTGATTTTTTTTTTAAATACAAGAATTTATATTAATATTCACCCTTTAAGTTAAAGTGTTTTTCCACATTGTTGTTGTTGTTATGTGCCATCAAGTCACTTGCAACTCAGAGACCCTATGTACAAGCGCCCTAAATGCCATTCTATCATGGGCCAACCTCACCGTCTCAAACACACTCATTCCCACCACCCCAATCACAGAATCGAT
>NW_006399753.1:6052570-6069927 GCF_000299155.1 Elephantulus edwardii | reverse complement strand
AACAACAACAATATAATAATTGTAGCTGCCTGGCCTGGTAAGACCTTTTTCCATAAGGAGCACTGATGATACTCTAGACTTAGGAGTTAGATTGTGAACCAAAAGACCAGTGGTGCGAACACATCAGGCAAGAGAAGGATGAACTACTCTACTCAACTTAAGATCAAGTCTTGGAAGTGTATGGCTTAGGGTCCCAGTGTTGATTGACATGTGCTGTCCAGTCAGAACTGGCTCATAACTGACCCTCCAGTGGGTTTTCAGCGGCAGTAAATGACAATGGAGGAAGGAGATTGCCCATTCCACTCCCGTGGAGGAGTTGGTGCATTTGCAGACTGTTTTCCTCTGGGTCTGTAGTGCAAACCTCCCTGCTAAGCAGCTCAAGGATTCCAATGAGTCGGCATCAATTCGATGACAGTGCATAAATTCTTCCAATCCTCGGTATATTTTTCTATATTTGAAATTACATGTACTTATCCTTTCAAATCACAAGTGGATAATTGTTTCTGCTCTCAAAACTGTAGTGAGAATAAACATCATTTTAGCTTTTATGTGAACACCAGCATCACCTATTTTTCTGCTTTGTATAGTCTGAAAACACAGTACTGCTCTCGCAGCCCACGAAACATGCCTAAGATGTTACTTTGTCCAAGCATTTTTTTGCTTGAAGATTTTCCCATCCTCTTTTTCTTGAAATGTTAGTTTTTCCTTTCCTCTTTGCTCTAGGCAAATATGGCTGCCCTTCTGAGCTCTCACAACATCATTTGAGTTATGATGTCTCCAATGGCATTTATTATACACGTTCTTGATCTATTGCTTTCTTTGAGTCATGTTAATGGAATGAATGATGATAATACCTACTATTTTTTATTACCTATAATACGCTGCACATTTTACAAAGCCCCAAACCCATTGTATCTCTAACCCCTGCAGCAACCTTCAGAATTACATATTATGGACTCCATTTCGTATGAGACTTGGAAGTTTTGAGCAAGTGAAAGTCGCACAGCAAGTGACCAACATAGCTTTCAGGCCCATGACTGACATAAAAGCTGTTTCTGTGTTCCCGCTTCTTTTATGTTTACCTTGCCCCCCTGCTACGTTATAAGTTCTTTAAAATCACAGAAAGTGCCGTTTCATTCTTGGCATGTCCACTAAGCCTTGGCAGTGAATGTGCTTTGCAACACAAAGCTGGATGGACACGGTATTACTTATTTTCACATCTTATTTTACATGCTGTCAGCAATGACTCCATGAGTCAGTTGTTATAATTATTTTAGTTTCTGAACTCAGAGATGGAAACTCAGCAAAAGAAAACTTAACTAGCTGTTTGCTCACATAGGGAGTTTGCTGGTGAAGAGTTGTGCTGCCAATCCAAAAGTGCATGGTTCAAATCCACAGCTACTCTAAGGAAGAAAGGTGGGCATTCTCCTCTCAGGCAGTTTACTGCCTCTGAAAATCTGCTGGAAGGTCAGCCATGAGTCAGTTCTAACTCAACAGTCCACATAATGACAATAAATAGGAGACGTCAGATTTGGTAAAATCAAGGGGTCAGCAAACAAGCAAAATAAAAAAAATTAAAAATGGGGCTCACAACTGCCTTTGGGTTTACTGCACACATCCCTATGAACTTGGCCAGCACAGGTCCCCTCTAGCATTGCATTGTTGTTGTTTGTTGTTATGTGCCATTGGATTGAAAAGACTCACAGCAACCCAATGACTCTGAACAATGAATAATGACTCTGAACCCTTCTCCATCCTGAGCAAACCTTACCATTTATGCCACAGCCAGTCCCATTGCCACAGTCACTGTGCCAGTCTATCTCATCCAAGGCCTTCCTCTCCTGAGCTGACCCTCCACCCTTTCAAGCATGATGTCCTTCTCCAAGGACTGGCATCTCCTGGCCACATGTCCAAATTATGTGAGGTGGGCTTTCAAAATCCTTGCCTCCAAGGAGCAGCCTGGTTTCACCCTCTCTAGCACATCACGTCAGATCCTCATATTTCAATAACTCCCCTCAGTATTCTCTAGTTCTCTTCTGATGTTCAAATGTGTAACATCACACAGGGGAAGCTATAGAACTGTCTATTTTTATATTTCATTTGCACTTATCACATTGAGGATATTTTGGATAGCTAACTTTGCCTTACAGAAAATCCTCTCTAAGTTGCTCTAGGCATTTCATCCATAGGAACCGTCTGGTGAGAGGTTTGAGTTTCTAGTTAGAAAATTTTAACTTATCCTGCTAGTGTTTCCTCTCTTCATTTCCTTCCCCGGTTTTCTCCTTCTACTCCATACCTTTTCAATCTGTATGCAGAGCAGATTATCCGAGAGGCGGGGCTCTATGAGAAGAAGCGTCGCATTAGGATTGGTGGAAGATCTATCAACAATCTGCGTTATGCAGATGACACAACCCTGCTTGCTGAAACTGAGGAGGACCTCATGCACTTACTGCAGAGGGTCAAGGACTGCAGCCTTCAGTATGGACTGAGGCTCAATGTCAAGAAGACAAAGATTCTCACCACAGGACCAATCGGTAGCATCAGGATGGATGGCGAAGAGATTGAGATTGTTCACAGCTTCAGTTTGCTCGGCTCCAAGGTCAACACTCTTGGCGCCAGCAGACATGAAATAAAAAGACGTATTGCGATGGGAAAGGCTGCTGTTAGGGACCTCTCTAAAGTACTCAAGAGCAACGGTGTCTCTCTGGAGACTAAGGTCCACCTGATACAGGCCATGGTTTTTGCAATCACTTGTTATGCATTAGAGAGTTGGATAATGACTAGGGAGGATAAAAGGAGAATTGACGCCTGTGAGCTGTGGTGCTGGAGAAGAGTATTGAATGTACCATGGACTGCCAAGAAAACAAACAGATTCATTGTAGAGAGGGTTAAACCAGGCTACTCCTTGGAGGCAAGGATTCTGGGGCTTCGTCTGTCATACTTTGGACATGTTGTAAGGAGAGACAAGTCCTTGGAGAGGGACATTGTGCTTGGTAGGGTAGAGGGACAGCACAGGAGGGGAAGACCCTCTATGAGGTGGATTGATTCAGTGACTGGGGTAGTCGGGATGGGTGTGTCAGAGGCAATGCGATTGGCACAGGATAGAGCAGGGTTTAGGTCTGTTGTACATAGGGTCACTATGAGTCGCAAACGACTCAACGGCACATAACAACAACAACACCACCAACAACTGTATTTTCTTTTTACAGCAGAGTATTTTCTGATTCCATGGTGGAAGTTGAGCCCAATGGCTGGGAGGCACTCAAAAGAGACATAATGTCCTCAACCATGTGCTCTAGCAAGTGCATGACCCCAGGAAGAAGGAGCATGTGTCACACTGAGTCAGAGTGGACTCAGCATTGAGTAGCAATAACAGTGGCAATCTCCTCTGGGAGACACGGACATTAATACTCTACATCTTCTGTTTTTCTAATTTTATTGAAATAGTCATTATCATCACTTTTTAATATAACACTGCTTATTTTATAAATGCCTTTGCCATCCTTTAGCTCCTCCGAGAGTCACAAACACAGCATGAAATGTATAATCACAGAAAATCTGGAAAATGAGGGGACTGTCATTGTAAACCGCTGTACTAACACAAGACCATATGATGAATAATCTCTTGTGTTTTAATTATTTATGTGTGTTCACTCCATTTTTACTTTGCTTTATGTGTGATAATTCCTTCATGGCACTACATATGGTTAAATTTAATTATTATTTTCTTTATAATAAAAGCAATTCTTTTTCAAGCTAATATGTTTAGGATAATATGTTTGGTACTAACTTACTAAGCATGGTATTATGCTTTATACATAAATTTCTTTTTGTTTTTGTTGTTATGTGCCATCGAGTTGTTTGCGACTCATAGCGACCCTATGTACAAGAGCCCTAAACACCGTTCTATCCTGTGCCAACCTCGCTGTCTCAAACACACTCATTCCCACCACCCCACTCACAGAATTGATCCATCTCATGCAGGGTCTTCCTCTCCTGCGCCGTCCCTCCACTCTCCCAAACATGATGTCCCTCTCCAAGGACCAGTCCCTCCTTGCAACATGTCCAAAGTATGTCAGATGAAGCTTCAGAATCCTTGACTCCAGAGAACATTTTGGCTTCACCCTCTCCAGGACAAACCTGTTTGTTCTCCCAGCAGTCCATGGAATATTCAACACTTCTCCAGCACCACAACTCAAAGGCATCAATTCTCTTTCTATCATCCCTATTCATTGTCCATCTCTCCCATGCATAGCACATAATTGCAAAGACTACAGCCTGGATCAGGCGCACCTTAGTCTCCAGCCTAACGTCTTTGCACTTCAGTACTCTTGAGAGGTCCCTCACAGCTGACTTTCCCAATGCAATTTATCTCTTGATTTCCTGGCTGCTGTTCTCAAGAGTGTTGACTGTGGAGCCAAGCAAACTAAAACTGTTCTGCCAATTGGCCCAGTAGTGAGAATCTTTGTTTTCAAAAAGTAACTTTTTATAAATGTGGAAATTGGGACTCAGATTGAATAACTTGCTTTAGAGAATTTGATAATTTTGTGTTATAAAATACAATATTTTTATAATGTAAAGTTTTATATGGTCTTAAGTTTTGCTTTAACATTTACTACCGAGCTAATCTTTATTTATAGGGTTGTTTGGTTTTTTTTTTCCTTTTGGATTATTTCCTTATTTAAGTTTCCACACGTCAATTCTACTGGATCAATACGTATAAACATACTTTTAAATCTATTGAAATAAATGAAGAATAACTAGTCTCAAAGAAACCGGCAATGATTTACATTTACAGGAACAATTCATTTCACAAACTATTGCTAAATTAAACTTGGTACCTCATTAGTATTCTAATTCTCATGTCTTTGACCTCATATTTGTTTTTCAGATGCAGCTAAATGTTTGCATTTTTTTATTAGAAACTTACTTACATTTGTCCTTGTCTGTTGGCTTTACATATAGAGAAGGTATAGGGACACATAAAGATCTTGGAGTGCGTATACACGTGTATATACATGTGTGTGTGTGAGAGAGAGAGAGAGCGAGAGACATACAGAGAATGTCGGTGGGTCCCTTAAGACCATTTGCATTCTCAGCATCCTTCCTTCTGCCCCTTTCTCTGAGTAACATGGTAACAGCACCCTTGCTTGACTTTGAGAGCTCTGGTTTCTCCACGCTGAATTCATGTAGTTAAAGGACCACTAGTGCTGGATACAGTGTTTTCCCAGAAATAGTAAGGGGAAAGAACCATCCAGAAGTGCTGATGGGCTTGGTAGATCTTCCCCCCGGAATGCCTGAGCCAGTAAAAGGCAGACTTGGTATTAACTGTGACCATTCTGCCCCACCCCCCAGGAAAAAGTCTTCTAAGGATAAAAATATCATTGAGAAGAAAGTCAAAACAAAGAGACAGGTATTTGGATTTTTTACTCTGCTGTGGCTGCAACAAATCTTAGATGTGATCTTTCTCAGTCATGCAAAACTCTAACTTAAGTGGGTTGAGTTGAATTCTGTCACTTGTCATCAACACTGTTTGATACACCTGAGTTCTCCTGCCAGTCTTCCCTTTCCAGTCCCTGTGAGCTCTGTGAATGTCAGTTCTCTGAACAAGCTGCTCACTGGGTCCTATCTGCCTGATGGTGCTCGTTCCATGTGGTTCATGGAGAATCTGCACTTGACTATACAGTGCATCTTGAAGGTCCCACCCAAAAGAACCTCCTGCACATTCTGATTTCTTAAAGGCCTTGCTTCAAATTCCCTTCCCTGGTCTTCAGCCATTTCTAAACTGCAGTGCTCTGTGGTGACTGAATTTGCTGTGTGTGATGGACCTGCACTTACTGATCCCAGCCTGGCTCCAAATTGCATTTGTATCTTCAGTCTGGAACTCCTACAGTCAGTTGTTCCATCCCACCCTCAATAACCTCCTCCCAAGCGTATGGAGGTGTTGAAGGATGCTTACTGACAGAAGGAATGAAAAGATGAAACATATTCACCTTCTAACATGTTCGAGACATCCATGCAAAATAAAATCTTTCTCTCTTTCTTTTGGCATGTGTTAACACATGGACAACATCAACTGTACCTGGTTTTAAATTTTATTCATGAAACTTTGGGTTAAAATGTTTATTGTGTGTCTTCTCAGCTAAAACCGTTTTTGAAACTGAAGCTTCCTGATAAACAGGACTTATTAGAAGATTACAAGTGGTCACAAAAACTAGGGGATTGTAAACATATCAGCCATCCTAATTACAACCCCAAGCCTATGAAAATCAAACCACTAAGAAGTTGAAGAAAACTTACTCCTCTCAGAATATTTCTTTTTGTTGAATAGATGCTGGTCCTGGAACATAAATATCTTTCTTTTGACCAAAATTCTAGTAGAAGATTCTACATGGACTAGAATCAACCTACTATCCCTTTAGCTGTAATCACACTCTACTTTTCCAATGCCATTCTCTGGCCCTTTATGTGAAGCTGAGCTTAACCAAAACAGCCCTACACCTCTCTTTTCTGTGCCATCCTTACTAACTCTGATACACTTGAGCCCAAAGTTGCGGTCGCTGTGTCAGTCTATCTTGTTGGGGGTCGTCTTCTCTTTTGCTGACCCTCCACCCTTCCAAGCAAGATGTCCCTGTATAAGAAATAGCTTCTCCTAGCAGCATGTCCAAAATATGAGAGATGCACCTTTGTCATCCTTGCCTCCAAGAAGCACTCCGGCTGCACCCCTTTCAAGACATACCTGCTCATTCTCTTGGTAGTCCATGGATTATTCCGTTATCTTCTCCACCACAGCTCAAGGCGTCAAGTCTCCTTCTGTCATCCTTACTATACTGGTGTAATGTGCAGCTTTCTGTGGTGCTGGAAACTGGTCCACCGGTGTGCCAAGTGCCAGAGAAGTCACCCATGGTAGATAAGACAGACTAGGAAGCAGGACTGGGCCTCGAAAACCCCATGAAAAGAACAAGAACAGCAATGTATAGAAATCCTTTCTATAGAAATTCTTTCTCTTTTCTTCCTACTTTTGCTAATCTGTCAAGCTCCTTCCCTCTCTTGTATGTTTCTTGAGTGTAGAAGTCAATATCTTGGTTATTTAAGTCTACCCTGATTATTTTTTCCCCCTCTCAAAACAGCATTTAGAGCTCTTATACACAGGGTTGCTATGAGTCGCAAGTGACTTGATGGCACATAACAACAACAACAATCCCTCAAAAAAGATTGGCTAAGATGTTGATCCAAGGGGAGGGGGTCATGGTGTGGAATCTGAGGGATGAGGATGTGTGAGAGGAGGGGGAGATTAATCATTAAGTTGTACAATTTGATGGTGAGGGGGTGAAGGGAATTGGATGAATCTGGTCTGGAAAACAATGTATTCAAATTTTGTAAATAAACTAGTTTACTTTTTAAAACATATGTATGGATTAACTCTGAAAATCAAAATCCTCACTCTTACAGCCAAGAGTGAATTAGTTGAATGAAGTATGAATTAGTTGACTTTATAATTTCTAAATGCACCTCTTCATCTGGAAAAAAGGAGATTTGATCATAACACGTACATTTTATAATGGTTTCATTTACATTCTCCAAGTCAAGAGTGATCTTTTGAAGCCCCAGGACAGGTCTGACTTACATATCTGGTGCTTAGTAGGAGACAGTAGCTGCAGATTGATATAAAATGACCAACATACATTTATTGACTTGGGAAGAGTGATGATTACACGCACTATTTTCAATTTGTATGTAGTTTTTGTCATTTGTAAGACAAAGACCCAGAAATTGAACAAATAGGCTTTGTCTAGTTTCACTTATTTTCAATAACATTGAAAATAGTTTACACATGAAACTCATACATCTCTTTTTTTTTTTTTTCATTTTCCCTAATAAAAATGCTGCATAATTCCAGGCTAAGTTCACTCATGCATACACTCACACATACACACCTTGCCTGGAGGTATAATTACAGATTACAGACTAATTAGAGTCTTATTTATGCCTGAATATTACATACTAATTATACATGAGGTTATTATGGGAAACCTGGCAAAGGCTACACAAGCAATTGCTATAAAATTATAAGTGGATGCTATTTAATTTTATGATTATTTGTACCATATGAAATAGCCTATTGCCAAAACTGAAGCCAGAAGGGTGTTGTGAGTCCTCTGTTCATGTCCGTTAATGGTGTCGAGCCTTGCAATGCCATGAGTCCCCTGTTCATGCCCTTTAATGATTTTGAGCTTCCAAGACTGTGAGTCCCCTGCTCAAGTCCTTTAATGATGTTGAGCCGTACAATGACAAAAGCACAACTCACTTTGGTCTCAAGGGCCTAGATCTTAGGAGTAGAGTTAAATTTAGAATGTGGGCTAGGAGGATGAGGTGCAGATTGCTCTGAGATGGGTTACAGATGTCTAGTTTCGAGTCTGAGCATAAGAGGTGTACCTAGAATTAAGAAACAATCATGCTTCGTAGGAGAATTCCATTTTGCAATACTAATAGTTGTTGCCATAACTGTTCATTTAACCAAACATGCCAGACCAACACCCAGTCTACTTCCTATATTACTGTAGTGGTTCCTGTGTGGCCAGAGGAGCTCTGGTGACCTGACGCACTGCTAACTCAAAGACTGCACTCTGGAGGATCGAACTCCCAGCGGCTCTGAGAGAAAGAGACAGTCCCTCTCCTCCCTTGTGACTTATCGTCGTTGTTACTTGACGCTGACTCCACCACGACATAGTAGTCCTGTGAACGACAGAGCGGAACCTTGGACTCACCTGAATTATGCTCCTGGTCTCCAGCGTGCTCCACCTCGTTGCACAGTCGCTGTGATGATCTATCGTGTTGAAGGTCTTCCTCTTTTCTCTGACCCTCCACTTTTCCACAGCATGACGTCTTCTGCCAAGGACTGGCCTCAAAGTTTGTTAAGACAAAGTTTTTACTCTCGTTGCCTCTCAGTGCACCCTGGCTGTATTTCTTACCAGACACATTGGTTTATTCTTCCGACAGTCCATGGTAGATTCAGTACTGTTCACTAACAACACAATTCAAAGAAATTGATTCTTCTTCTGTCATCCATTGACCTACTCTCAGATGCCTAGAAAGAAACTGAAAATACGACTTGGATCAAGTGCAGCTTAATCTTTAAACTGATGTCCTTGCCCTGCTAAAAAGCAGTCTTGATAGTCTTTGGAGAGTCTCGACAGTAAATTTTCTGTTTTGAAAATTTTATGATGGTTTTCATACAATATTTGTTTATATTGTATTTAATTCATATGCATTACAGTTCCCATATTGCTTCATTCACATTGTGTTTTATATGAAAATTACTGTACACTGTGTTTTATAAAACCAATCACCATTGCTATATGGCCACCATTACTTGGTATTTTCAGGACCCCACTGGATCTTCCCTAATTCCTTCATGCCCTCCCTCCACCCGCCAAACTCTGCGACCCTGTGATTTCTCCCGTGTCCACCCTTATCCTCTCTGTCCCTCTCCTTCCTCTTTGTACTTTTATACACACCATACTAGTTAGCTTTCTAATTTCTTATGCAGCATTTGTCCTTATGAGGAGGCATAGTTCACTAAACATAATATTCTTGAGTCTTTCCTATGTTATGTAGTATTTCTCTAAATTGTTGGTCCTGATTGCGGCATAGTATTCCATCATGTGAATGTGCCCCTTTTTCTCAATCCATTAACTTGTTGATGGACACATGGACTCTTTCTATGTTTCTGCAGTTGTGAATAATGCTGCTGTGAAGACTGGTTCACAAATCTCCGTTTGTGTCTCAATTCTGTTTTCCTCTGAAGTATATTCCTGGCAGTGGAATAGCTGGGCTGTATGCAATTTCTATGTTCAGCTTTTTGAGGAAATGCTAAAGGGCTTCCAGAGTGGCTGTATCATTTTACAATCCCCACCAGCAGTGTTTGAGAGGTCCAAGCACATTTTCTTAACACCGCACATCTTTTACTTTGTTTTGATTTCTGCTCCCATGAATGTTAATTAAGGGTCCAAGTAAAATGAAATTATTTATAACTTAACTCTTTTCTCTTGTTGTTGACTTTGGGTCCAGAGGTGGGAATTTTTTGTTTTATTGACGTTAAGAGATCTAATATATATTGAAGGCTGCAATCTTTGATATTCTTCAGAAAATACATCTAGTCTTCTTTCTCAAAAGAAGGTTATGTCATCCACATAACACAAGATATGGATTAGTCTTCTCTCTCTCCTAATCTCACAGTCTTTTTTTAAAAATTTTACTTTGATTTATTTACAAAGTTTGAATACATTGTTTTTCACAAAAGAGCCTTCCCATTTCCTTCACCCCAACCACCCATCAAATTGTGCAACCCCATGATTTACACCCTACCCGCCCATCCTCACCACTGTATTTCCACCCTTCCCTCTACCTTGGATCCTCATACTCATTCTACGCTAATGCTTTTAGACAGTATTTGTCCTTGTGGGACTGAGTTAGTTCACTCTCTCATATTCTTCTTAATGTAGTCCAGCTTCTCTAATGATTTGTTCAGCATATAGATTGAATAAGTATGAAGAAAGGATGCAACCCTGACTGACTCTTTATCTAATTGTAAACTGTGTACTGTTCCCTTGCTCTGTTTGGACAGCAGTTTCTTTGTCTATGTGGAGGTTTCATATGAGCACAGTTAAGTTTAAAAGAATTCACATTCTTCTTAATGTTATTCATGATTTGTTATCATCCACAAACTCAAATGTCTTTGCACAGTCAGACAAACACTGGTAAACATTTTCCTGGTATGCTCTGCTTTTAGCCAATATCCATCTGACATGAACAATGAGATCTCTCATTTCATAACCTCTTCGGAACCCAGCTTGAATTTCTAGAAATCCCCTGCAAATAGCATTTTAAAATAATCTTCAGCAAGACTTTACTTGCATCTATTTCCCCACTTTGTTGGATCACCTTTTTTTTTTTTAAATGAAAAGGTGGGTGATTTTAATCCGTGGCCCACAGGACTGGTTTTCAATTGTTTTTGTCAAACATTCTTCTAAGTGATATAGGACTGGTCTGTCAATTTGCTGTACAGAGGTAACTCGTGGTTGCTGTGATGCCGAACACTGTGACACTGATGTGTCAAATGTGATAATGGTTACCATGGTGGACAGAGTTTGGGCAGCTCCCCGATTAAAACTGTCTTGGAAGCAGGCGTGGCATCCACTTCCAAAACAGCTTGCCTCTGAAAACTCTATGAACTTGGAGAAATGATGAAAGTTATACAAGTGTTCAGGTCTTTCATTCAAAGGGTCGCTATGAGTCATCTATGACTCAACAGCACTTAACAGCAACAGCAACAACAACAACAATGGCAATAAATACGGATCACTTACAATCATTGATCATATAAGTGTCTTCCAAATTTCTTGGTTTAGACTGATCAGCACATCCTTTATTGTTTGTTGAAACACCACAACTGGTGTTCCATAAATTCTTGGTGGCCCATTTTTGGCCAATGTCTTCAGCTTTGCCGGACCTTCTTCCTTAGCTACCCTTGAATCTTGATTATATGCTACATCCTGAAATGGTTCAGTACCAAACCCTGTATAGTCTTCTGAAAACCTGCCTGCTGGAGGGTCAACTATGAGTCAAATTTGACTTGGTGGCAATAAGGGTTTTCTTTGCTTGTTTGTGGACAGAATGCTAGAACCCCGCGCTAGGTAATTCCAATACTAGCAAAACTACCTGCTGGTTTAACTGGAGCTTCCACACTAACATGGACAAGGAAGGAAATCCTGAAGATCAGACAAGAAAAAGTTCTGAATCACAATAGAGAGATTGTACTTGTGGGTCATTGGGTGCTGTCCAGAAGACCCTCCTCATGGCCATTCTGTGTACAGCACAACAAAGCCTTGCTAGGCTCACAGTCACTGCTGTGCTCAGACCCCACACCATGCTCACAGTCGGTGCTGTGCTCAGACCACTCACCGTGCTCACAGTCGCTGCTGTGCTCAGACCACTCACCGTGCTCACAGTCGCTACTGTGCTCAGATCACTCACTGTAATGTCTACACCAATCTTCGTTGCTAAGACTCTTGCTCCTTCCCCTGACCCTCTACTTTAAGAAGAATCTGCTGTCTTTCTCCAGGAACCGGCCACTCCTACTAATATGTTTCAGGTATGTGAGATGAAGTCTCCCATTCTTATTTATAAAGAGCACTCTGGCTACCCTTCTCTCCAGACAGATTTGGTTTTCATTGAGCAGTCTATGCGATAAGCAATAACCATATTAGTGTGTGGAGATCTGCTGATTTTCGTCTGTGTTTGTGTGTCTGTGAGTGTAAACACTATCACATTTTAGGTGATACGTGTGGAAGGTTACTTGTTTGTGCTAGATTGTGCAGTTATTGTCGAAAAGTCAGTGCTGTGTGATGTCTGCTGCCCGGTGACAGAGAATGGAAGGCAGAGCAGACTGTGGGGCCTTGGCTTGCTGTATTTAGCTGTGGACAGCAGAAGACAGGGAGGCACAGCAGGCAGTGTGTTAGTTACTTCAGTGCTGTTGAAGTTTGCTACCATTTGAAGAATCAATCCTTAAATACACTTCTTGTCTTATACATTTCTGAGACTGTAGAAATAGCCCAATAAATCACAGACCCATAAACGCCCATTGTGAGAAGTCATATTCAAGGTCATCTGAGGAGCTTTTGTCTTTGTAGCAGGTAAAAACCTTGTAAAAGAAATGTGAGTCACTCTTAACAGCTCCAACCTCCTCAATATCTATTACGTGAAGACGTTGGCAGAAAAGAGAAAAGGCACTTTCCAGAATTCTGTTTTATATATCGCACAGGATAGAATGTACTAGAAGCATTTTGCAATATCCAAGCCATTGTTATCTTCATAAATGAACATAAGTGATGATGACTTGTAGGCACAGAGGAAGACAGTGAAAGAGAGGGAGGCAAGTCTACCAGGGAGGATAGACTTTCTCATAATTTTTATAAGTCTACTTGATAATGAACATGTACCTATTGACACCTTTGTCTGTGTCCTTCATTTCATGTAAGACCTCGTCCCAGAACTGGTCTGTGGACAAGAACTCTGATCATATTAGCAGCAATAATCTTGACTGTTGACAATGTTCCTGAATTGGTTCTGCTATTACTTATTAGCTTACAAATTTCAAACATGTTGTCAGGAGGGAACAGTCTTTGGAAAAAAAGACATCGTGTTGGGAAAGGGAGAGGGTCAGGGAAAGAGAGGAAGACTCTCAACCAGACAGACTGACACAATGACTGTAACAACAGGCTCCAACATGTCAGAGATTATGCGGATGCTGCAGGATACAGCTAGGTTTCATCTGCTGCCCGTCGGGTGTCTGTGAGCCATAACGGACTTGGTAACACATGACAGCACCCTTCCTAGGTCTGGAAATACTGACCAATTACCTGAGTATCTAATGATCAACTTTTCCTGAAGGTAAACACCATTTCTACCTCACTGGACTGCTTACTGAAGAAATTGGCGTTATGTCTTGGGAGGAATATGTGAGAGAAATAATTAATTGCTTGGTAATATTAGCTAATATTTTTTAAAATATTGTATAATATTTAACTAGAATATTTGTTACTTTATGAAATACTCATGATTGATGTGAAGTGTATAGTTTTCTTTATTAATCACTCATAAAATTCTGGATCAAAGGACCAAATAGTTTATTGATATTTTCTCCAGACTCCATCTCATAAAACCTTGAATTTTTCCATCTGAATTAAAAAAATAAACTCAAGAATATATTTAATACATTGAACACTGATGACCAAATACTAGATGAATTGTACAATAACATCAACGATATCATCCATTAAGAAAGCAAAAGATCATTATGAAGACAGGCTTGGCCAAGGGTTTAAGGCAACAGGGGGCTTCAAGCCCAAAAGGGAAAGAGGGGAGAGGAGGCGGCCATGTTGTCCCAGGTTTTCTTCACCCAGGGCCGCTTTGACCTGGTTGCCAGAGAGAGCATGGTGCTGTGTGCACGGGTGTTGTGGCAGCTTTTGGACGTAAAGGACTACTCTGCCTCCAGGAGCCAGGCAAGTGAGGCTTAGTCTAGGGTTTAAGGCAGCAGGGGGTTTCAAGCCCAAAAGGGAAAGAGGAGAGAGGAGGTGGCTATATTCTTAGACATTCCTCTAGGTCGTATAACCCTGGTGTACAAGTTGCCATCCTGCGGTCACTTGTGGTTGGTGTGAGGCTGAACACTGAGACACTGATGTGTCAAATGTGTTAATGGTTGGCTACCCAATGCAGACAGAGAGTGAGGTGGATGTCCCCGACTAAAATAAGCTTGGAAGGAGGAGTGGCATCCACTTCCATAATAGCTTGCCTCCAGAAACCCTATGAACCTGGAGGGAGGATGAAAGATGCCCAAACGTCTAGGCTCTCCTTCATAGGGTCGCAAAGAGCTGCCTGTGACTTGAAGGCACTTAACAACAACAACAACCTCTGAAATATATGTAAATAATTATATGACCTGGAAGCATGGACCTTTATTAATACCAAGAAGTAACAGCCAAGGGTAGAATGTGCCTTTTTTAACTTGGGCAACTGCACAATGAATCTCTTTATCACTGGGAAGGCCAAAGTACATGTAGGTCTCCAGGGAACTCTGGACAGAGGAAATAATGAGTTTCCTCCACAATAAACACACACACATACTCATGCACGTGCACATACATGCACAAACAGATAAATATTATCCTTCCCCTAGAACTTGTATCCTGAACTTGAACTTCTAGCCTCTTTAAATGTTAGAGAATAAATTCCCATTTGATAATTCACTTGTGGTATCTCTCTTATAGTAATAGTAAAGAAATAAGACAACCTTTTGGAACACTGGTGGCTTAGTGGTAAGGAGTTGTGCTGCTAACCCAAAGACATGTGGTTCAGTTACCCCATTTGTTTTGGCAATCTCCTCCCATGTGATTTACTGCCTCTGAGAACTTGTTGGAGGGTAAGTGGTGAATTGGTTCTGTTTCAGTGGTACTTAACAACAAAAACAGTCATCTCTAAGTCACTCTTGTTAGTTCTGTTCCCAACGTGCTATCGTCTTCTAGAGCCCAGGACTCCTTGTGGAAGCAATATAGGCTCAAGGTAAACCAGAATCCACTCTCCCACGGTGCTTACAGACACCACCTTAAATGGTTTAGCTTTGTTTTCTGCTTACCCACATCATGAGCCCGTGAGATTTTAGCACAAAAACTTCCCGTTCTCCTTCCTCCTGCAATCTTACGTGACTCCTTTTGGTCTTGGATTTCTATGAGCAAGACTCTCGGTCCATCCAAATCCATACATGGATGGTCTCATGCCAGCCCACAGATTACATACAGGTAACACTTAGTAAACGGTAGGAATAAGCTGTACCTTTTTATTCTTTCATTCCATCTTTTTTTAATTTACCATTGCCCATTCTGGAATATGTGGTAAAGTGCATGGGGAGCTCTGATGGCCTACTGGTAAGGAGCTATACTGCCAACCCAAAGGCATGCAGTTCAAATCTTCCAGTTCCTCTGTGAGAGAAAGATGGGCAATCTCCCCCTGTGCAGTTAACTGCCTTTGAAAACCTGCTGGGATATCAGCTATGGGTCAGTTCCGTCTCAGTGGTATGTAGCAACAATATTTGGGAACGTTTTACAGAGTGCACAGGCCATGAGGTGGCTGGCTGGGTGGCACACAGACACAAGGGAAAATAATCATGCAAACCAATATAAAGTCAGCTTATTGTTGGAAGACAATTAATGTAGTATCAGGAACCTTCAAAGATGTGAGAAGGAACCCAAAATAGTAGAAGCATATTTGTAGATTCTCTCCCTCTTCTCTTCCGCCATTTCTTCTCTCATCACTCTTGGAGTCAAGGCTTGCTTCTTTCTACCTCCCTTGTTTGACCTTCTCACTTGGGAAGTGAGTAGCTGGATGGGAATATGACAGTGTCACACAAAACATAGCCTTTAGTACATCTCTACAGCTGTCATACATCATGAGTGTGTCAGAGCCCTTTTTTCAGAGTCCAGCACACTCTGCAATCTAGTAGAGAGCTGAAAGGGATTATCCACATGCCAGAGCGGAAGGTTTTGGGCCACTGAAGAATTACTGCTCATCTCATCTTTTTCTTCCCTCTTGACTTGTTCCATCCAAGGGAAGCTTTTACTCTGAGCCAGCTATTATTTTGCCTTGACCACTGTGTGACCCTCATTTCTTGAAACTGACTCGCGTGGAAGATTCTGGAATGGTATTAGGGTCTGTTGTTCATCATCTGCTCTTGTCTCGTGACTGATGCTGTGGCGTTTATCTCTGGGTGTCTGTTTTCCAGCTCATGAAGACTCTGTATCAATCAGCACAGATGACTTGGACTTGACAGAGAGTGTTAATGCAATTCTTATGAGAAATATTCTAGGGAGCTCCCCCCAATTTTCTATTCTCCCATCAACCCTGATCCTTGAACTTAACTCACTCACAGTGGAGAAGAAGCAATCGTGCAGTTCCCAAAGGCATTTAGACTTTGTCAGCTTCTTAATGATGAAAGTGCAAGAAAGATAGGTTGGAAGAAACCCCCATTACATTACAGAGAAAGGACAAGTAAAACTCACAAGCAATCCAGGGAATGATGTCCGGGCAGAGCTTTTCCTACTTAACAACTCTTCCACTTTTCCGCTTCCTCTGTTCTTCAAGAAAATACATGCAGTGCATCCGGAGCAAGAAAGGGGAGTCAGGCAGTTCTGATGTAATTACCTGGTTATTGTTAGGCGTCTTCCAGTCAACTATGACTCTTAGTGCCCCTGTGAACAACAGACCTGAGCTTTTCCTTATTCTGTGCCATCCTCATACTCTGTCCTTTCCAAGCCCAGTGTGGCAGTTGCCTTGCCAATCCATCTCATTTGGTCAGTCTTTCTCTCTCTGCTGTTCCTCATTTGCTCTCTCAGCACGATATCTTGCCAAGGACTAGGGCCACTCCTGTTACTGAATGCAAGGGGTTCTTTCCATAGTCAATTGCCAATAAGACAAAAGGATTGCAATATCCATATGCACTTTATTACAGATCTGGGAGGACAGTGAGGTGACCTCAAAGACAGCCTCCCCATCTGGGAGTGGTCATTAGGCTTTTCTACTAGGGTGAGACATCAACTCACTTAACAATGCGCTTTGGTTAGTAAAGTCAAGGAAGTTCTACATTTAAAAAAAAACCCCAAAACTTTCATATACAGATACCAGTAAACAGGCAACCTATAAACTAGTTAATGTATGTTGTTGTTGTTATGCGCTGTCGAGTTGCTTGCGACCCTATGTACAACAGCCCTCAACTCCGCTCTGTCCTGTGCCAATCACACCATCTC
>NW_006399753.1:6038677-6051635 GCF_000299155.1 Elephantulus edwardii | reverse complement strand
GGATTTGTTGGTGTTTTTGGCAGTCCATTGGATATTCAGAACTCTTCTTCTACACACCACAACTTGAAGAGTTGCATTTCTGCTCCTGGTAAACAGAGAGTTTAAACTCCTTTACATGACTAAAGAAAGGAACCACAGGATTCTAAAGACAAAGTAAGTAGTTTTGCAGGCTGGAGAAACTGATATCAGCTTTCTAACTATATAAGTATAGTTTTATAAATGATACATATTTAGAGAATCAGTGGTACCAAAGATGTTGATTGTGGATCTAAGCAAGATGGAAATCATTAATAATGTCAATCTTTTCTCCATCTATCATGACCTTGCCCTCTGGCCCAGTGATAAGAATCTTTGTCTTCTTGATGTTGTGATGAAATCCATAGTAAAGGCTTTGTCTTTGATCTCCCCAACAAGCACTTCAAGTCCACCTCTCTTTCAATAACAAGGTTCTTCCATCTGCATAGTGCAGGTTGTTTATGAACCCTCCTCAGATTCTGATGCCACATTCTTCTTCCTAGAGTCCTGCTTCATGAACTATTTACTCAGCATACCTCTCGGACTCTTGGTGTCTATTTATCTCTATGTTCTTTGTCTCCTCACCCCATCCCCCCATCTCTCACACCTTCTGACCAAGTCTCTGTCTCTCCCTAAAGACATCTAGTTTCCTTTATTATTTAAAATAGCTATTGTGATCTACTCAAGAAGTTTCTGATTGTATTTAAAAGCTAGAGCCCAAGGCATTGCAAACATAAGAGTTTTCTTCCCCATTTTATCAAGGTTAAAGAAGACCTTTCTTCTGAAATACAATAGTAAATTCTTCATTCCCAGAGGGGCATAGATGTTATATCTAGTCTAAGAAAAGCTCAAACATTTCTCTGTAAGAGCAAAAGGAAAAGTTGAGTTGAGATTTTGTTGGTTTTTTTTTTTTAAATAAAGTTGAAAAAATATATTTTTATTTAAAAATAATGAAACTTAATGCTTATATTGGTTGTTGGTTAATCCAACCCTGCAAGCACAGAGGAGCATGAATCTTTCTGTAACTAAGCCTTGTGAAAACATGACACTGACTTCTCAATCCATCTTCCATGCTTTTCTTGTCTTGTTAAGAAGACTTGGACTATCTGTTGGGCTAAAAATCAAAATGGAAATTGAAGCTCAACTCTCAAATCCTATGTCAGATATTTTCCATAACCAGAACTCAGAAAATCCTATGTCAAGACATTCCCCAAAATCAAAACTTAGAAAACCGTATGCCAGGACATTTTTCTGAAACCAGAACTCAGAACTCCTATGTCAGGACATTCTCCAGAACCAGCTTCCCAAGACCAGAAACTTTATGCCCCAATGAGCCACTGTAATGACCCCATAAAAACCCCCTAAGCTCAGTGCCCAGTGCTACTCCCTTTGCTGAGTAGCCCAGCACACAATAAACTCTGAGAAATGTTTCCACCTTGGTGTGGTTCTTGGCTTTGATTAGAAACCTTTCAATATCTATTGAAGATCAAAGGCTGAAGCAGTTTTCAATATGGATTATATATAAACATCATAAAACCAAACATCTTCATGACAGCAGGAACATCATGACACATGGATAAAGAATTGAAATTAATGAATTCATTTCACTAAGATTCACAAATAACACCCATGGTACCAGCAGCCATGAATCATAAGACCTGTAGTATTGGGCAAATTTACTGTCAAGAACCTCTTTAAAGTGCTAAAACGCAAGAACGTCATTTTAAAGACTACAGTGTACCTGACTCATGTGATTGTATTTTCATGTGCATGTGAACATTGGATAATGAATAAGGAAGGCTGAAGAAGAACTGATGTCTCTGAATTGTGGTGTGGGTAAGAAGAAACAAATTTGTCTTAGAGGAAGGGTTTTACACTTTGTTCCTTAGCAGAAAGAATGGTGAAAATTTGTCTCACATACTTCTGATGTGTTTTAAGAAGGTGCCAATCCTTGGAAAGGGCGTCATGCTGGGAGGTAGAGGGTCAAAATAGAAGAGGAAGACTCTCTATCTCAAGGATGTGAGTTGACATAGTAATTAACAGTGGACTTGATTTTGAGAATGGTGCTAGAAGTGGCAAGGATTTGATCTGTTATTTGTAGCATTGCTATGAGTTATATTTAACTTGACAGAGTCTAACAGCAATAGTACAACCATTACTAACAAGTTTAAACTGATAGAATTTCAAGTTCAGTGTGTAATTGTTGGGCCTCACCACTAGGCACCACTGAAATGCAAGAAGTCTGCTTACCAAGAATCTCAAGAACAACAGTGCACAAGTCTACATCTTGAGAAAGTTCTGTCAAAGTGCAAAGCAAATGGAGATCACTGAGTTTAAGACCAAAGAGATCTGGCTTCAAATTCTAGCTTTGGAAAAATAGCATGGTCTCTTTGAGCTTCAGTTTATCTACAAATAAATTATTTACTATAATTACTATTCCTACATTTTGTTTTATATATACCAAATATAAAATGACCCATAACGTGCTACTGTGTATACACACACATATACACACACCCTCTTTTAATTGACCTTGTGAAGTAGGTCAGGAATGGTGTCATGGCTAATTGTAAATTCAGTGAGGGCTTAGACCTGTAGTATAAGTAACTGATTCAGCATATCAAGTTGTTACTGAACGCAAGGGGTTCTTTCCACAGTCAGTCGCCAATAAGACAAACGGAATACAATATCCATAAATGCACTTTATTACAGATTTGTGGAGGATAGTGGGTCCTGGCCTCAAAGACTGCCTCCCCGTCTGGGAGTGGTCATGGCCTTATATACTAGAGTGAAACTCCAGCTCATTTAACAGTGCACTTTTGTTAGTAAAAAAGGTGATTTCTACATCTGAAAAAGACAGTTCATATCTATGTATCAGTAATTCAGGAAGGCCCCAATTCTCCTCCTGGTAAATAGGTGGATTAAGACACAGTTTACATATGACTGGAGAACCAGCTTCACCAGCATCTAGGATAGATGCATAGGATAGATACTTCTTCTGGTAAACAAACAGATCAAACTACTCTACATGACTAAAGACAGGAGACAGGCTAAGCAACTAGTTTTGCAGGCTGAAGAAAAAGAACTATAGTTTTATAACTGATACCCAAATAGAGAATTCTGAACTTATTAATACCACCGTATCATTCCCCACTCTTTTTATATATAAGTCTTATATCTATAAGACAAACATACCACCCCATCAAAGTGTGTCCTATTTGTCATTTGTTGAAAAGAGTTCATTAAGATGTATTCCCATTTTCCAGTTATTCTTGGCTGTTATTAACTGCAGTGTGTTTTCCAACCATCAAATCAGTTTTCTTTAACTGAATCTTTATCTACCACATTTCCAGTCTTTAATGTTGTTGTTATTGTTGATTGCCATCAAATCAAACAATACACACAGTGACCCTATGAGCAAAAGCCCTAAAGCCCCTCTACAACTTTTGACACTTAACGAGGTTCATAGTGTTGCTGTAGGCATGTTGTTTAGGAAGAGGATGCCACTCCTGCTTCCAATAGCAAATTAACAAAACAAAACAAAACTGATTCTACAGTGTGGAGTTTTAGAGAGTGTAGAGTATAGCTGAAAATGTGCACCTTTCATTCATTATGTAATGATTCCTAATGGTTAAACCCTTGTCTGCTAACCAAAAGGTCAGTTGTTCAAAGTCCTCAGTCTTTCCATCAGAGAAAGATGTGACAGTCTGTATCTGTGAAGACTTGGAAATACCCTGGATGGATCTACTCTGTCCTACAGGGTCTCTATGACTTAGAATCAACTTGATGGAAGTGAATAAGTTTTAGTAATAGATATCTTCCAGTATAAATTCAGACATGGTCAATGTCTCAAACCTTCAACTAAGAAGATCTAAGTGTTTACTGAGGATTAAGAAAAGGTTTGTGGGGGGGAAAATATGTGTGTGTGAGAGAGAGAGAGTGAAAGATATAGAGATGAGAGAGACAGAAGAGAGGAGACAAGACACGGCCTATACAATCAAAAATATCCTAAAGGAGGAAAAAATAGCACAAGACACTAAAAAGGTGCTGAAATTAATTATTACAGCTAATATATGAAGGATAAATGTGCTTTAAGTATTTGTTTTCATAACTTAAGACAAAACAAGAGATGCTGTGGTGCATGTGACGGGTTTCCGTTTTGTCCTGTGTCTTTCCATCCTTCAAAGTTTGTTCTAAACCATCAGAGACTATAAACCAATTCACCATATGCACATTCATGTTTGGGAGATTGGCATGGGAAAGCTATCTGTGCTTTCAAAGCCATCCAATTCCCCAGCCTGATCCAGAAACGTAAGTGAAAGGACAGTGACAAATCTTTGAGATAATAGCAGCAGGCGGGATCAGGGAGGTGAAGAATCTGTTATCTGATGTAAACTGCTCATCCTTGCGAGGTGAATGAACTCTTTGCGGGGTGCCGTTTAGTTCATGGGCAAAGATAATTTACTGAGCTCTATCCAGTGCCCGGGGCTGCAGAATGCGTTCCATTCTGCTAAGCACACCACTCTGAAGTACAAGTTTATTCCTTCCTGTTCATCCAAGGCTGGATGTAACTCATTAATAAGATATAACAAATGATTCTCATACTTTCAATGCACTGTGTAATAATGGCCACACCATGTTTCCAAAGCCCAAGTTTTATTGCTTTCTGGAGGCTTACATTTTTGTTTTGTTTTGCCTTAAATTGTGAGAGGTCACAGACTTAAGATTCCCTCACAGTTGGATTTGCTTCTGATTATTACCAATGTGGCCTTGGCTGGAGTTTTCCCATCCATATTTGCTTTGTGTGGTACGTTAAACCTCACAAGTCAGTTGTGAAATTGAAACAATGCACACAAAGCATAGGCAGTAGATTCTATTCCAAAGCAAGCAGCCAAACATGATGTGATTCCATTTTCTTCCCCAGGTATGTATTTCCACCAAGAAGTGAAAATATTGACAAAATCATATTACAAGAGTCTAAAGGATCACATATTTGAAATATGGATTATTAGACAAGATTTTAAATGCTTTAAAATCATAGGTACAGTCTTACTAAAACACAAATTCCAAGTTTCCATGGGATTGAATGGGAATCACAAGTCATTTTGATCAATTTTATTATTCCCTCTCCCTTCCTCTGTCTTCTCAGCACCCCTTCACCTCTTTCTCTCTCTGCCCCCAGATCTGTATGTACATGCACACCCAACCATCCCTCAGGTGCAGTGTTTTGGCTATGCATTAGTTGACTACCCAGTGTAGACACCATATAACCACTGCTATCAAGTTGATTACGCCTCATAGCAAACCTCGAGCAGGTTTCCAGGTTACAGATCTTTATGGGAGAAGATTGACTTCCATGGAATTGTTAGTGGATTTGACCACCAACCTTCCAATTAGCATTTCAACACATTGTGCACTGTGCCACCAGAGCTCCATCCTGTGGTGGCCTAGTGGTAAGAAGCTGTGGTCCAATACCAAATGTGTGTAGTTCAAATCCACCAGCTGCTCCACAGGAGCCGGATTGCTTCCTGTGCAGTTAACTCTCCTGCTGGAAGGTCAGCCACGGGTTGGTTTGATTTGATTTGATGGCACCTAACCACAAAAACAACTACGTTCTAGTGCTATGAATGACCTAGTGAGAATCAAATGAAAGACAAATCAGAAGAATGCATGCAGAATTATGCACATTTTATTAAAAACACAAGGGAGAAGTATAATCAAGTAGGACCAGGACATAGATACAGTGAAAACTTTTATTAGAAGCAATCACAGAAGCAGAAAAGAGAAAACAAAGGCAGGACTGTTGGTTGAAAAGATTGCAGCACAGCTTCTTGCGCCTTGGCCACAAGAACTCGCTATCACCAGAGCTCAATCCTGAAGGCACAAGGTTTGAATCCATCAGGTGCTCTGTGGGAGGATGGGCTGTCTCCTTCTGAGCAATCAACTGCTTCTAAAAATCCACTAGAGGGTCAGCTATGAGTCGGTTCTGACTAGAAAGTACTGAACAACAGAACAACAACAACAGTCTTATAAAAAGGAGGAGTGGCATCCACTTGCATAACAGCTCGCCTCCGGAAACCCTGTGAACCTAGAGAGAGGATGAAAGACACCCAAGTGTTGAGGACTCTCCTTCATAGGGTCACTATGAATCGCCTGTCACTTGATGGCACTTAACAACAACAGTGACCTAGTGGTGACGAGTTTCTCTGCCAACACAAAGGCAGGTGGTTGGAATCCACCAGTTTCTCTGAGGAAGAAAAATGTGCAATTCCTTCCCATGCAATTATATGGCCTCTGAAAAACTGCAGGTCGGCTATGAGTCAGGTCCAACTTGATGACACATAACATACATGAGTTAGGAGTATATGATTTTCATTGATTGAAAGACTCAGTGTTGCAAAAATTCAAAGGCTCAACCCCCACCAGTTAAACTTTAAATAGAGTAGAATCCATAACAATGTGCACCATTTCACATAAAATAGAAAAATTTACATCACAAGGAAAGTGTGATGCAAAGAAGCATAATTGAGGGCTGGAGTGCTGAGGTTGAGTAGGTCAAGGACTCTCCACATGCTAGCAACATGATATCCTCATATTTCAAAGATGTTATGATCGACCTGCCAATCAGTTTGTCTAGAGATTACAGCCAAGAAAGGTCTATTCTGTCATATGGGGTCAAAATGAATCAGCATAGATTTATGGGCATTCAACAAAACATCAATGCTCTCAGATCGTAATTCATGAAAGTGTAATTTTATATTTTATGGACTTTTGGAGGATATACTATAGTATTTTATGAAAGAAGCTTAATTAAAAAGAAATAAGGTGATTTCTAACTACTTCTCTGTGTAAACATGGAATAAATACTTCAAATACATAAGGGACAAGGTTGAGATCCATGACGCTGAGTTTGTGGCAGAAACTATTTACTGTCCTGGTTCTCGTCATACCTGCTTTCTTGCATTCTCCGTGTACCTGCTCATTCAGGTGTTTCGTCATCTTCATGGCCAGCAACTGAAAGAAAGCAAAGGAACTCCTTGTGTTCTGAAAGTTTTCACTCATTTCATTTCTTCCAGCCACTACTATACAAGTGGAGTGGGGGGGCCATAAAGTTGAGATTAGTCTGACAATGGTGCTCTTCACCATATGGCCACGATTGACAAGCGTACTGCCTCTTTTTGCTTTTAGGTTATTGAAAAACAAGTTTTTCATTTATTGCCTACTTCCTATGATAACAGCAGTCAAGAAATCAGAAGATATATTGCATTCAGAAAAATCTACTTTCAAGAATCACTCCAAAGTACTAAAGAGTAATAATATCAGTTTAAAAGACTAAGATGTGCTTGTTCCAAGCCGTGGTGTTTTCAGCTGTTTCCTATGCATCTGGAACTGGAGTGTGAATAAGGAGGATGGAAGAAAAATCTATGCTTTGGGATTGTGGTGTTAGAGAAGAGTACTGAATGTCCCATTGACTACCAAAATAGCAAACAAGTCTCTCTCAGAGGAAGTGTGTCAAGGATGCTCCTTTGAAGCAGTAAGATGAAACTTAGTCTCACATATTTTAGGCATAATATCCGAAGAAGCCAGACCTTGGGAAAAGACATTGCACTAGAAAAAGCAGAGGGCCAGAGAAAGAGAGGACTCTCAACACGGTGGGACGGCACCGTGACTGAAAAAATGAATCAAACACATCAGAGATCTGGAGGATGGGGCAGAAGAGTAGAAAGTTTCTGTTTGCTTCTAACTGTGATTCTATGAGTTTCCATCTTTGGAGGGTTGACATAATGGCATCTAACAATAGCAACAACTATACCTGGATAGAAAAATTTACAAAATAAACAGAAGAAAACAATCCAACCTTACACAAGCTGTGAGAGTAGAAATACCAATTCAGTGACTGCATGTAACTGTCAGTGTGCTTGGTTTCTTTTACCTACCGGCGGAGTCGATTTTAATTTAAAGTCACCTTCCCTCAGGTTTCTCATGTTGTAAATCCTTACTGGACAAGACCACACATCCTTTTCTTATAGAGTAATGGCCGAATGGAACCACTGACTTTTTGTCTGCATTTCATCACCAAAGGTCCTTGGTTTAGTGCATACAAAGATTTTAAAAGTTCAACAATATTTTACGTTCCATTTCATTAAATTGAAATCAAATTGTTATAGTGAATAATTAAATTTAGAAAAATTGGTGCCTTCGTGTTGTGGTGCTGGAGAAGAGTACTGAACATACCATGGACTGCCAAGAGAACACACAGGTCTGTCCTGGAGAGGGGGGTACCAAGGTGCCCCTTGGATGTAAGGATTTTGAGCCTCTGTCTCAATACTTCGGGCTCATGACCAGGAAGCACTGATCATTAGAGGATAACATGTTTAGAAAGGCGGAGGGACAGTGCAGGAGAGAAAGACCCCAGATGAGATGGGTTGACCTTAACTGGAGTAATGGGGGTAAGTGTGTCAGAGACAGTGAGACTGGCTCGGGATAGAACAGGCTTCAGAGCTATTATGCACAGGGTCACTAGGAGTCATAAATGACTCAACATCAAAAACCAACAACAGAACTTACACATATTCATGTGTGATCTACATTACACCTTGTGTGATTCTGTGTCTAACGTTTGCTTGTTTTGTGTTGGGTTGGTGTTTGTTTTTGTTTTTGTTTTAAATGGATGCAATTTCTTTTAAATTTTTAATTGTGAGTTGAATGTACGAAGTGGATTGGTTTCCATTTATCCATTCAGACTTTCATAGAAGTTTTGTTTTCTGATGTTGAATATAATCTTTCAGAGTCTTTGCCTTTCATTTGGAGTCTCCTGGTAGTGGAAATGGTTAATTTATATGACTATTAATGAAAAGGCTGGCAGTTCAAATCCACCAAAACCTACCTCCAATTTATCACTAAAAACCCAATGGAGCACTTTGCTGCTGCGAGGTTGCCATGAACTGGGGTTGACTAGAAGACAGCTGGTTTATCTTCTCCTGACACCTGCTGGGTCCACGACAGTAGGACTTGTGTGTGCTCTGCTCTCCCTCTAGAGACCACTGGAGTTTTAAATGGGCATTTGAAGGGAAAGGGCTTAGCAGTTGGGCTAAGGCCCAAGGAGAGGGAGCAGACATGCAAACTTCTATGAAATGAACAGGGAAGCCCGAGGCTGCCTCCCTGGAATTAGCCATGAGGCATAGCGTTGAGTTTCTGTGTGCCCACATCGTTCAGGGTTGACAAGAGTCTCTGAAAGCACATCATCGACTTTCTAATGGAACATGGGGCGAGGTTTGCTTGTGAGCGATTTGTTGCATGTTAGTCACATTTGGGTATTATCCTCACATTGGTCTGATCCATGTCAGCGGAGAGGGGAACTGACAGCTCCTTCTGACTGCGCATTCCCACACCTTAAGCAGTTTGTCAAATTGGCAGGGTAAGAGAGGCAGCATCAGAATTCAGTTCATGATAAATAACCACGACCTGGGGACCTGCCATCTCTCACTTTGCGACAGAAACGTATTGGGAGCAAAACAGATTCAGCTCCGACTCTCAAAGAACACAAGCTGAAATGAGAAAGGCAAGTGTGTGCTCATAAACATACGTAAATGAGAGAAGTGCTAGGAGAAATTGATGATGAAATATTGAAGAAGAGTCACAGGGGATTCGCCATGTCATTCTGCAAAGAAATTCAAATTCTTTGTGGAATCTACCAGTGACAAAAGGTGAGAGAGAGCGAGAGCAAGAGAGCGAGAAGACAAGGAGGGAAAAAGGGGAGAAGAGAGAAAGAGAAGGAGCAAATTCTGTGTGAAAGGTAATTTAAGAAGAGAAGAGAATAAAATTACTAAATAGATAGTATTGTTAGAAGTCATCAGGTCCATACCTCATGGTGATCCTTTGAACAACAGACCTGAACACCTCACTGTCCTGAACCATCCTCACTCTCTCTGATGTGATCTAGCTTATTCATACTGGCACATTCCTCTCTTCCTCTGACCATCCACCTTGTCTAACATGATGTCCTTTCCCAAGGACTGGCCTCACCTGATGACACACCTAAAGTGCCTGCGGGAACTGTTTTACTCTCCTTGTCTCTGTGGAGGACCCTGGCTACACTCCCTCTGAGACAGACTTGTTTGTTCTTGTGGCAGTCCATTGGCTGTTCAGTACTCCTCTTCAACCCCACAAGTCAAAGACGTCAATTCTTTCTCTGATATATCCTTATACTGTTCAACTTTCCGATGCATAGGAAGTAATAGAAAATACCACGCTTGAAACAAGCTCACCTTAGTCTTTAAATTGACGTTGCTCTGAAGAAATTTTTGACATTCGATTTTACCAATGTCACTTATCTTTTCATTTCTTGTCTACTGTTACATGAGTGTTGATTAGACAATATAGTAAGGGGATGGTCAACACGGTATTCCTACAGAAAGAGAAGACAAAATTACAGAAAGAGTAAAGGAAAATAGACTTAGAAGACAGAAGTGACAAAGATGTGATTTCATCGTGGATATTAAAGTTAATGTTGTAGTACAAAATTTATATGCATCGTTTAAAGAAAGTTAATTCTATTTTTAACTTTCACTGAAATGAAGTAAAAAAGGAAAAGACTAAGATGTGCCTAGGTAAGTAACAAGAGCAAGATTTCAAGGACTAAGGAATTCTGGTATCATAGTACATTACATGTTTCTCTGTTAATCTAAATGTCAGAAGTTTGAATCTACTGGCTGACGCTTGGAAGAACGGTCATCCCACTCAGGAAGCTGCACAGCCTCAGAAGCACAACAGAGGGTCTTTGTGAGCCGGCCGTGGGGTGAGGGGGGTTTTGGTTAGTGAGAGGGCTGCCTGGGCACTGCATTACTTGTTGGGCTGCTCACTGAACAACGGCCCTCCAACGGTCCCATGAGAGAAAGCTGAGTCAGTCTCCCTCCTGGAAAGCCTAACAGTCTTGGAAACCTAGTGGGTGATCTCCTTGAGTTGGGATTGACTTGAGGGCAGTAGTTTTTGGTTGAAAGATAAGTTGAGGTCGACAAAGCAGAGAAAGGAGACCCTTCTTAGCAGAAAATAGTATGACATGTAGAGATAGAATAATGAATTTATATATTAAATTGTAAAATCACAAGGATTTTAATCACAATTGAGTGTGAAGAGAAGGGAAATAGGGGAATATTTTTTAAAATGTGTGGAGGTTATCCTGGAGTATAATTTAATGTCACGTATGTAGGGTTTTCCTATGTCTTGATTAAAATTTGGTCTATGTTTCTCTACATTAGATACATTTAGTTATGCTTAGGGAACTCTGGTGGCCTAGTGGAAAGAAGCTGTGCCGCAGTCTCAAAGGTTCACTATTTGAATTTACGAGTTCTTCAGAGAAGAAGGATGGACAATCTCCTGTGCAATCAACTGTGTCTGAAAACCCAATGGAGTGTCAGTTAAGGGCTACTTCAAGCTCTGACAATACAGAGCAGCAAGAACAACAATGTAGTTGAATGAGCCCTGGTGGTGTAGTGTTAGAAAATCAGCTGATTACCAAAAGGTCAGGAGTTCAGTTCCACTGGCCTCTCTACCAGGCTAAGATAAGACAGCTTCCTTACTGATTACCCTCGGCAACCCTGGGCGGCAATTTTATTTTGTCCTATAGAATCTCTAGAAGTCAGAGTCTTTATGGTATTATATGGATTATTATGATTTTAAATTGAACTCAGAAACATTGGTGATACAATGTTAAAGCACTTAGCTGTTAATCAAAAAGTTGAAAGACCTGGCAGCCAGCTCCCATCAAGGTTCCAGATGGAAAACTCCATAGGTTGTTACAGAGACCCCAGAGTTAACAACAGCAACACATTTAGCTGAGAATGTCAAGAATTTTCTTAGCTTTAATTTTAAAATACACGACTTGAGTGTGCCAAAGAATAATGCTGGCAAGTTTAAAATATTTCAACTTTGGAAGCATTTTGATCAGATCCTAATGAAAACGCTGTAGCACACATAAAGAAGAAAAAATGAACTCAAGAAGACTGTGGATCGCTTTGTAAAAGGCCCAGGAGTAGTTCCAAAGCTCAGAAATACGGCCATCTGGCACTTGACAAACCATTTCCAAGCGCATCATGTTTTCGGTCTACTGAGGATGAGGGAGCAAACTACGAATGAGATTTCAGTACTACCATTCTTTCTCCTCCTCTACCTCACTCATTTCCCCCATTTGTCCTAACATGGACAGATGATTTGGGGACATAGCTCCATTTAAATTCTGAATCCACTTCATAGCAGCTTTTAGCCCCAAAAGAAGGTCAGTTAATTTCACGCAGTCTCTTGTTTCTACACCTGCAGCCCTGGTGCTGTTGACACCTACCCTATGCATTTCCAAGGCTGTAGATACTGAGATATGCATGGTCAATGTTGGGAGAGAGTTCCTTGTGTGCTTATAATAATCAGACTGAAGAAAACCAGAAATCAGACCTATTCCTGCCAAGTTGAATCCCAGCACAGCAGCACCCCATCAGATGCCGAGGCTGTAAATCTTTAAGGGTTCACACTTCTCATCTTTCTTCCTTAGAGTGACTGGTGGATTTGATCAGCTGACTTTTCTGTCAGAAGTACCGTAAGTAACTCATTATGCCTCCAGGGATCCTTAGTAGAAGGGACGGTTATGGTCCTTTATTGTAATCATGTGACTACATTGAGCTCTGGTGGCTTGGTGGTAAGGAGCTGCTCTGCCACCTTAAATAGACACAGTTGAAATCCACCAGCTGCTCTACAGGAGACAGTCACTCTCCTGTCATGTGACTGAGAGCCTATGAAAACTCATGGGAGGGTCAGCTGTGGGTTGATTCCAACTCACAGTACATGACAACATTTTGACTATATTCTTACCCATTCCTTTATTTGTGTTTCTGATAGTCTGATAAACAAAGCTCCTTATAAAATTTGGAACAATTTAAGCCTGCTGTTGTTATTT
>NW_006399753.1:6035883-6038471 GCF_000299155.1 Elephantulus edwardii | reverse complement strand
CCCCCACTGCCAATTGACTGTTTTCCCCTTATAAACTATTTGCATTTGAACAGACTTGTTTTCACAAACTATTCTTTCCCACAGCCACAGTAAGACTCAAAAAAGAAGCATTAAAATGAATAATTTTAAGGTGGTAAATCATTTGCTCTAGTGTATGTACCACAGAACCTCACCTTCTTGGTCCAAATGTCACCTCATCTGCCATTAACTATGTAACTTTGGAAAGATTTTTTATTTTCTCGTTGCATGACACACCTCACTGGTACAATAGAGTTAAGATTATTATTTATTTTCTGTAAATTTAATCTTAAAAGGTTAGATGAGAATCTTTGAGGGCAATGACCTTTACATTAATGGTGATGACATAATTTGGTAAAGAAAATGTAGAAATATCAGCTACACAACCGGAAGAATATAAAAATCATCAGGATACATGTGAGATTTGTGGACATGGTGTATCTTTTCCTGTGTCCTTTTCACTAAAAAACAAACAAACAAACAACAACAAAACCCAAACAAAAAAAACCCACCCCAAAAACCCACATAAAATTAACATTTAAAATAATTAATACATATGCAATGCATAGAACTAGAAAATAAGAAATCCTCATCAAATGTTACAGAACAGGGCAATGTTCAGATCTGCTATTCTTAGAATTGCTATGATTGCATTTGACTCTCCAACACCTACAACTGCTGAGAAACTAAGATTCAGGTGATCTGGGTGAGGGTTAACAAAGCAAATTTTCTTGATTAATTCTACTGTAGGTCCCACAGACTTCACATTTGGAGAAATAAGCATAAGTTAGCATATACTACATATTCCTACATTGTTGTTGTTGTTATGTGCTGTCGAGTCCTTTGTGACTCATAGAGACCCTATGTACAACAGCCCTAAACTCTGCTCTGTCCTGTGCCAATCACACACTCACAATTATTTCTAACCTTCAACTCAGTGTTGCAGTCACTGTCTCAATTCATCCAAGTGAGAAACTTCCTATTTTCCTCTGATATTCTCCTTTACCTAGAATGATGTCTTTCTCCAAGAACTAGACCATCTAACCGAGAGACCTAAAGTATGTGAGATGAAGTCTCACCATCCTTGCTTCTGAGAAGTATTCTGTGCACTCTGGAAGTATTCTCCCAGTCATTTTTAAATCCTCTTCAGCAAGATTTTAGTTGCTTGTGATTTTTAGTTCTTGTTCAGTCATTTCCACACTCTGTAGGGTCACTTCTTCTGGAATGGGGATATATGTGGATCTCTTCCAGTTAAGACTACTAGGTAGGTGTTTTCCAAATTTCTTAGCATAAACTATTAAGCACGCCCAGGGCTGTGTCTGTTTGTGGAAACTTATCAGTTGGTATTCTATCAATTCCTGAAATATTTTTTTTTTCTTTTCTTGTGCCTTCAGTGCAGCTGAGTATCTTCCCTCATTACCGTATGAAGGTTATTCATTGGGTGAAAGCTTTGCTACATCTGAGTTACTAAGGTAGACTGCACTTGAATGAGACTGTTCTTCATCCTCCTCTCTCATCTACCGCCTGCCTGTCAATTTGCCACACTGTGGTGACGTGCAGGATGCTGTGACACTGAAAGCTATGCCACCCATATTTCAGATACTCGCTAGGCCACCTTGGTGGCCTGATGTCAGCAGAATTCACAGGATAGGACAGACTAAGAAACACAATTGACCACCGACTTCTTAAATAACAGCCCTTCAAAAACTCTATGAATAACTGAGGAACATTTTTGGATTTAGTGCTGGCCAACGAGTCCCTTGGGTTGGAAGGTTCTAAAAATTCATCTGCGGAAGAGCTGTTCCTAGACTAATGTGAACTACTGAAGAGGGTTTGAAGATCTCCTCCCAAAGATCAGCTGATGAATACCTGATTGAGCACAGAGTCTAGTCTGAAATAATGCTAAAGAGATAAATAAATGTCATCGCCAGAGGACAGCGAACATACACAAGAATAATACAATTGACCATAGTAAAGAATGTGGAAATAGTGCAGGATCGGGTATTATTTCATTCTGATGTATTTATTACCACCGTTTGTCAGAGCCAATTTCATTGCAATTAACAACAAATCTACTTAGTGTCTTATGAGAAGCCACACTGCTGCCAGTCTACAAAGCATCACTCTCCTCTTCACTCTCACCTCCGTTGTGTTTCTCAACACCATTCAGTAGTAGACTTGGCCATGCGCACAAGCTAAGTTTTACATAGGAAGCTCCTTCGGAAATAACACCATCCATTTCCTCCACATTCTGTGCAGAACAATTCTAATTTCAAGGAAAAAGCATAATGGATAGCAGAGAATATGCAACGTGCTTGTGTCTGTCTTTTTTTTTTTTTCAGAATGTCTTCTTTCTAATATTTCCCTTGTCTGTTTCTTTAGATATAAGTAGGTTCCAACTGTTTTCCAGGAGTGTTAGAGTAATGAGTGCCTTTTTATGAGGATTGCTTTGAAAATTCTCAGATGAGAGGTGCTGTGTCACCAAAAATGATAATTCAAATCAAAGTACTCAACCTTTCATCCTCACATGCCTTTGAGGTTTGGAATCCTCATGTGTATCCCAATAAAGT
>NW_006399753.1:6014175-6034498 GCF_000299155.1 Elephantulus edwardii | reverse complement strand
GTACCTAACAACAACAACAGCTTAAAGATATTTCCATTTTTAGAGGGGGTTTGTTAAAACCATGCATCTCTATATACAAATAAGCAATGATAATTAAGACTTAAATGCATAACCATATTCAAGTTTTGATATTGTCCCTAAGCCTACACTAATGGAACTTCATTTTGAAAATTAAAAGGTAAAAGTTTCTGAGGATCCATCAAATTTTAAGATCAGTGTTAAATGTTTGGTAGTTTACCGTTGTTATAAAACTAAATTTGAGTGTGCCAGGGATGCATTCTGTCTCCATATCTTTTCAATCTATATGCAGAACAGATCATTTGGGAGGCTGGGCTTTTTGAGGAGGAATGTGGCATCAGGATTGGAGGAAGACTCATCAACAATTATGTTATGCAGATGACACAACCTTGCTTGTTGAAGCTGAGGAGGACCTGAAGTGTTTTCTGCAGAAGGTTAAGGACTGCAGTCTTCAATATGGATTGAAGCTCAACATCAAGAAAACAAAGATTCTCACCACTGGGTCAATTGACAGCATCATGATAGAAAATGGAGACATTAAGGCTGTTAACAATTACAGCTTGATCAGCTCCATAATCAGCACTCTTGGCACTGGAAGTCAAGAAATCAAAAGACAGATTGCATTGGGAGTCTGTTGTCAGGGGCCTCTTTAGAGTACTGAAAAGCAGCTATGCCAGTCTAGAGAGTAAGGTGTCCCTGATCCAGGCTATGGTCGTCACAATTACTTGCTATGCGTCGAGAGAGCTGAACAAGGACTAAGGAAGGATATGAACATGTACGGCTAAGCACAATTGATAACAGTGCATCTAAATTCCAAAACCAATCTCCATAATAGTCTATGTGTTTCCTACTGCCAAAGGGGCCCTTTAGAGTAGTGAGAGAAGATCTTCACCCTGAAACCTACAGCGTCGCTTTTCAGCAGGAAGTAGCTAAGAGAATACGCCATCCCCTTTTCCTTATGAATCAGGGTGAAGTCTCTCTCAGGGAGGAGTGATAGGGAATGGCAAAGGACACACTGACAAAGGAGATTAATCAGAACTGGCTTTGACAAGCGCTGTGGCAATTGGACAATCAAAACAGACATTCACAGGGGTGGGGAAGAAGAACGAACTGGGGAGGAGGGTGGAGAAAACAGTGCAACAATGAATGAATGAAAACCCAAAATCTCTGTAAATGTTCATTAAAACTAATAAAATTTAATAATAAAAAATAGGATGACCAAAGAAGAATCTACGCCATCAAATTGTGGTGCTGAAGAAGAGTCTTGAAAATACCATAGACCACCAAGAAATCAAATAGGTTTGTCTTGGAGAGGGTGAAACCATGTTTCTTCTTGGAGACTAGGATTTTGAGGCTCTGTGGCACATACTTTGGGCACGTGACCAGGAGAGGAGAGACCAGTCCTTGGAGAAAGACGTCATGCTCAGAGAGATGGAGGGACAGCACAGGAGAGAAAGTCCCCGGATGAGATGGATTGGTAAATAAGTGGGGCAATTGGGCTTGGTGTGTTGGAATTAGTGAGACCTGCTCAAGACAGGGAAGTGTTCAGAGCTTCTGTACAGAGTCTCTATGGGTCACAGGTGACTTGACGGCACATAACAACAACAACAATGATAAAACATGGAAATGATATCTATTAGTTTATAAAAAGCCTCTCGATGGCAGAAAAATGGGCAATTTCCTCCTGTGTTATTTACTGCTTTTGAGAATATGCTGGAGAACCAGCTATGAATCAATGTCTGCTTAACAGTATAAAACAACAACAACAACAACAACATTCTTTATACCCATAATTAGAGCATGCAATGAAAATAAAGTAGTAAACAAAAGAAAGATATGGACTATAGAGGTAAAGTAGGACTCAGACATGCTAGGACATGGTAAGGTTCAGATGTCATTTGTCCATCAGTCCTGGCAATGGTTAGACCCAGCACTGACAGACTCGGCATGCAATAGCAAGTTTTCAGGGGCCAGAGGATAAAGACTGGTAATTAGTGCCCTTGGAGAAGAAGGAATCTTAACAGACAACGTCTTGAATATATGGGGTCTCTGTCACACTAACAGATGCCTTTAAATCAGAGTATATATAGAGGTTTGGATGTGGTATGGAAACTGGACTGGAGAAAATCACCGAAGATTCACTTCTGTCTTCTCTGAGAGATTTGATAACATTTCACTATACTTGCACATTACAGTTGTTCTAGCTGTTTTACTCTTGACGGTCATCTGAGCTATTTCTTCTGTGGAGCCCATTATAAGCAAAAACACTTAGAGCAGATCACAAACCAAATTCAACAGTTCACTTGATAGGGCGAGAATTTTCACTCTTCTTGAATTCTTACAAATGGGTTCAAAGTCCAATGATAGCATTATGTAATGGTGATTCAGAATCATTTCAGGGTCCTTTTATAGTTTGTGAACTTGGTCATTTTCAAGTGAATTATTTAGTAAAAGAAAAATCTCTTTGTATTTTCAGCTTTTCCCAAGAGAACTCAAATTATTACATTAGAATATATCTAAAAATAAAAATTTAAAGATAAAGGAAACTATTCTCTGGTATCTATGTTGACTACAGCAGCAGATCTCATTTCTTGATCCCAAATGTCTGCTATTTGAGATAGTTCCTGTGGTCTGAGTATGTCAACATACCATTTCTTCAGTATCATACATTCCTGGAAACATACTTAATTTATAATCTTTTGCTCACTATATAGAATAACCCTTTCTAAATATTTGAATTATCCTTTTCAATACGCATTTGAATTTTTAGTTACTTTTTCTTTTATGTATTTTTTTTCATCTTATTGTTTTATTTCCATATTTCTGAAGAACAACCTACAATTAAACCTCAGAGTCGAAAATGAAGGTTTTATTAGAATATCAATGGAATAGTCTAAGAATGTCTTATCTATTTTAATGATACAAAAAAAAGGACTGGGGATGCTGAAATAAAGATAGTTGCATAATTTTAAATATTTTTTATAAACTTTCTGGCTTAGCAATTAATAAGCATTTCTCAGAGTTTTGAAGCCAACATAATTATACAATATATTTTCAACATGTTAACCATATCTATTTCTGTAAGGATTTTCTATAATAGCACAAAGATACAAACCTCCTTTTGGATATGTACCAGTTGTGGGAGGTGATCAATCATTTCATCCTTTCTGAGTGTCAGGGTGCAATATATAAAACTGGCGTATACATTAAAAGAGAATATGCATCTCTTCACAGTTTTATTGATTAGGTGGTTTGCATCTAACTTGGGTGCTGTGAGGAGCCTGGTGGTGTGGTGTATAATCCCACGAGGTGCTGACAAAAACCCCTGCACTGGCTGCTCTGAGGGGCGAAGAAAACAGTCTGCATGAGTCAGACTCAACTAACCAGGACCACGTTAGTGGTCGATGAATGTGGTTGATAAAATACAAGTATGGATATTTTTGGAATTCTCTGCTTTCAGTCAATATTTATCCCATTAAAATTTGTGTTTTTTTGCTCCAAAGACTTCTAAATTCAGTTAGAATTTCACACGGTTTCTTCTTGATGTAAAGTTCAAGGAGTTTTAGAATAATCTTCATCAAGGTTTATTTCCCTGTGATATTGTGTTGTTTGATAATTTCTGCATTTTAGATGATATTTTTTTTGAAGAATGGACACAAATACGGATCTCTGACAGCATGTTGACCAATACTTACCTTTGAAATCCCACTATTTGCTGAGTGAATAATCTCAGAAGTTAGACTCTATGAACAAGAATAGTAACAAGACTGGTTACATGAATACATCAGCAACCTGCGCTATATAGATGATACTACTTTGCTTACAGAAAACGAAAACACCAGAACAACAACAAACCAAAACCCAATTTGAAGCTCTTATTCGTGAAGCTCAAAGAAATTTCCCATCTTCCCCCAGTGGAGCAGCTGCTAGGTTCAAACTGCCCGTCTTTGTGTTGATAGCCTAAGTCCTTCTCCCCTCGCCTACCAGAAATTCATACAGCTCAGTTACTAAAACTTAATTCCAAAGCTGGTTGATTTAGCAGCAGAGCAGAGGGTCCCAGACGTCCTGAGACACCAAAGAATTTGCTAACAAGGGAACCATTTTAAAGCCCTTCCTCTGCTAATACTCCCTTAAAATTATTTCTCCAGTTCTAACTTTTCATTACTTTATAATAAACAAAAACATTTTATTTTGAGGAAATTTATGTTCAGGAGGCCCTGGGGAGGTAGTGGTTAAAATATATGGCTCTTGACCTTAAGGTTGGTAATTCAAGCTCACTAGCAATTATGTAGAACTATGATGCAATCTGCAATCTGCATCTGTAAAGATTTCCAGCCTTGGAACATGTGGGGGAGGTTCACTCTGCCCTACAACATTCACAGCGAGTTGACAACAACTTGATGGCAGTGGAGCTTTGAATTCAACCTTATTTTACCATTTCCTACCCAAGTGTACATACCATGCATTAGGCAGTTGTGCGCTCTGAAGTCAATTACAAATGTATAATGACCCCATGTGATAGATAGACCTCCTTATTAGAGTTTTCTGCTCTATGGCACTGAGTTGGAGTTTGGTTTTGGTCTTTAAGGGAGTAGATAGCCAGTTCTTTCTGTGAACCTCAATTGGTTCCAGCTCCACCCTTTCAGTTAGCAGGAATGAAAATGTTACAGCCATCGTCTCTGAGTGGATTCCCACTCGTAGTATCCCATGGGAGAAAGTAGAGCTGCTCCATAGGACTGAAAAGGCTGTACCAAACAGAAGCAAAGGTTTCTCTATTTCCTCTGCTGGTTATTAAAAAAAATCATTTCACTGGTGGTAAGGAACTGTGCTGCTAATCAAAAGTTGTTGTTGTGTATTGTCAACTTGGAATTGACTCATCGCTCACCATTCAGTTTATTTTAAGAGGCAGTAAATCACATAAGAGGAGACTGCCCATCTTTCTCATATGGAGAAGCTGGTGGATTTGAACCATGTGCCTTTGGATTGGAAATATAGCTCCTTAGCACCAGGCCTCCAGAAATCTCAAACCGAAAGGTATGCATTTCAAATCCACCAGCTTCCCCAAGGGTGAAAAATGGGCAATCTCGTGTGTGAACTCTCTCTGAAAACCCTCTGGATGATCAGGTGTGAGTCGGTTCCAGTTCCGTGGTACAGGGCACTTAGACATTGAGAGTGGAATGCGCTATAAAATTTTGTTCCCTGGCTTCAGCTAGTCATTCTCTTTCTCATAACCCCTGTGGATTTAATTATCAACTTTCTGTTCCCAGAAGTAGAACTCAGAGTTGAAGGGTTCTTAAAAAAAAAAAAAAAAGGAGGGTCTGTGGCCCAGGAAACAGTCTATAGCTGTGACTTTGCTTGATTCCATGACATCATAAATAATTAATACCAATGAGTTGTAGGCAACTCGATGGCACATAACAACAAAAATAGTATCCCCTAGCATGGCACACGTTCAGCACATGCAGACATACCTAATGGTCTTTGAGACAATAACATCACTGTATTTGACTGAGTTAAATATGACTAAGTTTTAATATCACATTCTACATTCTACAAACCTAATTTTAGAAATGAAACTCATTACTATATAACAAATTCTGACCCTCATCAACACACTAAGTGTATCAGTGTAGCTGTTGTTTGGGATTTTGATGATCAAATTTTTTTTCCAAGGCTCCAAAACCAGCAACTCTTTACCTCAAAGCATTTGATTATAATTAAGAAGCTTACAAAGCATTGTCTCCTGTTGTCTCTGCAATATACCTGAACATACTACAGCATATATGAAAATGGATGTAGAAATATCACTGCTGAGTCTATGTGTAATTTTAACACACACACACAACTCTGTAATCGTAAGATACACATTCCAAAGGAAAGCCAAGAGTGAGCTGACAGTGTGCAGCTCAAATACAATCTGCTGTGCAGGTATCATGAATGACTTTTAAGACAGTTTAAAAGTTGAACAGACATATGGAAGATAAGTTGAAATGTAAGGAGAAACAAAGCACATAGAGCATGGAAGTCCCGAGTGTAGGTGAAACCTAGGAAAGTATGAGCAGTTAAATCTGGGGATAGTTACAGGGTTAAATAGCAAAGATTATGTTAAGGATTGTAATCATTATCCTAAGAAACAAAAATCCTTGAAGTACTTGAAATATTTAAGGAGACAAATGTTATAAGGATGTTTTCATCTTGAAAGTATTATTCCATTTATGGTTGAGAAGAGACTGGAGAGAATTATGAGTGGATACTGGGGCAAGTTTAGGATCTTAATAGACTTGGCTCTCTGTATCTGAGAGTTCTGAATCTTCAAGTTTAACCAATCAAACATTGGAAATAGCATTTTTTAAAAAGCAATTAAATAGTCAAAGCAATTCCTCAAAGATAAGAGGAGCTTAAAGTACCATTTACGTAACAGTTAGATGACATTAGGTATTATAAGTAATCTGGAGATGATTTAAAGTATACAGGAGATTGCATGAGTTATAGGGAAGCATTGTATTACTAGATATAAGATAGCTGAGCATCCTTAAATTTTGGTATTAGTAGGAGACACTGATCCAATCCTAAAAGGATATCAAAGGATGGCTGGAGTTAAGAAAAGAATTAGGGTAGAATATTAAAATCACAAGTCTGAAGACAAGGATTCTAGATTTCTCTGGATTGCTTTCCAAGAAAAAGATATATCATGTAAAGTATTTTTCATTCACTCTTTCTTGGTGGGCTCTCAAAATAGTGCATATTACTAGCTTGTAACATGGTCTTTGACTTTGGTAACTAGGTCAAGGTGTATTCCTCTCTCAAGTTGATTTTAAAAGACAATCTTGCTTTAATACTTGTAATTGTGAATCAGAAGCTGGAAGTGTCTCTTTCATAAGTTTGCTTCATTATCTTGTTACAACAAAATTGAATGTCACAATCTCTCAGATTTAATTGACACTGGGAATGTGGCAAAGGGCACCAACACGTGGCAGCAATGGAAACTCCTGTGGGGCCCAGTGGGTCAAGGAGGGTCAAATGTTCTCCCCAGGCCTTTTTCATCAGCGCCCTTCCGTCCTCCGTACTTAGCAACAACCCAGAGGTCAGTGCAAGTTGTGGATAAACTGAGGTTCTCTGCACTGCACACCCATCTGCTTTAAAAATATTCTCATCTTTTTCGAAAGATGCTTCTACCATCCTATAAATATGAATGGACTTGGTGTTTTTGAAATATTGAGAATGGTATGTCTCTCTCATGAATATAGTTTGTTGGTTTTTCAGTTGCATGCTAGATTGACTGTTTTACTATTTTGTGAGGAAAACAGAAATTGTTCATACAGGCATCAGGCTGTTGACATATGCTTAGCATCACTCAAGTTGCCCATTCTCTCTCGATTAGATTTCTTCTTTTTCATTCTTTCATCCATTTCTTTTTGTTGTTTTTTTAGGTTGTTTGAGGTTTTTTTACTCGGGTATTAAAATATTCAGGAATGAAAAAAAAGCCACAAAAAACAAACCCAACTCCATGAACTCATTATTACATAAAGCCAAATGTCAATGGCATTTTATTTATACATTAGAAATAGTTTATTAAAAGGAAAATTGGGGCTATTCTGAGACATACACTATAATTTTAAGATATGATTACCACTTCATAAAATAATTGATGTGAAAGCATCCTCTCAATCTTTTGTTTACATAATTATCTCTGTAAACTTGACATACCACATTTCAAAAAAATATAAGAATTTTACTTATTTTGTGTATTAGTTGAATAGTCATGACCTCAAACCCACTAATTTCAGTAGTTTTCACTTTCTCACAGTATGTTTATATCCACAGACATCACTGTAATTTTATTTATCATTATGCATGTTGTAATTATTGCTATCACCAGGTGTAGTGATTAACATCTATGGGTGAGAAAAGAATTGTGTTGGGGGATGTTATTGTATGAACTGAATTACTCCGCATCCGATGGCCACCAGAGGGTATGTGCATCTTTGTGTGTGTGGTCAAGGATGATAATTCAATGTCCTTTTTAGTATTCTGCTAAGAATTCACAAAGTACTGCTCCAGATAGATAACACTAAAGGATAATTTTTGGAGTGAAACAAGTCAGTCACAAAAAGACAGTATTGCACTAGACTAGTATTAAACTCTAAAGCAACGTTTAATATATTGCCATTGTTAAGTTTATGCTGAGCTCATCACGTGTCTGTTGTCCAATGTTGCTGTTGTCCCATGCCTTCGAATCAGCTCTTACTCATTGAGATCGTAGGTATGACAGCACCAGGCCCTGCTTGATCTCATGACATCCTCACAACCTCTACCATGTGGGAAATCACCCGGATGGAGCGGCCAGCCAACCACTTCATGAAGGAAGCTCTAAGCGTAATTCTCCTCATTGCTGAAGGTACTCAGTCCATCTCATTGAGGATCTTCTCTCTTTTGCTGAACTTCTACTTTTCCAAACATAATGTCCTTTTCTAGGAATTAGTCCCTCTTCACAACATACTCAGGTGTCTGCAACAAAGTTTTCCTTATTTACTATTATCTTGACTCTTTAATCTCACTGAATCCTCGTGTAACCACGAAGTCTGAAAATCTACTACTGTCGAGTCCATACAATTCACAATATCACCTTAGGTCACAATAAAACTCTCCCACAGTGGGCCCAGGGCTGAAATATTTATACAAGTAGATTGTTTCAGCTTTTTCCCGCAGAGAAGTTAATGAGCTTAACAGCATATCATCTGTTTAATAGTCAGCCACTTTAATAAAGGAGCTCTAAAATATGACTGTGTTCAATATAATTAGCCAGGTCAGTTCCACAGAGCCAGAAAATACTGTCCTACTATGTGTCCAGAGCACTTAATAGTGCTTGTGCAAAAACTATTCCTAGCTCAAGAGGCTATTGTGTGAACAGAGCAAGGGAACACTGCACTGTTGAAAATTAAAAAAGATGTACCTCAGGGTTTTATCCTGTCTCTATGCCTATTAAAGTTGTATGCTGAGAAAATTATCTGATAAACTGAATTCTGTGAAAAAGAATGTGGCATCAGGATTGGAAGAAGACTCATCAACAGTTTATATTACGCAGATAGCGCAGAATTCTTTGCTGAAAATAAGGGCTACTTGAAACTCTTGCTGTAAAAGATCAGTCACTGCAGCCTTCAATATGGATTGCACCTCAAAATCAAGAAATAAAAAATTCTTACCACTGGACCATTAGACAACATCATGATAAATGGAGAAAAGATTGAAACTGTCAACAACTTTATCTTACCTGGATCTACACTCAATACACTTGGGACCAGAAATCAGGGAATCAGGAGATATATTGTACTGGGCAAGTGTGCGGTCAGGAACCTCTCCAAATTATTAAAGAACAATGATGTCAGTTTGAGGACTAAGGTGTGCTTATTCATGCCCTGGTCTTTTAAATTACTTGTTATGCATCTGACAGTTGGATAGTGAATAAGGATGACAGAAGAAGAACTGATGCCTTTGAACGATGGTGCCGGAGAACAGTATTAAATATCCCATGGACTGACTGTCTGAAAAATAACACAAGGAGTCTTCTTGAAGGTGCAGCCAGAGTACTTCTTGGAGGCAAAAATGATAAAGTTTTGTCTCACACACTTTGGCTAGGTGCTAGGAGAGGGTATTCCTTGGAAAGTGGCATGATGCTTGGAAAGGTGGAGGGATGGTGAAGGAGAGGAAGACCCTCTGCCAGGTGAATTGATAAGAGTGACTGCAGCAATGGGCTTGAGTGTGTCAGAGATTATGAGACACTCGCAGGACAGGGCTCAGATCTGTTGTTCTTAGGGGCGCTACGAGTTGTATTCGACTCAACCACATCTAACATCACCACTTCCAGTTGCAGTTTACAGTCTTGAAAACCTGATGGTGAGTATCTGTGAGTCAGAGCTAATTTGATGGCATCAAGTTTTGCATGTTTCTTCATGTAAAACCTTTTTACTTTTAGATTGTATGTGCTCTCTACATTCTGTCAAAGGAGTTCTGGTTGGTTGAAGTGTTCATCTGTTAAAGCGTGGCCAGCTTGTTGTTGTTAGGTGCTGTTGAGTTGGCTGTGACTGATAGCAACTTTAAAACAAAAGATCTGAACCCTGCCCTGCTCTGTGCCACCCTCATCATCTCTGCCACGCTTGAACTCATACTTAATCAAGCAGTCCTGTTGAGGGTCTTCCTCACCTTTGCTGACCCTCCATTTTTCTGAGCATTATGTCCTTTGTTAAGGAATTGCCCTTCCAAACAACATGCCCGAAGTGTGTGAGGTAAAGTTTCTTCATCCTTCCCTAAGGAGCACCCTGGCGGCTGCATTATCTCCAAAACAGTTGTTCTCTTGGCAATCCATCGGATATTCAGTACTTTTCACACACACTACAAATCAAATAAATTCTTCTCCTATCATTGTTATTCACTGTCCAACTCTCAGATGTGTATCAAGTAATAGGAAAGGCTAAGGCTTAGGTCAGACACACCTTGGTCTTCAAACTGACATCTTTGCTCTTCATCCTTTGGAGAGGTCCCTGACTGCATACCTTTTTCAAGTCCATGAGAGAAAGAGAAGGCTGTCTTATTCTGTGGAGAGTACAGCCAGGGAAGCCTGTAGGGCAGTTCTCCTCCATCCTGTCTGGCTGTTATGAGCTAGAATTTACTCTCGAGCACACGACTACCCATTCCTATGACCTTTCTCCAAATTGAGTTGTTTGCCCCCTGTGCAGACCCTTTAATTTCACCTGTTTTTAACTCCAAGCAATTATTTCTTCCACTATTTATTAGAAAAGTATCAGATATTAAGCAGACAGGAGAAGTCTTAGAATATGTTCATGTATTTCAGTTGAGGCTTTATAAGTGTGAATTATAATTACTGTTTTCTCTAATTAATAATGAGAAATGGGGAACAGCTTGTTAAAAAAAGGGGGAAAACCCCAAACACCAAAACAAAACCCCACTATTAGAGGAGCTCCAGAAATTCCAAGGACTGTGCAGACTCAGTCTTAGTGAAACGTAGGGCATGCTTCTTTCTCCTCACGTTAATTTCCTCATCCATTGAATTAGATGGTTTCACTAGCAAATCCCTAAGGTATAGTCCACAAGTAAAATTAAATGATTCAGAAACTAGATTATCGACTCTCTGAGAGAAGAAATGCCCAGACAGAGCAATAACTCAATCTCCAAGTACTGTCACTGTCACGCTGCCAGGGCACAAATGTCCTAAAATTCACTATGCTGTTCTTTGGTAGAGGGGGAAGATGATGGCGAAGGGGGCAGGTATAATGTTTAATTTTTAATTTAAATCACAGAAAAGTTATATGTTCCATGACTTAGAAAAACAACAACTGATACTCTTTAAAGCCATGGAATAAATCTTTATGGGGAAATATAAACTAAAAGTAGTCAGACTATTGGTATAAAATATGTATGTGAATGAATGGGAAGACCCAAGAAGAGCTGGTGTCTTTGAGTTGTGATGTTGGCCAAGAATATGACCCATCCCGCGCACTGCTGAAAGAACAAACAAGCATCTTGACAGGTGTGCGAGTAAGGAGCTCCTTAGAAGAGAAGGTGGTGAGAGTTGCTGGCACACATTCTAGGCCTGTTTGACAGAAGTGGTCATCCCTCAGGAAAGAGCTTCATGCTTGGAAAAAGGGAGCTTGAGGTAGAGAAAACTGTCAAGAAGGTGGTTGGCGCAGGACAGGACAGGGTTCAAGTTTGCTGTGTGGAGGATCACCCTGAGTTGCGCTTGACTCGATGGCACCTAACAACAACAACAACAGAGGGATCTGAATTTTGCTTGGGAATAATTTATAAAAACTTCTTAAAGTAGCATTTTATAAGTGTTTATTAAGTAAATTGAATAGTACATTTTCATTTTGTAATATGAAGATGTGTGATATATTTATTTTACTGAATCAGTATAAGATTAGGTGCATATTTAAGTGGTTTAAAAGTCTTATTAATGAAAGCATCTGGACATGAAGTGATTATTATTATGACCTATGAAGGGGAAGGCAAGCATTTGCTAGGGAAGAATTTTTGTCTTTGCTAAAAAAACTATAGTTATAGCTTGGAATTATTGTGGGCTCAGGTCCAAGTGAGCATAGTAGAACAAATATTGTGGTAAAGCTGGACACAAGATATTTTGGTTTTCTGGTAAGAGAGAGGCACATATAGTTATTTTGAAAATATTCTAGTTAATTTTTAATATCTTTAGTATTGATGGTTATGTACCATTTGGAATTTCTGGCACCTATTTTTTTTTCTTTTCACTTTTATCAGTCTTTCCTTGGTATAATAAGATCATAAGTCTTATCAGTGTGTTACTTTTTCTTTTCAACTTGTCTTCTTTCTCAAATGTTTTTATTTTCACTGTGTCATTTTTCACTTTCTCTGCAATTGATTTGTTAATTTATTGAGACAAAATTTTAGATCATTGAATTCGAGCCTTTTATTTATCTTCTTCTACTACAGCCTTTAAAGACAATGCGCTCTTTTTCATAAGAGCTTTATATTCCATCACACACATTTTGCAATGTCTTACATAAATTTCTCACTTATACACTCTTGTGGTCATCTAACATTTTGCACTTAATATAACTATGAGAATGTTCTTGCATGACAGCTCAGATTTTCAAGACCCAAGCAGAACCAGGGCTTTGTTCAGTGTGCTCTGCAGGTCACCCAAATTATACATTGGAGGCTGAGGTAATTAAGGATTCACCGGAGGGGGGTGACCAATCAGCAGCAGTGGAAGAAAGCAAAGTGAGCAGGGAGAGGTTTGTCAAGGGACATACATTCTAGAGAGATGACAGGAAAAGGGGGAGAGAAAGTAAAAGTATGTGTGGGGCTGTAGGACAAGTGGGATCCTTGTGCAAGGGGGGGCGGAGCAGGAGATGACAGTCAGGGAACCACACCTAATCACTGCCACCACCGTGACCCCAAGATCTCCCTGACGATGGGAAAAGCATGACAGGGAAAAGGGTCTGCCCTTCCACAAAGTGCTGTGAGCACCACACAGATGGTCAGTGATAGGAGATATAGTCCTTAGATAGTTGGGCTGGTAACCCAAAGACCACACCTTTCTGGTGGTTCCAATTCACCAGTGGCTCCTCAGGAGAAAGACAGGCAATCTTCTCCTTTGTGAATTATGTTTCTGTTGTTGCATCCTGTTGAATCAGGATAATCTCAGCTCATCCTTCTGTGGGTTTTCAGAGGTAAACTGCACTGGGGAGAGTACCCTTCTTTCTCTTGTGTAGTATCTGGCATTTTTTTAATTGCATGCCTTTGGGTCAACAGTGCAACTATATCCTCTCTCCACACCTGTTCATTCTGCATGCTGAGAAAATTATTCAAGAATCTGGACTCTGTAAAGAAGAATGTGGCATCAGGATTGAAGGAAGACTCATCAACAACCTATATTATGCAGGTGACACGACCTTGCTTGCTGAAAGTGAGGAGGTCTTGAAGGGCTTGCTGCAGAAAATGAAAGGCTATAGCCTTTAACGCAGGTTACGTCTCAATGTCAAGGAAACAATAATTCTCACCAGTGGACTGATAGCCAATATAAAGACAGATGGAGCAAAGGTTGAATCTGTAAATAACTTTGTCTTACTTGGATCCACAATCGACACTTTTTGTCCAGCAGTCAGCAGATCAGGAGACGTATTGCACTGCAAAAGCTTACAATCTGGGACATCTCCAAATTGTTGAGGAGTAATGATATCAGCTTGATAACTAAGGTGTGCCCAATCCAGGCCATGGTCTTTTCAATCACTTGCTATTCATCTGAGAGAACAATGAATAAGGATGATAGAGAAGAATTGATGCCTTTTAGTTACGGTGTTAGAGAATTTCTGAATAACCTATCAACAGTCAAAAGTATCTTAGAGAAGGTGTAGCCAGAGTGCTCCTTGAAGACAAGGATAATGACACTTCATCTCACATACTCTGGGCATGTTGATAGTAGAGAAGCGGTGTTTAGAGGGAGCCAGTCTTTGGAAAGGGACATCATGCTTGGAAAGGTGGAGGGACTGTGAAAGACAGGAAGACACTCAATGAGATGGATTGGTACAGTGACTACAGCAATGGGGTCAAGTATTTCAGAGGTAATGGGGATAGGACAGGTTTCAGGTCTATTGTTCTAGGGTCACTTCAAGTTGTAAGCAACTTAACAGCATCTAACAACAGCAGGTGATTTACAGCCTCTGAAAATTCAGTGAAGGACCAGCTACAGGTCGGTCTTGACTTGCTGGCAATGAGATCTTAAAAATATAAAATAGCTTCTTCATTTTAAAAGCCTTGGTGGTTAACTGGAAGCCCTCAACTGAGAACTAAAACGTCATGGGTTCAAATCTGAAAGACTTTCAACTGAGAAAAAGTGAGATAGTCTCTGCCCATTAAGATTGACAGCCTGAGCAACCCAAAGAACATCTGAGGAGTTTCCCATGAGTCAGAGTCAACAAGGCAAGCAGTAAGTTAAGTTTTTAGTTTGTCAAATTTGGGGCAGGATTTCTTCCTTTGCTTCTCCTAATGGTTTTTTTTTTTGTTTTGTTTTTTGGGTTTTTTTTTTTTTATCACTGTTCTCATCTTAGTTTTCCTTGGCATCCTGGAGTCATGCAATCTCAGAGCTGAAAGATGCCATAAATCCTTTCAATAACTTCTTTTTACACAGTGTGAGAGAACGCAGGTGAAGTGACCTTTTCATACTTCTACAGCCCCGCCACCCCGCTTACAGTAGAACTCAAACCCACAGTGCACTCTTTGCACCTTTCTGTCTTACTTTATTTTCTTATCTCCGTGTTCTGCGTTTTTCTTTCTTCTTTTCCCTGCCTCATTTCTAGGCAGTGCTCTCTGTTTCATTTTATCTCACTTGCTCCTTTCCTGGTCCCAAGCCTTTTCCTCCGTCTCTCCCAGTCTGGCACTTTTTGATTTAAGCCATACACAGCGTTTACTTACAGAGCTGCTTTCCTGAGGAGCTCCGGAGTGGTGTACACACATTACCTTATTAATCCCTCCTGTCTTTTCTGCAAGGCACGTTCATTACCTCTCGTTTACAAATGGGAACAAGAGACGCTGGAAGATTAATTGAGCTACTCATGGATCAGCAATGCATCAGAGCCAGACGTAAACACAGCTTAGTCCCCGCACCAATACTTGCCATATTTTTCCTTTTCGTTCTGTATCTTGCCTCATTAAGTAGAGTTAACTCATCCCTGAAGTACTTTGAGGCAATCAGCCACAACTGACTGTGTTCTGGGGCTTTGGGAAGAGGATGGAGCTTCACTTTGTCTCTGAGACTGCCTGAGGAGATTGGTTTTGTCTTTCAAATGCTGAGTCCCACTCCCTCCAGATGTGTGTTGGGGAATAGGGGAGCTACCCTGGGGCAGTGTGTGACAGGAAATGACTCTATCTCTTCCAGGAGCTGATTTCAGATAGTGTAAAGGCAAACTATTGAATAAATCATGACAGTATCACCTCTGGTCATTTCTAATAATTTCTTCTGTTAATTTCATGAGGAGAGATTGCTATTGTGCTTCTATAAAAGTAAACCAAACCCCTAAAAATATCAGTAGTCACATTGCAGGATAGCACACAGCACAGACCAGGTCAGCCCAGGCTAAGTCAGCTCAGCCCAGCCCAGCCCGGCCAGCCTAGCTGCAGTAACCCCAATGGTGCAGTGGTTAAGCGCTCAGCTGATAACACAAAGGTCAGTTGCTCCATGGAAGAAAGATGAGAGAGTACGTTTCCAGAAAGAATTCTGCCTTGGAAACCCTATGGGGCAGTTCTATGCTGTGCTGGGCCGGGCCGGGCCGTGCCATGCCATGCTTCTGTTTAACTATACCCACTGCCAGTCAATGCTGAACAACAGTAATAATCCTGCTGTCAGAGTAGAGCTTGGTTATTTTCAAGTCTGAAATCTTTGAGCAAGGAGACTGCAGAGCAGCTGATGGTTTGGAACCTAGCTTTTGATTAGCGAGCATTGGTGGCCCAGTACTAGGGAGTTTCACTAGCAACCCAAAGCACGTTGTTGAAAGCCACTAGAGGCTCCAGAGAAGGAAGATGGGCAGTGCCCTCCTGTATGACTTACTGCCCTGAAAGCCCACTGGAGAGCCAGCTATGTGTCGGTTTTGACTTAACGACACACATCAACACCAACATCAGCTTTTGATTAATTAGTGCTCAAATGTGTAGTCACTGCACCACCAAAGATCGTTACAAGTTATTATGAAAACCAACACTTGCTGCTGTTAAATTACTTTTAATTCACGTTGTTTTTATCAAGTACAATTCATAGTGACCCTGTGAACAATGACCCCTGTCCTCTACTGTGCCATGTTCATCATCCAACACATTTAAGTCCAATGTTGCTTGGCACTGCGTCAATCTGTCTCATTGAGGCTCTTCTTTTGCTGACTCTTTGAACGTGATACCCCTTTCATAGAAATAGCCTTTCCTAGTGACATGTCTAAAATATGTAAAATGGGGTTACACCATCCTTGTCTCTAAGGAGCACTCTGACAGAACTTTTTCCAAAACGTATCTGTTTGCCCTTTGGGTAGTCAATGGAATATTCAGGGCTCTTTCCCAATACCAAAGTTCAAAGTCATCAATTCTTCTGTCACCTTTATTAAATTTCCAGCTCTCAGATGCACAGCAGGTGATTGAAAAGACCATGGCCTTATTACGTGCACCTTACCCTCCCGATTGATATCACTGCCCCTCAGTAGTTTGGAGAGATCCCTGATTTGTCCAGTGCAATATGTCTCCTGGTCTCCTGACTGCTGGTACTAAACGTGTTAATTGTGGATCTGATTAAGATGAAAATAGTTGCCAATTGGTCCAATGGTGAGGAATTTTGTCTTCTTGATGTTGAAATGCAATTCCTATTGAAGACTGTAGAAAGAGCTGTAGTCTTTGATACTCGGCTGTGTGTCAAGTCTTCCTCATTTTTCAGCAATTAAGGTCATCAGCGTTGCCTAAGATGATGATGACTCTTTCCCCCCCAGTTTTGATATAATATTTTCCTTCTATTCCAGCTTCTTAAATGGTTTTCTCAGCCTACAGATTGAATGGGTATGAAGTAAAGCTACAACCCTGACGTGCGTCTTCTCTAATTTTAAACCAAGCAGTGTGTCCTTGCTCTGTCCACACAACCTCTACCGGCAGTAGCTGTGCTAATAGTAATCCTCTCTGCCCTGGGCTGACAGAGCAGGTGTGGTAAATGTGGGGAAGGAGAAGTTACACAAATAGAACCAAATTTCCTGTTCTGCAGGAAAACAATCATATTCTCTGTTTGTAAAGTTGAGATTTCAGGTCTATTACATTGCTTTGTAAACATTCAACTTCAGATCTACCCAGAGGTGCCTCACAAGAAAGAGCTGGTGATAAATTGTCACCATAGTCATCAGAGACATTACAAAGCACAGCTCGGAGACTCCAGGAGTCAGAATCACTTAAGGACAGAAGTGGTGCTGGTGCCTCACTCTGAGATGTGTCGGTTTTCACATCTTCCAAATTAGTAAGCTTCCTGACTGCCTTGTCTCTGCGGTGGGGGGAGGAGAAGGGTGTTCAAGTGGCTTCTCAAAACATAATGAAAAGAAAACGAAATACAGAGCACAGGTCCAATGTATTTACATAAAATTCGGCCTGTCTTCAATGTATTTTCCAACTTTCTTACATCTATTTATCTTACAGATTCTTCTTTGATTTGAATTCTTTCCACTAATTTCCCTGGACTTTCTATGTACACAGTGAAAACATCCCCAAATTGAGACCATTTGTCTTTTCTTTTAAACTATTTACATTACAATTTTTTCTTATTTCTTGTATTCCCTAGAACCTCCAAGATAAGGATGACTAATACAGATGATATTGTACACATTTCCTTGATTTTCACAGAATTCAAATAATTATTTCACTATTTCACTCTATCACTTTGTTTGCTTTCATTTTTTTGTAAATAACTATCAGAAACACTTTTTACATTCTAACCCCTTGCATAATTTGTAAGCTTTTTTCATTTTAAAGTGGGTTAATATTTGCATATGTTTTATCTTTGTTATGTGGAATAATTCTTTTTCTATACTGCTAGATAATATTTGATAAAATCCCATTATTAGGCTTTGCTTATAAGATCATAAGTAAGATTTGTTTCTTGGACTACCCCCATTTAGTTGTTGTTGTAATTGTTACTAGGTGCCGGCGAGTCGAGTACAACTCATAATGACCCCATGAGCAAAAGATCTGACCCCTGTTCTATCCTGCACCATCCTCCTACTTCCTGACACACAAGAGCACATTGCAGCAGTCACCGTGTCAATTTACCTAGTTTAGGCTCTTCCTTTCTTTCGTTGACCCTTCACCCTTCCCAGCATGATGTCCCTCTCCAAGGAATAGCATCTCCTAGCAACATGTCCAAAGTATGTGAGGTGAAGCCTCATCATTCTTGCCTCCAAAGAGCACTTTGGCTGCACCCTCTCCAGAACATATCTGTTCACTCTCTTGGCCATCTGTGGGATGTTCAGTGTTCTCCAATACTGCTCAAATGTGTCAATTCTTTTATTATCCGTATTCATTGTCCAGCTCTTGGTTGCGTAGCTAATAATCAGAAAGACTATGACCTGAATGAGATGTACCTTAGTCCTCAAACTGGCATCAGTACTCCTCAGTAATTTGGAAAGGTCTCTAACTGCAGATTTTCCCAGTGCAATGTGTCTCTTTATATCCTGACTGCTGAAACCAAGAGTGTTGATTGTGGATCCAAGCAAGATGAAGCCATTGACAGTTTCAGTCCCCTCTCTATCTATTATGATGCTACCTATCAGTCCTGTGGTAAGAATCTTTGTTCTCCTGACATTGAAATGCAATCCATAATGAAGTCTTCATTCCTTTATCTTCTACAAGAAGTGCTTCAAGCCCTCCTTACTTTCAGCAAGCAAGGCGGTGTCATCTGCATAATGTAATTTTTCAGAATCCATCTAGTGATAGGTATTCTAGGAACTAGGATTCACCCAAAGGCAACAATAAATGTAGCCTCTACTATTATGGTACCTATAAATTATTGTGTGGAATTATTATCTTAAATACTAAAAAGATAGCTCGTGTTTGATGCCATTGGTGATGGAAGTAGCTAAACATGTTTATGCAACAAGTCCAAGGTTCCATAAATATTGTATTGACTCAATAAATATTGTACTGACTTTAAAGATTTGGGGGAGGAATATATGGAAGTAAGGCTTCTGGGAGAGAGATGCATATTCCAGTTAAAATGGAAGAATCACACACACACAGAAACACACACTCTGTATATCATACTCATATATACACAAACACACACACACACACACACACACACACATTTTGACTATACTATGGCAGGTACATGGGAATGACATTGGTGAGGAGAATTAGTGTAAAATAGACTGAAGGTTTAGGCATAGAAAGATACTTTTTAAAAGTGCACTGTGTTTTGGATTTTATTGATTCAAAGCTGGGAGAGGTAATTCAACAATAGAGTCATGTAAACAGTTAACATGGGTTTGGAGCTCTGAAGAGAGGCAAGACCTGGAAAGTAGATTCATGACTGAGTGCTGCTGCGTGGAAGTCCTCAGGCAGTGCGAACAGCTAAGGCATTTGGCTACTAACAGAAAGATTTGAACGTCTAGTCCACCCAGAGGCACCTGGGAAGGAAGTCCTGGAGATTTATTTTGGGGTGGGGGGATCTACAGTTGAATGGAGTGGTAGGGTAATAAGTGCCAAGGGACATGCTCTAAATCCTCCCACCAGTTTCAAGATGATGCTGACAAAGCCAACACATCGACAAAATCACCTTCCTCCTCTCTCATCCCACTGCCTCAGTCAGGCTCCTTTCATATTTGTTTCTCCTACAGTGTCATTCTGTGCCTCTTCTGGCACCGGCCTGAATTTGTGCAAATGTTCTAACTGTTGTTGACTTTGCCACCCTTCTGTGAATGAAAACCCAATAAAGCTCAGTTGTATCCCAACACACATGAGTTTACCACATTGTTGTTGTTGTTGTTATGTACCATCAAGCCATCTGTAGCACACAGAGACCCTATGTACAATAGCGATGAATGCTGTCCTACCCTGTCTGAGGTCAGAAATGATGTTGTTGTTGTTAGGTGCCGTCGAGTTGTTTCCGACTCATAGCGACCCTATGCACAACAGCTCTAAACCCTGCTCTATCCTGCGCCAATTGAACCGCCTCTGACACACCCATCCCGACTACCCCAGTCACCGAATCAATCCATCTCATAGAGGGTCTTCCCCTCCT
>NW_006399753.1:6002212-6012577 GCF_000299155.1 Elephantulus edwardii | reverse complement strand
GTCATTCAGAAATGATAGCCCAGATTTTATGTTATCTTCTGAATCCAGTTTGAATTTCTGGCATATGCTAATACGTTGTTCCAATCATATTTCAAACTATCTTCAGTAAGCTTTTGTTTCTGTAGATAATAATATGTTAGTCAATAATTTAAAGTCCGGTTAGGTTATCCTTCTTTGGAATGGAAGCAAACGCATATCTCTGAGCCGGCTGCCCGGGAGCTACCTTCTGAATGTCGTGGCTGGGTGGCTAGGTTAACATAAGAAGCATCGTTTTCATGCTGTTTAATTTTGATTGGTATTCCATCAATTCCTGGAACTTTATGTTTTACCAATGCCTTCATTGCAGCTTAGACGTCCTCTTTCATTGTCATTGGTTCTTGATCATATATACTACCTCCTGAAATGGTTGAGTGTATACCAATTATTTTTGGTATTATATCTTTATGTATTTGATATTCTTTTCAATACTTTTTTAATCATTCAATATTTTGTCTATTCTTGTTGTTTCATGTCATTGAGTTGCCTGAGACTCATAATGATCCTATGTACAATAGCTCTGAACTGTACCCTGTCCTGAGCCAGTCTCACTGTCTCCAACACACCTAACCCCATTACCCCAGTTACTGTGTCAGTCCATCTCATCTGGAGTCTTCCTCTCCTGCACTGTCCTTCCACTTTTCCAAGCATGATGTCCTTCTCCATGGACTGGTCCATTCTGGCCATGTGCCAAAGTATGTGAGTGAAAGCTTCAAAGTCCTTCCCTTCAAGAAGCAGCCTGGTTTCACTCTCTCCAGGATAAACCCGTTTGTTCTCTTGGCAGTTTAATACTCTTCTCCCACACCTCAACTCAAAGGCATCAGTTCTTCTTCTGACTAAAATTAAAACAAAAGAAACCCTCCCCCCCAATAAAGCAAACTTATTGCCGTTGAGTTGTTAAGTGGCATCAAGTTAACTATGACTCCTAGTGAGGCAGAGGCTCTAGCTCACATGGGAGATTGCCCATCTTTCTCCCAATGAGCTGCTGCGGGATTTTAATCAACCACCTTTAGATTTGGAGCACAACTCCCTATATTCTGTGCGACCAGAACTCTCTGATTTTTTTTTATAAAAGAACATAAATCTTTTATGATGTATATAAGCTTGCTGACATTTAGCATTTAATTGAAACAATCGTCTTTCATTAAGACCGTTGTGGAAGATTTGAACCCCTCATTCACTCCTTTGGAAGAAAGAGTACTGGCATGGGGGGCAGAGAAGGGAGATGGTGACAGGCTTAAAACTCATTATCCGGTATCTTTTGATGTTTTCTGTAATGAAGTTGAATTTTGACTTAAAGACCATATATGACAGAGTAGAATTGCCTCCTTGCAGTTCCTGGACTTTGATATTTATGGGATTAAATCACCATATCTTTGACCCCATGGAAACACCAGGTTGGTTGAAAATGCCAACCTCTAAGTTCTCAGCCTAGTACTTAAGCCATTGTGCAATCAATGCCCTTAGACTGATAACAAGAAAGAGGATTAAAAGGAAATTTATTCAAGATCAACTACTACCGTCAACAGTTTTCAGATCTTTTGTTCATAGGGTAGCTATGAGTTGTGCTCGACTGGATGGCATCTAACAACAACAACAACGTCAACAGTTTCATCTTGCTTGGAACCACAATTAACACCCTTGATACCAGCAGTCACGAAATAAGGAGACACATTGCAGTGGGAAAATCTGCAGTTAAGGACCTCTCTAAATTATTGAGGAATAATGATGTCAGTTTGAGGACTAAGGTGTGTCTGATTCAAGCTATAGTCTTTCCAATCACTTGCCATGCATCTGAGAGCTGGACAGTGAATAAGGATGACAGAAAAAGAATTGATGCCTTTGAGTTTTGGTGCTAGAGAAGAGCACTGAACATCCCATGTACAGCCGAGAGAACAAACAGATATGTCTTGAAGAGGGTACAGCTGGAGTGCTCTGTGGAGGCAAGAATGATGAGGCTTCACCTCACATGCTTCAGACATGTTGCTAGGAGAGGGTATTCCTCAGAGAAGGACATGATGTTGGGAAGGGCGGAGGCTCAGCGAAGGAGAGGAAGACCCTTAACCAGGTGGATTTATGTGGTGACTGCTTCAATGGGCTCCTGTGTGTCAGGAAGGGTGAGGATGGCACAGGATAGAACAGGGTTCAGATCTTTTGTTCATAGGGTTGCTCTGAGTCATCCTTGATTTGATAACATCTAACAACAACAACAACAACAACATTCTCTACATAGATGTCAATCTTACCCTCCAGGACCCTTCTGGTGGTTTTGAACCACTGAACTTCAGCTAGTGGTCAAGAGCTTAACTTTTTGTGCCACTTGAGAATTCTGTATTACTATATGTTGTTGTTGTTACTATATCCTTATATAGTAATAATATCTTCCTAAAACTCCTTTATTATCGTCACTGGTATGATAGAAATAATACAAAAAACCCACAGTGGTTGAGTCAATTCTGACTCTCAGTGATGCTGTAGCACAGAGCAGAGCTGTACCCAGGGGCTTTCGAGGCAGAATCGGGGCTGAAGCCACCACTACGTCTTCCTTCTTTAGAGAGGCTGGTGTGGGGGAGCCACAGTCCTTTCTGTTAGTGTTTTAACAACCGCGCCTCTAGGGCTGCAAAAGTAAAACTAGGTACTAACGTTTACTGGTAAAGGAGTGTTATCTGTGGTTGTTAGATGCTGTTGCATAGGCTTCTATCCCTGGGGGCCCTATGAACAAAGATCAAAACCGTGCCTGATTCTACTATCTGTACTATGACTTGTTAAGAAATCAGACTGTTGTTTCACCCATATTATACTTTCACATCTAGCACAGAACTAGAACAGAAATAGATGCTGAAACTGTTTACTGAAATTGAGCTATAATCATTTCTACCTTAAGACAAATAGTTACTGCAATAAACTGCCCGTATGAGCAAATGCCTGGTTCATCTTTAAAAATCCTCTTTCATATGACAGGAATAATAGCCATTCCCTTCTCGCAGCCCAATTTATCCCATAAATGTATTAGAAAATTAATTTCACAAAGCAGAGAAAATGATTAAGCTCTAATAAATGTCCAGCACACCTGGGGAAATGTGAATTATGGACGATGAAGTCTGCACTGAGTCTTTGAAAACCTGGGACAAACTGCTTGTTACTGTAGTTTGTCTTTTTGAATTGCTTTGATTAAAAAGGAGAAACAAGTAATGTGAAGGCATTTTCATTAAAGAAACACACACACACACACACACAGAGAGAGAGAGGGACAGACAGACAGAGACAGAGAAATAGAGATAGAGAGAGACAGAGAGATGGCCAAGCACAGAATGGATCACGTACCTTCACTGTACAGGGATTGCAAGGGACACCAAAAATAAGACTGGATTTGAAACCATAGATATTAAATGAGAAATATTCTATAGCACAATCCTTAGAATATTATACATTTTTGTTACTTATTCATCTGGAAAAATAAACTAACAAAAAGAAAGACTAGAAGCTGCTATGGAGAAATTTGGGGATTGTGGCTTCCTTAGTCCCCACATGACAGAGAAGGGCTGTGCTGGGTTTTGTTGACCATCAGCTTCTCAAGGCAGATCACTGCGTCTTTCTGCATGGAACCTCTGAGTGCATTTAAACCACCAAACTTTCAGGTAAAAATGAAACCTTAACTGGTGTGCTATCAGGGAAATTTTGAAGCTACCAAAATAATAAAAATGCTAACACTTTAACAATTATGTTAAACGCAGGAGTCTTCACTGTCCCCACACCATTCCCATGAATGTCTTGAACACACACGGACATTTGGCCACTGGGTGTATCACCTTTCCACTGAGCTTTACTCAGGGATGACCATCCTCATTCTTGGTTCACCATCACGAGCCTTTCTGGGCCTGTCCTACCAATTTCTTATTCCTCTTTCTCTGGAAAACTGCAATGCTGGGCTGTTGAAATTATGGGTACAAATGTATATTAAACTTGTCTGGAAGGGAAAAAAAGAGAAATGCACACAGAAAAATGTATCTGTAATGTCAGATCATCATACCTTTCAGCAAACCTGTGGATTTGCATTTCCCAGGCAGTTTTTGTTGTCAGAGGCTTGGAGTTGGTACAGATGCCTAGCAACCCTGCCGGAGAAACGTTGTGCGATCCTGCACATTCTCCCAATCTCGGCAGGGCTCTAACACACCATACCTGTAGCCACTGGTACATCCATCTCCTTGAGACACTTCCTTTGCACAGATTCCCCGCCACACATGATGTCTTTCTCCAGGGACTGGTTCCTCCTAAAAACATGCCCTAGAATGTCTGAATCTCACTCTCCTGGCTTCTGAAGAGTGCCCGCTGCACCACTCTTAAGGCAGACTTGTTTGCTTTTCTGGCATCCCACCACAACTCCGGACATTCGTTCTTCTTTGGTCATCCTTATCTGTCATCCAGCTGGTACCCTTGTATGAGAAGGTTCAAAGTGCCATGGCTTTGATCAGTTAATTTCTTGGGCTTTTGCTCAACCAATAACATACAATAAATGTATTTCTGATATTCTCTTCTTCCAGCTAAGATTCATCTGACATCAGCAATGTTCTCTCTTATGCTACATCTTCTAAGATGATGTCAAATTTCTGACAGATATTGATGATATGGCTCAACAGCATCTACATTTACCTTTCTTTAGAGTGGGTAAAAATCTGGATGTCTTCCGGGCTATTGGCCAGATCTCTTGGCTTAAAGTCATCCAAGTGAGTTCCTTCATAATCAGTCACTGCTAGATTAGTTTTTCTTTCCCCACACCCTCTATTGAAAAAGATGTGGAACACTTTTCTTTCTTCTTCCTTCCTCTCTTCTTTCTTGCCTCTGTTCCTTCTTTCCACTTTGCCGTTTCTTCTATATTCTTTCCTTTTGAGACACTGAAAAAAAAATTAGCTCAAAATATATAAATGTGTCTGCTTCTTTAGCCTTTTTTGATCTCTGAGTCTATTACAATGCCATGGGTGCAAATTCAAACTTCTTTTAAGCATTTGACCTTTTGAAGATTATCTTCAGTCCTGTCTGCTTAAGCATCTTAATGAGTTCAATCAGCAAGCATTTTAGCTTTCAGAAACTCATTGCAGTCAAGAGTCTATTAAAAGATTGAAAATATAAATTAGCAGAGATTTAATCTTGTAGACATATTGAGCCAAGCAAACTGGGCTTTCATAAAGAAAACGATGGCTACAGTAATTTGTTTTTGTTTTAAAGAATAAATTTCTAACTAATTCCTTCAACGAGATATAATGGCATAGTGACTGCATAGTGACTTGATCCTGAGGGTAGCGGAGGGCAAGTTTTCAATCTATTGTTTAAAGGGTTGCTGTGAATCAAGGTATCCAATAAAAACAGCACAATAATGTTTTGATGAAATACTGCACACGATTTTACAGAGTCATTTCGTGTCACTTCTTCTGACTGCCATCTGATGTGGCCTGCATCCTCTGGGCATCCTCAGTGATGCATGGCTGTCCCCACCCCCAGCAACATACTACCGCCTGGCCACGCTCAACCTTCCTCCTCTGCCATCAGCTGATACGGTTTATTTTTAGTTAACTTCCTTTCCAGAGATTTCTAGAAATGAAACTTTTAGACAGTATGTTATAGATTTTATGGCAGGGTGGGGTCTACATTTTCTTCCCAGCATATTTACTTCAACATTCTCCATACTTTCATATACACCAACAATTCATTTATATATTAACTGTGTCTGTGTATAAATACATCACAGCTGGTTTATCCATTCACTTGTCGATGGGCAATTGGGTTGTTTCTGCTGTGTAGGTCAGAGCTGAGTTCTTTCACTCCTGAATATGTAACATCGGTCTAGCTTTTTAAAGCATCTTTTGGCTGTAATTTCCTTATTTATAAGCCAGAAATAATTATAGCCACTGTTTCACACATTTATAGAGATACATGAAATCAAGTAGTTAATGTAATTAACTCTGACACATTGCAAGTGCACATAAAACAGCCATCTTTATTTCTTTTTGAGATTGACTGTGCTCTTAGTGATTTGTTTAGGGTGTATGTTAAATAATAATAATAATAATAAAAAAGACAATTCTTTTTTGCTCTGAACATCTTTCTATGTGCTAAGGAGTTGCTTTACAGTCCCAGAGGCATACGGTTCAAATCCACCCTCTTCTGTCCAGAAGTAAGATGTCTCTCCTCGCTTACTGCCTCTAAACACCTCCTGCAGAGTTAACTACGGGTCAGTTCTGATCTGATGGCAAACAACAACAACAAAGTTAAAGAGGGCACAGAAAAGAGAAATTGTGATGGTCTTTGATGCTATCCATTGCTTGTAGAATCAAATGTCCTGAAATCATGTAATCTCCATGGATTTAAAGCACTGAGTGAGGAAGTTTCTATTCTCTGTTACTGACCATGGTTGGTGATTTGAATGATATCATGAATGATGTTGTTAAGAATGACTAGCATGCTAGTAAATTAGCTAAGATTGTGAGATCTTAAACTCACCTGTTCTAAAAATACTTTATCACGTCCATTATTCAATATCTAGTTCCATATCTACAGTTACAAAGTTTGTTCCATCACACCCCACAGAGCCTAAGCCAGTGTCTTCCGGCATCCAGAACACAAGGGCAGACAGACAGGATTAAGACGGAAGGAAGGAAGTGGAGAAGGTTGTGCATCATGTAGTGGAAACGTGGCCACACTCCCCTCCCTTAACTCGGTCATCAGTACTTCTCATGGACTCGATTCTGAATTAAAGAAACTCCCGGTGTGTCAGAAAACAACTGTTGTCCATGGGACTTTCAACGGCTGACTTTTCAGGAATAGGTCACCAGGCCTCCCTTAGAGGTCCCTCTAGATGAACAGAAACCTCTAAGCGTTCAGAAGACAGACAGGAACATGAACCATTTGCACCACTAAGGGATTGTGCATTTTGTGGTCAACTTTTAAACACTCCTTGTGCTTTCCTCCTAACTCTGCATGTGTGAGTATTGTGTGCTCGTGAATACGGAGGCAGGGTGTGAACAAGGGCGTGGGGATGATGTGTGTTTGTGTGTGTGCGCATTTCTAAAGATATTTGATACATACATCTTTTGAAACTCACTTCTTGAATTTGTTTTTCTTGTTGGGTAAAGAATTTGGGGCATATTTATGCAGCACATCTCTGTGAACAACACCTTAATAAACCCCAGCTGAGATTTTTACAAACCATGTTAATATTAATGAAGAAGAAACAGAAAGTGAATTCAAAGTACACCCTCACATCCCCCAGGAAATGGAGATGTGTAGCCCACCCACGGTTTCATAGAACTGCGTTTCTTTGACATGGGATTTTCTTGTCAGCTAAAAGCACATTTCAGAAAATAACAGCATCTAAGTTAACAGAGAAGCCTCAGAAGGCAACTACATGCATGATAATATTCCAATTCTTCATGCTGACATGAGGACCATGATTACTGTTCAACGCCATGAGTCAATTATGAGGCAGCGTGATCCTAAGTGTAACAGGTCAAGCCCTGCCGATCCTGCAGCATCCCCACAACCTCCGCTTTGCCTAAGGCTGCTCCCACAGCCGCTCGCCTGTCCATCTCATTCAGGACTGGTCTCTCTTTCATTACCCTCTACTTTTCCAGCATAAGGTACATTTCCAGGAACTGACTCCTGCCCAGAATATGCCCAAAATGTGGCAGATGAAGCCATTCTTATATCTCAGGAGCACCTTCATTGGACTTCTTCAAACCAAGATTTGTTCATTCTTTCGGCGGTTCACAATGCATTCAATATCCTTTGGCCTGCCAAAAATCAAAGACATCAGTTCTTCAGTCTCCTTATTCATTGTCCAACTTTTATATGTATGCACAACAATTGGAAAGCAAAGGTAATATGTACTGATTTCTTGTGTTTTATTCCTATCAGTTATACTGTGACAGACACTATAGTTTTACATCTCATATTATTTTTCTGGCAGCCTTAAATTCTATTGTTAGTTGCCAACAGGTTGGTGCCCACCTCACAGTCACCTCACATGTTACGTAATAGAATTACTTCTTGCCTTCTCAGGCTGAGCTTCTACTTTTCCAAGCATGTTGTCCTTCCCCAAGGGCCCCCCACCTTGTTACACCATACCCAAAGTATGTGAAAAGGAATTTTATCATCTTTGCTTCCAAGGAGCACTCTGGCTGCACTTTCCCCAACATAGACCTGTTATTTTGTTCTCTTGTCAGTCCATGGGATGCTCAGTTTTCTTCTCCAACATACAGCTCAAAAGCATTTTCTTTTCCTTCTGTCATCTTTAGTTTACCTTATATGCATATGAATATTATCCTGTCACTCACAACATTATATCTCAAGATGGATCTAGAAATGACCCATGACAGTCCATCTCAGCTCCCCAGTGCCTGGTCGGTCAATATTTATGCAATCTGTTTCCTCTTTAACAATGTCCAATTTTCCTACATTCTTACTTCTCACATTCCACCTTGCCGTCACTCATGTCTGTTTGAAACAGCCCTCTTCATTTATGTTTCCCGGTATGAGGACTCAGCCTCCAGTGCTGTATCTACTGGTTGTAGTGTGCTCTACTGTTCATAGGGGTTTTGAAGGCCTATTATTTTTTAAATTTTTTAATTTTATTATTTTTTTGTGTGTGTACCATCAAATTGGATCTGACAGGTACAGGAGGAGATTGTTCCTCCTCCTGCAGCAGAGCATCTGGTGGATTGGAACCGCACACCTCTGGGATTGTAGTTCAGCTTCTTGCCACTAGGCCACCAGAGCTCCCTTGACGGCCTATTATTTTCAAAGTGGATGGTCTATCCTTCTTCCTAGTCTAATTTGTATATTCAGGTTTAGTACAATATCTGACAGAGAACCTTTTTACTCAAAAGAGCAGATGAAAGACAAAAGTAACTGATAGATTTGATATTATTAGTCCCCCTGCCCTCCAGGTCCATGGGTCTTGCTCCTGGCACACCAGCCCTGCTCCACCAGAACCCCTTCAATTCTTTTACCTAACCCTGCTAGTACTCTTCCCCCTCACCCAGCAAACCCCTGACATGATCGCTCAGGCCTCCAGTCACTTCTGTCTACTCATTATCTCTTTACTGCCCAGTGATGCTGGTCTTGCACTGCATCCGTCTTAGTTTCCTGCTGCATTAGTTCACACAATTTCGTTTTGCTCGGATCCATAATCAACACTTTTAGAATCAGCAGCCAGGAAATCAAATAATGAATTGCAAAGGAATAATCTTCTGTCAAGGACCTCTCCAGAGTGCTGAAGAGCAACGTTATCAGTCTGGATACTAGGATGTGCCTGACCCAAGCCTTGGTCTTCTCAGTTACTTGCTGTGCATCAGAGAGCTGGACAGTGACTAAGGATGACAGAAGAAGAGTCAATGCTTTTGAGTTGTAGTGCTGAAGAGGATTACTGAATATACTATGAACTACTAAGAGAACAAATAGATCTGTCCTGGAGAAGGTGAAACAGGTTTACTCACTGGAGGCTAGGATTTTGAAGCTCCGTCTCACATGCTTTGGGCATATCGCCAGGAAAGACCAATTCTGTTGAATAAAATCATCATGGCAGGATACAGGGTCAGAGCAGGACAGGAAGACCCTGACTGAGATAGATTGACCCAGTGACTGGGTCATGGGGGCAGATGCTTCAGACACATTGAGACAGGATCAGGATAGAGCAGGGTTTAGAGCTATTGTTCCTAGGGTCACTATCAGTCACAGAGACTCAGTGTCACATAACGATGACAACATCCTTAGTCATTATCCAACTTTTAGATGCAACTTTTAGAGCGAGGCCCTTGAGGCTTAGACTAGGGTTTAAGGCAGGCATTGGCTTAAAGCCCCAGGTTCGAATTGTTTTTTTTCTGTCAAACATTCTTCTAGGTGGTATAACCCTGGTCTGTGCATTGCTGTACAGAGGTAACTCGTGGTTGCTGTGATGCTGAACACTGTGACACTGGGGTGCCAAATGTGATAATGGTTACCCATGGTGGACAGTGTTTGTTGGAGCTCCCCGATTAAAACAAGCCTGGAAGCAGGAGTGGCATCCACTTTCGAAATGGCTTGCCTCCAGAAACTCTATGTACAGGGCTCAGGCCTTTTGTTCATAGGGTCGCTAAGAGTCGTCTACGACACGACAGCACCTGACAACAACAACAGCAACAAATGTTTACTGGAGAAAACGTCTCATTTTTCCTGCAAAGGTACTTGGTAGATTTGAACCACCAACTTTTCAGTTTATACAGCAACAAATAAAATTCTACTGCGCCAGGGCACCTCAAAAGGCAAACAAGAAATAATATTCTTTTTTAAATTATTTTT
>NW_006399753.1:5949477-6001530 GCF_000299155.1 Elephantulus edwardii | reverse complement strand
TGCAACTTTTTGAGAAAGCACCATACCGCCTTCCACAGTGGTTGCACCATTTTACACTCCCACCAACAGTGAATAAGGGTTCCAGTTTCTCCACAACCTCTCCAGCATTGTTTTCTTGCTGTTCTTTTAAATTTTGTTATTCTGACTGTGGTGAGATAATATCTCATAGTTGTTTTGAAGAAATAATATTCTTAAATAAATTTTTAGATTTCTTTCTGAATGTTCTGAACATATTGACTACTTGAACTACATTCTGCATAGTTAAGGGGTATAGATCAGCAATGAAACCTAATCACCAACATTTAATTTCTTTCCGTGATTTCAGTTTAATCAATTGAAGAAAACAATAATATTATACTTAGATTTATTGCTATTATCATAAGGCTAGAGTAAAACTAAGAAACAGAGTTCCTGAAAGGAGGGAATTGCAGAGAAGACATTCAATTTTGATAAACATGCTACAAATTAGAATGTGGTCATATGTTAAATAACCAATTTTACAGCCAAAATGAGTCACTCATGCCTACATTTTTCTTAAAACTAATAGCTAGCCAAGTTCTGTCTACACATTGATTCTGAATCAGAATATTGATAATGTCATGTTTAATAAAACACCTGGCTATTTTTGCCTTAGCCATAGACTTCAAAGAGTGAAAATGATGCAGAGAAACCTAGCACAAGCTTCCTAGAGTCAGATTCACCTGGGCTTGCCTTGAATAAGTGAAATGCTTATGTCAGCTTCTAAAGGATTGTACGTACATTATGAAAGTGGCACCTCTCATCGACCTTTTGTAGAGAGAATAGTTAGCCTCACCTAAAATATGACCTTTTGTAATCACAGTGCTAGACTTTTGAAATCATAGTGTTTGTGGCTGGCAAGTCTGTGATGGGGAGTAAGTTGTTTTGACTACTGAGTAGAATCTGGGCCCTGAAATTAGGGCATTCCTCTGGCTTCAGTCATTTGCACGTCTTTTCCCTTATCAATGACTTAATCTGTAAACTGCCAAGTTGCGGGTCTTTCCCGCCTAAACTCATCATCTTTCGAAGGAATTTTTAAAAGAAGCCATATGACTACATGTTGTTGCCATTAGGCGCCTTTGAGTTGACTATGATGCATAGGGACCTTATGAACAGCAGTTTCGAACCTCGCCCGATTTGTTGTCCTCATTATCTCTGATCCACTTGTGCCCATTGTTACAGTCTCCAAGTCAGTACATCTGACTAAAGGCCTTCCTCTTTCATTGACCGTCCACCTTTTCCAGAATGATGTCCTTTTCCAGAAACTTGCCCCTTCTAACAACATTATCAAAATAAGTCAGATAAAGCTGCACCATCCTTGCCTTCAAGGTCACTCTGGTTGTACTTTTTCTAAGAGATATTTGTCTGTTCTTTTGGCATCCCATGGGACATTTAGGACTCTTTTTCAGCACTACAACTCAAAGATATTGCTGCTGCTTCTGTCATCCTTAATCATCATCCACTTTCAGATGCATAGAAAGTAATTAGAAAGACCATAGCTTGAATAAGATCACCTTAGTTTTTAAATTGGCATCATTGCTCCTTTACACCTTAGAGAGGTCCTTGTCAACACATTTATCTAGTGCTGTAGATCTTTGGATAATTTTCAGCAGAATATTGGATAATCTCCAGCAGAATCTAGCTAGCATGTCTTTGGAAATGGAAGAAATATAGATATTTTTCCAGTCCGTTGGCCAGGTGATTGTTCTCCAGATTTCTTGGCATAACTTGGTGAGCACATCCAGCGCAGTGTCTATCCGTTGAAATATATGCAATCGGCATGCTGTGAATTCCTGGGGCCTTTTTTGCTGATTTCTTCAGAGCATCTTGAACTTCTTTCATAAACACAGTCTCTTGCTCATACATTGTTTCATGAAATTCTTCTGTGGCAGCCAATTCCCTTTGGTACAGTGACTCTGTATACTCCTCCCATCTTCTTTTAATGCTTTATGGATCATTTAATATTCTGCTACAACATCCTTAAGTATTGCAAATTGAGGCTTGAATTTGTTCTTCAGTTCCTTCAGCTTAAGAAATGCTGAGTGAATTTGGTGCTTTTGATTTTCTGACTCCTTTGCACATTTCAATATAATACTTTATCTTCCCATGCTGCCCTCTGAAATCTTCTGTTCATGGTCTTTGTAATGACTTGTTATGCATCAGAAAGTTGGACAATGACTAGGGTTGATATAAAGAGAATTGATGCCCTTGAGCTGTGGTGTTGGAGAAGAGAATTGAATACACCATGGACTACTAGGAAAACAAACAGATTCATCCTAGAGTGTTAAACTAGGCTGCTCAATGGAGACAAGGATTCTGAAGCTTAGTCTGACATACTTTTGGCATGTTGCAAGAAGTGACCAGTCCTTCGAGAGTGATGTCATACTTGGGAGAGTGGAGGGACAGCACAAGAGAGGAAGACCTTTGATGAGATGGATTGACTCTCGGTTACTAGGGTAACAAGGGTAGGTATGTCAGAGACGATGACGTTGGCTCAGGATAGAGCAGGGTTCAGAACTGTTGTTCATAGGGTCACTATGAGTTGCAAACAACTCAACAGCACATAACAACAACAACAGTAGTTCTTTTAATTTCTTGCCTGCTGATACCAAGGGTGTTGATTGTGGATCCCAGTTTTATACAGCATTTTTCTGCATTTTTGTGACTGAAATGTTTAGCTCAGCATAAATCCTCTAGATGCTTCTATATAGTGAAGTGTTTCAAGAGTTTGTTATTATTTTTCATTGTTGCTTAATACTCCATTGTATGAATGTATCATGGGGAAGAAACAGGCTGGCAATGGAAGGGGGTTGGAAGAAAGCAGGAATAATGGATATATAATGAACACTTTAATGCAATAAGTAAAATGAAGATTAGTCTTAAATGAATGACTACGGAGACATTGTATACATGGTAGTTAACAGCCTGGGCCAGGATGTGCACGGCTCATTAACTGGGAGGGGACAGGAAAACTGAGGAAAAGCTCATACACAGAAAGGTCACGGAGGGTTGACAGCAGAGGGCAGGGAGAGGGGAACAGAGATTAGTGGATGAATGGGTAGGGTGCATGGAAATAAGAGTACAGTGAGGATTTGATGAGATGTAATAAATGGCACTGATTAATTGAAATTAATAAAACATAATGTATATGAATAATTTATTGACAGCCAATAAAAACAAAACAAAACATCTCACCTTGAAATGACTAAGTGATCTTCCACAAAGAGAAAGGTTTGATTTCTTTGGAAGTAAATTCCTTGTTGTTGTGCTTGGAAATGAGTATTGTCTATCTTTGTATTGTTGTTGTTATGTGCCGTCTAGCCATCTGCAACTCACAGTGACCCTATATACAACAGCTCTGAAGCCTGGCTGATCCTGAACCAGTCACACTGACTCCAACACACTTACCCCTATAACTCAGTTACTGTATCAATTTATCTCATCCAGAGTCTTCTTCTCCTGCACTGTCCTTTCACCTTTTCAAGCATAATGTCCTTCTCCAAGGACTGGCCCCTCCTGGCCACATGCCCCAAGTATGTGAGATGGAACTTCAAAATCTTAGCTTCAAAGGAGAAACTTGGTTTCACCCTCTCCAAGACAGAATTATTTGTTTTCTTCGCAGTCCATTGTGTGGTCCAGACTCTTCTCCAGCACCACAACTCAAAGGCGTCTATTCTTCTTCTGCCAGTCATCCTTAGTCATTGTCCAGCTCTCTGATGCATAGCAAGGAATTGTGAAGACCATTGACTGGATCAGGCGACCCTAGTCTCTAGACTGACATCGTTTCTTCTCAGTACTCTGGAGAGGTCCCTGACTGCAGATTTTTCCAGTGCAATTCATCTATTAATTCCCTGACTGCTGGTGTCAAGAGTGCTGATTGTGAAGCCAAGCAAGCTGTAATTGTTTACAACCTCAGTCTCTTCTCCAACTATTGTGGTGCTATTAATTGGCCTAGTGATGAGAATCTTTGTCTTCTTGATATTGAAATACTTCAATACATACTGAGGAGTACAATCCTTGACCTTCTGCAGCAAGTGCTTAAGGTCCTCCTCAGTTTCAGCAACTGAGGTTGTGTCTAGGCTGGTGAAAACATTATCAAGAGCACACAGAAGCAATGACTTATTGTCTTAATAACGCCATGATGATGATAATTGCCAAGGAATTTGTTCTTGTTTCATTGAATGATGCCCTGAGGATTTTTAACCTTAATACACTTCTAGGAAAAATTTGACTGTGATTAGGACTTGCTTTACAGAGATAGATTCTGGCATATTCTGGCTGAGAGCTGAAGATACTTTATCTTGTTCAATTTCTTTCCTAAGCCATCAAAGCTGGGCTTGGTGGAAATGTCTTAACTTGGAGCTCACTATTTCAACTCATGCTTGTACTTTTCCCAAACTAATTTTTCCTCTAAATTAATTAAGACAGCCACTCCTTCAGGCTGCATCTGTATTGCAAGTGAAAGTTTCTAGAAAAAATGTTCTCCACCATCACATTTTTCTTCTTTGTTTTCCACATATCCAACAACACACATTACTATCCGTCATGAGCTAGACATTGTGCATCGAGAACATTTCTCCCAGTAAATATTTATGTAAACCATTTGATCTGAATATGCATGTTGGATGATATGGGGTTGTGTGTGTGTGTGTGTATGTATGTGTATCTTCCAGGTCAAATGCTTTATTAAATATAGTAGAAATTTTTACCCATTATCTGATGATTATAACAAATTATTGTTGTTACTCCTACCTTTTTAAACTTCTACTTTTTTAAACCTCTTTTTTATTGTGATTTTCACAGTTTATAGAAAAGTTGAATTTTCATTCATTTGTCATTGCACATTTTCTTCCCTACTTCCCTCATTCACTTTTTAAAAATTTTATATTGATTTATTTACAAAGTTGGATATATTTCACACTCACTATTTTTAAATATTTATTCATTCTTGCACAATTTCCTCCCTCTCCCCCACTCCTCCTCCAATCCCCTTTGCTGTGTACTTCTTATTCTAGACTGTTATCATACAGTTTGATCATAAATAAAAATAATGCCTAATCACATATTCCTTTTAAATAGCTCTTCATCTGTTCCAGTACAGTATTCATTATTTATTCTCTCTTTTGTTAGTTTCTCCTCAACCCCATGTGGTCCTGTTTGATAACTGATCGTGTGCAGTATTTGTCCTTTTGTGACTGAGATATTTTACTCAGCATAATGTCCTCCAGGGTCACCCATGTTATGTAATGTTTTCAGTTCCTTGTTGTTCAGTGTTGCATAGTATTCTACTATGTGAGTGTACCACAGGTTTTTTTAATCCATTCATTTGCTTATGCGCAAACAGTGGATAGTGATGCTATAAATAAAAATGCAGTTATGCAAGTTGTACAAAGAGATAGGAAAATACTAGTTTGGGTTTGCTAAGGGTAAGTTATGTACAGAACTCTGGGGGAGATTCAGAAGGAATAAAGTATGAATCAGAATTACGTCAAGTGGCTGGTGTATATGTGTATAAGTGCTGTTTATATGTCTAGCTTAGTAAACTGTGTATCAAATGTAAAAGAAAAAGCCAGTCATCGGAATTAGTTCTTTTAATAGTTTTTAATTTCTAGATTGGCTTATAATAAATCAGTTTTAAAGGTGAAACTTAATTTTCCAAACTTTCAGTCACGGTAGCCCTGCGCCCTGCCACCTAGCTTGGTATCTTGCTCATAATAAACACTTACTGAGAAGATTGTTTCTAGAAACTCTGTATAGGTTAATCAAGATCAGAAAACACTATCATTGCCATGAAGCTTATTTTGGATTCATAAGTAAGTTTTAAAGTCGTGGAATTAGTGAATTAGAACTGTGTGTATTGAATATAAGTGTTGTCTTCATAATTTTTCCTTGACAGAAGAAAAATGACTGGGAGAGCCAGAGCCAGAGCCGAGGAAGGGCCCGTGGGCAGGATCCAGTAATACACGTGGGTGCTACCGTGAGTGCTTTACGACTTTTTAACTGTGGAAAATACCTTGCACAGGCCAAGAACTTGTGGGAGTTTTGTAACTGTAAGCTGGTGAGAAAAAATTGCAAACTTTATTCTATGAAGGCGATGAAAACTGAGCAAGGAAGACAATGTCCCAGGATTAGAAGCTTTTTGAAATTATGTAGTTGGTGACTGTTTTGTAGAAATGTCTTTATAAAAAATACTTCAGTATTGATGAAGAGTGACAAGAATGAGTTGGGTTTGTTGTTTGTTGTTTTTTTTTTATTTTGTTGTTTGAACTAAAGTTTATAGAGCCAATTAGTTTCTCATTCAACAATTCGTCCACATTTTTGTGACATTCATTGTAATCGTTTCACAATTAATCTTGAACAACACTTCCCAGTTCTTCTCTGGGTTTCTTGTTTCTGTGAACCCATCTTTCTGCACCTTCCTGCCTTATGAGCTTCATTTGGAGCACTCATTTCTCACACGTATGAATTGTTCACCTTGTAGGTCCTTCATTTGGCTGAAAGGTGATCTCTGAGAATGGGTTCACTATGAGATTTGAAGGACGTCAATGGGCATTTGTCTCTAGAGTTCCACTGGACTCTTCTCTCATCTTTTTAATAATTTTGTTCTACATTTTTTTTTCTTGTTCTGTCCAGGACCTTCTGTTGTGATTCTGATTAGTCAATAGTAATAACTAGACACCGTCTAGTTCTTTTGGTCTCAGATTAAAGGATGGTATATGTGGTTCATATGATCCATTAGTGGTTTGGATTAATTCCTCGTGTCTTTAATTTCTTCCACCTTTTTTTGTCTAAATAAGGTGAGACCAATAGTTTAATTATAAAACTTCTACTTTTGTATGTCTGTTTGTCTCTAGATTTGAGGAAAGGTGTATATTTTTCCCCATTCCCTCCTGTTTTTTTCTGGTCATTTTCTTTTAATACTTATCCTTAAGTCTTTCTACTTTACTTCTGTAATACTAGAATTTCAAAGTTCACTCTTCCCCTTTCTCTCTAAGTTAGGGAAACTCATGCAACTTATTCTTCTGCTCAAACTGTATGTAATATCAAAGCACTGTGTTCAGTGAAAACACTATCTCCATATGCAGAGAAGCCTATTAATGACCCCAACTGCTCTGGTTATGTAAAATTCAGCAAGTTTGACTGAGATTTTTTTTTAACCCAAATTCTATTAATAAATTCCACCAACATCTCCCTATGTACAGTAGAAGAGTTGTGGTTATTTTTGTGCTCCAGAACACCAGAAGAGTATTTAACTGGATTATAAACCTCTCCCTCCTTTAGATACTCATATATAACCAATAAATACTAGTGAGCTTCCATCCGGAAGATTTTGCTACTTGCCCTCCATGGAGCGAGCAGAGCTTCTCTCTTCAGGCCCAGTGCCCATATTACTGTCACTCTCTGTCTATAGAATTCATCTGATCATCCTAGATCTGTAGATGAGAAGAGGCCGGGAACTGAGATGAAATGCTTGACCCTCTGCATATTCTAGCTAGACAATATCAGGCTACTTCATTTCCATCCTGCTCTGAGGGGTCAAAGTGCACCTTTACACATGAGTTAATACTCACCTAATGGCTTGTATGCACACTGATGCCACATAAAACTAGGGATTTCATCAAAATCCAAAGATGTTGTATGGTTATGTGCCATTGAGTCACCCATGGCTCATAGTGACCCAATGTACAATAACCCTGCCCTATCTTGAGCCAGTCTCACTGACTCTGATACACCTTCCTATCCCATTACCCCACTTACTGTGTTAGTTCATCTCATCCAGGGTCTTCCTCACCTGTGCTTTTCCTCCACCTTTCCAAGGATGATGTCCTTCTCCAAGGACTAGTCTTTCCTGGAGATGTGCCCAATATGAGATGGTGCTTCAAAATCCTAGCCTCCAAGGAGAAACTTGGTTTCATTCTCTCCAAGATAGGCCTGTTTGTTCTTCTGGTGGTCTATGGTATGTTCAATACTCTTCCCCAGCACCACAACTCAAAGGAATCAATTGTTTTTCTGTCGTCCTTAGTCATTGTCCAGCTCTCTGATGCATAGCAAGTGATTGAGAAGACCATGGTCTGGATCAGGAGCACCTTAGTCTCTAGACTGACATAATTGCTCTTTACGACTTAGAGGCCCTGACAGCAGACTTCCCCAACACAATGCATCTTTTGTTTTCCTCACAGCTGGTGTCAAGAATGTTGACTGTGAAGCTGAGCAGGCTGAGCCTGTTAACAACCTCCATCTCTTCTCTATCATGTGCTGTAAACTTTCCCAGTGCTAAGAATTCTGGGACCAAATTTGAGAGCTCAGGCTGTTAGTGTTTCTTCATCATGAAGCCTTTGGCCTAGTTGTCTTTCCTAATTTTAAAAACAAAATCAAAAAGTCTTATTAACCCTACCTCTATTTTAAGCTTCATATCCTTTTGGTCAATTCTGTGATGTCTATATTCCTAGCCTTGCTGCCCTTGGTTTTGTTATTTTTGCTGTTATTTGCCCTTGAGTTGAAACCTATTCATAGGTGAATTTTCAGCAGGTTTTCAGAGGCTGTAAATCACAAGAAAAGAGATTGGCTGTCTTTCTCCAGGAGAGCAACGGGTGCATTTGAACTTTGAGTTAGCTGCACAACTCCTTACCATTGGCTGCCTTATGGGTATCATTTTATTTATTGGCTGGTGTCTACTTTTGCAAAAAGCAAGGGTTTTGAGATGATGACAGATGCATAGCATGTCAACAAGAGAAACTAATCAGTTAATTGACAGAGGGAGCTTATTTTTCTAGGAAACATGGATTGCTTGAAAGTGGTGTTGAAAGCAGAGAATGGTAAGAATGATGGATATCCCATTTGAAGACTCAGGAGGAATGATGAATAGTAAAGACAGCCACGATGATGAGTTCCTCTGAGAGTGCAAGGAACAAGGCAGAGTTACACAGAGATAGCATTGCAAAACAAAAGAAGTCTCATTTAGTCCCAGAGGAACCTTCCAGAGAGCTTGTTTCTGCCTGATTATGCCACAGACTGAGGCCACAAGAAAAGTGAGGGGACAGAAGGGCTGTATATGAAGTCAGGAAAACTTTTCTCAGTACTTATGTTGGAATAGAACAGCAGCTGGAGCAGGGAGAAACTTCCAGGACCTCCTCAGAAATAATTATTCACACCACTGGGGCCTGGCAATGCCCGAAAGTTCAAACTCACTCAGTTTTGACTCACTGAGAGGTGAACTGCACCATGGGATTTTCTTGGTGGTAATTTTAATGGAGTCAGATTGCCAGGAATTTCTTCCCTTGAGTTTCTGAATGGACAAAACCATGTGGTTGTTATTGTTGTTAGGTGCTGTGGAGTCCATTCCAACTCACAGCGACACTTTTTGCCATGTAAAGCAGAACTGCCTGGTTCTGTACCCTCTTCACAATCTTCGCCATGTTTGAGGTGGACCATTGTGTCAAGCCATCTGGTTAAGGACTTTCTTCTTCTGATTCTCTAGCAAGTGTGGCACTCTTCCCCAGGGTCTAGTCCTTACTGTGAAATGTATTAAAATGTGTGAGATGAATTCTCACCATCCTCATGTCTGAAGGCCTGTAATATTTACACACCCAGCCTTCTGAGCTTACAGAGAGGACATGACAGAAGTGGGAGTTCGGACAGCCACTCAGCTGTTCTGTCTGGCTACTGACTACATCATCTCTGGCAGAAGAGAGCAGCCTTAAAACAGACTTACCCTAAATCTGCACAAACACAATCCATTCTGTCTGACCCTTTAACTAGAGCTCTTGTCTGAGGGATCCGGTTCAGATCCGGTAGAATAAGCCAAGGCTGACCCAGAACTCTGACTCTACTTCTTAAAGTTATATGACTTTAAGTCAATGTTTGTCATCTCTGTTCATAAGAAATGAACGTAACAAATTGTAAGGATCTTGAGGATCCATTAATGTTGCCTTTGTTTGTCTCTTTCTACCAAAAATCAAGGTCCTTAGCTGCAGGGACCACACCCTGCCCATGCGCTCAATGGTAAGGAGGCAGCCCTGAGCCTGGAGACAAAGGAAAAACAAAGCAAAACTACAAACTAAAAAAGGAGGGAGGCAAACAAACAAAAATAGCACCCACACGGCACTCTGTGATTTTAGAGCATTTTAGAAAAGGGTGACGAGCCAGAAACTTTCCCAGAAATAAGACCAGATGGAAATGTGTCCACTCACGCCTCAGCAAGCATCCACACTCATTTCGGATTATCATGGTCAAATGAACCAGAAAGACGTGGATCAATAGTACCTGAGTCTCCAAAACAACCACACAAAAACGTTCTTGAACTTCTTCCTTGGTCAATGTGCAGCCAAGCGAGATGGGCACAGCACCACCGTCTGCCCAGGAGAAGAAGCACAGCGTGTTTGAATGATCACTTCTCTCTGTGAACCCACTTCTTGGTTAACACAACTTTTGTTATTATTATTATTGATTTTTTTAGATTTTATTTTAATAATTTTAATGGACATTTACAGAGACTTTGGATTTCCATTCATTCAATGTTGCACTTTTCTCCCTGCTCAGCCCTCCCCGCCGCTGCCCCAGTTCGATCCTCTCTTTGAAAAGTAAAAGGAAAATTCTTTCTTTGGTATACAATCCCCTCACGCCCCTCCCACCACCCCAAGTACACTCCACTATGCAACCTTAATTGTGGACCCTTATGATGACCATAATACCCTATCATACATCACTTTTATTCTCTCCCAGGGAGCTCTGGCGGCCTAGTGGCAAGAAGCTGTACTGCAATTCCAGAGGTTCACAGTTCAAATCCACCAGATGCTGTGCCAGAGAAGGAGGGACAATTTCCTCCTGTACCAGTCAGATCTGATATGACAATACATGCACAAAAAACAAAAACAAAACAAAACAACCTTATCTCCCTCATCTGTTTCAATGCAGTATACACACATTTATCCACAGAAACTCAGGGTTTCCAGTCATTAATTGTTGCACTTTGCCCCCTGCCCACTCCATCCTCCCAATTCACTCTTCTCCTTGAAAAGAAAGAAAAACTCTTTCACTGCTATGCAATCCCTCCCCTCAAGTCCAATGCACTGTGCATCCCTCCTTCAGGACTCCTGTCATGACAATAATACCTAATCATATATTCCTTTTAAACAGTTCTCTCCCTCATCTGTTGCGATGCAGTATACATCATCACTCCCCTTCTTTTCTGCCTTCCCTCAACTTCAGCGTTAGTCCTATTATACTATAGTGGCCCTATGCAACATTTGTCCTTTTGTCACTGAGATATTTCACTCAGCATAATGTCCTCTAGGGTCATCCACTTTGCATAATATTTCATGAGTTCCTTGTTTTTCAGTGCTGCATAGTATTCCATTGTGTGAATATACCAGAGCTTCTCTATCCATTCATTTGTTGATGGGCACCTGGGTGGTTTCCAGCTCTAACACAACTTTTGTGCAGGGTTTTGAAGAGCTTGAGCTCTGAGGCCAGCACGTCTTCCTGCTCTTTGATGTGGGATTCTCCCTTTGCAACATTGCAACCACCTTCACCATGCCTGTGCGTGGAGATGCTCGTAAGTCAGTGGCTGAATTCTCATCTTCTTGTGGGAGAATCAAGCTGCTTTCTCAGAAAATACACTTCATGTGCAATCACTTCCTGTCTGTAGAGGATTAGGTGCTGCTTTGTGGTGAAACCAGTTTCAGGGGAGCTTCAGGGCTAAGAAACACTACAAAGAAAGACCTGTTGACCTATTTCTGAAAACGACCAATGAAAACCTCACAACGGTTTGGTCTATAGCCAATCATAGGGATGACACAGAAGCAAAGAGCATTAATTGCTAAAGTGCCAGGGGATGGTCAACAACAATAACAACAACACAAGAAACATGTGATGTGTGTCATTAAAAGGTATGCTGTCTTCTCCTTCCAGACATGATCAGGAAGAGTGACTTTGAATCTTGCATTTATTAGACATTCCTTTTTTTTTTCATATGAAACCCAACAAGAATTGTTTACTTGTAAAGTGTTAACGAAGGTCATCTTCTTTTTTGAAGAGACAAAGAGTCTTACAAACTGTTGCTTCCTGTTTGCCTCCCGCTGCAGAGCAGTGCTTGCCTCTCACCCTCCCTCTGTCCTCTAGAATTCTTCCCCAAACCTTGCCATTTGCAACATGTATCTGTGTGAACCTGCTGCCTGAGAGGGATTCAACAGCGAGTCGAGGTTGGCATTGGTGCTTCTGGTTTACTCCACTCAAGCATGGACAGCAGCGACTCTGGCTCCATAGTCTGAGAAAAACTCCCCCAGGGTGCTTATACTCCACACCCTCCCTTAAATTAACACAGTGACAAACACAGCAGCCATTGTGAAGGCAGTCCATAATTGGGTAAAGCTTTCTTCCAGGGTTCACAGGTTGTTATGATGCAGAACAGATTTGTCAAGGGCTGATACCAGCATCTTAACACCCTCTCTTTGTTCTCAGTGCCTCTTGGCCCCACCAGGTCCTGACACATTGTAAAGGTTGTGCATCTGGGTTTCAGGCACAAGAGTCAACTGTGTACGAGTCGCTGGCTGCTTCTTTACGGAGCTGAAAGTTGGAACCAAGTCCAGGGGCCTCACTCTTTCCTGCAAGTGTCTTCCTCTTGCTGCCTGCAGGTTTATTTGTGAGCAAGAATGTATCGCAGATGTCAGCTGTGACTCAGCGGAGGGTTGGGGAAACCACACTTGATTGTGAATTATTAGTTCTGGTGACCGAGTGGTAAGAAGCTGTGCTGCAATCCCAAAGGCATTCACTGGCTGCTCGGCAGAAGGCTGGGCAATCTCCTCCTGTGCAGTTTACTGCCTCTGAAATTCTACTGGAGGGATCAGCTGTAGGTTGCTTCTGATTCAATGACTCACATGACAAAATAATCTAAATATAACTTATGTGTACTGAAAAACAAACAACAAAAATAAACACCACAAACCATGTGACTCACTTTATTGTGATATTCACTTTACTGTGCAGGTTAGAACCAAGCCCATAGTATCAGTGAGGTCTGTCTGTATATGATTGTTTATTTATTGATTTTTTTTTTAAAATCCAGGTGTTGATGTTTTGTGAGTAGAAGGTATACGGGGTTTTTAAATATTATCTTTTATAGTGGCAATAAAATTTGGGTCAAGAATAATGTGATTGATGAGAGAATATTTTTACATAGGGAAAAGGGAGAAAGTGATTTTAATTCAGGCATTATCATCTCACCCTGGCACAGGATCTGAAAAATTCCAAAAATACTGATAAAGTAGTCTGATATTTGATGTGTCGACTCATTCATTCAGCGTGCACTACTCTAGGTGCCTGCTGGGAGAGAAGCAATGTGCTATTCCTGTAGGGATCAAAAGAGCAAAGAAAACTCATATCCTTAAGGAATTTTAGCTCAATAGAGGGGATAAAGGAAACAGCCTAATAATAGTAATTTCATAAAACTGTAGAGTCATCATTTCTAAAAGCAACTCAGATACTTGGGGTCATTTTGTAAAAATGAAAAGCAAATCCCACTGTAATTGGAAGATTGAGGCAATATATCCCAGATCTTTTGCTCACCAGAGGAACTGGAGAGAGGCGGAATTTCATCTCTCCAAGGCACGCTTTCTGTTCTTCATCTGGAGTAGCTGAGTGCCTTTAGTTGCAATTTTCAGACACTCGAGTTAAACAAACTTATCCTGAAAAGGGTAAAAACACTAGTTTATGCAATTGAAATGAAAGATCACGAGAGCTTGGGGTGTGACTAGGTCTCCAGTGTGCATGCTTTCCAATTTGGATTCTGAATCTTCACTGTTAGGGAGGGTCTTTCCAAACTATTGATAAAGGAAGCCACAGGGCATCCTCTGATTGATTCTTCCTACCTTAAGAATCTAGAGAAAAAGAATAGTTTGTATACTATCTCAAAAATAAAAATATCACATCGTTGACATCAAGCCAATTCCAAGTTACAACAAACCTCTTCGTGTCAGGATAGATGTGTGTTCTGCAGGGTTTTCTTGATTATAATATTTAAAGGAGCAGATTGCTGGATCTTTCTCTCTTTTTACTGCTGTAGTTGTTATACGCCATCGAGTCAACTCCAACTTATAACAACCCTATGCACAACAGAATGAAATGTTGTCCTGTCTTGTGTCTGAGTCAATCCATCTCATAAGGGTCTCCTTATTTTTAAACTGAGCCACTCCCACGGTCAACAAGAGGCCCTGGTACTACAGTGGTTAACTCACAGGTCAATGGTTGAAACTCACCGAATGCCCCATGGAAAGAAGATGTGGCAGTCTGTTCTGTGACACTGTACGTACAGCCTTGGAAGTTGAAACCCACCAAATGCTCCATAGAGCAAAGATGTAGCACGTTGTCCTGGTGGAGTGGACATACAACCCTGGAAGTCTTAGAGGGAATACTATACGTCAGTCAACTCCATAGTGATGAGTTTAATTTTTATACTTTATTTTTCCTATTTCTTTCCTTGAGATTTGAGTGTAAGTGCACAAAACATCATGGATTTGCACTCAATTATTCATACTTTACAATGTTCTCAAAGATCTCATTGCTGTGGTGTTGAAACTAACTCATAACTGACCTTCTAGCAGATTTTTGAAACTTTAAATGGCGTGGGAAGAGATAAGTCATCTTGCCCCCACAGAGCAACTGGTGGATTAAATTGAAATGTCTGATCAGCTCGTTACTATATATTTCCATTCCTTTCTACCACCTTAAAGGATCTGTTATCAACTTCTCAATTTTTACTCTCTTCTTCCTTTCTTCCCCATTGCTGGTATTCAACCAAAATAATTCTATTTGGATGCAAGCCTTTCCTAATATTTTATATAGTGTTCTTATGTAGGATTTTAGTCAAGCTGTTTCCAACTTCAGTTCTTGTACCAGTCCCTGGCCTTTTCTGAATTCAGTTTGAATATTTACAGTTACCTATCAATGCACTGGTCTATGCTTTCATGAATAATCTTCAGCAAAATTGTACTTGCATGTGCTATTTATGATGTTGTTTGGTAATTTTCACATTTTGGAGGATACCCTTTCTTGAATGGAAACAAATATGGATCTCTTCCAGTTGGTTAGTCATGTAGTTTCCTTTAAAACTACTTGGGAAAGACTAGTGAACACACCCAAGGCTGTATCTATCTGCTGAAATTTCTCAAGTGGTATTCCATCAGTCGTTGACATATGCCATCACGTCAGAACTCATGCTGGCCTTCGAGCTGGTTTTCAGGGGCTCTAACTTACTGCCATCTTTCTCCCGTGGAACAACTAGGAGATTCAAATGTCAGGGTTCGGGGCTGGAAGCACAACTTCTTACCAGTGGGCCAACAAAGCTCTCTCTTCCATCAATTACTAATGCCTTAATTTTTTTCTCAATTCCTTCACTGCATCTTGGATTTCTTCCTTCAGAAGAATTAAAGCACTTCAGAAGATTCCTTCCGAAGACTTAAAGCAATTACTGAAGATCAATCATTGAAAAATTCAAGGTGGATTATATTTCAACATTCAGAAAACAAAAATCCTTACCACTGATCCAATAGGAAAGCCATTGTGGATGGAGGAAATATTAAAGTTGTTGTTGTTGTTATGTGCTGTCGAGTTGCCTGTGACTCATAGTGACCATATATACACAACAGCCCTAAACCCTGCTCTACCCTGTACCAATCTTATTGTCTCTGAGACATCTACCTTCATTGCCCCAGTCATTGAATCAGTCCATCTCATTGAGGGTCTTTCTCTCCTGCACTGCCCCTCCACCATACTAAGCATGACATCCCTCTCCAAGGATTGGTCCCTCCTTGCAGCCAGTACAAAGTATGTCAGAAGAAGCTTCAGAATCCTTGCCTCCAAGGAGCAGCCTGGTTTCTCCCTCTCTAGGATGAACTTGTTTGTTCTCTTAGCAGCCCATGGCATACTCTTCTCCAGCACCACAGCTCACAGGCAATACTGAAGGAGCTAACAATTTCATCTTACACGGGTCTACAATCAACAAACCTAGCAGCAACAGTCAAGAAATCAAAACGCACGTTTCACTGAGAAAATCTGCTGCCGAAGACCTCTTTGAAGTGCTAACAAGCAAGCATTGGCAGCTTAAAGAATAAAGTGTGCCTGATCCATGCTGTGATTTTCATCTGAAAGGTGGACAATGAACAAAGGAAAGAATTGGTTCCTTTGAACTGTGGTGTTGGAAAAGAGTACTGAATAGCCTATAGACTCCTGAAAAGTGGCGGGGTGGGGGTGGGGGGTGGAATCTGTTTTGGAAAAAGATAAGCCGTCTTGATCCTTTAAGGCAATGATGGTGAAACTTCATCTCACATGTTCTGGGCATATTTTCAGTAGGGTGTTGTCTTTGAAGTATAGAAACCAAGCTGGGGAAAGATGGTGTCAGTGAGAGATAGGAATACGCCCAAAGAGGTGGGTGGACACAGTTCCTGAAAGGAGGAGCCTGAGTGTGTCAGATCTGTGAGGATGGAATAGGGTAAAGCAAGCTTCCACCTGCTGTTCCAGGGCGCACATTGACCATGGTGGACTCCACGGTCCCTAGGAAGACGACAGGCAGCATCTTCTCCTTAATAACCAGAACCCTCCCTGCTTTCTCTTCACACTTATGTTTCTTTATTTGTTTTTTCCATTTTATACTTTCATTTGGAACCAGTCCCACTCCTACCACAGCTGGAGACTGGAGTGCAATTACGTATCCACAAGCATCTCCAGCCACCAGCGTCACAAAAACAAACGATCTACTAACTTTGTGATACTTTTCCAGCAAGGAGCAATTATCTTTTCTATGTGTTGGATTTCTGTTTCGGGAGCAGTGACTGCTCTTATAGACTATTAGACCCAGTCAGACGTTTCTTCGCATGGAGAGAGGCGGTGAGCACAAACTCATTCCACACCTGCTTGAGTCAGCATTACCTCTCCTGCAATGTTCTCAGTGCTCAGCTGCCTGCTGCTTCTCCGTATCATCCGGTGCTAGCCACCCTGGATTATTGCTGTATTATTTCTGCTGCGATAGGTGTAAAAAAGCCTAAGGTAGCTGTGTCTAAATGAAGAGTGGGCTTCTTCCTTAAAGATAAAAGCAGGCTTAGGTTTTTAATCCAAAGGATAGACACTGCAGGAGCTACATGGAGTTCCTTTTGGAATCATGAGGTATGAGGGAGAGAGAACACGCTCTGACGTTTGACACACTGAGCAGCCCAGGTGGGACGATAGACAGCAAGTCCGCATTCCAGCTTTCCCCTGCCACATGGGCTGGCTTGGGTGTGCAAGATATCAGCCAGGTCTAAAGCGCAGTACCAGTCTTCTCTTTACCTTTGTGTTCTCTTGGCAGGGACTGTTCTTAGCAGGTTGTTATAAATGTTTGCCAAGGAAATGTATTATTCCAGATAGCAGGAGTAGTAGCCGAGTTAGTTTTGTTTAATTCTGGTCACACATGAGCCAAAGCCAGTGCCAGCGAGTGGATTCTGAATCATCATATCGGATGAAGGAGGACTGTGCCGTTGGGTTCTCAATGCTGTGAAGGTTTCTGGAAATCAACTGCCATATATTTTGCTTTGAAGCAGATGATGAGTTCAAACTGCTGATCTTACAGCGGTCTAGTGCTTTGACAACTGCACTGCTGAATTACAGGGCCTCCAGGATTTATTTTTTCCTGTTCAAGTCTCTTTCTCCCTTAAATATTCAGAATTCATCTCCAACATCCTGATACCAGCCAATAAAACAGATGTCCATCACCGTTCATTCTAATACCTAACACATAAATTGTTGACCAATATAGTTAATGGAAAACAGGAGTAAAATCTTGTCAAACATTATTTAGAAATATCTTGAGTAGTGAGTGCAAAGACAGAGAGCTGCTCTAAAATTCAAGCTAGATTCAGAAGAGTTCCTGAAATGAGAGACATCATTGCTACCATCATATGGGTCGTGGCTTAAAGAAGAAAATACCGAAACAATATTTACTTGTGTTTTGTTGACTGTGTCTTGTCTCTTCCCTTTCCTTGTTATGTCGGTATTCCTTGCACTCCTGCTTACCCAGTCCAGCCCTCCCTTCCCCAGCCAGGACTTTGACTGTGTGGATCAGAAAATGTTATGGACAATGTTGAGAAGAAGAATTCCAAACACTCAATCTTGTTCATGTAAAATCTGCACTAGACCAAGAAGTAGTCACCATAAGAGATTAAAGGACTTCGACATGATTTAAAATTAGGAAAGATATGCATCAAAGGTGTATCTTTTCTCTATGTCCATTCAGTAAGAATGCTAAGAGATTACTGAGAAGATGGACTATATGAGGAAGCCTTGGCTTCCAGATTGGAAAAAAATTATTAACGATCTGTATGACGACGATGGCATAGTCTTAGTCTCTGAAAGCAAAGGGGTCTTGACGCACTTACTGAAAAAAAGAACAAATTATTGCTTCCTGTAGGGATTACACTTCAACATAAACTGGACCAATAAACATCATCATCATCAAGAGGAAATATTGACATTGTCAAAGACCCACAATCAATACTCATGAAAGAAACAGTCAAGAAATCAAAACCTTTCTTTTTTTTCCCATTGGGTAAAGATACTGCCAAGAAATTGTACCGTGTTAAATGCAGCCATTCTACCACTTGGTATATATCCTAAAGGAATAGGAGCTGCAACACAAACTAACATATGCACAGCTAGGATTATTACAGCATTAATAACAATTGCAAAGAGTTCAAAACAGCCCAACTTTTTGTCAACAGATAGGTGTTAAAGAAACTATGATACATTTGTACAGTGGAGTATTACTTGTCACTAAAAGAACCATCACCTTTAGACCGTCTAACCTCAGAAACGCAGTGGGAGTTGGCTGTGAGTTTGAATTGACTTGATAGCAGTGAATTTTTTTTAAAGACAACCAAGGATAACTTGGTGGGGCAGTGATTAGTGCCTGCTAATCACAAGGTGAGCAGTTTGAAGCCACTAGCTGCTGTGTCACCAAACATACAGGTTCTAACTCACCAGGTGCTTCCTTGAGGACAGTATCTCAACCTTCTTCTGTAAAGGTTACAACAGAGGAAAACTGACGGGATAGTTTTACTGGTCTTGCAGAATCACTCACTGTTAGACTCAAAGCCAAAATTTAAGGAGAATCATGGTGGGTGCTTAGTCAGTTAGGCTGAAAACGGGTTTCATGTATTAAACAAATTATAGTGTTGGAAGGACCTTAGTGGTACATGTGACCTGTAGATGGTGATGGTGGTGGTGGTTGTTATTATGTTGTTAGGTATTGCCAAGTTGAGTATGACTCACAGCAACCCTATGAACAGCCAACCTGAACCCTGCCCTACCCTGTGCCATCCTCATCATCTCTGACACACTAGAGCCCATTGCTGCAATCACTGTGCCAGTCTATCCACTGGAGGCCTTCCTCTCCTTCGCTGACCCTCCGTCTTTCCAAGAATGATGTCCCTTTTCAAGGACTGACCTCACCTAACTACAAAGTATGAAAGACGAAGCTTCATAGCTTCATTATCTTTGCCTCCAAGGAGCACTCTGGCTACACTTTTTCTGTTTGTTCTGTTGGCAGTCCATGGGATATTCCGTTTTCTTCTCCAAAACCACAACTCAAACGCATCAATTCTCCTTCTGTCATTTTTGTTCATTGTCCAGCTCTCTGATACATAGCAGGTGGTTGAGAAGACCATGGCCTGAATCAGGGGCACTTTCGTTTTCAAAAAGGCATTTTAACATACACAGTTTTAACGCGTAGGTGCAGATTTTGTCATACTGCATGGGTCAAAGCAAGCAATTAGATTAGATCAGACGCAACAGGAACGGAGTAAGTTCTTGAAGAGAGGAACTGCAGGAATCAAAGACAGAAGGAAGGGTGAACAATTAAGAATACTTTTATGCTTAATCTACTGTGGTATTTCAGTGCAATCTAGCTTCTAATACTCTAATTGGGTATCATAATAACTCAGCTTTAATACTGTGAGTATATAGACAAGTTGAAACCCAGAGAGAATAAGTAATAATAATAATAATGATAACAAACATTTTGAACTTCTAGTTTAAAATGCTAGTCCCTTTCCCTTCAAAAATCCCCAATAAATTATAACAAAAACCATTGAAAAGGAAAAAAAATCAAAGCAATACATATAATATCTCACAATGTTAGTAATGAAGTGAGGGGATATAATGGTGAACAAGAGATTTGAGCACATTTCCAAAAGGAACAGCTAGAAAGGAAGTTATAATTTAGAGACTTCACAGGGGCATTGTCTTAAAATATGAGTTATTTCCCCTGAAGACACTCCGGAAAAGAAGCAAGCTCCCTCGAATGTGAGGTGGTGCTGAAGGACGTGGTCGAACACCAGGGTGGGGGGTAGTGGTTATCACTTGAATTCTCAATAGTGATTCCCAGGCTCACTCTTCATACCCAGCATGGAGCTTAGCAACTTCATATTGCAGCATTAAAATGAAGAATTCTTTTCTGGGAAAACACAAATACTCCAGGAAAAAGACCTGGAGTCTCTGGTTTTTGAGGGCATACGTAAGGGGCTCTAGCATTTTGATTAAATTATTTTAAAGACGACCACCAGGAGAAAAGAGTTTTTCCCATTCTCAAGTATTCCCACAATGAAGTTTTCCATCTTAACCTAAGTTCAGACACACAAAAAGAGCTATTACTAAAAGTGTATGCCATTCTTTTGAGGTTTTGGCTTTAATCTGAACCTTATAGTCTTGTATTGAGATTTTTTTTATTTTCTACTACAATGAATAGGGATGATAGAAAGAGAATTGATAACTTTGAACTGGGGTGCTGGAGAAGAGTGTTGAATATACCATGGACTGCTAGGAGAACAAACAGGTTCATCCTAGAGAGGGTGAAACCAGGTTGCTCCTTGGAGACAAGGATTCTGAAGCTTCTTCTGACATACTTTGGGCATGTTGCAGGGAGGGACTGGTTCTTGGGGAGGGATATCATTTTTGGGAGGGTGGAGGGGCAGCGCAAGAAAGGAAGACCCTCAATGAGATGGGTCGATTTAGTGACTGGGGCAATGAGAGTAGGTGTATCAGAAACAATAAGATTGGCACAGATAGAGCTGGGTTTAGGGCTTAAAGACATTGGGTTGCTATGGGTCACAAATGACTTGGTGGCATATAACAACAACAACAACAACAACAACAACTAGCTTATTTACAGAATTTGAATATGTTGTTTTCAAGAACAGATTCTTCCAATTTCTCTCACCCCCCTCACCAATCAAATTGTACAACCACATGATTAATCCTCCCCTTCCCCTCCCCCTGCACATTCTCATCCCTCTGCTTCCAGCCTCTCCCACCCTTCTTGGATCCTTATACTCATTCTACAATAATGCTTTGATACAATATTTATCCTTGTTAGACTGAGTTAGTTCACTCAGCATAATTCTCTCCGGTCCCTCCTAAGTTAGGTGATAATTTACAAAGTTGTTGCTCCTGCATGCTGCATAGTATTCCATTGTGTGAATGTACCATAATTTCTCAATCCATTCGTTTGTGGTTAGACATTTGGGCTGTTTCCATGTTCTTATGATGGTGAAAAATGCTGCTATGAACACTGGTGTAAAAATCTCGATTTGTGCCTCAGTTCTCATATTCTCAGGGTATATTCTAAGTGGTGGAATAGCTGGGTCATAAGGAATTTCTAGGTTCAGCTTTTTGAGGAAGTACCAAGAACTAAGGGACAAATTCAAGCCTCGAGTTGCAATAATTAAGGATGCTATGAGTAGAATGTTGAATGATCCAGGAAGTATCAAAAGAACATAGAAGGGGTACAGAGAATCACTGTAGGTGAAAGACTTGTCTGACACAAAATAATTTCATGAAACAAAGTATAATCAAAAGCCTATGGCAATGAAGGAGGAAGTTCAAGCTGCCCTGAAGGAACTGGGGGGAAAAAAGAAGGCCTCAGGAATTGATGCCATACCAGCTGGTATATTTTCACAAACAGCCTGGGCGCACTTACCAAGTTGCGCCAAGAAATCTGGAGGACACCTATTGTGCTAACTAACAGGAAGCCTTTCCTACGTATGCCCATTCCAAAAACGGTGATTCGACGGAGTGTGGAAATTATCAACCATGCAAGCAAGATCCTGCGGAATATCATCCAACAATGACTAGACTAGGACACACATAGAGAACTGTCAGATGGACTGTCTGAGTTTACAAGTGGCCATGGCACTAGGGAGATTGTAGCAAATATTAGTTGGATCTTAGCTGAAAGCAAAGAGTATCAGAAGAATGTCTATCTGTGTTTCATTGATTTTGCAAAAACAGTTGACTATGTAGATCACAACAAATTGTGTTTAACCTTGAAAAGAATGGGAATCCCAGGACACTTAAGTCTGTTAATGCAAAACCTACACTTGGACCAAGAGGCAATCATCAGAATAGAGCAAGAAAACATTGCATGGTTCAAAGTAAAAAAAGGTATGTGTCAGGGATGCATCCTATCTCCACACCTTTTCAAGCTATATGTGGAACAGATCTTTTGGGAGGCAGGGCTCTATGAGGAGGAATTTGGCATCAGGTTTGGAGGAAGACTCATCAAAACCTGCGCTATGCAGATGAGACAACTTTGCATGCTTGCTGAAACAGAGGAGGACCTGAGATGTTTGCTACACAAGGTCAAGGTACAGTCTTCAATATGGATTGAAGATCAACATCAAGAAAACAAAGATTCTCACCACATCATGAAAGATGGAGAAGAGATTGAGATTGTTAACAATTTCAGCTTACTTGGTTCCGCAATGAACACCTTTAGCACTAAAAGTTAGTAAATCAAAAGAAGAATTGTGATGGGAAAGTCTGCTTACAGGGACCTCTCCATCATGCTGAAGAGCAACAATGTCAGTGTAAAGACTAAGGTGTGCTTGAGCCAAGCTGTAATCTTCACAGTTACTTGCTTATGCCTCAAAAAGATGGACAATGACTAAGAAGGATAGAAAAAGAATTGCTGTCTTTGAGTTGTGGTGTGGAGAAGAGTACTGAACATACCATGGACTGCCTGAAGAAGAAACAGATCAGTCCTAGAGAGGGTGAAACCAGGCTGCTCCTTGAAGGCAAGGATTTTGACACTCCAGCTAATATATTTTTGGCATGTTGCTAGAAGGAGTCAATCCTTAAAGATGGATGTCATGCTTGGAAGGGTGGAGGGACCGTGCAGGAGAGGAACCTCTGTATGAGATGGATTGATACAGTAACTGGGGTAATGAAGATAGGTGTGTCAGACAGTGAAATTGGCTTAAGACAGCAGCCTTCAGAGCTCTTGTACATAGGGTTGCTATGAGTCACAGTCAACTCAATGGACACATAACAACGACATCAGTTGTAGCTTCTCAGTAACACCTAAAAACAATAATGTGTGCGTCACATTTTCATGGAATATAACATTGAAAGTTTTCAAAATGTACTTTACTCTTTCAAAGTAGGATTGAAATCTTATTTTTAAAGAATACTTAAGAAAGATTGGATAATTCTAGTATGGGTATCCTACAGTATCACTACTGTGTTTTCCATCTCGGTTCATTTTGCCCTTTCTAACTGCAGATTGGGGCCTATAAACATTTGGGTGTGAATTTTTCAACTTCTTTTTTAAAATACATTGTTGATGAGTGTAAGTATTTCTGGACATTCTTGAATCCGATTGCAAATAGCCTCAGAAAAGCAACAACAACAACAAACCCCACTTCTACTGAGTCTCTTTCACCTAATGACCCAGGGTTCAGAGTAGAGCTGCCCCAAGTGCTTTCTGAGGCTGCATGTCTGTACAGAGCCAGGGCGCCCCATCTTTCTTCTCTGGAACACTGGGTGGATTCAAGCTGACGGCCATTCAATTAGCAGCTTTCTGTCTAACCTACTTCTCCACAAAACTCCTTTCAGATAATAAAGAATTCTAGAAATTATTTTGTCAGCGGAGAGTGGAATGGCAACAAACAGAACTGGAATGAGAAGAAATGAGTTAGTAATTCATCTTTGTTTTTTAATGGTTTATAATTGCTTCATTTAGCTTGATAAACTCAATTTTTGTTTGGTTGTTTATGTGTTGTTTTTCTGGAAAGCCCACATTTAAATCTCCAAGCTGTCTGCTTTATCAGAATGAATGGGCACGTGTCCACACACAAATAGAAGCTGTGGACTTCGAAGTATTCTGCATGTTTAGATGATAAAGGGTTTATCCGGGAATAATGACATGAGCAGTTTTCCCAGCTAGGCAACACCACTAGCAGAACAAGAAGTGAGCGCATGAATGATCTCACTTCCCAGTGGTCCAACACCCACCAGGAGTGACTTCTTTAGCAATAGCTTTGACTGAAAGTATTGAAAGAGATGTTGGTAGATTGTGTGAAATAAACCAAGAATTAAACTCCTTCCATAGGGACTTGAGACTTGAAGACCATATTTTGCTGTTACTTTCCTCTTGTTTGAAGCAAGGGATAATGAGATCTCTGTAGAGAGCAATTAAGAAATCACATGCTGTTCAAAGATACCAAATGCTTCTCTTTCAGAGATGATAGCCAGTGTCATGCATGGATGGATAAGAGGGCAGAAATATAGGTAAATGGATTGATAATAAACAGATAGGTAGAGATGATACAGAAAAGAAAAAGACGAATAAGGAATTGTGTAGGAGACAATGAGATTGGCACAGGATAGAGTTGGTTTAGGACTGTTTTATACAAGGGTCGCAATGAGTTGCAGGCGACTTGACAGTACATAACAACAACAACAACATTATGTCAGAATCATAGTAACGAGATCTGGAAAGAGAGAAACTAAACTTTGAATCTCAAAGGTACCCTTTATTATCATCATTTTCTGTCAAGAGTTATTTAATGCTCTCTTTTTTTATTATTTCTTCACCACTGATATCTCCAAGTTGTCATAAAGAGGTGACAAGTTGCTGGGAAAGGTTATCACACTTGGTGAAAGAGAGGATCAGAAAGACAAAAGTCAAGACCGCAACACCAAACATAAACAAAAACCATCTTGGCAAGATAAGTTATGGGAAGCCAGACTTTATACCAAATATTATATGAAAACCCTTGTTCAGGAATTGAAGGAATTACAGATTTATAAGTTAGGATTTCTCTTGTGGCAGATCCCAGAAAATGAGCTGTTTGTTCCATGCAGACAGGAGATAGCAAGGGGCCGCCTACAGAGGGAGTGTTACTTCCAGAGCTAGAGTTCACCCAGAGGCATCAAGGCAATCCTTAAAGTTAAACCAAATTCTTGCATTTGCTAACCCCTCCCTCCTGAGTCAAGCAGAAGGTTTTCAATAGAAAGAGCTTGGCTTTATTTGCATTGAATTATCTTTGTGATTTACTTCCTGATAATTTTCAATAAAGATACAGAGAAGCTTGGCTTGGGGTCTTGAATCGAGAACTGCTGGCCCCCTGTTTTATGCTCTCTGCTCTATCACATTCCTGGCTGTTTGTCTCATTATTAATAATTGTAAACTTACTTGACCCTTGGTCTGCAACAATACGTTGACACGATGCTTTCCAAGAATGGGCTCCAGGATAGCAACTACCGTGAGAATGTGCAGGACCAGGTGATTTTTTTGTTCAATTGTGCATGGGATTTATACAACACCGAGCTGACATCATCACCCACAACAAGATCTGTTCAAACAATATTCGCTACTCTATGGGCTGGTGTAAAGATGATATGAGATAACGTGTATGGATTGCCTGGGCCCAAGCCTAAAGTTCACTGCTGTTGATTCATTGTTCACACTGACTGGTCCTACAAGCAGAGCAGATCCGCCAAATGGGCTTTTGCAGGTCATGAGTATTTATGGACACTGACTGTTCTGTCTTTCTCCTTTGAATTAGAGGGAAGACTTCAACTACTGCCTTTTCAGTTAGCAGCCCACCACTCACCAGTGTGCCACCAGGCCTCCCTGTGACCAAAGCTAGCATGTAGAAAACATGGCCATTAACAACCAAATCTAGTCCACTCCGTGTTAGCTGATTCCAACTTCAGGTGACAGTCAGTCAGGCGTCAGAGGCAGCAAATCTTTATCATATCAGACTGTACTTCTCACTCTTGTGGATCCATTAATGAATGCAAACCTTTTAGTTAACATCCCAACAAGAAACACACTATGCTACCAGGGTTTCATGGACATTATTAGAAGGTGTAGAAGTGCTGTGGACTTGCGGATATTGATGGTTAAAACAGTATCCTTTACCAACAAGGAGATTCGAGAGGAGAGAGTGCTTAGGTGGGAAGCAGGAGCCTCAAATGCCAGCAGAAGGTGTGATGTGGAGCACAGCAGGTGAGGTACGCGGCCAGCACGTGAGGAAGGAGATGAGGCAGAGATGGTGCCGTCAGAGATTGGAGAGGGCTCGCGGAGGATGCGGCCTTGCAGACGAGCACCGAAGACAGGCGAGATTGCCCCAGGTGGTTCTGGAGGAACTTAACTCATTTCCACATGCTATCTTGTGACAAACATGAAATATGGATTTTCTTTGCAATCTGGATAACCTTGAAAAGTGTTTGTTTTCATTCACTGTACAGATGTTTCCTGAGCTGAACATGTGATGGGCACTGGGGATACAAGAATTGAATGTGATTCATGATCTATCAGGTACACTGTAGTGAAGGAGATAGGCCAGTTTTCATGGCAGGATAAGAGAAGGCAGACCAGACCATTTATCATCTGATCCAGGTACTTTGGAGTGTATATAAGGGTCACTACCAATTATTGTTGCTACTGATATGACAGCATGAGGTCTGGTGGCCTAGTGCTAAGAAGCTGCCGTGCAATCTGAAGGCACATGGCATGAATTCACCAGCTGCTCTGTGGGAGAAAGATGGGTAATCTCCTCCCATGAGGTTAACTGTCTCTGAAAGCCATCCAAAGGCTTAGCTTTGTGCAGATTCTGCCTCAGTGGTACACAATAACATCAATACTAATATCAAAACAAGAAGTACACACCAAGTCAGTTTCCCATAAACTGGGTTTTTCTGTAAACCCAAGTGGGTGATACTGAAAGAAGAAATGCATCCAAAGGAACGACAGTGTGGAAACCAGAAAGGACTTCGTGTCTGCTGAAGGGCTTGTGGGGCTCACCCAGCTGAGAAGGAGAGGGAAGCCGGACCACACAATTTCACAAAGACAGGAGACTGCATGGTGTAGGTCACTTCATGTGATTAGAGTGTAAGATGTGCAAAAAAGAGAAGAACCAACTTAATAAGAAAAATCATCAAGAATGAAAGCAAAATCATTGAAGATGCAAAGCTGGTCAACGTGCGCGGAAGCATTCTCTGACCCCTGAGGTGGCCGGTACAGACGACTGCTTGTCTTGCCCATAGTTGACTTTCACTCTTAGCCTGAGAGCTTGGTATTCACGGTTTGGGGGTTGTGATTTACCAGAGCAAGGCGGATGTCTTAACATCTTACCACCTTGCAGATTCTGGAAGAATCTCATGACTCAGCAGTCATTCTATTCCCAACAGTATGGCAGTGGCTCAGGGCCACTGGGCTCCTGTCTCATCATCATGTTCAGAGAGTGGAACTGACATCAACGGCTGCTTCACTGTGGTAAAGACCCTGATAGCTCCTCCGAGAACAGGCACAGAAGGATCTAATCAGTCTCAGATAAGAGAACAGGAAGGTGGAGTTTATTCAAGAGAAAGAAAAATTCATAACAAAGAACATCAAAAAGACCAAAAAGTAAATAACTTCTCAAAAAAAATCATCTGATTTTCTCTTCTTTGTTGAGAGGTCTCCCAACTTTTTCATAAAATTCTGGAGTTTTGTCTGCAGACTTTCTAATGAACTCAAAGCTGAGAATCAGAGTCACTACTTACCAACAAGGAGGAAGGATGAGATGGCTTAGCATGGGAAGTCCTCCTGCTGTACTGATGCCGCGTGTCAGGATCTGAGACACTGGAGGAAGATGATGTGGACATCAAAGGAAGTGAGAGCAAGTTTGGCAACAAACACTTGATAAACTGTCATAGACACTGAACTCCTCTGTCCTTTGCCTGGTTGCAGGGAGGCCAGGGATGCTGCCAAAGTCTCTTCAAATGAGGACTTTGAGATCACACAGTTTACATAGCTCGACTTTGAAGCCCACTCCTTGATCTCCACAAGTGACAAAGCAAGAGTTATATCAGCTCCCTGACCCCCACCTTACACAGCATGGTGGGGGCCACTCTACAAAGGAAGGAGCCTTTTTGTAAGTACATAACACACAGAGTGCCCAAGTGATTCTCTTTGATGTGTCTGGGGAGATGTCTGATTGTATCATCAAGCTCAGCTGAGATGCTAGGCAGGCAGGAAAGGCTGCTTTCAGCATCTTCCAGGTTTCCAGTTCCTCACTCTGCTTATACAACCAGGGGAAAGGGGGGGGGGCACATTGAGTGTCTCAAATGAGCAAATAATTACAATGAGTTATTTCAGGTGAATTTCTCACTGTAATCTGATAAATACCTTAAGAGAAAGAAAGTGAGGTACACTGGTTGACCAGAACAACTTTTATTGACAGCTGAAGAATTCAAGTCTTTCTTTTGGAGTTTCGTTTCAGAGGATAGGACAGTGATTAAGAATCTAGGCATTGCAGCTAGAAAGACTGGCTTTGAAAGCTACCTCTGCCAGCTGTGCTGTTATTTGTTCCTGCCCCATGATTTTCTCATCCATGAGTAGAAAATGAGGACATTAATGTATGAGATAAAGCAGCGGTGTGTTTTCAGTGGGTGATGTATATATAAAGTGCTGAGAACAAGGCTAGACAAGCAGTGAACGAAAAGTGGTGCTGCTGTCTTCACTAATTTCTACTGGCTTGCTAGAGAAACTGCATCTCAGCAAAGGGCAGGAAGCAATCTCAGGAGTGACGAGCCTTGGTGGTAATGGATTCCTCATAGATGAGCCCGGATCAGAACCTTCGATGCTGACTTGCCTGTGAGCTTTCTGTTGCAGCAGGGTGCTGGTCAATACCAAATTAAAAAGAAAAGATAAAAACAAACGGAACCCAAACCAGCTGCTTTTTCTCTCCCCACGAACTAAATTGGAGCTTGAAACCATGCCAAGTGTAAAATGCTGAGGTTCAGTAAGCACACATCCAATTTAAACGTATTACCACAATTAGGCGTCTATTACTTCAATAGGAAGTGATTATTAAACTCATAATTAATGAGATAGAGCAACCTCTATTTATAATCTAATGACAACGAGGGTACCCAAAGTTAGGGAAGCATGTGGCTGCGGCCTGGGGATGGAAACATCCCTGAGCTCAGTGAACATCCAGGAGTTCTTCCTGGGCAACTGCGGGCCACAGCTGAAGAGCCCTGGGCCCTGGGGTTCCTGCCTCATTTATGGCTGCTCTGTGCCTTCACTAGCCTTGTCATGGCTTCCGGATTCAGTCAACCAAATCCAAAAGGGTCCACAGGACAGCTGACGTTCAAACCATCAACAGTAACACAAGCAACGTTACTGAACGACGATGTTTTGAATGTGTACTATGTCAAGTCTTCCATGTAGCAACTCACACTATAGGAAACCTTTCTCTTTAGTTATTCCAATGCTTACTAAATGAGATCTATAAAGAGGAAATAGTTGTTCTGTGGTCACTCATAGGAAGTGACCGCGGGCCCATCTAAATCAGGAATTAAGAAATAGAACAAAACAAACCCGCCCGCCACCAAGCCATAGTGCACCTGAGCGCCAGCCTGCACCGAGCGGCATGCTGCCTGAGTCACCAGCCTCCCTCCCCTGAGAACATGCACCCTAAAAAACAACCCAACAAGACAAAACACAACAACCCAAGCATCTCTGGTCTACATTTGCTTTTTCTTTTACAACTAGACCTGGGGCCCTGACTTCCCCAGCCCAGCTAGGGTCCCTTTGTAGGAGTCGACTGATGATGCTTCAGGTCAGGCCGGCTCCCCTCTCATGCTCCCCCTCTGCCACTCTTAAGTATTGGATGTACTTTTATACTTTGTGTGGAATTATTGTTGTTATTAAAGAGAAGAAAATTTTTATAATAAAAAAAGAAATAGAAAAAAACAAAAAGAAAAAAACAACCCCAACACAACAAACCCATGCACTGCTGTTGAATCTCCTCCAGTTCCCAGCAAAGCTCTATCAAGTTCCTGAAGCTGTAAATACCTACAGGAGAAAACTGCCCAGCTTTCTCCTTTGGAATGACTGGGGGGTTCTGACAACTGACCTTGACATTAGCAACCCACACATGACACAGTGCACTGTTACGTCTCCTTAACCCAGAGAGAGCTGACCCTGAAGACCATCAAGTGCAGCCTTTATCCCCTCTACTGCTTTTACACTTTACATAATGTTGATGATTACCCAACAGAGATACATGTAAAAAAAGAAACAAATTGCAGAGGCTCATAATAGAAGAATGATCTATGAATCACTGTAATGATTCATTAAATAATTGCTGCATGCTAAATTATATTCTACTACCAGGGGATAAATCTGGAAGTTGGGAATAAGATAGATTCAGGTGCGCCTGATCCAGGTCATAGTCTTCACAATTACTTGTTATGCATCAGAAAATTGGACAATGGCTTGGGATGATGGAAAGAGAATTGATGGCTTTGAGCTGTGGTGCTGGAGAAGAGTATTGAAGATATCATGGACTGCTAGGAGAACAAACAGGTTCTTCCTAGAGAGGGTGAGACCAGGCTGTTCCTTGGAGGCAAGGATTCTGAAGCTTCGTCTGATGTACTTTGGACATGTTGCAAGGACGGACCAGCCCTTGGAGAGAGACATCATGCTTGGGAGGGTGGAGAGACAGCACACGAGAGGAAGAATCAGTATGAGATGGATTGACTGAGTGACTGGAGTACTAGGGGTGCGTGTGTCAGAGATGGTGAAGTTGGCTCAGGAGAGTGCAGGTTCGGAGCTGTTGTACATAGGGTTGCTACGAGTCACAAGCAACTTGACAACACTTAAAAACAGCATCTTCATCTCTACCAGAACTTCAGCTGGAGTGACCTGAACACTGATACATAGTTAGAGAGATCATTTGAGCTATTGATTCATTCATTCTTTGAAAGTAAATTTGGTGTTTTTTATATAATTGATGCAACACAACTTAGATTGAATATCCAAAAAATCTGCTCTAAGAAGCTAATATCTAAGTTCAGGTAACTGAATGACAACCGAGAGGCAGGAGAAACTGAGAGTGAAGTTGTTGTCAGGTCGACAAGTCGATGGAGACTCGTAGCACCCCTCTGAACAGCAGGTCTGAACCTTCTTCTGTCCTGTGCCATCCTCATCGTCTCTGTCCTCTCAGCCCTATTGTTACAGTCACTGTGTCAATCCATCGTGGTGAGAGTCTTCCTCCCTTTCATTGACCCTCGACCTTTCCAAGGCCTAGTTCATCCTGAAAATGCCCAGAGAACGTGAAACAAAATGCCATCATCCTGGCCTTGGCCTCAAAAGGTCACTCAGTTTGCACTGTCCTCTGGTTTCAATTTTCATATCCAGACTCTATAAATTTATTCATATGGAAAGTGTCTCATCCTGTAAAGATTTACAAGCTCAGTAACTTGTCTGAGAGACACTATTATATGAAACCAACTCAACAGCAGTTCATATATGAAAAAGAATCACTTTATATCTGCTATATTAATATATCAGGTAGGCTAGTGGTAGGGCATTGCTCTACAACCAGAGGTGCAGGTAGTTCGAAACCACCAACTCTGCATGAGGAAGATGGCTCAGCCCCTTGCAGTTTGCAACTTCTGGAAACCCACAGGCAGGCCAGCTATGAGCCAATTCCAACTCGACAGTAATGATGGAATGAGGAGGAATATGGACAGTGAAGGGAGATTTTTTTTTCCTTCCATGATGGGCATTCTAAAAAATGTATTTATCTTGCTCCTATTTTAATATTGTGTGTGCGTGTGTATCCATGTGGTAAGGGAAGATAGAGTAATTTTGCATTTTTTGAAACATGTGGAACCACTTCAAGATCTTCTAGTAAGTGATGCTCCTGACCCAATAGTCCTACTCACGCACTTGGGTAGGCCTCTGGACGGGCTGTTGGGTTACTATCTTTGGCGAAGTGGTGTTGACAGGTTTTGTGCAGGAAGAAAGATGTCAAGAAATCTTAATGAACAAAATAGGCACCGTAGCAATCTACCAATATTCCACTCCTCCGGACACAGACTGGACTTCATATTACTCCAGCGTCAGCATTTTAGGGTCTCCTCACAGCCGAGTTCTAGCCATGAATGTTGGGTGTCATCATGGGAATTCTTTTTATTCCTGGCTCATGAAACCTCCATCTAAAGTACTGTTTCTCTGTACTTCCTCCTCATCCCCATATCAACTGGTGTAATGGAAATTATGCTAAGAGAGACTCTTTAAAAAGTCATTTGGTGAAGACCGAAGAGTCCCATCATTCTGCCTGGAGTGTCTGTCTGTGTGCTGTGTACTTGCACAACACTGTCTGTGTCCTCCACAAAGCAGCTCCCTCAAAGCCAAGATTTCTAGGTTCAGGAGTGAAAGGGTATGTGGCACACTGCTCCCTGCTCCCCACTCGCTCTCCACAAACTTGAACCAGTGCTTTGCTGATGTGTTTTCAGTCTTAAATTAAAAGGCAGGAATGCTTATCTGGGGACACAGCAATGATGTGGTTGAGCTGAAAGCTGAGACTACTACCCTGTTGTACTGGAATCCTCATACTTTGAGTGAACAATACAGTTATCGCATTGACTTGAGTGATTGCTACTGGCTACCAGCAGGACCACAGGCTGCTGTCACGTATGGGAGATAGAAAAGGGTTTGTCACAGGAGACTAGAGCGAGGGCTGCATGGTGGAGGGGACCTGGGGGAGGGTTTGTAAAACAATGAAAGAATCTTTTCTTTTACTTTTCCATAATTTTTGGACTCATGTACTTATAACTTGTTAGTCAAATTTGTGTCTTTGAGGTTGCAACACCCCCATGATACATCTTCAAGGATATGAACATGTACGGCCAAGCACAATCAATAAGAGTGCATCTAAATTCCAAAATCAATCTCCATAATAGTCTATGTGTTTCCTACTGCCAAAGGGGCCCTTTAGAGTAGTGCGAGAAGATCTTCACCCTGAAACCCATAGCGTCCCTTTTCAGCAGGAAGTAGCTAAGAGAATACGCCGTCCCCTTTTCCTTATGACTCAGGGTGAAGTCTCTCTCAGGGAGGAGTGATAGGGAATGGCAAAGGACACACTGACAAAGAAGATTAATCAGAACTGGCTTTGACAAGCACTGTGGCATTTGGACAAGAACAAACTGGGAGGAGGGTAGAGAGAATAGTGCAACAATGAATGAGTGGAAGCCCAAAATCTCTGTAAATGTTTATGAAAATTAATAAAATATAATTATAGAAAAAAAATAAAAAAAAAGGGTTTGTCTTGGATATAGGAGATCCCTTACGGTATTTCAGTGATGGGAGTCAGTGGAATTAGCTCCTCCAGAAGTATTAGCACTTGCTCAGACCTCTCAGAGATGAATTCTGACCCAAATCAGATCAGTAGGTGAAGAACCACAAATAGCTAACGTACCTACTGAGGGCAAAGGAGATACGGAATGGGTCAGGGAAGAGGGATTATTATAAATACTCGAAACGACCTCAAGGCCAGTTACAGAAGTAAGAGCTGTGACTGTTATAAGACCTTCTTCCTTAGTTTGCAATGAATGTGGGTGCTTTTGTCTGCCAAATATGTACCTCTCTTAGCCCTTTATTTATGGTATATCGATAAGATGTATTAATTTTATATCATAGTACTTAAGAAATGATGCTACTTAGTGCATCTAAGAAGCTTGCACCTTGTAAGGTATAAAGCGAGAAAAGCTGACAAAAAGTGAATAATGTAGAAATGAACATCATAGATTTCTCTCAAAAGCAAAGAATCTGAAGTTTACCCTGCAGGACTTTGTAGGATGTCTGCTAGTCCTAGCAATAGTCTAAGAGTGCTCTACTGTACATAGGGTTTTTGAAGGCCTGTCTTTTTGGAAGTGGATGGCCAATCCTTCTTCCTAAGGATGCCCATAGTGTTTTCAATTGCTTCCTAAGCATTTGCAACATGCCAGTGAATAAGGAAGACAGGAGAATCGATGCCTTTGTATTGTGGTGTTGGTGAAGAGTGTGGAATACACCATGAACACCAAAAAGAAACAAATGAATCTTGAAAGGAGTGTAGCCCAGATGGTCCTTAGAAGCAAGGATGGTGAAACTTTGACTCACACGATTCGGACGTGTTATCAGCAAGTACCAGCCCTGGGAACATTAATCTTGGAGAGTCAGAGAAAGAGAGGGAGACACTCAAGGAGATGGGCTGACACAGTGACTGCAACAGTGGACTTAGGCACAGCTGAGAGTATGTGAACAGAAAGAGGTCAGGGAGAGGCTTAACTTGTACACAGAGCTGCTGGAGTCAGACTCCGCTTGATGGCATCTGACAATAATAACGACAGGTTTTCTCCATCAACAGAAACAAGTCCAAATCCAAACCCACTGTGATACGTTCTATTCCAACTCATCACAACACCCATGGAATTTCCACACCTGTCAATCTTCACGAAAAGGAACCTACTGTAAAACTTTACTGGAGGAAAGTAGCTGGTAGATCTGAACCAACAACCTTTTCATTAACAGTGAAGCACCACCAGAGGACCTATCACTAGAAAGGTATGATGATTCTTGAGATAGAAATATGACAAGTATAGTTCTAGGAGAAGTGAGCAAATGTATGGAAGTCAATCAGTACGCCTCTTCTTCCTCTTTAATTAGTATGTATAGGCCCTGATATAGCTATGTAAACTGTGTGATTTTTGAAGTCTTGACCCCCCTTCTGTGAACCTCGCATTTGTTTTGTTTACCTGGAAGAATCAGACCCTATTCTCCACCGGACTTTCTAACTGTGACAGCCTGGCCTAGGTGTGTAGGGGGCATGCCACTCACTTCTTCAGCCCTCATTTCCCGGCTCTGTACCCACCCACTCGGGCCCACAGAGCAGGGTGTTGAATGAGTGGATAATGAAATACTAAATGCATCAATGTGTCTCTGGAAGACCAGATCCAGAAAGAATGCCTATTTAATACCCATGCACTCAAAGGAAAATCTTCCTTGAAATTGCCACTGATGGGCCGAGGCGTCTGATGATTAGGACAAAGGGGGATAAAATAGGAGAAGTAATTTAGAATACGATAACAGGCAATAAATATGACTGTAGCTAAAGCAATTTGAGGCAGGAGTAATCTTGCTGGATTCAATTGAACTGTACAAAGATGCTGTCAGTATTATGAAAGAGCCCAGTTATGCCTTTTCATCAAGTAAGCTCCTCGGTCTGTGCCTACCTGCCCACTCCCCATGGCATCCACGACACCCCAAAGAAGCTGGGCATGAGAGGGATGGCATAGGCAATGCCAGTCTCAAGTGTACAGGAAGCAGTTGCATGGCCCTTCTGCACTTTTTAAGGAGCCCTAGTGGTACAAATGTCAGTCTGGAGAATAAGGTGTGTCTGATACAGGCCATAGTCTTTGCAATTACTTGCTATGCATTAGAAAGCTGGGCAATAATTAGGGATGATAGAAGGAGAAGCGATGCCCTTGAGCTGTGGTGCTGGAGAAGAGTATTGAAGATACCATGGGCTGGCAGAAGAACAAGCAGGTTCATTCTAGAGAGTGTGGAAGCAGGCTACTCCTTGGAGGTATGGATTCTGAGGCTTCGTCTGACAGACTTCGGGCATGTGCAAGAAGTGATCAGTCCTTGGAGAGGAACATCATGCTTGGTGCAGGGATAGTGTACGAGATGGTTTGAATTAATCACTGGGGTGGTGGGTGTAAGCGTGTCACAGACAGTAAGGTTGGCACAGGATACAGCAAGGTTTAATACTGTTGTACATAGGGTCACTATGAGTTGCAAGTGATTTGATAGTACATAACAACAACAATAACAGTAACAGTGGTGTAAATGTCTCTCATCTGCTCTTTAGGAAAAAATGCTTGTCTGTAAAATATTTCTCTAAAGTCAAGCATCCAGATTAAGACAGAGAGAAGGATTGGTCATCCACTTCAGAAATAATAGGCCTTCAAAAACCCAATGCACAACAGAGCACATACAGATTAGACAAGCGTATATGGCACCCAATACTGAGTCTTGGTATTAGAAATCACAGACAAGGAGGAACTCAGTGACTGGGCTAATGGGAGTAGGTGTGTCAAAGACAATGACATTGGCTTACGATAGGGCAGGGTTCAGATCTATTGTATATAGGTTCACTATGAGTTGCAGACGACTTGATGGCACATAAACAACAGCAAGTAGTGGTATAGTAGTTAAAGTCTGGACCCACCAGCTGCTTCACTGGAGAGCAACAGGGCCGCATGGTTCAGTGAAGACTCCAGGATGTGGAGCACTTCGAATCTCTCCCACGGTCACTGTGAGTGGGTACATGTCAGTGAAGGGTGTCTACCATCATCTCCTCTTTAAGAACCCTGCTGGTGTGACAGTTAGTTGTTCATTTGTTAACAGAAATATTGATGCTTCAAACACATAACCCTCTCTTTGAAAGCCACATCTGGAGTTTTACACCCATGGAGATCACAGCCTAGAGAACGAGAGGTCATCTGCTGCTCTGATGGTCGGGTTGCTACCAGCCAGAATCAATTCAGTGGCAACTAAAATGAACACTGCAACTCTTAGAGCAAAGAGTTGGTGATCTGCGACCAAAAATCAGAGACCAAAAGTCTACGAAGCACCGCTTCCCAGTTTGTGACCCATCTTGGGACTGCACAGCACCGTGGCGGCAGTGTTTGGTTTGGGGTGTGCTGGGTTGCCATTGAGATGGGGTTGACCCACCAGCACCTGTGGCCTTGTTTCTCTTTCCCCAGACTCCCGGCTGCCTCACTGCCCAGGCATTGCGCATCAGTTGTCTTCCTGTGATATTTCTCTACAGAACATTGATCTTCCTGGCTCCGTCTGAAATGGCCCGCATAAATGAAAAACCAAACAAAACCAACCACCCAACCAATGACACGAGAGTCTCATTGAGATTTTTCTTCACTTTTTAGTCTAGTTCACATGTAGAGAGAAATGAGGTGGGTGGGTGGTTTCTGAAAATTCTTGGAGGGACAAACAAGTACTTGGTGTGTCTCATATACAAATATTCAGAGCTGTGCTCTGTAACATCACTGAGTTGACATTTTCTTCTGACTTCTTTTTTCAATGTTTGCTACCAAATAGCAGTTTCTGCAAGAATTGCGTTTCATGCTGAGTCAATGATCTTTATCTGCAATGCAAAATTTTAATATTGTTTCCTTATGCTTATAGCCAGCTTATCTCTGGTGCTACACAAATATCTAATGTTTTACTAATGTTGGTCATTTTTGCTTTCCTTTCTGTAGGGGATCTCATGAGAACCTTAAAGAATGGCCTTTAAACCTTCTCCACTGTATGGTGTTTAAAGAAAGGGAACGAGGGAAGTAGAGAGAGAGATGAATAAGGGTCAAAGAAGGACAGGCACCTCAAGGAAACAGAAGTTTAGAAAGTGCAGAAATAGAAACAGCTTGCCGCAGCTTCCATGATCGGCTTTAATAGCCAATGTTAGGCTGGAGGATGGATGAAACCCAGGCTTCAGTTATCGATTAAGTGTAATGGCTAGAAGTAGAAATGTGAGCATACGTTCTGAAGGACACAGGAGTAACTATGATGGAGATTATTGAAGTGTATCATTTGTCTTTTCTCTCACTTTTTCAGTTTATCTCTCTTATGCTTTCAGTAGCTCCACTCACGGACACTAGGTTGCTTTCAGCTCATGCCCCCCCCCCAGGGTGGAGTAGAACTGTCCCACGGGGCTTCCAAGGGTTTAAATCTTTACGGCGCCCCACCTGCCTCATCTTCAACCTGTAGAGCAGCTGGTGGGTTTGAAGAGTGGTCAGTGTTTCAATGCTTAATCCACTGAGACACCAGGGCTGCATGAATTACCTTCATATCACTCAGTCCACCTGAAGCAAATACATTGATTTGAATATGAATGAAGTGCCACTAAGAAAGCAAAATCGCTTTCAAGAAGACCGATGTTGAATAAAGCACAGGCCCTGCTCTTAAGGAGTAGGCATTCAGGGAGACAACTTGAGAAGGCTTTGTCCCATGATATGTTCCCCATTGTTCAGAATGATCTCAATCGTGAGACCATTCCTGCTTCTGACAAAGGATCTAAGCTCCAAGGAGTCGGAGTAACTCGTCCAAAATCAGAGGAAACCAGAGCAGCCCAGTTCAGAGCCTTCTGCTTTCACACGGAGGGAGGAAAGGCTGGGTTCGCTGCTCCCGAAAGACCACAGCAGTGAAAACCCTGAGGTCCACACGCGTGGGCTGGTCACGAGCCCAAAGCTAGCAGCAGCCCCTGGCGGGAGCTTTTTAGGTCATTTATGTGGTGTTTTTTTTATTTTGTTTTGTTTTGTTTTTCTGGTTAAATTATCCTGGAATTTAGTGTAAAATTATTGTTGTTATTAATGTGCATCTAATTAGTAGGTAGATTGAGTGGCTATTAAGAAGAAAAAGTGTGGATTTGTGTAATACACCTTCATTAACTGCCTATTGTTTGAGTCATGGTAACTGATAGGTTAAAACAAATAATAATAGCAGGTCTTCAAGGTGGGAAGCCGCAAGTTAATGGATGGGAGATAGATAGATAGATAGATAGATAGATAGATAGATAGATAGATAGACAGATAGATAATAGACAGACAGACAGGCAGAGGTCAGTAACAAATAGAAAAGCAGAGCATGAGGGTGGGCAGCTTCAGGGAGGCTGATGGGAGCTCAGGAGGAAGCGAATTCAGCAGCGTTTTGCTCATTTCCCACATTGTTTCTTGGTTTATGAAATTTTTATTCCAAAGGAATGACACAAGAGGAAAAAGAACAAAACCACTTCTGTTTTAATTCCAAGGCATCTTTCGTTTAAGTTCTCCCTATATTCAACGTTCAGTTCACTTTCAATGCTCACCGGGAAGTCTTCCCTCAATACCACAGTCCAAAGGAATTCCTCCTACCTTGCACACAACACTGCGTTCATATTCAGAATCAGAATTTACTATTCATTTATTCACTGTCAGTAAGTTCACTGATTCAATAAGCAGTTTGAGCATATTCACTTGATAGCATAAGAGTTAACCAAAGCAAGGCAGAATGCATTGCCAGATAAGAACATAAGCAGAGCCTTGAGACACTGGACGTGTATTAAAGAAGCTAGAGAATCAAAGCATGAAAATAGATCTGCTTTTTCTACAACTAGATAAAGACTTCTGAGTAATTGTAATCTTATCAAACTAGAACCCTCACTCTAAAGTCATGGATAACCGTTAAATATCAATTAAAAGCAATGCAAATTGGAAATATCAAAAAATACTTAAGAGTTGACATGCTACTTGTGTTTGTAAAATCTCAAAAGACCAAGAAAATAAGAATGAAATAAATAGTGTTGTGGTCTGACACACGTAGGTAATCTAGAGCTACTACTGTTGTTATATGCCATTGAGTCGCTTGCAAGTCTTAGCTACCTTACGTACAAGAGCCCTAAACCCTGCTCTATCCTGTGCCAGCCTCACTGTCTCTGACACACCCATTCCCATTACCCTGATTACTGAATTGATCTATCTCATAAAGGATCTTCCTCTCCTGTGCTGTTTTTCCACCCCACCCCCCAATCATGATGCCCCTCTTCAAGGACTGGTCCCTCCTTGCAACATGCCCACATTATGTCAGATGAAGCTTCAGAACAATTGCCTCCAAGGAACAGCCCTATTTCACCCTCTCCAGGACGAACCTGTTTGTTCTCCTAGCAGTCCATGGTATATTCAATACTCTTCTCCAGCACCACAGCTCAAAGGCATCAATTCTCTTTGTATCATCCCTAGTCATTGTCCAGCTCTCTGGCACACAATACGCAATTGCAAAGACTATGGCCTGGATCAGGCACACCTTAGTCTCTAGTCTGATGTCATTGCTCTTCAGTACTCTGGAGAGGTCTTTGACAGCTGACTTTCCAAGTATAATTCATCTCTTGATTTCTTGGCTGCTGATTTCCAAAGTACTGATTGTAGAGCCAAACATATGAAAACTGTTAACAATCTCCATCTCTTCACCATCCATAAAGATGTTACCAATTGGCCCAGTGGTGGGGATCTTTGTTTTCTTGATATTGAACTTCAATTTATATTGAAGACTAGAGTCCGTGACCTTCTGCAGCAAGTGCTTCTGGTACTCCTCGGTTTCAGCAAGTAGGGTTGTTTCATCTGCATTATGCAGATTGTTGATGAGTCTTCCAGCAATCCTGATGCCACATTCTTCCTCATACAGCCCAGCCTCCCCGATGATCTGTTCTGCATACAGATTGAAAAGGTATGGAAACAGAATACATCCCTGTTGGACACCGTTCCCAATTTTGAATCATGCAGTGTCTGTCTCCTTGCTCTGTTCTGATGACTGCCTCCTAGTTCAACTATAGGTTTCGTATAAGCACAATCAAATGTTCTGGGATTCCCATTCTTCTTAGAGTCAGCCAGAGTTTCTTGTGATCCACACAGTCAAAAGCCTTTGCATAGTCAATGAAGCACAGACAGACATTCCTCTGGTACTCTGCTTTCTATAAAGATCCATCTAGCATTAGCTATAATATCCATTGTACCACAGCCTCTTGTAAACCCAACCTGCACATCTGGCAGTTCTCTGTTGATGGGTTGCTCTAGTCGTTTGGGATAATTTTCAGTAGAATCTTGATATTGCTTGATAATTTCTGCACCCTGTTGGGTCGCCTTTTTTTGGAATAGGAACAAATATCAATCTCTTCCGCACTGACAAATAGAGCCAAAGAGGAGGAAATAGAAGATCTACCAAACTCTGCAGTCAGAAATCAATCAAACATGCATTCAAGATGTATTGATAGTAATAGGTAACTGGAAAACGTTGGAAACAGGGAAGAAGGACCAGTGGCTGGAAACATGGACTTGGTGACAGAAATGAGGCTGGAGATAGAATGATAGAATTCTGCACATTCAATGATTTATTCATTATAACTACCTTTTCTAAGAAACACAAACGCAGGCTATACACATTTATTTCACCTGACAATATGCATAGGAATAGATTTGCTTACATCCGTGGAAGGAATGCCTGGAGAAGCTCTATATCAGTAGTGAAAACCAGACTGGGTGCTGATTGTGGGACAGACCACCAACTACTTACATGCAAGTTCAAGCTGAAGTTGAAGCAAATTAAATCAAATCCACAGGAACCAAAATCTGACCTTAAGTCTATCCCAATCAAATTTCAAAACCATCTCAGGAACAGGTTTGAGGCCTTAAAAACCAATGAGCGAAGACCAAATGAGCTATGGAAGGATATCAAGAAAATTGTCCATGAGGAATGAAAAGGATCATTACTGAAGCAGTAGAGGTGGATGTCAGATGAGACTCTGAGTATTGCATTATAGTGCCAAGAAGCCAAAGTTAAAGGAAGAAATAAAAAAATTAAAGAGCTAAACAGAACATTTCAAGGGCAGCTCGTAATGACAAAGCAAGATATTATATTAAAATATGCAAAGAGCTGGAGTCAGAAAATCAAAAAGGACAAATTTGCTCAGCATTTCTTAAGCTGAAGGAATTGAAAAACAAATTCAAGCCATGAGTGGCAGTACTTAAGGATGTTTGGGCAGAATGTTAAATGATCCAAGAAGCATTAAAAGGAGATGGAAGGAGTACACAGAGTTACTGTACCAGAAGGAACTGGCTGACATAGAAGAATTTAATGAAACAATATATGAGCAAAAGCCTATGGTGATGAAAAAGGAAGTTTAAGTTGCTCTGAAACAATTGGCAAAAAACAAGGCTCTAAGAGTTGATGCATAGCAATTGACATATTTCAACAAACAGACGCTGCCCTGGATATGCTCACTAAGTTGTGCCAGGAAATCTAGAGCGAGTACTAGCACCGTCTTTATAAGGGACCCAAGACCCTTCCATATTATTGACCTGTTACAGAACATGATGACTCACCCAGAGGAAAAAAAATCTGTATTTTAGTCAGTGGTCTATATTGAGTTTATCTGTCTCTCTATCTCTCCTTTGTCCTTCCTCTCTCTTGAATTTCAGTCATTATGTTTGACCCTTATAGCATAATAATCCATAAAATTGTCTATGTTAGAAAATGGCTAGGATCTTTCCATTTCTATTTATATATATATGGACATGTATTTAACAGAACCAAAAGTGTTCTTTTTGTTTTAAGTTCTTACAACATTTAGCCAAACTGAACATCTATTGAATGAATGAAACAATGTGTAGATGACTCATTCTCACACATCTGAATGCCATCAGCAACTTAATCTTTATGCCCAAACACAAAGTAATTCAAAAGTAGAAATTATTTTCTTCAACCTTTTACTCCTGTTGTTTACCATGAGATTTTACTAACATGTATTTCTAAAAGGAAAATTTCCTTCTCATGAAAACAAAGCAAGAATAAGATGCCGTCTACCCCAGTACGAAGAGCAAAATTCAACAGAGCAGCAAACAGCAAATGCTGGCAAGGTTGTGGAGAAACTGGAACCCTTATTCACTATTGGTGGGAGTGTAAAATGATGCAACCACTATGGACAGCAGTATGGCACTTTCTCAAAAAGTTGGAAATAAAAATAAAAAAAAAAGATGGAAATAGAAGTACCATTTGACTGAGCCATTTTACTACTGACAATATACCCTACAGAAACCAGAACTGTCACCCAAGCAGATATATGCACACCCATGCTTATTACTGCTTTGTTCAAAATAGAAAAGAGTTGGAAATAACATGAATGCCTGTCAATAAATAAATGGATAGAGAAGCTGTGGTATAGTCACAAAATGGAATACTATGCTGCATTGAAAAACAAAGAACTCATGAAATATTATACAAAATGGGTGAGCCTGGAGGATATTATGTTGAATGAAATATCTCAGTCACAGAAGGATGAATACTGCATAGTGCCACTGTTGTAAAATGGGACAGGCATCAGGGTTGGAGAAACCTAAAAAAAGAGGGATAAATAATGTATACTGCATTGAAACAGGTGAGGGAGAGAACTGTTTAAACGAAATATGGGATTAGGTATTATTTTCATGACAAGACTCCAGAAAAAGAAATGCATAGTAAAGTGGACTGTGGACTGGGTGGGGGATTGTACAACAATGAAAGAATGTTTTTTCTTTTCAAAGAAAAAGGGAGGAGGAGTGGGCAGGGAGGAAAATGTGCAACAATGAATGAATGGAGAAAAAAATTAAAAGGAAAGATTATACTGTAAAAAAAAATTTTTTTAAAAAGATGCCACTAAAGCTGTTCTCTGGGAATTAGGTGCTGGAGGATCAAATTGCTCTTTTCTTCATGCTAATGAAGCCATGTTGGAGCAGCAGTGCAATACTCTAGAAATAATTCCCTGCTCCGGAGCCGACATGCTGCAGTTCCAAATGTGACACCACAGGCATGTTGGATTAAGGCTCATGGAAGCCCTACAGCTGGTTGGCTAGGTGCACACTTGTGCACTGACATTTTCCTCCATCAGGCTATGCTGCCTTGGATTTGCTTAGTTTCTAACTAGAATTCTCTTCCCTGGACGTTGACCTAAAGGGGAGGAATGTGGACATCAGTGGAAGCAAACAAGGCACTACTTTTAAATGATCTTATTTAATATTGATTGAGGAGATATATTTATTTATTTTTCCTGTCTTCTGCCTTCTATCTGATTGTAAAGTTAATTCCACCATTTGGGGTATTTATTATAGAGTCCTCTCACTTCCTGCTACCAAAGTCTACCTCAGTTTCTCAGGGCTCCTGCAACAAATTACTGCAAAACTACAAACACAGGTTTATTCCTTCACTATGCTGGAGGCTACTTTTCTGAAATCAGAGTGTCAGGAAGAGAACGTCTGAGGCCTTAGGGAAGAATCCTTGCATGTCTTTCTCTTAGCTTCAGGTAATGTCAGCGAGCCTCCGCCATCCTTAACCTACATAGACCTCCTCCCAAATTCTGTATCGTATTTACATGACCTTCTCCTAGGTTGTCTGTGGGTCTGTTCTCTTCATGTAGAGGCACCAACCATATTAGTTTATGACTCATCTAGTAAGATTTCTTCTTAACTTACAAGTTCAAAGATCATAAACTTAAAACCTCTCATTGCTGTATTTAAAAATTAATGCACACTCATAGATGCTAGGAATTAGGATTTGACCATACCTTTTTATTTTTCATCTCTTTTAAAAAGATATTTATTTTATATTGGTTTGCTCACAAAGTTTATATACATGTTTCACACTATTCTTCATTCCTATTGTGTTTCATACAATCATTCCCATCCATTATGTTTTATAAAATCACTTATTATTGTGATGATAGAGAATAGATGGCTTTAAACTGTGGTGCCGGAGAAGAGTGTTGAATATACCGTGCACTGCCAGGAGAATAAACACGTTCATCACAGAGAGGGTGAAACCAGGCTGCTCCGTGGAGGCAAGGATTCTGAGGCTTCATCTGAAGATAAGGGCCACAATTTAAGGTTTGTTTCCTATATGATTGAAGGAAAAGCTGACTTATAACTTCTCTGAGGCAAAGTTTGCTGGGTGTTTGAGGAAACTAGAGGATTTTTGCATTTGTGTTGTTGAAATGAACCTGGAATTCCACTAACTGAAGAATCGTGCCTTGTTAATCTGGTTTGGGATGACTGGGTTAAACCTGGATTTGCATTGTGAGATACTCTTTGTCTCGCCAACTCTCTAACCTGCTTAATTAATAAACAGCACAAGTGTGAAAAAACTCTGTGAATCTTGCAACAAATATCAGACACAATGACTGGTAAAAATAGGTGCAGGTCCACATAGGGTGGCATGTCTGATTATGTAGCAATTTTTGCATGTCTGATTATATACAGCTTTTGTATAGTGCTATGGACATTATGGATCAGGATAGTTTCCTTTTATGAAGTAGGAAGAAGTCGGACTTGGCCACCGTCACATTGCACCTCCTTCTTTTACAAAGACCCTCAACCGGATGGATTGGCACAGTGATTGGGCGTGAGCATGTCAGAGATGATGGAGGTGGTACAGGATAGGACACTGTTGTTCACAGGGGCCCAGGAGTCACAGTGGACTCAAAGGCATCTAACAACAATATCTGACTCCAGACCAGATCATTTTTTTCTTTACTCAGAGTAAGAAATTGTGTTTTATTATTGAAATAGTAGCAGCTCCACTTGCATAGTCAGAAGGGAGTGGCATTTCTAAGCCAAAATCACTCCTCTCAAGTAATCGAAATCTAACAGCAGCTCCTTGAAAGGAAGATGGGAGGTCCCCTCTTACACAATTCACAGCCTCAGAAACCCAACCGAGGGTCAGCTATGACTTGTTTGCAACCCAACGACAATGAAAAAGCAAGCAACCTTTAAAAATGGGCAATAAACTGTTGTTGACATTTGCTTATTAATAGAGACAGAAGTAATTTGGTTCTATGCCTTGCCTAGTGATATGGATGGGCCGATCTAAAATGCAAAGATATTTTTATGATTTAAAAATTGTTTTCTGTATTACATCCAATAGTGTGTGTATTAGTGTTGAAAAGCAACAAGGTGGACTTTACAATTTATGGTTGTGCATCAAAGGAAACTTGGCAGTTTGTCTCAATTAGAAGCTGATTTCTACTGTCACAAATCCAGGTGCATATACACATCACTCCTAGCTTACAGAGGCAAATATTCAGAGTTAAGGAATTAATTACAAGATTTATTTGGTGCAGAAATTGAGAGGGAAGGACCATTTCCCAGTACTGCCTCAGACAAAAATCCTTTCCTAAAGCTGATACATGAAATTTGGATTTCGAGTTTCCTACACAGGCTACAGTGTGAAAGACCAGCAGTAGAGCTAGGCACAAGGCATCACAGAAGTGACTTGAGCCCTGAGCCATCATATCAAGGGTTGGCTGGAGGGAGGGAGGTGTTGGATTGGGTCAGTGGGAGTGCAAAGGGATGCTGATGGAGCAGGGAAAAGGAGTGGACAAGACAAGTGCACCAAGAGAGGTTGGTGACGCTGAATCCATTGGTCACTTCTGTAAGTGGGAAATGTCTTTCATCTGCTCCTTTCAGTAAAATACTTCTCCGTCAGATATTGTTCTAAAGCTGAGATTCCAAATTAAGACAAACTAGGAAGAAGGACTGGCCATCCACATCTGAAATAAGAGGCCTTTAAAAACTCTATGTACAGCAGAGCACACTTAGAACAGACTAGCAGACATGACACCTGAGGCTAAGCCCTTGCATTTGAAAACATAAATGAAGAGGAACTGTTGCAAGCAGACATTAATTGGAAAGTAGAATGTGAGAAGCATGGATGTAGGAAAACTGGATATCATTAAGAAAGAAATGGAACAAATAAAGATTGACATACTGGCAAAAATGAGTTGGATTGGCATGGGACATTTTTAATCAGGCATGTGATCTACTATGCTGGAGATGAAAAGATGAGGAAAAACGGGGTCACTTTCATAGTTAAAAAGGTCATTTCTAGATCCATCCTGAACTACGATATTGAGTGACAGGATAATATCCATATGCATATAAGAAAGTGTGATGAGTACTCCTATTATTCAAGGATATACACCAACCACTAGAGCCAAAAAGAAGGAAATATATGCTATCTAACAAATTTTGCAGTCAGAAATTGGTCAAACAGGCAACCAAGATATATTAATAATTATGCATGACTGGAATGCAGAAGTTGAGAACAGAGAAGAATCAGTAGTCAGAAAATATGGACTAGGTGACAGAAATAAAAAATGGATATAGAATGATAGAATTGTGTACAATCAATGATTTATTCATTACAAGTACCTTTTATAAGAAGCATAACACAGACTACACACATGGATTTCACCTGATGGTCTGCACAGGAACCAGATCAACTGTATCTGTGGAAAGATTTGTTGGTGACACTCAATATCAGCAGTGCAAACTAGGCCAGGTGCTGACTGTAAAATAGAGCATCAACTACTTATATGCAAGTTCAAACTAAAGCTAAAGAAGTTTAAATCACATCCACAGGAACCAAATTTTGACTTTGAGATTATCCCTCCTGAATTTAACAACCATCTCAGGAAGAGGTATTAGGCCTTCAACACTAAAGAATGAAGACCAGATGAGCAGTAGGAAAATATCAACAATATCATCCAGGGAGAAAGGAAAACCTACAGACTGGGAACAAACACTTGGGAATACCATCTTAGACAAGAGACTTATAACAAAAGTTTACAGAATACTCCAGGGCCTCTACAAGAAAAAGACTGATAACTCAATTACAAAATGGGCAAAAGACATGAAAAGAATTTTCACAGAGAAAGATATTCAAATGACAAACAGACACATGAAGAAACAGTCCAAATCACTGACAGTAAGAGAGATGCAAATCAAAACCACAGTGAGGTATCATCTAACTCCAGTAACAGTGGCAAAGTTTCACAGGGCAGCAAGTAATAGATGTTGGAGAGGATGTGGTGAGAAAGGAATTGTCATGCATTGTTGGTGGGATTGTAAAATGGTGCAACCATTCTGGAAGGCAGTTTGGCTCTTCCTCAAAAAGCTGAACATAGAAATTCAGTAAGACCCAGCTATTCCACTACTTGGAGTATACCCTGAGAGTATGAGAACTGAGGCACAAACTGACATTTGTACACCACTCTTCATAGCAGTATCATTCATCATTGCAAAAACATGAAAACAGTCCAAATGTCCAACCACAAAAGGCTGGATTGAGAAGTTAGGGTACATTTACACAATGGAATACTATATAGCAAGCAGAAGCAATGATTTTGTAAATTATTGCTTAACTTGGGAGGGAGTAGAGGACATTATGCAGAGTGAAATAAGTCAGTCCTACAAGGATTAATGTTGTATAAAACCATTATTGTACAATGAGTATAAGGATCCAAGAAGGGTGGCAGAGGGTGGAAGCAGAGGGATAAGGATGTGTAGGGGGACGGGGGATTAATCATGGAGTTGTGCAGTTTGATGGAGGGGTTAGGGAAATTGAAAGAATTAGTTCTTGAAAACAATGTATTCGAATTTTTTAGATAAACTAGTTGTTGTTAAGTGCTGTCGCATCGTAGGCAACTCTGCGACCCTATGAACAAAAGACTCAAACACTTGTATAACTTTCATCGTTTCCCCAAGTCCATAGTGTTTCCTGAGCCAAGCTATTTTGGAAGTAGATGCCACTCCTGCTTCCAAAGTTGTTTTACTTGGGGATCTCCACTAAACACTGCCCAGAAAATTTTAAAAATAATTTAAAATAAAGAAATGGTGATAGAAAAAATATAAGAAAGTATTGAGGATTAAAGTTATGAATGAAATAGAAATAGTGTCTGGTTAGGAAGGAAAAGTAGATGAAGGCCAAGCTACAGCAATTCTGGAAGAAAGACAGAACTTGGAGATCTTTCTTGAACTAATTCTGAAACTAAACATCCACGGAAATATGCTGGTTCTGATTCTGACTGATGTCACGCAGGGAGCCCTGACTGACAGCAAACCCAAGAGCAGCAGGTCTAAAGCATAATTCCGACTCTCTTAAGCCCTTTTTGGCAGTCTCTGCATCAGTCCATCTCACTGAGGACCTTCCTCTCTTGTTACCCCTTTACTTTTCCAGATTGATATCTTTTTCCTAGGACTGGTTCCTCCTGTCAACATGTGAGCTGAAGTTTCACTATCCTTGCCTCAAAGGAGGAGTTCTGGTGCCACACTCCTTGCGCTGCTGTCCCAAAGGCGGTACCATTGCTGGGGATTTGAGTCCAGCGTCAGCTCTGCAGGAGAAACAGAGACATCTTTTCTGCGAGTTCTCATTTCTGAAACCTACTTGAGGGTCAGCTATGTGTGAGTGTTGACTCGATGTCAATGACGTCGGTGAATTTTGCCTTTAAGGCGCACTCTGACGACACTTCCTCCAAGACAGAGTCATTTGTTCTTTTGACCATCCATGGCTAGTCAGTCCGCTTTTCCAACCCCACAAGTGAAGAACATCAGTTCTCCTTCAGTCTCCCTTATTCATTGCTCAGTTTTCACAAACATATGAAAATACTGGAAATGAAAGCGATTGAGAATGCCAGGTTTAGCACAGATCTGTTATAGGGAAAATCCAGCCAGGGTGCTCCTTAGAAGGAAGGATGAGGAGATTTTGGGTTTGGTTTCCAGCCTCTCTCAAATACTTTGTGCATGATGTCAGGAAGCACCAGTCTTCAGAAAACCACATTAAAAATGTCAACACCAAACAATAGAAATCAAGAAGAAATGAACTGGGGGGTAGGGTAGAGAAAACAGTGCAACAATGAATGAATGAAAACCCAAAATCTCTGTAAATGTTCATTAAAACTAATACAATTTAAAAAAAAATCAAGAAGAGAGTTTAAGGGAGACATGAACTTATGTGATTCAGTTTTTCCTCCTCTCTCAAGTTACCTGCTATTCTCTAGGAAGTACTTATTCAGCTAAACTTTCTGAAAAGACAAGCATGTCTTATACCTATGCTGTCCAGTGTGACACTGTGTCTCAGCTCTAACCATTAAGTCATGCTGTTGGTCTGACTGAGACACTGAATTTGTAACTTTACCTAATTTAATCAGTATACATTTAAATAGCCCCATATGACTAACTAGAAACACATTTCTGGGAGATTTAGAGGTGTAACAGTCTATTAAACAAACTCAAAATTAAAAGTTTTTAAAGCTGACTTTTTCCCCTTATTAAATATGAGAGCAATAACAAGATAGTAAAAAATGGGAAAAATGCTTTGACATGCAAACTAATTATTTTCTGCTATTCTGTATACCTAGAAAAGAGCAAACAAAACTTGTCAAGAGAGATAAAATCATCAAAAGTTTTTAATTAAAACCAATAACAATTTTATTAATATCTGGATTACAACTGAGAAGTAAATGGGGAAATAAGGAAATAATGTATTGAAAAATCAGTAGTAACTATCTATGTAGAACAGAAGTAAACTAAGAGGGACTATACAACTGAAAGTATCACACATGCAATTTATACTAATTTTAACAGATTCAAAGAAATACGAAGATAAGAGTCAACATTTGGGGAAAGGGTTTGTTGCTATGTAAAATGGCACATAACAAGTTAAAAACAAGGATGGAATTAATTATGCTTAATAATGAAAAGCGTGATTGCTACCTTATTTCATGAAGTAAAAGTTTAAATTCATAAGTAATCTGAATCTTAGAAATATTTATTAGCTGCTTCCTAAGCATCAGAGTATCAGCGACAATGATATCAGTGTATCGTGTATCATAGTATCAGTGTATCAGAGACAATGAGGTTGGCTCAAGATAGAGTAGGGTTCAGAGAAGCTGTATATATGATCGTTATGAGTCGCAAACAACTCAAAACCACATAGCAGCAACAACATAGATTAATGTATAGTCCACAGTACCTGTTAGATCCTAACTCTTGCATTCCAGACAAGAAAACACCTGATTATCTGAGCAAAGATTGACACCCACAGACCCTTAACATTTCCACTAACATTTTAGAGGAGAAAGAATTTTGAAGGACATTTTAAATAATTCCTGGAAAACATAGTTCAACTACCTATATTTCTTATTGTTAACTTTGTTTCTAGTCTCAAAACTTCTTTTCACATTTCTGATATCCAAAGTGTGATTTCCTAGATAGCTTCTACAATGCCAAAATCAATTCTGATATTTTAGTTTGGATAAATTCGACCTTCTGATTTAATTCCTTTGTCTGCAATTTATATTGGACCCTCTCACACTAAAAAACAAAACAAAACAAAACAAGCTCAATATCTAACTCCTTTATAGGAACCTCTAAGATTTGTTTTCGATTGGTATTTAGTACAGTTGACTTTGGACCTTCTGTTCTGAGGTTGTTGGTAGGTGCCATTGAGTGCAGTAGGACCCACGGTGACCCTGTGAACAGCAGGTCTGGACCCTGTCCTATCCTGTGTCATTCTCACAATCTCTAATACACCCAAGTACATTGTAGCAGCCACTGTGTTAATCCACCTGATTGAGGGTCTTTGTCCTTTCCCCCTTTTTACCTTTCCAAGCATGATGTCCCTCTCCAAGGACTCGCCTCTCCTAGCAACGTGTCCAAAGGATGTGAGACCATGCTTTGTCATCTTTGCCTGCAAGGAGCACTCTGGCTGCACCTTCTCCAAGACATATCTGTTGGTTCTTTTGGCCGTCCATGGGATAGTCAGTGCTCTTCTCTGACACTAGAATCAAAAGGCATCGCTTTTTCTTCCGTCAACCTTATTCATTATCTAGTTCTCAGAAGCATATAGCAAGTGATCGAAAAGACCATGATGTGTTCTGAAGAGTAGGGCAAATTTAAATCCTTGATATGAATTTCATGAATTGTAATAGTTAAGCCTATCTCAGTACAGAGTACTTGAACTTAAGAAAAATCTGATTCTCCTAGTCAAACTTTGGCTTGCTACATTGTTAAGAACTATTGATCTAGGTCTTGTTTGTAACTGGATGTTTGATGTTCCATAATGACAGTTTGTTAAATCAGTACACATTTTAGTGCACTTTCCAATTGGAGAAACGAATTGGCAGCAGACTTCATTAGGTTTAGAAAAAAGGAAACTGGATTCTGTGTGGTTTTATGAAGGGAGCCTGCAAAAATACATGGGCATGGGTCAAACACGTTGGCTGTTCCATGACATTCACCACCAAGAAGGAACTCAGGCAAGAATAGCTGGTGGTAAAAGACTCGTTTAAAGGCTTTGCTGGTCCGGCTCATACAGAGACTCACTGTGAAACAAGACACTGACCCACTCCAGGGCAGACTCCCTGCTGCAGTTTTATTTGCTCTGGGAAATAAAAATGTCAACATAGGAATAGAAAAGTCTTGACATACTTAGTAAATAAGCTAGATTTTTTCCCTTTCTGCAATGCTGATTTGTTCTAGATGTGGTTTTGGGGGGGG
>NW_006399753.1:5891646-5949377 GCF_000299155.1 Elephantulus edwardii | reverse complement strand
TAATCTCTTTGGGAAAATGAGTTTCCATTTGCATTATTTTGAGATCTTTGTTTAATACTCAATTCTAGTCAGTCTTAATGAGATTTCCCCATTTGAGACACTGAAAAGTTAATAAGCCTGTCTGGGACCGGGTTTTCTGTTTAATTGAGTTTATCTTATCCAAGAATAATGCTGTACATTTTAAGAAATTTGCTTACTCACGTGCCTGTTTTGTGTAGTAGGGAGTGGAAACCTTGGTTTTTAGCTGGCCTTCTAGATTTATCACTCTGTGTGATATTTTTCCATATAGTTTTGTTTGGCATTCTGTCATCTCTCAGGAATTCATGACTGGTAGTTGCTAAGTGTTTTGTGATTTTTTTTTTTCTCCCGTTATTTTATGTCTTGGAATTATTGTTTATTTGTTTTTTATTTTCCTGTGTTTGTTGTCTTTCTATCTTTTTATTTGGTCTTTCGGTAGCTACTTTGAGAAAACTCTGTATAAATTGATCTATTTGACAGGCATACTGATAAAGTGGGAATAGTTCATTTTAATTGTAAAAACAATGCCTTAAAAATGATAAATTAGTACTACTTAGCTCTCTACAGTATCCAAACAAAGCATACCAGAAAGCAGGCAAGCAAATGAACATGTAGGGTTATGTAAATAAGATCATTTCTTATCTCCAGATATTACTAAGTAAGCTTACAATATCCTTTCAAAGAAATGACTCTGATCAATTTAATGAGAAATGAAAATATACATAAATTAAATCATCTTATATTCCTAAATGAAGAAAATAAATCCATTCTGGAAAAAGTTTATAGGTACATGTCAATTTTTAAAACAAAATCTTAAGAGAAATCAAAGTAATTTAAACTATATATTACTGAAATGTGTTTTACTTAGAGAAAAAGAATGATTTTCATTCAAGAAGGAGAAAAAGTTAAACTGCTTGTCTTGAGGGAAACAATTCTGCTTGCAAGGCATGAATTCAGTTCTTTTTAGGGTTTCCAAATCCCTAGGTCAATTTAAACGTGGCTCTTTGATGAAGATGATTTTTTTTTAAAAATGATGATCCACTGAGAACCACACACTTTTGTAGAGAAGGTTTTGAAAGGACTCTTTCTAACTAAGAAAAAAACATTTTTAAGACAAAAGAAAGTTAGTTAATCATATGAACATTACCAAGAGCAAAGCTGGTGCTTTGATTTAATATTGACTTATAGCAACCAAATGACAAAGGGAAACTCTCCCAAAGGGTGTCAAAACTAGAAATGTTTATAAGGGCACCTTTGTTGTGTTTGGGAGGCTTTAAAGTACATGAGAGGAGATTTCCTATCCCTCTCGCTCTGTGTCTGTTTAGGCCATCAGGTGAGGGAGAGGAAATCATTGGAGAAGCTCAATATCAGCTGTGTAAACTAGGCCAGGCTCTGACTGTGGATCAGACCAACTACTCATATGCAAGTTCAAACTAAAGCTAAAGAAAATAAAATCAAATCCATAAGAACCAAAGTTTAACCTTGAGTCTATCTTTCTTGAATTTAAAGACCATTTCAAGAACAGGTTTGAGGTCTTGAACACTAACAGCAAAGATCAGATGAGCTGTGGGAGGATGTGAAGAGTATCATCCATGAATAATGTTACAAAGTCAGAGGAAGGAGAAAAGACCAATTTGGATATCAGAAGAGACTTCGAATATTGCACTAGAGTGTGAAAAAGCAAAAGCAAAGGGAAGAAATCAAGATGCCATGTAGCTGAACAGAAAATTTCAAAGGGCAGCATGGATTATAATTAAATGTGCAAAGAGCTGGAGTTGGAAATCAAAAAGGGATGAACTCACTGAACATTTCTTAAGCTGAAGGAACTAAAATACAAATTCAAGCCACAAGTTACAATACTTAAGGATGCTGTGGACAGAATGTTGAATGACCCAGGAAGCATTAAAAAAGATGGAAGGGGTATCCAGAGTCAGTGTACCAATTAAGATTTGGCTGACACAGAAAAATTTCATGAAACAACTTACGATCAAGAGCCTATAGTAATGAAGGAAGTTCAATGAAGTTGAAATTCAACCTGCTATGAAGGTATTGAATAAAACACACACACACACACACACACACACACACACACACACACTCCACAAAAACTAACAACAACCCACACTGCTTGATGGATTACCAATTGACATAGTTCAATAAACAGATGCTGCCCTGAACATGCTCAACAGGTTGTGCCAAGAAATCTGGAGGATAATCATCTGACCGAGTGGAAGAGAAACGTATTTGTTCCCATTATAAAAAATGGTGGCCTGACCGAGTGTCCAAATTATCAAGTAACATCATTAATATCACATGTAAGCAAGAGCTTGCTGAAAATGATCCAAAAACAGCTGGAAGGGCACATCAGTATAGACCTGCCAGATGCGCAGGCTGGGTTTAGAAGAGGCTGTGGCACTAGAGATGTTATAGGCAAAGCTAGATAGATCATAGCTGAAAGAAGAAGGACCAGAGGAAGGTCTATCTATGTTTCATTGGCTATGCAAAGGCCTTTGTGTGGATTGCAACAAACTGTGTCTAAATTTGAGAAGAATGGAAATCCCAGAACACTTGATTATGCTTAAATAAAACCTATACTTGGAGTAGGAGGATTTGTCAAAACAAAGCAAGGGCACACTGCATGGTTCAAAATCAGGAAAGGTGTATACCAGGGATGCATGCTATCTCCATACCTTCTTAATGTATATGTGGAACAGATTATCTGGGAGGCTGGGATCTATAACAAGAAAGGTGGCAACAGGATTGGAGGAAGACTCACCAACAGCCTGGATTATACAGATGACACAACCCTGCTTGCAGAAACTGAGGAGGACCTGAGGCACTTGCTGCAGAAGGTCAAGGACTGCAGCCGTTAATATGGATTGAAGCTCAATATTAAGAAAACAAATATCCTCACCACTGGGCTGACCGGCAGCATCATAGAAGACAGTGAAGAGACTGAAAGTGTTGAAAGCTTCAGCTTGCTTGGCTCCACAATCAAAAGTCTTAGTTCCAGCAACCAGAGGATCAAAGGACAAATTACATTGGGAAATTTTGCAGTCAGGGACCACTCAAGAGTGCTGAAGAGCAATAATGTCATTCCAGAGACTAAGCTGCACCTGACCCAGGCTATAGTCTTCACTATTGCTTGATATGCATCAGAGAGATGGACAATGGCTGAGAATAATAGAAGAATCAATGCCTTTGAGCTGTGGTGCTGGAGTATTGACTATATCGTGGACTGTAGAAAAGAAGCAGGTCTGTCCTGGACCAGGCTGTTCTTTGAAGGGAAGAATTTTGAGGCTCTATCTGACATATTTTGGGGATGTTGCCAAAAGGGACCAGTCCTTGGAGAAAGACATCATGCTTTGAAGGGTGGAGGGACAGCACGAGAGATAAAGACCCTGTGTTGGAAGGTTTGACTCAGTGACTGGGGCAATGAGGTATGTGTGTCAGGGACAGTGGAATTGGCTCAAGATAGGGCAGGACTCAGAGAGCTGTTGTACATGCGGTCACTAGGAGTCAGAGTTGAATCAAGGGCTCATAACAACAATAACAACTCCCACCAAGCCAAGGGGGCATTTGAAGCACAGAGAAATACAAACTTTGGGTAATAGTGTAACTGTCTATGAACTAGGAACACTAAAGTGTCTTTTTTAAAAAAAATATTTGAGTTCAGTCAATAGATAGTGTGTTCAATATATTAACCTTTCAATTAGCTGTCACCATTCATAACCACTGTTCCATCAAGTCTCTTCAATGTGGACATCTGTTGTGTTGTTATGTGTAATTAGTCTGACTACAATTCAGAGCATCAAATCTCTTATCCTGTGCCACCTCCTTGATATGCCTGAGCCCGTTATTACAGTCCCTGTGATCTATCTTGTTGAACAAGGTCTAAAATAAGAAAAAAAATGCTGTCTTGATATAGTTGTTTGGAACTGAGTGGATCCCCAATATAATAAATCATAAACAAGTCTAAGTTTAGATTAAGGCAAAGAAGAATAGTAACTTTATTATTTGTTTGAAGATACTTCACAGATAGTGCTTACTTTTATTTTTTGTTTTATTTTACAAATAAAAGTTTTGTAGCAATCCTGGGTCTAGCAAGTTATTGGCACCATTTGTCTAATCACATGTGCTGACTCCACGTCTCTGGGTCACAGTGTGTCATTCTCATACTTCAAATGTTTTCCTAAAGTTATTGTGTGCTAAATAACTTGCACCTGTTCTTTCTTATTATCATCAAGTCCAAGGTGCTCATAATTAACCCCGCTTTGGGTCTCTGAAGCTTTAGGTCTCATGGGAAACGATTGCTCATCTTTTTCCCAGCGAGCTTCTGGTGGATTTGAACCACGTAAGCTCAGCCTTCGGGTGAGCAGCACCACTCCCTACAGACGAGGCCACCAGAGCTCCCTGTATTCACCAGGAAACAAACAACCAATTGTGTGACCTGTTTGATATGGATACTTCCTTACTGTTATGACCTGACATTGTCTCAGAGGTGCACTTGTGTAGGGGGCGAGGTAGGAAAGCAAAAGCTGAATTAGAAAAAACCAAAGTATTTTAGATAAGCTTTATTTCAACAATAATTATTTGTAGCATATTAACTTTAATTTGCAAGACTGTAAAATATCTTACTAATATAAAATGGGATTACTAAATATTTAATTAAATTTTATAAGCTCTTGATTTTATGCCACAGAGCGGGATATGTATAAAATGATACATATTTCAGCCTGGCAATAAGTATGTTACATGTCATTATGATCATAGTCTCAGTCTATCCTGACTGCTACATTCAATAAGGATAAACATTAACAATATTAAAAGGAATTTCTTTGATGTGGTCAAAGTTGTAACTAAATATGTTTTTGTTTGGTGCCATCAAATCAGTTCCAACCCAAAGGAGGTCAATACAGTAGAAGAAGCTCCTGACCAGTGCTGGCTATGCTCACACACTCTGCTGTGCTGCGACCGTTGTCACAGTCCCTGTGACAAATTATTGAGAGGCGTCTTCTTTTTTTCCCTCTCTGACTCTTTATCTCCAAGCAATGTGCTTTTATTTAGAGATGGCACCTCCTGAGAACATGTAAAAAGTGTATGAGGCAGAGTCCCATCATCTTTATTTCCAAGAAGCACTCCAACCTCAGTTCTTCCAAGGTAGATTTGTAAGTTCTTTTTGGACATCCATGGTACATTTAATGTTCTTTGCTGACATCACAAGTCTAAGGCATCAGTTCTTTACTGGTCTTTTTTAATCATTGTCTAACTTTTAAATGCATATAAAGCACAACTGAAAATACCATGGCTTGGGTCAAGTACACCTTGGTCTTTAAAGTGGCATCTTGACTCTTTAGTACTTTAAAGAGGTATGGTTAAAATATGGATAGGTTAATCTATGAGAGGTGTTTTTAAAGCTTTAATATAAGATAGCATATAAGAATTTGGCTTTTAGCTATAAAATAACATTTTTTTAATTACTGAGTTGATGAACTGATTTTATCCTCTCTGTAATCTGTCTCAGAAGCAAGAACTCTGCATCTCATTAGAATACATTTCTAAGTTCATACCAAAGGCACATGGTTTTGGAAAAAACAAGTCTGAAGTTTAAAAAAAAATCTTTAATTAAGCCATTTAATTCTCAATAACCTATGATGCACTTCTGATAATTTTGAAACTTTGTGTAAAGACACAAAAATACTTAGTTCTACTTTCTAAAGAGAAAAGTTGGTAGGTGAAAAAGATTTAATGAAAAAGTTATGAGTTACATAAAGCATGTTGTCAAATCGGAGAAAAACCACAAATTCATTTTATGTAAATTTTGACATCCTTCTTATTTGCCTGATATCTCACAAATGTGTAATATTATGTCACAGTTTTAGAATTTGATTGATTTTTTTATGTGATTACAACTTTTCTTTTTAATCTGTTGCGTTGTTAAGTGTAATCCAGTCACTACAACTTGTAGTGAGCTCAGGAGAAACAGATCAGAACCTTGTTCTGGTGGGCACTGTCCTGACACCTTCTGCTTTGCTCAAGTCTGCTGCTGTTCTCACTGTGTCGATCGATCTTGTTGAAGGTCTTCCTCTCGTTCAATGACTCTCTAATGTTCCCAGTACGATTTCTTTTGACACCTTCTGACAACATGCCCAAAGCGTGTGAGAGGTTTCACCATCCTTGCTTCTAAGGAACCTCATGGTGGCACCTCCTCTAAGACACATTTGTTTTCTCTCGACAGCTCACATTATATTCGGTATTCTCTGTCCACATCACAATCCAAAGACACTAATTCTTCTTCAGTCTTGCTTATTCAAGGTCCAACTTTCAGATGCACAAGAAACCTTTGAGAAGCCACTGTCTGGGATCGGTGCGCCTTGGTTTAAAACTGCTGTCCTTGCTCTTTAAGACTTTATGTAGGTAATTGACAGCAGGATTTCTCAAGACAATTCAGATTTTTATTTCTTTCTGTTTATAAACCAGCTATTTTTATGACTAATAACACTGCTGACTACAGAAGATCTTACAGTAAGAGTTTATAGGGAGCTCTGGTGGCCTAGTGGCAAAAAGCTGCACTGCAATCCCCAAAGAATGTGGTTTGAGGCCATCAGCTGCTCTGCAAGGGAAGGATGGGCAGTCTCCTCTTGTGCGATTAATTGCCTTTGAAAACCCACTGGAGGGTCAGCTATGGTTTGGTTCGGACTCTATTGTACACAACAACAACAATTTATTTAGTGATACTCATTTTCAGATCTACTCCTTTACAAACAAATAGTTTTAGCCTTTTCACAGCAAGTTATTCTCTGAGTGTAAATGTTTGGTTTTTGATTCGCTCAAATGGTGCATCTTGATTGTATGTTAACTGTTGGTCACGACTTCTACCTGGACAAATTGTGTAGGATGTGTTCTAAGACCAAGGGAGACTCAGTGTCTAATATCTACATATATACCTCTTCCAGCTAATGTCCTCCTTTTATAGTTCCATAGTCCATATTTTATTCCAATGGTATAATCACTTAGCTTCTATTTTTGTACCTCAAATAGGGTTAGAAGATGTTATGATATCTGTCAAATTCTAACTCAAATATAGTCAAAGTGCTATAATTATTCTACCCATGGATTCCAGTAAATGAATAGTGAGGTAATTATGATGTTTTTGACATTCTCACTGCAGCTCAGAAAGAGATCTATGCCATTATTAAAAATGATTTTATTTTCTATTCCTGATATTGTTATTGTTGTTTTTAAGTGCCATCGAGTCATGGGTGACTCATAGCAATCCTGTGAATGAAAGTCCTCAGCACTTGTATGCATGACTTTCATCCTCTCTCCAGGTTCATAGAGTTTCCGGAGGCAAGCTAGTTGTGGAAGTGGATGCCACTCCTGCTTCCAAGCTTGTTTTAATCAGGGAGCTCCACCAAACACTGCCCACCATGGGGAACCATTATAGCATTTGATGCATCAGTGTCACAGTGTTCAGCTTCACAGCAACCATGAGTTACCTGATATTAGTCTTAATATTACTCATTGTGGTTCCCTGTGTGCAAAACACAGTGTCAAACCTCATTAATCTTGTTCCTTCTTTGATATTTCAAATAATTAGTTTAGCTCATGGGGTTGATAATGTGTAATTAATTTACTTTGTTTTATTCTAGTAGTTTTTGCTTATATTTTTAGAAAATACTATTTCTCGCTAGTCAACTACTGTATGTCTGTGGAAAAGTTGAGCATCCCAGGGTTACTAACCTCAGTGTTAAACTGGTGTTACTCACTCATGATTTTCTGTAAAAAAAGTAATTATGTAAATAAAATTATAATGAATTTTATAATGAATAACTCATTGCTATTTAGATACAGGTATTAGCTAATGTTATTCAGGCTGCTTAAAGACTTTTTTAAAATTTGGCCTGAATTATCCGTTAATAAAACTCTACGTCTTTTTTAATGACTTGTCCTTAAGAAGATGCCTAACAAAACAAGGAGAAGAAAATAAAAGCAAGGTAAAATGACACCTCAATAAGGGAAATGTTTGAGCAGTCAGCAAGAAGAATGATTATTCCATTATTAAAAACACATGATATGATCATATGAACATGTAAAGATCAGATAATAACTTGTTATTAAAAAGTTAAAGCAATTTGGTTGTAAAGGTGCCTGTCTGGCAACTAATATCCTTAACTAGAATGTCTATTATAAAATAATTTAACAGTAATTAGAATGTCTATTATAAAAACCAAGGGAAGAGTTCAGGAATGAAAATGATCTCTAAACACAAAGATGATGATAGAAGGAAAAAAGGGGGGGGAGGGAAAAAGTAAAAACTGAATTTTAAAGTACACAAAATCTTATTCGTCTAAAGGCTAGAAAAACAGATCTAATGGATTGAGAGAGTGGTTGGTAACATCAGGCTCAAATTAACAAAGTGACTTCAGTGTTATGTTTATCACACTAACAGTTTAACAAATGAATAAACTTAGTGAAGAAGTGAAGAGACCTGCAGAAACCAGCAGACAAGAGTTAAATAGACCAAAAGAGTAATAGAAGCTAGATCACTAACACAGTTCAATGTCATATAGAATTATTTGACCTGATGTCTCTCAAGATCTATTTGTGTTGCTTGATTAGCACGCTGAAACTTAAAATTTGGAGATTCAAATATATTCTGATGTACCTTGAAAGAAAGACATAGCAATCCATCTCTTAAAAATCAGCCACTCCTATAGTTTAATCGAACTGCAAATAATAAATATTGGAGAGGATGTGGAGAAAGAGGAACCCTTATACATTGTGGGATTGTAAAATGGTACTACCATTCTAGAAGGCAGTTTGTTGTTTCCTCAAAAAGCTGAACATAGAAATTCCTTATCACCCAGCTATTCCACTGCTTGCAATATACCCCGAGAATATGAGAACTGAGGCAAAAACTGAGATTTGTACACTAGTGTTCATAGCAGCATTATTCACCATCGCAAGAACGTGGAAACAGTCCAAATGTCCACTCATAACCACAGTGGAATGGACTGAGAAATTATGGTACATTCACACAGTGGAATACTACACTGCGTGCAGGAGCAATGATTTTGTAAATTACTACCTAACTTGGGAGGGACTGGAGAGCTTTACGCTGAGTGAACTAACTCAGTCCCATAAGGACATATATTGTATAAGACCATTATTATAGAACAAGAATGAGGATCGGGGAGGGGAGCAGAGGGGTGAGAGTTTCCAGTTTGTGGGGCTCTTTCTCACTGTATTGGAGCTAACTTTTGGTGCAAACAGGATCTTATTTATTAAAGGTCTTTTTTGCCAGTTTTATCTTTTCTTGGTGGTGCATTTTTGGCTATGTTTGCAAGCCTATTCATGTCATAGATTGTTGCTGCTGTTATTAGGCGCTGTTGAGTCGAGTACTACGTATAGTGAACCTGTGGACAACAGATTTAAATATCCTCATTAACCAGAGTATCTAAACTCGTCCCCCCCCCCCTTTTTTCTCTCACCCTCTACTTCTCTTTAACATTAACTCTGCTACTCAGTTCAGTCTGTCGTTGAGACTTCATTGTTCTTCAGTGTACTGGATTGTTTTCTTTCCTGTGGACTTGCACAGCTCTCATCACCAATTTGATTGTTTTCTCTCTTCTCACCTTCTTAGTCAGTTTCTGCTAACTCTTCAGCCTATGAAAGAAAACAATAAAACACTATAAGCCTGAATTAATTGAAAATGCAGTGTAGAAGAATAGAGTCTTGGTGAGGTAATGTTTGAAGAGCTCAATTGCCACAAAGAAGGTTCTGCAGAAGAAAGATACGGCATCAGTTTGCTTCCATGAAGATTTATACCCCTAGACACCTTATAGGGCCTTCTCTTCTCTGGTTTAATATGTATGAGTTGGATTTCAAAATGAAGAAAACAAAGTTCCTTACCACTGGGTTAATAGGCAACACCATGATAGATAGTGAAAGTGTCAACGATTTCAACTCCTTGGATCCATCATTCACAGCCCAGGTATGAGCAGCTAGAAGATCAGGTAACATAATGCTTTGGATAAGTCTGCTGTCAGAGACCCCTCCAAAATGTCAAGAAGCAATGATGTCAGTTTGAAGACTAAGGTACATCTGATTCAAGCCTTGGTGTCTTCAGTCACTTGCTTTGCCTCGGAGAGCTGGACAACGAATAAGGATGATAGAAAATTGATGCCTTTGAATTGTGGTTTTGGAGAGCAGAAATGAATATCCCGGATGGCCAAAAGATTGAAAAGATACGTCTTTGAGAAAGTGTGACCAGAGTGCTTCTTTGAATCAAGGATGGTGACGCTTCATCCCTTATATACTATGGGCATGTTGCTAGGAGAGGCCATTCCTTGGAAAGGGATATCATACCTGGAAAGGTGAAGGGTCATTGAGAAAAGAGGAAGACTCCTAACAAAGTAGATAGACATGGTGACTCTAGAAATGGGCTCAAGTATACCAGGGATTATGAGGTTAGGACAGGATTGAGGTGTGTTCTTCACTGGGTTATTATGAGTCATAGTTGGTTCAATGGCACCTAACAACAACGACAACAACAACAACAACATAACACTGTATTTGAGTATAATAGGTAGAATAGACAAAGAACTATATGAATGCACCTTTACTAACACCTCATTTCCTGCTTTTCTTTCATGATTCTGGTGAAATGAGGGACTGTTACTTCAGTAACTTACCCAACACTCCTTAGCTGAAAACATGAATCTATGCAAATATAATTTAATTTGCTTGTTTGTTTTTTCATTCACATTGTGTTTCTTGCAGTCATTTCCATACACTGTTTCTTATAATCACTGTTGATCTATGTCCTCTATTGCCCTGACTTCTGGGTCCTCCCTGGATCTTTCCTTCTTCCTTCACCCCCTCCCTCCACCCACCAAGCTCTGTACCCTGTAATTCACCATCTCCCCCCCTGAGGCCCCTACCCCTTCTGCTTTCCCCTTTGGATATTCATACACATCTTAGTACCATGTAGTTTTAATCTATTTCTTTAAAAAAATAAGCTCTAATGACGGTCCTTTGATGTCTTAGTGAATTACTTGTTATTTGCTTAGATTAAATATAAAAATATTATTATGTATATTGTCTTACTTATTAGGAGTTCGTGGTTCCAGTCCACCAGAATTCATCACTGCACTGTGCAACAAAGATGAGGTAGTCCGCTCCAGTATCTATAGCCCTAGAAACACAGTGAAGGTCACTACGAGCTGATTCATTCAGCTACAGTGAATATTGTGTTCTGTTTTCTTTTACTGAGGGTTGAGTGTCTTAATGTTATCCTATCATCTGCTCAACACAAAAAGCATTGACTAATCCTAAAACATAAATACTTAATTTTATGTGGCTAAGAATATATGAGGGAGCTCTGGTGGCCTCGTGTCAAGAAGCTGTGTTGCAATCCCGAAGGCCCGTGGTTCGAGGTCACTAGCTGCTCTGCGGGAGAAAGATGGGCAGTCTCCTCCCATGATTAACTGCTTCTGACAACCCGCTGGAGGATCTGCTATGGGCCGGTTCCAACTGAATGGTACACAAGACCAACAAGAATATATGAGCCAATGCTTATTTCTAATTTATTTTTAAAAAAATATAGACTTTATATCTTACCATAATCTTATGCTTGGTGAGAAATCTCTCGTCATATTTTCAATAACAGGAAGCCCAAGATTCATACCCATTTTTATATGAGTGCTAGAGAACAGAATATATATATATATACACACACACACACACACACACACACACACACACACACACATATATATATAGAGAGAGAGAGACACACACATACAGGTGATTAATTAAAGTGCCCATTTCATTTCAGCATGGACTTGGAGAATGACTGCACGCAATTAAAATAAGTTTGATAAATTTTGATAATTCACTTTCCTCAGCTTAAAATGTGTAATTATTTATAATGGAAACAGATTTCCTAACACCAGGAAACACATTTTAGTAGCTAGAGCACATAAAGAAAGATACAAACATTTTTAGCATTGTCCTCCTAATGGCTGCTCTGAGCACCCCTCTCTTCTACATCCAGAAGAGAGGATAAAGCCCTCTTCTGTTCTCAGTGTTGATTGACAGAAGATAAAGGACTCCAATTGTGATGAAAAATTGCCAGGCAAATTGTAGTCTTTCTATATAAATGCAATGCCTTTTATGCTAAGAACATATGAATGGACGGAATGCTGCTTTTATGTAAAACACATCAATTACAAAAAGCCCTTGGTAACTGCTCCTCTAGTTAAACTAAAATTGACTTTGAGAATTAACTACATTTGTTCTTTGAAAGGATGCTTGGGGCACAAGGTTTCAATGACCTTTCCAGTACAGGTAGACAACTCACAAGTCAGAAGATTGAAATGAAATGCAGATAACATTTAGCTTGAGATAGTTTAGCTGCTCGGCAGGAGAAAAAAAAATCAGTGGATGTGGTTCTTCAAAAGTTATTCATATTGTACAATCATTCTTTTATTTACTCATTCATTTTCTTAGCTAGCATTTAACCAAATTTCAACTAGAAAATCTGATGAAAATAAAAATGACCTTAAAATCCTATGAAAAAATTCTAACCCTTCAGCAACTTGTAATCTTGATTGCAGGGTCATTTAGCAGCTACGTTAGTATTGTCCAGAAAAAAACAGAATGGGAGGTCAGTTCAAAAGGTCATCCTTAATGAGATGGACTGAGAGATTGGCTACAAGAATGGATTCAAACAGAGCAGTGCTGGTGAAGACAGCGTATGCAGTATTCCATTCTGTGGTATGTGCTCTGAGATGGAAATGGGTAGACAACAAACACAACAGAAAAATAATCCGTCTTTACATCCATTCATTGTGTTGTTTTATTATTGATCTATAAACACAATGAATCACTTATTCTTCATTAGAATAAAACACCCACTACAGTCAAGTAGATGTCAACCAATGGCAGCCTTCTACTGAATTTCTGAGGCTGTACATCTGAAGGGGAGCCAACTGCCTTGTGTCTGTTGTGTCTGTGACACAGGGAAGCTGACAGCATCTGGCCAATTGGCACTGTCAAGTTTTCAGCTAGCCCACTATGGCATCACAGTACCTTCAATAGAGCTGCTTGTTTGTTTTTGTTTTGTTTTGTTTTAACCAACAAAGTGATTACCATTGCTTTAAAAATGACAAAATTGACTTGGAAAATGAGAAGAAGAGGATTCAAATCAATTATGAGAATATGTGCAAACTCACAGAAGAAAAAGAAACCACAGCTAAATAAAACAAATGAAAAAGTTTCATGCTGGAGAAAGGAAGAGTAAAAGTTCACAGTAATGTAGAAGAATGGAGGAGTTCTGGTAGTACAGTGCTTAAACAGCTCAACTGCTAACAAATACAGTAATTGTTTTAAACCCACCAGCTACCCTGTAAAGGATTTAAAACAGTCTACTTCCATATAGATGTGTAGTCTTGGAATCCCTGTAGAGAATTTCTACTTTGTCTCATGTTGTTGTTGTTGTTGTTATGTGTGGTCGAGTAGCTTGCAACTCGTAGCGACCCTATGTACAACAGCACTAAATTCTGCTCTATCCTGAACCAAACTCACTATCTCCAACACACCTACCCCCATTACCCCAGTCACTAAATCAATCCATCTCATCGAGGGTCTTCCTCTCCTGCGCTGTCCCTCCATCGTGCAAAGCATGACATCCCTCTCCAAGGACTGGTCCCTCCTTGCAACATGTCCAAAGTATGTCAGACGAAGCTTCAGAATCCTTGCCTCCAAGAAGCAGCCTGGCTTCACCCTCTCCAAGATGAACCTGTTTGTTTTCTTAGCAGTCCATGGTATGTATATTCAATACTCTTCTCCAATACCACAGCTCAAAGGTATCAATTCTCCTTCTATCATGGCTAGTCATTTTGCAGCTCACTGATGCATAGCAAGTGATTGCAAAGACCATGGCTCATATCAGGTATCAGGTACACCTTAGTCTCCAGACTGACATCATTGCACGTTAGCACTTTAACAAGGTCTCTAACTGCAGACTTTGCCATCACAATATGTCTTTTTATTTCCTGGCTGCTGGTGCCAAGAGTGTTGACTGTGGAGCCAAGCAAACAAAACTGTGAAAAATCTCAATCTCTTCACCATCCATTATGATGCTGCCAATTGGCCCATTGTAAAAAAAAAAAAAAGTGCCTTAAAATGATAGCATCAGTGTCCCTGTGAACAATGGCTCTGAACTTTGCTTCAAACCGAGCCACCCTCACCGTGTCAGACACGCCTGCCCTCATTGCCATTGTCCCTGTGAATCCATCTCACCTAGGGTCTTCCTCTCCTGTGCTGATCCTCCAGCCTTCCCAACTTGATGTACTTCTCCATGAACTGGTCGCTCCTACCAATAAGCCCAAAATATGTTAGATGGAGCTTCAAAATTCTTGCCTTCAAGGAACAACCTAGTTTCACCCTCTCCAGGATACATCTGTTTGTTTTCATAGCAGTCCATAGGATGTTCAGTATTCTTCTCTAGCACAACTAAACGGTATTGATTCTTCATTATTGTTGTTATTTGACATCCAGGAGGTTCTCAGAGGCAGTAAATTAATGATAGGAGATCGCCTATTCTCACATGAAGCATCTGGTGGATTTGAACCATGTGTCTTTGGGATTGCAGTATAGCTTCTTACCACAAGGCCACCAGAGCTCTCTTCTTCTGTCATTAGATGTCATCAGTTTAATTATGAATCAGCAGCCCTATAGAAAGTGTTAAAATAATGCCATTGTAGTAATCTTTTGACCAGCTATCTTCTGTAATTTCCCCCCTTTTTTCTTTAAAGGATAATTAATTTACCTCTAAGCATTTTAAATATCCAGAAACACCATATTCTAAATTTAAAAGAAATGAGACGAGAGGGCAAATTCCAAAGATCTTGTGATTGAAAGAAAATTCAGAATACAAGTAGCCGTTAAAATTGTACCTGTAATTCATAAATTCACAAACTGTCATTTCATCAAAAGCCTCCCTTCTGGTTAACAAGGAAATTAGAATCTTCTGACATTCTAAGAGGCATAGTGTGATGTCAAAGAGACAGTGAGGAAATTGAGCTGTAAAGGAATGTCATCTAATTTAGAGGAATCCCAGAGGGTCCTCTCTTAATGAGACATATCTTGTGCTTGTAAGACAGAGTGAGAGAAAGGGAACTTGGTGTGGAGACAGTCTCTAAAGATGGAAGCCCTGCCTGGCAAAGTAACACCCCCTGGTCTTAGAATGGAGTTCCAGGGTAGTTCAAATAGTTAAAATCTAAGAATGCTCAATTGCCAGAGAAAAGGTTGAAGGTTCAGATCCACCCACAAGCACCTCAGAAGAAAGATCTTATGACCTACTTCTCAAATATCAGCTCTTGAAAATTCCATGGACCACCACGCTAACCTTTCTGATGTTTCAAAAGTGAATTTACTCAGTAGAAATAAGTTTGATTTTTTTTTTTTGTTCTTAATATTAACTGCTAGTGTCTAAGCCAAAAGCTCTTCTGAATATTCCTTAAATGCTGCTTCAGAAAAAGGGTTTTATTACTTTAATAGATGTAAGCTCAGAATGACTCATTGTACTCATATCGATTCTGTGACTGGAGTGATGGGAATAGGTGCGTTTGAGATGGCGAGGTTGGCACAGGATAGAACGGCGTTTAGGGCTCTTGTACATAGGGTCACTATGAGTCGCAAGTGACTCGATGGCATATAACAACAACAACAACAAGACTCATATTATATCCTCAAGACCTAATTGTTGCTATTGTTATCTGCTGTCTCATTACCTGCAGCCCATAGCGACCCGATGTACAGTAGGTCTGAACCCTGCCCTGTTCTGAGCCAATCTCATTACATCTAACACACCAACGCCCATTGTCCCAGTTACTGTATCAATCCATTTCATCCAGGGTCTTCCTCTCTTGCATAGTCTCTCCACCCTTCCGAGCATAAGGTCCTTCTTCAAGGATTGCTCCCTCCTGGCCATGTGTCCAAAGTATGTGTGATGGAGCTTCAAAACAAAAAACAAAAACAAAAGCACTTTATTCTCATTCTACAAAAAGGTGACCTGACAAGAGTGTGGAAATTATGGAACAATATCTCTAATATTACACACTAGCAAGATCCTGCTGAAGGTTATCCAGAAACGACTGGAACAGTACACTGACAGAGAACTCCCAGAAATAGGAGCTGGGTTTAGAAGAGGTCGTGACACTAGAGACATTGTTGCTGATGTCAGATAAATCTTGGCAGAAAGCAGGAGTACCAGAGGAATGTCTATCTGTGTTTCATTGACTATGCAAAAGCATTTGACTGTGAGAATCACAACAAATTGTGACCAACCTTGAGTAAAATGTGAATCCCACAACACTTGATCATGCTAATGTGAAACCCATACTTGGACCAAAATGCAGTTGTCAGAATGGATCAAGGAAACACTGCATGGTACAAATTTGGGAAGGATGTACACCAGGGATGTGTCCTATCTCTGTACCTTTTCAAGCTATATGTGATTACCCAGGAGGCTGGGCTCTATGAGGAGAAATGTGGCATCAGGATTAGAGGTAGACTCATCAAAAATCTGTGTTATGCAGATGACAAAACAAACAAAGGACCTAGAACCACTCAAAATCACACTACTGTTTGCTATTCTACTACCACATAGACATCTAAATTTTGGAAATTTTCAAGCAGCTGAAGAAAATAAAATCATAAATTTTAAAGATGCTTTCACCAAAATCATCATCACATTCATCAAGGTCAAGTATTCGGAGAGATTGCTGTTTGGAAGCAGATCTTGTGGCTTCATAAGAGATGTATAAGCAAGTGCTAATCAGAATCTAATCACCTTGAATTTGTATTGCAAACACTCATAACTATCAATTTTAAAGAGTTTCCTTGTAAAGCTTTGAAATGATATTCAGACCATTTTCTCACAGCAGCGTTCTTTTAATGAAAGTAAGAGGGAGGCAAGCCAACCCGTGGAATTCTTAGGACTGAACGAACACCATCCGGCTTCTGTTACTATTTTAGGGTTGTGTTTGAAATGGGCATATTTTCATAGTTAATCATGAAAGTAAGGCTTAAATGACCTCAAGTGCTTATTTTAATATCCAAATTTTCCCCTTATAAGCTAGCAGAAGTCTGAAATAAAATCCACTGAGATAACCTTCACTTCCTTTGAAGGTCAAAACACATTTATTTAACAGTATCCATGTGAAGATCTGAAAGGCAGGTTTGTTTCAGCACAGTTACCAAGCATTATATTGTTGGTTGCCACTGAGTCGGCTCAAACTCTTCGTGATCCTGTGGCCAATAGATGAAAACCTTGCTGTCCTCTGCTCACTGCTGCAGCCTCTGTGCAAGTGTGTCTGGGGGAGACCTTCCTGCCCTTCACTGACCCACTCTTTTTCCCAGCAAGATGTCTCCTTCCAAGGATGGGGCCTTCCCAAGAGCACGCCAAACTATGGGACTGAAGTGTCACCATGACAGCCTGGAAGGTGTAATCTGGTTACACGTCTTCCATTTGCTTGTCCATTTGGCAGCTGATGACATAGATTCAGTACTTTTCACCGACATCGCAGTTAAAAGGCATGAATTCTGCTTTGGTCTTTCTTAACCATGGTCAACCTTCCTGTGTATATTGAGCAACTGAGAAGGCCAGGCTTGCAGCAAATGCGTCTGTAGTCTTTAACGTGACCTTCTTGAGCTTTAGCACTTTAACAAGTCCTCAGACTCAGGTTTGCCCAACATACTGTGTCCTTTGATTTCTTTATGCTACGGCCATAAACTTCCCTGGTGTTTATAGGAGGGGACTAACCAACTAATGATAGGGGACAATTAGTAATAGAATGTATACTTTCTTCCAATTAATGCAATTTTACACTCTCCTGTCACTCATCCCAGAAAACTAAGATTAGTCAAACTTCTCTTGGTCTAATAGCCCTTCCTTACCTCAAATTTGTATTGACTCTACATATTTGTACATGTCCCTTTAAAAGACCCCTGGTGGTTTAATATTTATCTGATAAAATCAATGGATGATGAAGAGATTAAGATTGTTAACATCTTTAGTTTCCTTGGCTCCACAGTTAACACTCTTGACACCAGCAGCCAGGAAATTAAAAGATGTATTGTGATGGGAAAGTCTGCTGTCAGAGACCGCCCCAAAATACTGGAGAGCAGTGATGTCACTCTGGAGACTAAGGTGCACCTGATACAGGCCATGGCCTTTGCAGTCACTTGCTATGCATCAGAGAGCTGGACAATGACTAGGAAGGATAGAAGGAGAATTGATGCCTTTGAGCTGTGGTGCTGGAGAAGAGTATTGCAAATACCATGGACTGCTATAAAAACAAGCAGATTTGTCCTAGAGAGGGTTAATACAGGCTGTTCCTTGGAGGCAAGGATTCTGAAGCTTCATCTGACATACTTTGGACATGTTGCAAGGAGGGACCAGTCCTTGGCGAAGGGCATCATGCTTTGGAGGATGGAGGGACAGTGCAGGAGAGGAAGACCCTCTATGAGATGGATTGGTTCAGTGACTGGGGTAATGAGCGTAGGTGTGTCAGAGAGAGTGAGATTGGCACAGGATAGAGCAGAGTTTAGTGCTGTTGTACTTAGGGTAGCTATGAGTTGCAGGTGACTTGAAGGCACATAACAACAACAACAAAGATAAAAATCATTGTTGTTGTTAGAGACATCATACTTGGAAAAGTAAAGGTCGGTAAGATAAAGGAAGACTCTCCACCAGATGTACTGACACAGTAACTGCAGCCATAGACTTGAGTGTGTGGGCGATGATGAGGATGGCACAGGATAGGACAGGCTTCAGATCTGTTGCTCATAGGGTCCCTCTAAGTTACACTTCACTTGACATCATCTAGCAACAAGAAGAAAAAAAAGTGATTGGTCATGACCAGCGTCTTTGGGGAGAAAGACAAAGCAGCCTGCCATCAATATTTACAGCCTCTGCTCCTGGCCCACAGTGAGGCAGAGACACTGCGAGGCAGTGGGTTTCGTGGCTTAGATCTTGGATCCCTTTATCCATCACTTAGTTCGAGTCATCCTGTCATCTCTTGACAGCCTCATGAGGAAACTTGGGTTTCTCGCTTTCCCCATATTTTCTGTCGTCACCGTATTGATCTTGCGGTCATGATTGTACCCTAGCCTCAGCGACCTTAGCTGTCAAAGCATAAACTTCCAACTTTTACTGGAGATGAAAGAGAATTTTACTGGAGACTAAGATACGTGGCTTTATAGCTACATAAACGTGGTCATGCTACTCAACTTTCCAAAGTGTCAGCCTTTCCTGTCGCTATAAAAATGAAGACAACGCTGAGTTTTCAAGGTTTGGGTTTTTGTTTTGTTTTAGTTTAAACTACACACCACGTGAACGCAGTAAAACTATAAGAGAGAAAACTTGTTGTGATTGCCTCCTTTCCCCCCCGGGTCTCTCAATATCGCAGCATTTCTTACAAAGTTCACGTACATTGTTTTTCACACCGGATCTCTCCCAGTTACTAAACCCCCCTGTCCCTCTAATAATGGAGTTATCTTACTTATATTACTGATTATCCCTTGGAACAATCAACCATACTTGATCAAAAGGATAGCTGTTGCTCAGAGATTGAGCTCAGAAGCCGGGAAAGGGTAAAATAAATGAAAATGAGAGTAAAAAAGAGAAAGTTCAAAAAAGTGTAGTTACAATGTGATCATTATAATTGATGTCATAAAACAAGATGTGCATGAAGGGCTAAATGGAAACCCTACTGGAATGTGTAAGTTGCACAAAAAATATGAAAGAGTCAAGAAGAACTGATGTCTTTGAATTGGGACTTTGGGGAAGAATATTGAATATACCACAGACAAACAAAAGAACAAGCAAACCTGCTCTGAGAGAAGCCAAGACAGAATGTTCCTTGTACGTGTTATTAGAAGGGACAAGTCTCTGGAAGAAGACTTCTTTGAAACAATAGAGGGTCCGTGAAAGAGAAGATCTAGTATGAGATGGATTAATTCGGTGACTCGAAGGATTGGCTTGTGCACAGAGGAGATTGTGAGGGTGACTCAGGGTAGGGGCAGAGTTTTGCTCTATTTTTCATAACATTACTGTGACTTAGATTCAAACTGATGGTACCTAACAACACAACACCCTGTCTCCCGAATTCGTATGGAGGCAGTAGCATGAGATCTAGGTATGTGCAGACAACAGTCTCCTCCCACTGTGAGATCAGCTCATTTTAGCCCTGGGGAGGCTCGATGTGTAACGCTCTGTCATATCCCATGACCGTTCCCAGAAAAGCTTGGGAGGCACAGGTAAGTTACAGGGGACCTCACTGCCCTTAAAACTAGCTTTGAACTGCCTTGGAGCAATCACACAATCTAAATTCTTTATTTTCTGATTAATAATAGGGTGTTGCCAAACTCAATCCAGCATTACTTGACTGAAACTTATACCTTTATTACATAAATATGACCTAAAGTGATATTTTAGAACTATAAATGAAGGTGAATAAAATGAAGTTCACTTTTGAAAATATCACAAGACAAGTCTGGTTCATGCATGAGTACCTTACTCTGGAACTTTGTAACTTAATTTCATTGCACTATACGTGTGTGAGAGCTATTTTCATGGATTTTCCATGTCAAAAAAGATGTTGGACTAACTCAATTACATGTTACTTGGATGCAGACTCTTGGATGAGAGTATTTCCAAAGTCTGTTAAGAATCTCATATAAGGACATACATGGAACATCTGGCCATAATTCATGGAAAGATGAAGCTTCTGTTATAATAAATATCTGTACACACATAGATGAGTGTACAACTGGTGAAATCTGAGTGAGAAGAAGAAACTATGTTAGTGTCAGTTTCTTAGGTGTAATGTTTTACTACAATCATGCAAGTTGGTGTTATTGAGAGTTTGCAATGAAAAGAATATATGAGCAGTCTTTATCATGACTTACAATTCAATGTGATTCAAAGATTATCTCAACTGAAAAAAAAAGATAACAACTTTAAAAGAGACTCTTAGAATTGCCTTTATAGCTGGGCCAACTGCTGACGAACTATGAATAGAAGGCCAATGACACCTATAAATAAGAAAACTAGTTATCACAGGATGTATGACATTTTCATTAATGAAATCACGGAGGAAGTGAGAAGGGAGATAATCCATAGAGGATGTCTTCAGTTTGTCCACACTATAGAAGGACTTCAAGAAGTCGTTTGCATTCTGTCGTAAAGGAGGACCCTTGTGAACACAAATTGTTACCATGTAAGCCTTATGCCCTGCTCCCTGGGGATGCCTATAACTTGAGGAGAAGAACGGAGCCAGTCACTTTGTCACCTGTATTAACACTTGCTTTTGCTATTTGGTGGATTCTCAGTGGCCACAACCATTTGATCTTTCACGTTATAATTTAAAGAGAAAAAGGAAGAAAGAAGGAATAAGATATCTGAGCATGCACTTTTAGGTTGTGTGAAACATTTTAGGGAGCAGAAGGTAATATACTACAGGATCCTTTTCTTAAAGAACTCTTCCAAAAATAGGGAGAAAAATAAATACCATGCAAGGTGGAGAGTATGATGGAATTCCTGTTACTTCATTTTTATATTTATATCTGCTTTTTTTAAAAAAAAATACATTTCTCCCTCATCTGATGAGCATCTGAGGGAGAAAACTGTTTAAAAGGGATGTGTGATTAGGTGTTTTTGTCATGATGGGAGTCCAGAGTGAAGGCTGCATAGTGGAGGGATTGTAAAACAATGAAAGAATTTTTCTTTACTTTTCCAAGAGGGGCATGTACTGAGGTGGGGAGGGTTGAGAGGGGAGAAAATTGTAACAATGAATGAATGGAAATCCAAAGTCTCTGCAAATGTTTTATTGAAATTAATAATAATAAAAAAGAGGAAAAAATGCATTTCTATGCAAAACTTCCCACAGTTTAAGAATTCAAGTTGTACAAGGATTGAAACAAAATATATTGCACAGTCCAATTGTCAGTCCTTGATGTTGTTATGTGCTGTCAAGTCACCTGTGACCCATAGCGACCCCATGTGCAGCAGTTCTGAACCCTGGCCTGTCCTGAGCCAGTATCCTTGATTTTGACACATCACCATTGCCCCAACTACTGTATCAACCCATCACACCCAGGGTCTTCCTCTCTTGCAGTATCCTTCCACTCTTTGACAGCAGATTTCCCCAGTGCAGTGCGTCTTTGGATTTCTTGAACACTGCTACTATAGGTGTTGATTATGGATTCAAGAAAAATGAAATAATTGACAACTTCAATCTTTTCTCCATTTATCATTGTGTTGCCTATTGGTCCAATGGTGAAGATTTTTTTCTTGATATTGCCTGAAACCCATATCAAAGGTTGCAGTCTTTGCTCTTCTACAGAAAATGCTTTACACACACTATGAGCAGAGGATTGTTGGTGGTATAAGAATCATTGTTTGCACAATACTTGTTTTATAGCACTATCTTCATTTTATAGTGAAAAAAAAGGGTAAAAAAAAAACTTTGTGTCAATTATCCTTCCAACATTTTTCTCCAAATTAAAAAACCTGTTCTCATATTCTCTCTTTAGCTTTGTGACTTGTCTCCACATCTTCTGTAATCTTTTAACCTCTTACCTATACCACAATCGCGTCTCAAATTCTAAACAATAGATATATGCTATACTTGAAAATATTCAAGTGTGTTTGCAATCATTTTGGCATTTTTACAATACAAATAGTTGCCTGCACATGGCACCTTTTAAATTGCAATGTTTTTACTAAATCTACCATGTAGGAGAACGTCTCAACAATGTCTTTAGGAGAGGTTCAACAACCTAGAACTGACTTCAACTTGGAAAATATTCTTCCAGTGTTTCTCTTTTCCCCTTCTTGATTCCAATTTTTAAGAAAACGTTTTATTATAAAGATAATATTTTAATAAATATTTCCATTACTTCAGATAACTATTTTATGTCTCATAGTTCTTACTATGGAAATAGTTTTGGGGACTCCGGGAGAAGACAGAGTTGGTATATTATATAAGGCTTTTGAGTGTCTGTCTCACATACTTTGGACATGAAACCAGAAGGGACCAGTCTTTGGAGAAGAAAATCATGCTTGGAAGGGTGAAGGGACAGTGTAGGAGAAGATAACGTTGGATGAGATGGATTGACGCAATTACTGGGGTAATGAGGGTAGGAGTGACAGTGAGATTGGCTCAGGATAGAAGAGGCTTCAGAGCTATTGTATATAGGGTTCCTATGAATTGTAGTTGACTTGACAGCACATAACAACCACAATAACAATGTAAATTAATAACAATGACACAGTGCATAGCAACTTATGGTGACAAACAAATTGATAAATCAAAAGATAAAGTTCATGTTTTTTGTTACTCTGAGACTTTGATTCTATATATAAGGATGCTAAATAATGGGTGTCATATAAGCTACACTTAGGGCAACAATGAAACCCCAAACCACAAACTCACTGCTGTAGATTCAGAATTGACCTATAGCTGACCCTCCATGGGGTTTTTGGAGACTGTAAGTTATAATATAGGAGGCTATATCCACATTTCTCCTGTGGGCAGCTGGTGAATTGCTACCATCCTACCATCCTAGAGTGGGCAGCGGAGCTCCCCATGGACCAGACCTTACTGGCCACTGGAGAAGGTGAGGGCAGGGGAGGCATGCACAATTGGCAGAGTTGAAAGAGCTTTGAAACTTTGTCCCAGAACAGTGAGGTAGGGTTCAGCACCAAGGAGCTGGGAGCTGGAACAGAGGGAGTCCTGGCTGTGACTCCCCCTGAGAAAAAGGTGAACTGACTGAAGAACTTTTTCCTAATTTGTGTTTTCAACCAGAATTGTAAGCTGGCGTTGCCCTATTGGGAACTTGAGTGGACGAGCGGTTAGGAGTTGTGCTGTCACCCTAAAGGGAGGCAGTTTAAATCCACCAGCTGCTCTGAAAACCTGCTAGGTCAGTTATGAGTTGGCTCTGACTTGATGCTTCATGACAGTAACAACACATTCCCCTGATAAGCCGATAATGCTGAGGTCTGTCTACGAGAGCTGTGTGATCACTAAGAATTTGTTTTGTGCTGTTGTTGATAGGAATTCTTCCTTCTTGCAGAGTCAAAAGAGATCTGATGTCTCTGCTGTCAAACGGGCCCCACTGTTTTTTGTAACATTACGTCTAGATTGGGCATCATGTTAACGTGAGGAGCACCGAGTGAGTTTGTAGGAATAAGGTCAATTACATAGATCACTGGTATCAAATATATTACCAATATCAATCATTGAACATTTAAAGAAAACAATACGTGCCATTTTTTCCCTCCAGAAAAATGGAGCACTGTAGTGTGTTACAGATAATAGTCAGACAGGATAGATTGTAGGTTGACGGAGGAAAACCTCCCTCACTTGTCTCAGTTGTGGGCACACAGCTGGCACAGCAGGATAACGCCCCAGGTGAGGGTGACTTCTCGCTGCATCTGGTGTCTGGTGCTTCTCAGTGGAGAGCTGCAGGTCCAAGGGCCTGAAGCAGAGAGAAGTGGAACATCCTTTCATCCTTAATGCTTGGCTACCGTACACCAAAAGCTGTCAGTAAGGCCTGTGGGAAGGCAAAGTGTCAAGGCCCGGATAACCTGTGTTATGCAGATGACACAACCTTGCTGGTTAAAAGTGAGGAGGACTTGAAATACCCACTGCAGAAGAGCAAACACTGCAGCTTTCAATATAAATTGCATCTCAAGGTCAGGAAAACAAATTCTCACCACTGGACCAATAGGCAAAATCATGATGTTGTTGTTGTTATGTTGTTGTTATGTGCCGTCAGTCGCTTGCGACTCATAGCGACCCTATGTACAACAGCCCTAAATTTTGCTCTGTCTTGTGCCAATTGCACTGTCTCTGACACTCCCATCCCGAATATCCCAGTCACTGAATCAATCCACCTCATAGAGGGCCTTCCCCTCCTGCGCTGTCCCTCCACCCTCCCAAGCATGATGTCCTTCTCCAAGGACCGGTCTCTCCTCACAACATGTCCAAAGTATGTTAGACAGAGCCCCAGAATCCTTGCCTCCAAGGAGCCACCCGGTTTAACCCTTTCCAGGGTGAATCTGTTTTTTTTCCTAGCAGTCCGTGGTACTGTAGGAGAAAATATTGAAACTGTTAACGACTTTATCTTACTTTATACAATTGGATCATAGTCAATACATTTGGTACCAAGAGTTAGGAGACCAGTAAACATATTGCACTGGGAAAGTCTGCAGTCAGGTACCTCTGTAAATAATTTAGGAACATTGATGTTAATTTGAGGACCAAGGAATGCCTGATTCAGGCGATGATATTTTCAATCTTTTGCTGTGTATCTGAGTGCTGGACAAGGAATAAAGATGACAGAGAAGAAAAGATGCCTTTGAACTGTGGTGCTGGTGAAAAGTACTGAATATTCCATGGTCTGTCAAAAGAACCAACAGATACGTCTTGGAGAAAGTGCAGCCAGAGTGCTTCTTCAAGGCAAGAATGGCAAAGCTTTATTTCACACACTCCAGGCATGTTGTTAAAAGAGTCTGTTCCTTAGAAAATGATACCATGCTTGGAAAGATGGAGAAATGGCGAAGGAGGGGAAGATCCTCAACCAGGTGGGTTGACACAGTGACTACAACAATAGGCATGAGTGTGTCAGAGACTGTGAGGTTGGGACAGGGTGGGACAGGGCTCAGACCTATGTTTTATAGGGTCTCTATGAGTTGTACTCAACTCTATGGTACCTAATAGCAACAATATTGCTGTCCAATTGGAACCAACTGATAGATGACATTCTAGTGGGTTTTTAGGTGCTGTAAATCGGACCAGAGGAGATTGCCGATCTTTCTCCCCAGCACAGCAGCTATTGGATTTGAACTGCCTCTTTTTGTGTAGGCAGCATAACTCTTTACTCATCAGGCCACCAGAGTCAAATATTTACATTTTTGAATCTACAATCTCTACTTAGAGTCTCCATCAAGCATTTAGTTGCTATTAAGGCGTTAATAAATATTTAAGAGAAGAATGGCTGGAAGTAAAAATCTATAACAAAATTATTGACAACAAAATGCATTTACCATGGATTCTTAATTGCGGCATGGTTTTAAAAGTATTTACCTTGTTAGTTAATCTTTCTAAGCTGTGGTTTCTTTGTGAAATGGAGCTGAAAACTTCCAAAGCAAAGAAAAATATAAACATGCCTAGCACTCTTTCAGACAGACAAATAAAGCTTAATACATGTGATTTCTTTCCCTTTTCTTTCCTATACAGAGGCTTACAGCTAAATCAAGTATCTGTTCAACATGGCACCTTTGTCCCCAGGTAAACAAGCTAACAAAACATACACATACCCAAGAGATGGTCTGAGAAAGAATCCCCTCTGATTTAGAGATGACAAAAATCTATTGATTTCTTCCTTTCTGACTTTCTCTGTTACATGTTCACAAGACAGATAGAGAGATAGATATATCACTCTCTATTCTATTATTGAATGGCAAAGAGCACCTCAAGAAAAAATACACAAGTACAAGTGCAGACCTTCCTGGAGCCTCTGTGGAATTTAATTGTGGTAAATTTCATTGACATCATCAGCACCTAGAATCCATGCAGCTCAGAAAGCTCATAAAATTCTTGTAGTATTTTTGTCCAATTAGCAATAAAGTTGTGTTTCTGCATTCATACAAAAACATACAGAGGTATTAAGCTCATTAAATGTAAGATCTTCCCTTATTTATCTTTATATCTTTTACACCTAATGCAGAGTGTGACATTTAATTGGATAAAACAGATGCTTATTAAATTAAATATACAAATGCCTGAATGGAATATTTCATACAGGCTTTTTGAAAAATTTAAGTACAAAAGCTCATGATTGAGCTCTTTTTGTAACCAAGGCATTAGATTAGGCGTTGCAAGGGATGCAAAGATTAATGAGAGAAATTCTTCTCTCCAAAAGCTAAAAGTTATTGGGCAAAAGTGCTTACCTAATACAGATTCTAATACAAAAGTTCCTGAGATTATTGCTAAAATGAAAGTAACGCTATAGAGGAGCACAATGAAAAAATATTAACTGCAACTACAGTGAACTTGGAAATGTACTTGAGTTTAATTAGGTGTGTACTTTTTTGAAATGAATTTTGGTACAGTTAAAGCAAAGGAAGACCAGGGGAAATGCAGGACATTTTAAGACTTGTGCAAAATCTCACAATTCTAAACTTAAGATATGTCCAAGGAAGTGTTAAGAGATAAATATGACCCAGGAGCTCGGGGAACTGAGCATGTCAAGGATTCAGGGCTGAGACAGCACTGGCTTTGGAACGCCATGGTGTAGTGTGTCCGGAGTTTGGGAACGGGAGTACTCTCTCAAGGCAGTGTTCTCTAAGGGGGCCCCTGCCCACCTCCCCTATGATCCCCGTGTGCCTGGATCTCCACAGAGCTGCTCCACAGTGTTCCAAGGCTGAGAACTTTCAGAAACAGACCTCCAGGGCTGAGATCCTGGAGGGATCAAGAAGTACCTCTGGGAGGTGGGAGCCCACAAGCACCAATCTTTTGGGGGTACTCAATGTTTACCTACTTGTACCACCATGATCCAAACTTGAATTTATGGCAACTGATAACAACCATTCATGTGGTACCGAAACCTAAAATTTGACTCACCTGTTCAACCAGGATCCTTGAATATGAACCAGCTGTTATTGACCAGGACAATTCATGCAGAAGCTCTTGAACTTGGTCCTCTTAGCCTTGTGTGGACCTCGGACAGGCAACATTGCTGAACACATAAGCACTAATCCCACAAGGAGTCCTAGATACTGTTATCTGGGGAGGAACTCTGGAGACATGCCACAGTGCAATTGTCCCAGCAATCCTGTAAAACAGGAAAACTCCCACAGATTTCCTAAGTCTCTGAATGTGTCCTGGAAGCAGATGCCTCTTCAGTCTCTCAGGGAGTAACTGGTGACATTGAACTAGTCTGCTCAGAGGTTGAATTCTAAGACCACTGTGCTGTTGTACTCTGGAATTCTGTAAGATACAGAAAATCAAAGATCTGTTCCAATTTACTCACTAGATTAAGAAAGATAAAGCGTTGTTGTGTTTTTTTAAAAATGTATTATTTAACAAAATGTTGTTGTTATTATTATTACTTAGTATTTTTTATTATGACGCCTAGTGGAACAGTAGTTAAATAGCCAGCCTGCTAACAGAAAGGCTGATGGTTTGAACTTCCCCATTGCTCTATTGAAGAACAATGTGTCATTGCAATGATTTACAAGCTTGAAGTCCCTGTGGGGTAGTTTGCAATGTCCCAGGCTGCCACCTGAAAGGTCAGCCCCTTGAATCTACCGTCTGCTTCCTGGAAGAAAGATGAACAGTCACCTCCCCTAAAGACCGACGACTGTGGAATCCAGACGAGTGTCAGGATGACTGAGCATGGACTTGACCGTAGTGGATTAGGTTAACTTGCTGGATTCCTGTGGGGCAGTTCTACTTCCCTGGTTTTACAGCATTTGACCTTACGCACTATTTTCTTTCTTTTCATAGAAGCAATATTCTCTTTGTTTATATTGAGATGTGTATACGTTAATCTTTTAGGGAATAAATCATTTACTCCAAGTTTCAACGTCTTTGTTCCTTTAGAACTAGAGTTCTAAAGAAGTATAATGTTTAAATGTAATTAATAAGTAATGTAATTATTCTTTTGATGGAATCTACTGGGAGCAGCCAATCAGTCAAAGGGACTTCTTGATGGTGTGCTCTGCTTTGAGTGTATAAGAAAGTCTGAAAGAGTTTCTCTTCTTGTTCTGTTTCGTTCTGTCTTGCCTGGGTTCTGAGTCTTCTTCTGATTGTGGACGTGAATAGGAAGCAGCTGTCGTTGAAAGCCCTCAGGTGGAGTCGAGCTCACCTCTGCAGCAGAGGCCTCTGCCTTTCCTTTTCTGTCTTCATGAGCCAGTTTTCCATGCCCAGGAGGAACTGAGAGACTGTTTGTCTCCTGCTTGGCACTATCGTTTTCCTCCCTGGAGCTTTCCTGGTGTTACCTCAGCCTCCCCCACTCGCTTCATCTGCATGCATCACAGACAGCGAGCATCTTCCTTGGAACTTGCGGTGGACAGGTGGGAGTAAATTTGTTCTCTAAATGTTTTACCTCCCACTTTACCCTTCACTTGAGAGTTGTAAAATGCTTTGTCTTGGGTCATTGACGCTAACCTTTTTGGCATCTTGTCCTTTATTAGAAAAAGTAATCATAAGTTGGAAAGTTATAACATCCTCCCAAGCATTCTAATCCACCCATTTAGCTTAGAAATGAGCGCTAGTTTTAGTTGCTTTGTTAACACTTCAAAGATTTAAGTATAGATGCGTCCTGCTACATTACCCCATCTTCATAATCCTTTTTAAATTATCTTGATTGTGCTGAGAGCGAGAAGAAAGCACAGCTAGCTGGTCTCATGACGTCTCACTCAGGGAGCAAAGGGCACATTACTGGAGGTAAACTTGGTGCAATACACAATTGCCTGGAACTTGGTTACCCAGTCTAGTGAATAATCAAGCAATTACCACACAAATCCACACAGTAAAGCTGTCCTGCTGTAATAAGACGTTCCTCTTGCCCATGAAAACTCATTGCTTGTAAAACTCACTGGTTCCCACAATGACCCCTGTCGGATTTCTGAAGCTGTAAGTCTTCATGGGAGGAGACCATCCATCTACACCTTTGGAGAGACTGACAGTGTCAAACTGCCAAACCTCTGGTTACCCACCATGCCTCCTGCGTTCCTTAGGGCAAGCCCCTCAGTAAGGCAAAAGAAAAATGTGTTTGTCTACTAAACACAGGGTGGGAAGTTTTAGTTCCCCCAAAGACGTCCTGGGAGGTCTGATGGTCAACTTGCATAATAACCAGTTTTTTAGAACACTGTGGATCACAGTTGTGCCTGACACACCTGAAGTGGCCGTGTGTCTGCGCGGACACAATGACACCTGCCCCTCATGTGGAGGAGGGCTACCCAGTGCCTGTACAGATGCAAGGGGCCAGCAGGTAACTCCATTAGAGCAGCCGTTTGAGGGAGGCCCAGTCGTGATGCTGACAGCCCAATTACGACAGGTGACATATTTACAAGGTGCCAATCTGTCAAAGAAGTGGAAACTAAACTGGCTGTGGAATAATAGCTTGTAATTCCTTCTGTCGTTTTATGTGAGTGATGTGCTTCATCTTGCCCCTTTTTCCTTCCCATATTTCAGCGGATTTGTGGGTCCTGGAACTGGTAGTTAAATTTATAACACAGAGCAAGTGGGGCCGGAAGGAGGACCAGCACTCACCGTTTACCTATGTTCAGACATAGGGATAGTTTAATCTCTTTTGATCGTCATAGCACTTAATGACGTGGACATTATTTCCAGTTTGCACATCAGAATCACAGGAGGAGCAGCCACCTGCCTGAAGTTACACAGTGCCGTAGAGACTAGTCCCTCTGAGGAATTCTCACTTGAACATCCCATGACGATTTATTGTTGCTCTTATGTACTGTCAAGTCAGAACAGACACAGAGCTGACCTTACAGCAGATTTTTCAGAGGAAGTAAATTGTATGGGAAGAGATTGCCCACCTTTCTTCTACAGAGCAGCTGGTGGATTTGAACCAAGTGGGTTTGGGTTGACAGCAAAACTCCTTACAGTTAAGCCAGCAGAGCTCCACTAGTTTATGAGAGATGTAATAACGCCTTTTCTTCCTTGCGCTTCGGCCATTTGACTTTGTTTCCTGATGGAACTTTCTGAGAAAGAGTTTGCTTCCTATCTGCATGGTCTACTAGAAGCTTGCCAGTGTTGTCCGGTTGATTGCAACTCATAGTGACGCTCCAATGGGTTTCAAAATCTAGGCTAAATGGAGAAGAATGTGACAGCAGTATTAGAGGATTCAATAACTTGAATTATTGAGGAAAACGAAGACTTGAAGCATTTTTTGAAGATTAAAGACAATGTAGGTTCCATTTTACATGATAAATGGTTATTTAAAATTAAAGATAAGAATCTTGTAATACTAATTTTGTTTACAGAGCTTGTGCTGAATTACACTTTCACTAATAAAGAATAAAAGTACTGACACAAGAAACTCCTCAAAAAAGCGGGAAACATCTTTTTTAAAAGTAATTTGCTCATTAGTAAAGCTGAATTTTTAAACATGAGTTCAAATTCCAACTCACTGCCATAAACTTGGCTCAGAACCATAACTGACTGTCACTCAGATTTCTGAGTCTACAAATCACACAGAAGGCGATTGTCCCTATTTCTCTGCTTGTGGAGTTGAAACACTAAAGAATCTCAACCTTTGGATGGACAGGACACTCCTAAGGACCGAATGACCAGTGTCCTAAATATAGATTAGTCACTTACAAATTCACTGACCGATTGGTCTTTTTATATTCTTTGATTCAAATACCATAGGTGTCTTGCTAATGCCTTGACAATTGAAAACAATTAAAAGTCTTACTGCTCAATGTTTACTGTATATTAAAGTGGGAAATATTATTGGCATATATTGACAGTTGTATGTAAACTATTTTCTATTTTCATTAGTGTTTTACTTGGATATTGTTAGTAATTTATCAAATTCTTATAAACAAAGAAACAGCTCATTAAAAACATTTATCATGGCACTATATTACACAAAACAATTGTAATAAATAGGGAAGTCATGTAACTTTCACAAAATTTATGTCCAAATATTAATTTATATTTAGCAGTTTGCTAAAGTGAACCTGGAATAAAACAACAAATTATACTTACTAAATTACCAAAGTCATTTTAAAAAATTGGCCCTCAGGCCAAATTTATTAATTTTCAAATGAATATTTCTTGAATGACACAGAAATCTCCTGTCTTATTTGCTGAACTGAACAACTTGGTGTTGCTGTGACGTTGCACACCGTTCCATAGTCTTGTCAAATATCCTACTGGTTACCCAATTATGTACAGTGTGTGGATGAGCTTCCAGACTAATTCATGCTGGGAAGCAGAAGTGACATCCACTCCCTAAACTAGATGGCTCTGGAAACTCTACAAACTCTCTAAACTCTATACATGTACAGAAATGATGATAGTTATAGAACAGAGTTCTGTACAGAAATAATGTTAGTCATAGAACAGAGTTTAGGCCTTTTGTGTAAAACTTGCTCTCAGTAGTACTCGACTTGATGACAGTTAACCACTGCTAAGTGACTCTAGTGCTGTTATATCTGGAGGAACACACTTCCACTTTGTATATCACTCATTGTCAACGTGAAGTATGAGGTAACCTGGTTGCTGTGATGCTGAACCTTGTGCCATGGGGTTATCAAATACCAGAATGGCTTCCCAATGTGGACAGTGTTTGGTGGAGCTCCCCGTTTGTAAAACAGGTTTAGAAGCATGAGCGGCATCTACTTCCTAAACCACATGCCTCTGGAAACTCTATGAACTTGGGGAAATGGCCATAGTTATGGCAAGGCATCAGGTCTTTTGTTTGGAGTCACTATGAGTCACCTTCAACTTGATGACAATTAACAACAACTACAACAAAGTCGTATTGCCATTTGAATTCTTAAGACTTTGCATTCTATTAATTCACCTAAAAATTAACATATTATCTTCTGTCATGATGAAAATGTTTGTTTTTCTTTATCTTGAAGCCATTTGGAAAAAAGCCCTAAAAATGAGGAAAACTCTTAGAAGTAATTAACACTTACATAATTAAAACTCTATGAACTGTGTTGTTGTTTTTTGGTGCCATCATGTCAAGTACTCATGGTGATTCTATGAACAGCAACTCTGAGGCTTGTGCTATCACGTGCCATCCTCACAAGCTCCACCACATTGGAGCCCTTTGTTGCTGTTACTGTGTCAATTCACTCGGCTGAAGCTCTTGCTCTGTTCATCATCCCTCCACCTCCCCAAGCATGATGTCCCTGCCCACGGAATAGCCTCTCCTAGGAACATGCCCAGCGTATGTGAGATCAAGCATCGTTGTCTTTGCCTCCCTGAAGCACTCTGGCTACCCTTTCTCTAAGGCATATCTATTCTTTTGACAGTTCATGGATATCCAGTACTCTTCTCCAATACCACAGTTCAAAGACATCAGTTCTTCTTCTTGTATCCTTATTTGTTGTCCAGCACTCAGCAGCATACAAAGTGATTGAAAAGATCATGGGCTGAATCAGACACTTCTTAGTCCTCAAACTAACGTTATTGCTCTTCAATTTGGAGAGGTCCTTGACTGTAGACTTTCCCAGTGCAATAAGTCTCCTGATCTCCTGATTGCTGGTCCCAAGTGTATTGATTGTGGATCCAAGTGTATTGATAGATGAACTTGTTGATGGTTTCAATCGTTTCTCTATAATGATGTTGCCTATAGGTCCAGTGGTGAGAATCTGGGTTTTCTTGATGTTGACATGCAATCTTGGAGGCTGTAGTGTTTATCTTCTGCAGTAAGAACTTCAAGCCCTCCTTACCTTCAGCAAGCAAGGTTGTGTCTTCTGTGTAACAAAGGTTATTGAGTCTTCTCCAATCCTAATGCCACATTCCTCCTCATAGAGTCCAGCTCCATGAATAATTTGCTTGGTATAAGGATTGGATAGGTATGGAGAAAGAATATAGTCCTGATGCATACCTTTCCTGATTTTAAACAGTGTCGTGTTCCTTTGCTGTGCTCACACAGTAACCTCTTTGGCTAGGTATAGGTTTTGCACAAGCGCAATTAAGTTCTCTAGTATTCCCATTATTCTCAAAGTTACACATTGTTATAATTTACATAGTCAAATGCCTTTGCTTAATCAATATAGCATAAATAGACATTTCTTCTGGTATATTCTGCTTTCAGCTAGGACCCATCTGACATCAGCAGTGATATCTCTAGTGTCATGCCTTTTCTAAATTCAGCTTAAACATCTGGCAGGTCTCTGTCTGTGAACTGTTCTAGCCATTTTTTTTTTTTTGGTGTGATCTCTGGCAGTATTCTGCTTGCGTATGAAATTAATGATATTGTTTGATAATTTCCACATTCCAGTGGATCATCTTTCTTGAAAATGGGGACAAATATAGCTCTCTTCCACTCAGTGAGCCAGACAGCTATATTCTAAATTTTCTGTCATAAACTGGTGAACATGTCCAGGGTTGTATCTGTCATTTGAAATATGTCAATTGGTATCCTGTTAATTCCTGGGGCCTTATTTCTTGTCAATGTCTTCAGTACAGCTTAACTTTTTCCTCATTATCATTGACTTTTGAATGATCCCATTTTCAGCAAAAGTTCACCGGTTCCTGCTGTTCTGTGTAAAGTTTTTTCATCACTGCCAGTCCCGCTGCTGTGTTCAGACAACGTGTGGACTGTGTTGCGACTCTCAGCCCACCTGAGTCTTCCTCATTTCTCTCTGGAATTTAGTTCCTTTAGATTTTCCTGTCTCTGCCACTCTGCCATTTTCACACACACAATGAATGTTTATGTTGCCTAGTTTTTCACGCTGTCTGTTACCGTGAATGACAGATCAAGCCTTTTGTTTTCTTCTGTATTTTTGTCTAAAGAGAAAAACACAACACAGTGAGGTTCCATTTAATGACTTGCAGTAACACTATGTGTCCTTCACAGTCGTGCGGTCTTTTTATCACAAGCCTTGAGGGATTGTTTCCTAAATACTTTCACTGCCTGGCATATTCCTTCTGAATATTTGTTTTATTGCTGATGTCCACCAGTCCCATAGCAAAACCACGTGTTACAGCTTAGAACTTCTCCTGAGGATTTTCCTGGCTGTGATCTTTAGGCACGTAAATAACCAGGTCTTTCTTCCATGGAGCCACTGGGAGGGTTCGAGTCCCACCTTTAGGTTAAACTGTCATTGAGCACAAACCACTCATGGCATCCAGGCTCCTGCAACTTGTACAGCAACTGTACTTTCTATGTAACATCCGTGCCTCTGAAGCGTGTTTTTTGGTTTGTTTTTTTAAAATTAATTTTAATGAAAGTTTACAGAGACTTATGTTTTCCAATCTTTTATTGTTTCACTTTTCTCCCCGCCACGCCCACCCCCCCACCCCCGCCCAATTAACTCTTCTTGAAAAGTAAAAGAAAAACTCATTCATTGTTATGCAATCATTCCCCCCAAGTCCACTCCACTCTTCAGCCTTTGTTCTGGACTCCTGTCATGACTATAATACCCAATCATATATCTCTTTAAACAGTTCTCTCCCTCATCTGTTTCAATGCAGTAGACATCATTCCTCCCCTCCTTCTCTGCCATGTTTTTAATGGAACATTTATAATTAACATCTTATTTTTGAATAGTATCTTTTTCCTCCTTTGAGCTTTTCTAATGAGATAGTAAGACACTTGCAAAAAAAATCCATCTGAATAAAACTTGTTTGATTGTAACACCGTGTGAGTAGTTATCACATAATTGTCTTAAAAAAAATCCCTATTGGGTAGATATAAATTGCTGCTTATTTTACATGATAAAATTGTCAGTGTCACCAAAGGAAGTACGTTCTTCTTGTGCTATTTATCACATTTCCCTATGGAGCTTTTATGGAAGTTTTGTTGAAGATAAGTCATCATTCGAAGGAACCACTGGGATTAACGGCTAAGCATTCTGTGAATCCCCTGTAATTGGCAGTGAAAGACCAGAGTTCAAGTCTCTAGCTTCCACGTGGTAACTCTGGACGGCTGGGTGTGTAGTCATTGAATTTTCTCAGTCTTATTGCTTAGAACACATTTAAAAGAGTAAAATCCACACAGTGATTGAAGATCATAAGAGACACTAGGATTGAACGATTTTGTATATCGTAATGAAGGAGGCAAGGAATTGGTAATGTGTGTGTGGGGTTCTGTCATGTGAATGGTCCCCTGGAAAGAAGAGCAGTGATCATATCAATGCTCTATATTGATTAAATGATTCCTAGATTCCCTATTATGTACAAGCCTTGGCTAAGCAAAGGGGAAGAGGAGCAGAACCTGAACAAATAAATGAGCCAATTAAAGGTCGTTTTTCTGACTCAGAATCTTAGTAGAAGCCACTTGCATTGATTGCTTCAATGAGTTTATCCAAGGCCTACCTGGGGCAGATACAGATGCAGACTTGATGGGGACAGGTATAATGGGGTGTTTAGTGCAAGAATTTCTCTAGTCTTTCCTTGGCAACAAGGTCTCTGCTGACTCAAGGATTAATTGCTAGACTACTAATGGAAAGGTTGCTGGTTGAAACCTGCTCAGTGGCTCTATGAGAGAGGACAGCCTCGGGCAATGTCTGGGACATTTCCACTCTGTCTCATAGGGCCGCCTATGAGGTAGAATTCACTTTATACTCTACACACATAAACCACTGCGAGAGGAAACGGAGAACATGAGACATCAACAGTACAGCTCATCCTTTGCAGTGGTTATGCACCTGTGCTGCATATGAGAAAATAAGAGGGAGCTTCGGAAATCTGAACATCTGGAAAATTCACCTACAGTCCCCCACACATGCCCATGGGATCCTTGGGTGGTATAAATAAGTAACTCAAGCATAACATTATTGACACAATTGGCTTTAGGGAATTTTAACCTGAAAATTATAAATTATTAATTGGAAAAATGCAAATATTTTATATGGTGTAGGATATACAGGATATTTATGTAGAGAATATCAGAGAAAACAATATATACATATATATATACACACACACACACATTTTATATATATATATACACACACACACTATATATATACACACACACTATATATATACACACACACTATATATATATACACACACTATATATATACACACACTATATATATATATACACACACTATATATATATATATATATAAAAGGAATGGGTCCTACAACAAAATGGACTCATGCATATAGAGGAAATTCGATATAGAGGGTTAATCTACAGGATTAGTAGCTGTCCATGTGAACCATGATTTCATTCACTCCGAGATCAGAACCAGATATTATCTAGCTACCATTATCTATTGTTTTACTCAAGGTCACAATACTCGGATCCTAAAGAATGGGAGAAAAATGTGACTAAAACCTAATTTTATAAAAAACAAAATAAGTCTTTGACTGGTCGAGTCTACTTCTAGGTAGTATTTCCTAGAAAAGCTTTGAACTTTACACCTAAACGATGTCATGAGGCTACCTTTTAGCTACATATTTGCCCCTTAATGGGGAAAAAAAAATAGAAGAGGATTAGATCAGATCACAAACAGTTTTATTGTTTACAGGAACTGACTTATGCCTTCTAATTTCTTTTCTAAGTGATATATCTTATTTATAATCTCCTTTCTTTTAAACGAGACCTTAACAAATCAGATAACTTAGACAAGTAAAACCTATTCCTGGTAGGACTGATTCCATTACTACGTAAAATCATGTTAAAGGATTTTTTTCTGAGGGACATCTTGGCACATAGGCGATACACAGTGAAGATTAGACACGGAAGCCCTTTTCTCGTTCTCTTTCCCAACCTTCCTTTCTTCTAGCTGACTTTGTTCTGTGTTGGCTTTCTTACACATTGTCTCTTCACATGTGCATATGCAAATGCATTTCTTTTTTAAAAAATATGTTCGTTTTTTAACATTACGTTTATAATTATGTTATCAGATTTTTATGGATCATCATACCCTTACCGTTCTTTATCATTTGACTTATATAGTTAAAATTAAATTACTGGAGTAGCTGGATTAGATTTTCCATGAAGAAATAATCTCTAAGAAAATAAAACTTCACTTGCCAAAGCTGTCAGAAACAAAGTTCAATTATAAGTGAACCTAAATTTTTTTGCTGTCATATTTGTTATAATCCATATTTTAGTCACTAACACACTCTTTTTTTTTTTTAATTTTGTGTATGTGTACCATCAAATCAGATCTGACTGGTACAGGAGGATATTGTGCCTCCTTCTCCGGCAGAGCGTCTGGTGGATTCGAACTGTGTTCCTCTGGGATTGCAGTGCAGTTTCTTGCCACTAGGCCACCAGAGCTCCCCTAACACACTCTTTTAAGACACACTCTTTTAAGAATATATTTTATATATATAAGTGTATATATTGCATTTTTCACTTAATTTAAATCTAAGCATTCCCTAAATTTTAGCATCATAAAATTAGGTTGAAAGATTCAGTCAGGAAATTCAGATGATTATTGTGAACTAGAAAACAAGGACATTTCTAATGAAATTGCACAAGAAGTCATTAGAGGGAAAAATGTAGTGTAAGATTTATGTTGTCAACCATACTGCAGTCGGAATTCTTTCAATGAAGATAAATGAATAACCCCATCATCTCAACGTGCAGTCTTCTTTAACCAACACACTGTCTGTTCTATGATTTGTGGTTGTTTTACACAGGAAGAACTAACTGAGATATATCATGGCTGTCAACTCCTGGTATTCCTGTGGGCTCTTTGAACAGACAGTTGCACGACTTTCATTATCTTTGTGTTATAGATAATGGATAATAAACCAGCTTACGGTGCCCAGAGGAGAGCTTCGTAGACCCTAGAAAAGTCTTCAAACACACCATATACACATTAAACTCTTCTTGCCCTCGGAAGATGCCTTCGAATCAAATAAAAATTGCTTTACTTTCAAAATCAAGAATCAATTTTCCAGAGTCCCTAGTTGGAGAGGATGCTTTTATCTGTGGTCTCATCTGATTCTGGAGAAGTTTAATTCTCCATTTTTCACAGTTTGCAGGGGAGTAGTCTCAGGTTTGCTTGTGACTCATCTTCTAACCCCCACTGCCTCCCAATGCCATTACATCTTCCCCATCTCAGAAGCCATGATTTTAGCTTTCCATCTCTTCTCATAGTCTGCACACCCCTGTCTGTTCATTAGAGTTTCGTTAGTTCCAAATCTGTGGTGTTCCCAGCTACCCTTCTCTCTTACCTGGACCAGAAGATAGACATTTATTTGATAGTTCACTAATTTGGGGAATAGTTATGGAACAATGTCTCAGCCATAGCTTTCCTGGCAATCATAAATGCCTTTCTGGAAATTTCCCAAAAGCTCTGACATCTGTCTGTGTTACCTTTTTGTACATCAGAAATGCATGATCTTGATAGACCTTTTTTCCTTTACATTGTTATTTTAGTTAAAATTTATAGAAAGGATGAATTTTCATCCATTAATTGATCAGTAGTTCATTCTTGACCTCATACTCACACTTGACCTTGAATAATCTCGATCTCTTCATTTCAGGTCAAGCTGAGTTTAGACTTTAGATTGACTACTGAAGAAAGAAAATATTATTACAATTAATTTCTGTATTTATTGACTTCCATACAATCTAAATTTTATTTGCAACCCCAAAATTAATACAAGGTGGTTTTGCAGTTATTTGCTGACATGTACAGAATGGTGGAAAATTCAAGTTGCCCATCCAGATTCCTAAGTTGAGGAAGGATAAGGGATAAGGTAAGGCTCTGTCTTACACCTGCTCTTGTACTGGAAACAGGTGTTCTTATTCTAATTCATCGAGTGCTCTGTTGTTCCATAGGGCTTTGAATTCTAAAAGAACAAACATATGCCTTGGAGAAAGTGCAACCAGAGTGCTCGTTGGAGGCAAAGATGATAAAGCTATGCCTCACATACTTTGGGCATGTGACTAGGAGAGATTATTCCTTGGAGAGGGATATCATGGAAGCAAAGTCAGTGTAGACATTACATACACAGCAACCCAATCTCTTTTACTGAGTAGAAAACAGGAAGTTGCGCCCCATTCCAAGATGACATCTGACTGGCACACAATCAGAATGTCATGATCAATCATCATTTTTGAGCACGTTGTCAAGATCTTCTTCCTTCTCAACATGTTAGATATTTGGATGCTAGAAAATGTCTTTGTTGCCTTTGTTTCCAGTGGTTGTCTCTAATCTGTTCTGAGTCAATTTATGAAGCACACACAGTACTGAGGGGAAATACTGACCACATTGCTAGAAGAACAAATAAATATATCTTAGAGAAAGTAGAGCTAGAATACTCCTTAGAAACAAAGATAGTAACACTTCATTGAATGTACTTTGGTCATGTTACAACAGAAATCAACACCTGGAGAAAAATATCATGCCTGTTAATCTTACCTGGCTTTCATTCAAACAAAAGGAGCCTAACAGTGGACCATCAGAATCGCCTTCACACAAGTAGATGTGAGAATAACCTTATCAATGAAGGTACACCCAAACTACCTGGGACTTAGGCAGTAGATTCAGTGTCACCAGTGTATGTATACTGTTCAGTAACTGGTACTCTTTTGATCAGTGGGATTAGAAATCTCTGTAGGAATATGCTTATCCCAAGGAAAACCGAATCTGAGCGTCTTCTACATCAGTTAGTGGTGTGACTGAGAAATCTAGCAGGAGCATCCAAAGCCGTTGTTGAACAATTCTACAATACTACTTCTGACGGTGCAGGGACAATGAATTGTGAAAGGAGTGACAGCAATAGAGTAAAGGAAAAATGGAATTCATTCATTTCATCAATCTCATAGTAGACTATTGTGTAATTTCTGCTACCAGGTACCTTATCCTTATTCATATGTGTGTATGTTGTTAGATGTCATCAAGTCAACTGTGACTCACAGCAACTCTATGAACAACAGACCTGATCCTTGCCCTATCTTAAGAATGCCATCCTTACAACCTCTGCTACCTCAAGGCCATTCTCACAGTCAACATGTCTATCTTGCTGAGGGTCTTTCTTTCTCTGACTTTCCACACTTCCCAGCATAATATTGTTAAGTGAGGGCTAGTCCCTCCTGACAAGATGCCCATAGTGTGTGAAATGAAGTTTCATCGTCCTTGCCATCAAACAGGGAGCGCTCTGGTTGTGTTTCCTCCGAGACACTCTTGTTGGCTCTATTGACAGTCCATGTGGGATCTAGTTAATACAGATATTTTTTAAGTTTTCTTCAGATTGTCTTTTTGGGGGTTATTCATGAGAATAAGTGGTAATAACATAAATTATGGCTATGTTTATATCTATAGAGAGAAATCCATGTTTATCTATAACTCTCTATGTAAGGAATTTCTGAAACCTGTCACAAAGAACCTCAAGTTGTGTAGTACTATCTTGTCATAGAAAATCCCCAGCTCTAGCCTGCAAACTCAGAAGAAGGTTCTTGCTTCCGTTTTAACATCAGTGCATAGTGTGGTGACTGGAATATAATAAATGTGAAAATATTTATTCATTAATAACACACACATTGTTTTTCTCCCCTATCATTTTGCCCTTACTTAATTTCTCTAATTTAATATTGTATCGCAATTCAAATTGTATCACCCTAAAGTTTCCATAGCTATTATTTCTCAAACATGTGCTGTCTAGTCTTCCTGCATTATTATAATTCAGATTCTATTACATTACGTGACTAACTGCATTTACATGATAAATGCAGTGACACTCCTAGACCAGTTCTTATCTAAAGGTAGTCTATCCTTTTTATTAGGTAGTTCTGCATCAGTTATGTCCTTTTAATACCAGATAAAGTATATATTTATGAAACAACTGCAGTAGAAAAATTGGCAAGCTTTCTTTTATTAAAATAAAGTTAGATAGTAAAGGCCCTTTATTTAAGACCCTTGATTTATGGATAACAGCTTTTTAATGACCAGTGGCCACTGCTTTTAGATATTTAATTAATAAAAAACAAATGAATGGATCTCACTAATTCCAAATCCTGCCATTATGCATTATGTTTTTAGTATGAATTAAGTGACTCATTAAGTTATGTTGGGAATTGTATCATTTTAAAAACAACATTAAACTTGTCATCTATAAAGCTATGAGCTGAGTTTAGCTAAATCCTTAAAAATGTCTGATGTATTATCTATTAATTAGTTGTTGTTGTTGTTATTGTTGGTAAAGAGGCAAAATCAATCTGTAAAAGACATGCAGCATAAATAATGATGCTTGTTAATGGTCTCTGGCATGAAGTATTTATGCAAAGTATTTATGAAAACTAGAGAGAGGTATATTTGTGTTTTGAAGTTATGATGCAAATCACAACATGGGTTAGTTGAAAAGATCATGGTGCTTGGATTAGAAAGTAAAAACTCTCGAATTCATTAAAAGTATAAAATTGTTTTCCCTCTTTAGGTTTCAATCTCCCTTGTACAGGGAGAGTCATGGAGTAGATCCGTTTTCTCAATGTTTTCCTCTCTTCAAAATTATACTCATTAGTCATTTCAGAATATTGGTTCATTTCTGTGTGTTCAAAATTAATGGTCTGAACTGACTATGTGCCAATTAAAATGCATTTACTAATAGCTTCTGTGGCCTTATGATGAACATTTACATGATTTCTTTTAGGTAGTTTAATACATACAAAATAGTTCATCATTATTTGGCATTTACAGTCTAAGGACACTTTAGTTAGAAGTTTACAAAGAGTTAGCACCTTGGTTATCATTTTGAGCTACACTTCTGAGAAGAATTCCTCTTTTACAGATAAGTTTTTTGCAGAACTGCTTCTAATTCTATCTCAATAAAAACATAGAAGTGAGAATTTATAACACACAGGAAAGTTACATCATAGTGGGTATCCTGGCCATTGGACAGACAATACAGCACTATAACATGGGATACTCTCAAGAGTACTGAGGAGCAATGATGTCAGACTGGAAACTAAGGTGCGCCTGATCCGGGCTATAGTCTTCGCAATTACATGCTTTGCATCAGAGAACTGGACAGTGAATAGGGGTGATAGAAAGAGAATTGATGCCTTGAGCTGTGGTGCTAGAGAAGAGTGTTGAATATACCATTGCTAGGAGAACAAACAGGTTTGTCCTGGAGAAGGTGAAGCCAGAATGCTCCTTGGAGTCAAGGATTCTGAAGCTTCATTTGACATAGTTGGGCATGTAACAAGGAGGGACTGGTCCTTGAAGAGGCACATCATGTTTGGGAGAGTGGAGGGGTGGCAAAGGAGAGGAAGACCTTCGATGAGATGGATCAATTCTGTGACTGGACCAGTGGGAATAAGTGCGTTTGAGATGGCTAGGTTGGCACAGGATAGAACGGCATTTAGAGCTTTTATACATAGGGTCACTATGAGTCGCAAGTGACTCGATGGTACATAACAACAACAAAAAGAACTGTTTAAAGCTACCCTACTATTTACAAACCACTTAATTTTAGGTTCACTTTTTAGGGCATACTGTCATTATTGTAAAATGTAAAAAGGAAGCTCTGGTAGCCTCGTGGAAAGAAGCTGTGTTGCAATCTCAAAGGATGCAGTTTGAATCCACTAGCTGCTCTGTGGGAGAAGGATAGGAAATCTCCCCTTATGTGGTTAACTGTCTCTGAAAACTCACAGGAGTGTCAGCTCGGGTCAGTTCTGACTCGACAATACATAACAATAACCCTTATCCACTCCGTCCTTCAACATCTATTTAGCTGGTAGCATGGATGGTGCCATGTTTCGAGTTTGCTTCAGGAGATTCAACTATAAGAAACGCAGATGTAACCCCTGCCTCTTTCATCTCACAGACGGAATGTAAGTGATCAAAGGTTCAATGGCCACCAAGAAGAGTTGTGTGCAATGTGCCCTGAGAGATAGAAGAGGAGACCTAGTAGGGAGATTCAGCTCGAAGAAGAGTGTGGCTAGTCCTTTATGGTTATGAAGCATCGTTTAAGTATCCAAAGAAAACAGAATCTACTAAACTGAAACAATAAACTATATTATGATAAATGGAAGAAAGATTGAAGCTCTCAATGGTTTTACTTGGATCTAAAATCAATGCCTGTGAAAGCAGCAGGCAGTAAGTGAAATGAAATGCTATATTGCATGCTGCCCAAGGACACAGGAACATTGTTAAATAGCAATGATGTAATTGTGAAGACCCAGGGCATTTTCCGTTGTCTCAGACATTTGAAAATTAGACAATGAATAAAAGAAACCTTAAGAAGAATTGAAGCTGTGATTTGTATTAGTGAACAACGTTGAATTTTGGATTTCAAAAAGACCAAAGAACATTCTGACCGCTCTTCTTCCACATGGCATCTGAATGTTCCTCCAAAGTATGGCAAGAGGTCATCTCACATCTTATCAGGAGAGACCAGTCCCTGGAGGAACTGAGAAAAGTCAGAGGACAACGTGAAGTCCTGCAATAAGATAGACTGACACTGACTGCCATAATGGACTTGAACACAGTCGAGACTGTGAAGACGGCTCAGGTTGGAGAAGACATTGCTATGCTGTTTGTAGAATGACTACTAAATTGAAGTCAACTCAATTAATAACAATAAAGAAGGTCCGGGTTTCTGTTTCTTCAAGGACTGAAGCAATCTTATGTGTCAAAGTCTCACTATCCTTGTCTCTAAGGAGCACAAGTTCTGTGATATCGAGTTGGAACCAACTGAAAGCTGACCCTCCAGTGGGTTTTCAGAGACAGTACATGCCATGAGAGGAGATTATCTATCTTTCTCCAGCACAGCAGCTGGTGTGGATTTGAACTGTTTGACTTTGGGATTGTAGTGTAGCTTCTTAGCATTAGGCCATCCTCTCCCACTGAGATGGATTTACACAGTTGTTACAAAAATCCATTAGAGCAAAGAAGAGAGTATTGGAATGGTGTAGGAGCAGGCAATGCCTTGTCCTATTATACTCAGGTCCTTATGAGTCATAACTGATTCAAAGGCACCTAACATGAACATAAGGAGCAAATGAGGACAGGCATGCTGGCTGGCTCTGGAAAAACAAGGAAGACTCCTTTATAAATGAAAGAAGTGCAATAACCAAGGACAGTCTTTTTCTGGCCAAATACAGTAAAGAGGATAATAAAATACAAAGATTGGAACATCTATCCTACTGCCATTTTAAAATTAGTTAAGTAATTACCTTAGAAAATCATCTGTTTCAATGGGTTTATTTTATTATTGAAATAATATGGTTGTTTAATGCAACTACTGCAAGCAGGCCATATAACTCACTTAGATTTCCAGTTCAATTGAGTTTAACATCTTATTTGTGCAGGGGTATATCTGTAGACCTTTATTTTTTATAAGTTCTCTTCCCTATCTCTTACACCCTTAGTTTTCTTTAATAAAGAGTTTTTAAATTTCTTATTTAGACAAGGAAGTGATAATATTGAATCTCTAGGTACACATGCAGCTCGGATTGTAGAATTCAAGGTTTGAAGCAGACAGACGAGTTAAAAAAATTTGAGAAATCTTAATGGGAGGAAAAACATAATTTGAATGTATTAAAAGGAGGAAGACAGGTTTTTGGAGATTTAATAGAAGACAAAGATTCATGGAAATAGAATAACAGTCGACGTTCCGTTGCCACGGAAGATAACGACCACAGAGAAGAAGGAAACATCCAGGTCATATCTGGATTTGAAAATGGAGAACTGAGAGTATACCTGCCTTTTCCTCAGGCTGGTGATTCTCTTAACTCCCGTGACCTTTCACGTTCACCTCTGAGCACCAGTTATGTCTCGTGCGCACACACACACACACACACACACACACACACACACGTGGTTTATATTGACTTTGTAAACTTTTAGGGAAGATTATCTATTTGCTTTTCCCTGCCTTCTTCTTCAAAAATCAGCCTAGTTTTGTTCATTACACAAGAGGCAAAGAACTTGCTTTTCTTATGTGAGATCTCATGTGCTATTTCCAGTCAACTTTGAATTAATCATCACAAGTTTAACAAATGAAATCTTCCCCCTATTTCATAAGTGAGTTAGTGGAATATTAGACTATCTACTGCTTCCAAGTCATCTAGTTAATAAGTTGTTCTATTAAGGGCTTATGTTCAAAATGGCTTCCCTAGCCATTGAATTTGATTTTGCCACGTGGAGTGGCGGAAATATCCAATAGGGTGTGTTAGCCTATCCACAAGGGAATGGGCTAATCTCACCAATCCGCAAGGGGGTTGGCTAGTCTCACCATTACATTGAACAGGTCCAGCAGCGGAATAGAAGGAGCATCACCATCAGGAAAGAGCAAGTAAGAGAACGCAGCTTGTCCTGCGCAACCAGAGATCCTTGCACCAGCCACGCTAGGGCCTGCTGGAGCAACAGCCATGGCAGCCGTCGTGGAGAGCCAGAGCCCTGACCTGAGACAGAGTGGGTTTGGGACTGCTTCTTCACAGAACCGGAGCTAAGAGCCTTTTGCCCACACTTGTTGGGGGACTCAACAGGGGAGAGCCATAATTTTCAGGATCAAGGGTTTTGTAACACTGGCCTAAAGCCATGAGGCTCAAGACTGAGGCATCTGTGAGAACATTTTAGAAGCTGTCCTCACTGTATTCTGCTACTTACCTCGGTTATGATCTTTTCACTTCTCTAATATGGTGCTGTGTGGTCTGTGAACCATCACATTGGATTTTGACTCAGTCAGCCGTAAGTTTGGTATTGAAATGAGTAGAATGCGGTGTGGCATTGAGGGGGAGATGGTGGACCTCTCAGAAATTGGTTTTGTGTTGCTGATGTTGTTGCTAGGGACATTTCCCCTTTGTGAAGTTGGTAAAGGTCATATGTGCAATCCCCATGTGGCCTTTATGCTTTTTACCTAAGTGTAGAGTAAAGATTTGAACCTAAAAACTATTGTTGTTCTTTGGTGCTATGAGTCGACTGACTAATACCGACCCCATGAACAACAGACGGAAACCTCACACCGACCCCATGAACAACAGACGGAAACCTCACGCTATCTTGCACCATTCTCATGAACCTCTGCGACACTCAAGCCATTGGTGCAGTCACTGTGACACTGCGTCTTCTTGAGGGTTGTCTTCTATTTCATCTTCTACTTTTCCAAACACAATGCCTTTTCCCAAGGCCTGGTGCCTTATGACCTTATGCCCAGAACATGTGAAATGAAGTTCCACCATCCTTGCCTGTAAGCAGCACTCTGGTTGCACTTCCTCCAAGGTAGACTGAGGTCAGTTAGTTCTTCTTTCTTCGTTCAATCATGATATTTTTGTCTTATAGCACAGAACAGTACAAATGTGTTAAAAATATAAAAAATAATAGTTGTAACTGTTTCTCATCTGCAGAGAGGGTAGGAATTATACCTGGTAAGTGCCTCTGCCAATCTGTGTCTGCACAAAAGATGTACTCAGCATGGAGACAAATTTTCTCAACCCTGGTACCTCTGCCAAGAGGAACTGTCCCCATCAACAATACCCACAGAACAAAACACAGAAAGTTAGACATGGCCCCTGTACTTAGCATCTACTTCTACTATTTTCAGTACCAATTGTACTCTCTTGCGGTTGTTGTTGTTGTGTGCTCATGAGTTGAAACTGACCCATAGCTGACCCTCCGGTGGATTGTAAGAGGCAATAAATCACGTGGGAGATTGCCTATCCCTTAGAGCAGTTGATGAAACTGAACCATGTGCCTTTGGGATTGTAGCACAGATTCTTGCCACTAGATCATTGTTGTTGTTGTTGTTGTTGTGTACCGTCGAGTCAGAACTGACCCATATCTGACCCTCCAGTAGGTTTTCAGAGGCAATAATTCCAGGGCAGGAGACTGCCCATCTTTCTCCCACAGAGCAGCTGGTGGATTTAAACTACATGCCTTAGGGATTGCATTGAAGTTTCTTACCAATAGGCTACCAGAACTCCCTAATAGGCCATTGTTTGTTGTTGTTGTGTACCGTTGAGTAGGAACGGATCTATAGCTGACCCTCCAGTGGTTTTTCCAGTGGGTTTTAATCACAGAGGAAAAATTGTGCACCCTTCACCCACAGAATGGCTGATGGCCTTGAACTGCATGCCTTTGGGATTGCAGCACAGCTTCTTGACACTAGGCCACCAAAGATCCCTAAATAATATGAAACATTTCACAAATGTGCATATCATTTTACTCTTGGCTCTTAAACCCATTGCAGTAGCCATGAAAAATCTCACAAAATTATACAGTTCTAGGGTTTACTCCAGATATTAAGAGGTTGCAATTTAGATTGTCAACAGGACAACATTCTCCAGTCAGGATAGCATCTCAAGTGTGTTCACAGACCCTTTGACCTTCAGCCTCATGACTTAGGTCACTGTTAGGAAGTTCCCTCGGTCTTACCAATTATGGTGTCTGTTCCTGGTCCCCCAGCAAGCTTGGGTAAAGGATGTCGGCTGGGACTCTGTAGGGCATCAATCCCAAGTCAGTTCTGTTAGTGTTTGGTTCTCTGCTGAGGTGGCCGCTGCGTTCATTATGTCCCACACTGACTGAAGCAGGAATTTCAGACCCAGAATGACTGGTGCGTATGCTTTGCTTCCTCTTCCTTGCTGGTAGTGATATCACCACTTTTGCTGCTAAATTTTCTCAGTTTAAACTTAGGAGGTGGGAAAAGGCGACCAATCCCCTAATAATTAGTTTATACTCACCCTATTTCAGGTTCTAGTGCAATTATGTGGTTACTGGCAAGCAGACGTCTAGGAAAGTGATGATGAACAACAGACTCATGAGAGACACCACAGTAGAATTGTGATTAGCTCACCTCCTATTCCCGAGAGAACTGCAAAAGATGTTCCATTTTTCACTCATCTTTTTCGCTTTTTATTGTGATTTGAGTGATTTTTTTTTATTGTGATTTGAGTGAATTTTTTTCATTCTACCATTCCATACATATTTAGTTCTGTACCACTAATTACATTACATTCAATGCAATTGAGTTTTCCCCACTTTCTTCCAATAATTATAATTTCTACTAATTTCTCTATTCTATCCTTTTCTGCCTTCAGCATCTTATCCTTGAACAATCGCTGATGTTTTGACCTTACATCGTCAAAGGCTTTCCTCCCACACTGGCATTCTATTCTTCCAACATGATGTCCTCCATGAGCTGACCTCTCCTAAAAATGTGCCCTAAGTATGTGAGACTGAGTTTACCATCTTTGCTTCCAAGGAGTACATTGGTTTCACCCTCTCTATGACAGACCTGTTGGTTCTCTTGGCAGTCCATGGTATATTCAGTACTCTTCTCCAACACCACAACTCAAAAGCATCGATTGTTCTTCTGTTGTTCTTAGTCTTTGTCCAGCCTCCAAATGAATAGCAAACCATTGAGAAAGCCATGACCTGGATCAGGTGCACCTTAGTCTTTAGAGTGACATGGTTGCTCTTTAGCATTCTGGAGAGGTCCTTACAGCAGATTTTCCCCATGCAACTGATCTTTTGATGTCCTGACTTCTGGTGCCAAGGGTGTTGGTTGTGATCCAAGCAAGATGAAATCATTAACTACTTCAATCTTTTCTCCATCTATCATGATGCTGCCTATTGGCCCACTTGTTGTTGTAACTGTTGTCCTTGGGTTGGAACTGATTCATAGCTGACCCTCTAGCAGGTTTTCTGAGGCAGTAAATCTTGTGGAAAGAGATTTTCCCTCATTCTTCCACTGAGTAGCTTGTGGAGTCAAACTTTTGTGCCTTTAGGATTATAGCATAGCTTCTTATTACTAGGCCAACAGAGCTTCCCTTTGACCTGGTGGTGAGTTCTTGACTTTCTTATTGAAATTCAGTTGATCTTAAAGGCTGGAGTCCTTGTTCTTCTGCAACAAGTGACTGAAGTCCTCCTTAGTTTCAGCAAGGTAGGTTGTGTCGTTTGCATAACACAAGTTGTTGATGAGTCTTCTGATCCTGATATACATTCTTCTTTGGACAGTCCAGCTTCTCAGATGATCTGTTCAGCATGTAGGTTGAAAATTTATGGAGAAAGGATATACCCCTGCCTCATTCCTATCTTTATTTTAATCACACAGTGTTCTCTTCAAGAGTTTCTTGGTTTAGGTGGAGGCTTCACAAGAGCGTAATCAAGTGTTCTGGGATTCCCATTCTTCTCAATGTTGAACATAATTTGTTGTAAGCCAGAGTCAGAAAATCAAAAGGGGAGAACTTGATTGACATTTTTCAAACTGAGGTAACTGAAGAACAAAGTCAAGCCTTGAATTGCAATTCTAAAAGATGTTATAGGCAAAATCTTGAATTATTCAGGAGGTATCAAAATAAGATAGAAGGAATTTATATAGCCACTGTAGTAAAAAGAATTAGCTGGACCAGAACCATTTCAGGAACAGCATGTGATCACAATCCAACAGTAATAAAAGAAGACGTTCAAGATGATCTAAAAACATTCACAAAAACCAAAGTCCCAGGGATTGATGGGCTTTCAACTGGCATATTTCAAATAACAGATACAGTCTTGGATAAGTTTACCAAGTTGTGCCAAGAAATCTTGAGGGAAACTACCTGGCCAACAAACATATTTATTCATATAACCTGAAAAAAGTAATCCAACAGATTGTGGAAATTATCGAACACTATCATTAATATTACATGTAAAAAAAAATCTTGTTCAAGATTATCCAAAATAGCTAGAATAGTGCATTGACAGAGAACTGCCAGAAATATAGGCCCGATTGAGATGAGGCTGTGGCACTAGGGGTACCATTGATGATGATGTCAGATGGATCTCAGCTGAAAGCAAAGTACCATAGGATATATCTTTGTTTGTGCTTTATTAACCACACAAAGGCCTTTGGCTGTGTGGATCACAACACAGTATGGCTAACAGTGAGAACAGTGAGCCACAGGGGCGGGCTTTGCTCCACGTTTGAACAGTGGGCACAATCTCGGCAGTTAAGCCATTCTCTATTGGGATTGTAAGCTTAATTGTTTTGTTTGTTTGTTTGTGGTGGGGTGTGTTTGTCTTTCTCTATGCAGAATATTTTACTGTGGTCACTTTCGAGTGGTCAGTGGTGGTAGCTGGGCACTATGTACTTTTTCTGGTGCCAGGTTCATGGAAGTTGAGGATAGATTGGTCCATTCATCCTTTGCACTAATTACTTCAATACTTTGTTGATTTGTTCTGTCATCATTGTTCAATGTAGGGACAGACCAATAGTTGGATCTGAGATAGCAGTTCAAAAGTTTTTAAAATCTTAGTTGCTAATCATCAAAGTAGTATGTAGAATTTTATCTTTATGGATTTTGTCTCAGCATGCCTCTTGACCTTGATGTCCCCCAGGACTAGGATCCCAAGGTCATCCTCTCAGGCTGTTTGGTTATGATTAAGAAGCTTACTAAGCATTGTCTCCAGGTGTACATGAATATATTTACACTGTATACTAATATGGATGTAGGACTGTTATCTGTATAATCATACGTAGAGTCCTTTTCTTTTATCCACATCTATTTGTCTTACTTAAACATCTGGTCCTTCTGTATTTCTTATGCACTTCTCTTTCTTTAGTGGTAGTGTTCTGATCTTCACTTTATTGTACACTGTCTTTCCTTTATTTATCTAATAAGTGTCTATTATTAATTTACTACTTCTTATTCCTATTTTTTCCCCCTTAAAGGCCATATTCCCTCTACGGTGACCTTGCAACTCTGAGGTGAAATGGTGCAAAAGTCTGGACCATTTCCTTGTAAATCTCATCACAGCACCAGTGCAATAGTTTTGAATGAGGCATGGTCTTCTGATGTTGTACAAATCTTATTACAACTTTCTACATAGCAGTCAATACGTTTATTGTTTTAGAACTGAGAGTCCTTCCTGAAAGAAATATGCCTCATGTACAAATGAACAAAGGAGTATTTATGGAGCTCGAGTAAATGAACACAAATTGAATACATATTGAATATGTTGACCTTTAAATGACAAAGCAAGACCACATAGTCACATAACTACACAGGGACAAGAAAATTACCCAAAAAGGTTGCAGAGTCATAATCAATCAAGTGGCATGTGCCAGGAAATATATAGATCCTTTCAGAGAAAAATGGATAGTTCCACATAAAACTCCATCTGTTTTTCCAGAACCTACTCTAGGTCATTTTCATTCATCCTATCTCAAAGCCTCAGGTGTTGGTAGTAAACTCATTTTAAGATCTTTCTCAGAGATTCATCAAGGAATCCTTGGGTGTCAAAAGGGGCTTCCATGTAGATGCTGATAGCCACAAAGTGTAATTTAAGAGAACTATTAAAATGCTGGTCTGTTTTATTAGTGTTGTTTCTAAACATCTGGTTTTTCATTGAAAAACAATCCAAGTGCTGATGCAACCATAGGATGTATTTTGTACAGTTTTTTGATACATTGCCTTTAATATTAGATTTAAAAAACACACTTCAAATATAAACCTTTAATATTAGATTTTAAAAAATCTCATTCTTCAAATACAAGGTGAATGAAGGTCATTTTTGTTGTTGTTGTTGATTGCCTTCGAGTCAAGCACAACTTATAGCTAACCTATGAAAAAAGGCCTGAAGCCCCTCTACAGCTATTGACATTTATTGAAATTCATAGAGTTTCTGGAGGCATGTTGTTTAGGAAGTAGACACCATTCCTGAGTCCAAATCTGTCATAGTGTGTATTGTTGTTATGTGCCATTGAGTTACCTGTGATGCATAGCAAACCTATGTATACCAGTTCTAAACCATTCCTTGTCCTGAGCCAGTCTCACTAATTCCGACATACCAACCACCATTGCCCGAGTTACTGTATCAATCCATCTAATCTAGGGTCTTCCTCTCCTGTGCTGTCTATCTACCCTTCTAAGCATGATGTCCTTCTCCATGGACCAAACTCTCCTGGCCACGTGCTCAAAGTGAGTTGGGCAGAGCTTCAAAATCCTAGCCTCTAAGGAGAAACATGGTTTCACCCTCTCTAGGTCAGATCTATGTGTTTTCTTGGCAGTCCAGGTACGTCAAGACTCTTCTCAAGCACCAAAACTCGAAGGCGTCTATTCTTCTGTCATCATTAGTCATTGTCCAACTCTCTGGAGCATAACAAGTAATTGAGAAGACCATGGCCTGGATTAGGTGCATCTGTTTCTAGACTGACTTTGTTGCTCTTCAGCACTCTGGTGATGTCCTTGACAGCAGATTTTCCCAATGCCATTAGCTTTTTGGTTTTCTGGTGTTGTTAAGAGTGTTGATTGTGGATCTGAGCAAGCTGTAATTGCTAACAATCTCGATCTCTTCTCCATCTATCATGGTGCTGCCCATTGGCCCATTGGTGAGAATCTTTGTCTCTTGATGTTGTGCTTCAATCCATATTGAAGACTACAGGCCATGACCTTTTGCATCAAGTGCTTCAGTTCTTCCCTGGTTTCAGCAAATAAGGTTGTGTCTTCCATGTAATGTAGGCTGTTGATGAGTCTTCCTCCAATCTTGATGCCACATTCCTCCTCATAAAGCTCTGCTTCCTGAATGATCTGTTCTGCATGGAGACAGGATGCATCCCTGGTTCACTCCTTTCCTGATTTTGAACCACGCAGTGTTTCTTTGCTCTGTTCTGAGGACTGCTTCATGGTCCAAGTACAGGTTTCATATAAGATCAACCCAGTGTTCTGGGATTCCCATTTTCCTCAAGGTTAGCCACAATTTATTGTGATCCATACAGTCAAATACCTTTGCATAGTCAATGAAACACAGGTAGACATTCCTCTGGTATTCTCTGCTTTCATTGCTGACTAAATGCCAAGCAGCTTTGACAGGGAAAGGCCAATTTCTACATCACTTAAGCTAAAACCCAAACTAAGCTTGCTACTACTGCTGTTGGATCATTCTTGCTTATGGCTGCCTTCCACTCACTGTGTTGCCAGGCTGGAAATCTTTATGGGAGTCAGTTGTCCATCTTTCTCTTAAGAAGCACAGTGTAAGTTCAAACTACTGAACTATGCTACAAGGGTTCTATTACCTCGTGAGAAAGTTAATAAATGTCATGAAGTTTATGCCTTTTATTTTAAGTTCTCATTGAACATCAAAGCAAATTTCTATGACAGTATTATCTTAAAGTTTCTTGCATGGTTGTTGTCTGATAGTGTTCCTATCTATGTCTAGGTTAGAAGAAGTAGTAGAAGCAGATAAGAATTTTAATATTGAAGACCAGAGAGAGGAAATAAACACATTGAGTAACAGTTGTGCTAAATATTAACCAAGGTCCTTGGAAAGGGACATTATTCTTGGGAGGGTGGAGGGACAGCGCAGGAGGGGAAGACCCTCTATGAAGTGGATTGATTCAGTGACTGGGGTAATCGGGATGGGTGTGTCAGAGGCAATGCGATTGGCACAGGATAGAGCAGGGTTTAGGGCTGTTGTACATAGGGTCGCTATGAGTCGCAAGTGACTCGACGGCACACAACAACCACAGCAACAATATTTACTTCTGAATGCCTTTGATGTAAGCAATTCCCACTTCAGAATAAAGTTTTAATAAATGAATCCTGTGATATTGTTTATTGTTATTGTGAGGTATAGAGTATAAGGAGTTTTGGGAGTATGATACTTAAGCACTGATTGCTAACAGAAAGATATGTAATGTGAGTCAACTACTCACTCTGTAACAGAAACCCTGACGATCTTCTCCCATAAGTGTCATATCCTTGGACACTGTAGGGGGCAGCTATACTCCGTCATCTAACTTCTCTATAATCTGGAATATGCTTAGTAGCACACAACAACAACAACAACAACAACAATTCTGCACTGCTGTCAAGTCCAGCTCAAGGCAAGCTTCCATCATGTTTCTGAGGCTGTAAATCTTTACGGGAGGACACTGGTCATGCTTCAGCCACAGAACAACTCATAGAATAGAACTGTTTCACAAAGATGGACATACAGACTTGATGTAGATTTGAGCAGAACAAACGAATGTTATTTGTTCTACTGCCCTGAATTACTGTATTATCAAGCACTGTATCCGAGTAGGAAATGTGTGAATATCTAAAAAAAGAGGAGGAACAAGTGATATTGTGAAGCTAAGTATGCAATTGAGAATTTGCTCAATTTACATCTTCAACACTGGTGTTTGTGTTCCTCTGTCTTGGTTCAAATTAGTGTGTGTACAATTGCTGAAAGAATGAGTCAGACTGCTGGGCTTAATGGAGAGATAATGACTTGCATTTGGGGTAGCAATATTGAAATCAATGCAGAAAGCGACATTGTATGTCCTTTGCAGTTTATACCCAGGGTGGAGGCATAGGTCACCCCCCTCCCTTCTCTGCTAGTTTAATCCGTGTTTAAAAATAGTAGTAGCTAATATTAGCGACTAAAAAAGAACTTCTTTTGACATTACTTCACAGTTGTTTTGAAATTAGTGAGTTTTTCAGATGCCCTCTGAACTTTCCCTCCTCCTTTCATAGACACATTCTGTGTCTCTTGCACCTAATCTCTGTTATACTTAAGAACCCAAACATTCAAACATGAATAAGGAATTGTCATACTTTGGGCACTAAACAAAAAATGCAAATAGAAAGTTTTTAAGTCTGTAATGAAGTAAGAAAGGAATAGGATAAAAGAACAAGACAGTTGGCCTTTTAATAAAATTTAGAGACAAACACAGAGATCAAACCACTTAAATGTATTAGCAAGAACAAAAGTGCTACCTCCTAGGTAAATTTTTACCTTATAGTCACCTTTCTATAAGAAATGTTCTTAGGGTTTTCATGTGCCTGTTATTTCAGAAGCTGATGGCCAATCCTTCTTCCTAGTCTGTCTTAAATTAGAGTTCTGCTCTCGTATATCATCTGACTGACAAGCGCTATACCCCAAAGAGTGAAAGATACACAAGCAAGCATGATTGGATCTAGAACAACAGCCTGCAAGGACATTTTCCCAAAACAAAAGCTGACAGAGAAATATGCCAGTTTGGCATTGCTCTTCCACATCTCCCACCACGCACTCCTCCCTTCCCCTTGGAGCCTCTAACTAGCCCCTAATATGATGGCTCAGGCTCCAGTCACTCCTGTCCACAATCTATGTGCTGCTCAGTGAAGACGGCTCTTCAGGACCTGCAACTGCCCCCTCGCCCCCGGCATGTGCCGTCTCTGCATGCTGTGGCTTCACGTGGCTCCTAGCTAGGGTCTGCATGCTCCCAGGCCCAACAACTGGGTTTCCCATGGGACTGGGTGCTGATGCTCCTTGCAATCTACATGCAGAACGGATCATTTGGAAGCTTGACTTTATGAGGAAGAATGTGGCATCAAAACGGAGGAAGACTCATCAACAACCTGTGTTATGCAGATGACACAACTTTGCTCTTTGAAACTAAGGATCACGTGAAGCATTTGCTGCAAAGAGTCAAAGACTACAACTTTAAGATGGATTGCATCTCAACCTGAAGAAAACAAAGATCCTCATAATTGGGCCAATAGGTCGTATTATAATAGAAAAGATTGAAGTTGTTGATAATTTAATTTTGTTTGGATCCACAATCAATAGTCTTGTCTGTCAGGGATCTCTCTAGAGTATTAAAGAGCAACACCAGTCTGGTGACTAAGGTGTACTTGGTCCAGGCTATGGTATTTTTAAATGCTTGCTATGCATCTGAAAACTGAGCCATGAATAAAGATGACAAAAGAAGAAATGATGCCTTCAAAATATTGATAAAGGAGGAAGACTTCTGGAGTCATTCTGTGAAGCAAGCATAATCCTAATACCAAAACACTACAGACCAATATTTGTCATGAATATAGATGCGAACATCCTTGACAAAATCCTAGCCAGTAGAATACAAAAGCACATTAAAAAAAAAATACCAAAAAAACATCATGAGCAAGTGCAATTCGTAACAGATATGCAAGGATGGTTCGACATAAGAAAAACAATCAATGTAATTCATTATATTGACAAAGTAAATAACAAGAACCATATGATCTTAGCAATTGATACAGAAAATCCCTTTGACAAATTCCAACACCCCTTCCTGATAAAGACATACAGCAAAATTGGAATAGGAGGGAATTTCCTTAACAGAATGAAAAGTATACATACAAAACCAAGAGCCAACATCATTCTAGGTGGAGAAAAACTAAAAACATTTCCCTTGCAAACAAGGACCAGACAAGGATGCTCACTGATGCCACTTCTTTTCAATATTGTGTTGGAAGTGCTTGCTAGGGCAGTAAGACAAGTTGTTGTTGTTATGTGCGACCCTGTTTACAAGAGTTCTAAACACTGTTCTATCCTGTGCCAACCTAGCCATCTCAAACACACTTATTCCCACCGCTCCAGCCACAGAATTGATCCATCTCCTCGAAGGTCTTCCTCTCCTTTGCTGCCCCTCCACTTTGCCAAGCATGATGTCCCTTTCCAAGGACCAGTCCCTCCTTTGCAACATGCCCAAAATATGTCAGACGAAGCTTCAGAATCCTTGACTCCAAGGAGCATTCTGACTTCACCTTCTCCAGGACAAACTTGTTTGTTCTCCTAGCAGTCCATGGTGTATATTCAACACAAGAGAAGGAAATAAAAGCAGCCAGATCAGCAAAGAGAAGGTTAAACCGTCACTATATGCAGATGATATGATAGTGTACATAGAAAACTCCAGAGACTAAACAAAAACACTGTTAGAGTTAATGGGCCAATTTAGTAGAGTGGCAGGATTTAAGATAAATATCCAAAATTCAATTAGATTCCTCTACAGTAACAAAGAGAACTCAGAGAAGGAAATCAAGAAAGTAATATCATTTATAGCAGCCAACCACAAATTAAGATACTTGGGAGTGAACCTAACTAGAGATAAAAAGACCTATACAAAGAAAACTATAGGAAATTTCTGCAACACACAATAAAAGACCTAAATGTATGATTTTTGCACAATGGTATATTATGCTGCATTGAAAAACAAGGAACTCATGCAATATTATTCAAAATGGGTGACCCTGGAGGACATTATGCTGAGTGAGGTATCTCAGTC
>NW_006399753.1:5854292-5891226 GCF_000299155.1 Elephantulus edwardii | reverse complement strand
TATGGTGAAAATGACAATCATACCAAAAGCAATCTACATGTTCAGTACAATCCCAATCCAGATACTAAATTTCTTTTCCAAGGAGATTGAAAGGGAAATTATCAAATTTATTTGGAGAAGTAAGAGACCCTGAATAAGCAAAACACTTCTGAGAAACAAAAATGAAGTTAGAGGCATAGCATTCCCTGACCTCAAAACCTACTTACTACACAGCAGTGGTAACCAAAACAGCATGGTACTGGTACAAACACAGGCACACAGACCAATGGAACAGAATTGAGAACCCAGAAATAGACTCAACCATCTATGGTCAACTGATACTTGACAAGGAAATTAAAGCTATTAAATGGAGAAATTATAACCTTTTCAACAAATTATGCTGGCAAAACTGAACTTCCATCTACAGAAAGCTGAAACGGGATCCACATCTCACACCACACACAAAAATCAACTCAAAGTGGATCAGAGACGTGGGAGTAAAGCCCCAAACCATAACATTCATAAAAGACAAAATGGGATCAAGCTTAGAAGTGCTAGTCCAAGGTATAAAGAGACTGCAAAATACAACCAGAAATATACAATCTAAAGAGGATAAAACTGAAGCATGGGACCGTCTAAAGATTAAATTCATGTGTATGTCAAGAAGTTTTTCTAACGGGGTGAAAAGAAAACCTACAGGAACAAACATTTGGTAATACATCTCAGACAAGAAACTTATAACAAAAGTTTACAGAATACTCCCAGGGTTCCACAAGAAAAAGACTGATAACCCAATTACAAAATTGGCAAAAGACGTGGGAAGTATTTTCACAGAGGAAGATATTTGAATGGCAAACAGACAGATGAAGAGATGTTCCAAATCACTGGCAATAAGAGAGATGCAAATTAAAACCACAATAAGGTACATCTCACTCCTGTAACAGTGGTAAAGTTTAACAGGGCAGCAAATAATAGATGTTGGAGAGGATGTGGTGAGAAAGGAACTCTTATACATTGTTGGCAGGATTGTAAAATGGTGCAACCATTCTGGAAGGCAGTTTGCATATGACCCAGCTATTCCACTACTTGGAATATACACTGAGAATATGAGAACTGAGGCACAAACTGAGATTTGTATACCAGTGTTCATAGCAGCATTACTCACCATCGCAAGAACATGGAAACAGCCCAAATGTTCAACCACAAACAAATGGATTGAGAAATTATGGTATATTTACACGATGGAATACTATGCAGCAAGCAGGAGCAACAACTTTGTAAATTATTACCTAACTTGGGAGGGACCGGAGAGCATTATGCTGAGTGAATTAACTCAGTCGCACAAGGGTCAGTATTGTATAAGACCGCTGCTGTAGAATGAGCATAAGGATCCAGGAGGGGGGGAGGAGCTGGAAACAGAGGGATGTGGATGTGCAGGTGGAAAGAGGGGATTAATCATCGGGTTGTACAATTTGATGGTGGGAGGGGTGAGGGAAATGGAAAGAACTGGTTCAAATTTGTATTAGAATTTTTCAATAAACTAGTAGAAAACAAAAAAAAAGCAAAATAAAAACAAAACAAAACACATGATTACTAGAGGAAAAAAAAACAACAACGACAATGCCATGGAGTTGTGGTGCTAGGGAAGAATACCGTATGTACCATGCATGCCAAGAGAATAAATAGGTCTGTTCTAGAAAGGATGAAAACAATTTGCTCCTTGGAGACAAGGATTTTGAAGCTCCATCTCACATACTTTGGACATGTCACCAGAATTGACTCTCTCTTGGAGAAGGGCATCGTGCTTGGAATTGAGGAATGTCAGTCCAGAAGAGGAGTTGTGATCGACCATTGAAATCCTTCCAGCTGTCTTCTTCAACCTTCTTTTTAATAACCTCACAGCTGATGGGAATGTAAAATGGTCAACCCCAATCTAAGCTGTGCTGCTTAAAAAAAATTGGAAATAAAAGTACCATTGAATTTAGTAATCCCACCACTAGGGCTATATCCTAAAGACATAAAACATGCAAGAGGAACAAGGATATGCATAAACGTCATCATTGCAGTGCTATTTAACATAATAGTGGGAAGATGTAAATAACTTGAGTGCCCATCAGTGAAAGAATGTATAAACCAAGATGTCTACATACTGTGGAATACTACACACAACATGCGAAAATAAAAATAATTCTCAAAATACTGCATAACATAGACAAATCTAGAGAACAATAAGATGAGAGGAATAAATCTGTCACAAAAGAGCAGCTATTGTATAAGCCTATTATTATTACAAAAACCTAAACAGAGATTTGCACCCAGAGCCAGTTTGGAGGTAACAAGGGAGGGGAAGAGAATGTGAGCAAAATGAAAATCAGAAGGTGAGTGAGAGGTACATGTTAAAACAGGTGCAGGGAGAGGCAGGGTGCACTGAAGGACTGGTTAGCATAAGACTTTTAAAGAGTGGAAGGATGTAGAGAAGTGAAAAGGAAGTTTTAAAATAAAATTTTTTAATTGATAAAAATGTCATTGATATATTTGCTCTGTTGATGGTAAAATGAGGAAATACCCTTAACATTTCTTTCAGAATGCTTTTGAAGTGTGTTGATATCTTAGTTTTATTTTAGTAATCCATAATGGGGGGAAATCTGTAAATTCTTTAAAAAGACCATCCTATCCATGTCACAGAGAAGACACTTGAATATATCACATAAAATGTCTACCACTTAAATATCTGAATGTTGTTGTTAAGTGCTACCAAGTCAGAGACAACTCATAAAGACCCTATGAATGCAAGACCTGAACACTTGTATAACTTTGGTCATTTCTCCATGTTCATAGAGTTTCCAGAGGCAAACCATTTCGGAAATGGATGCCACTCCTGCTTCCAAGTTTGTTCTAATCAGGGAACTTCACCAAACACTGTCCACCATGGGTGACCATTCTCACATTTGACACATCAGTGTCTCAGTGTTTAGCATCACTGCAACCACGCGTTACCTCCATATAGCAATGCACAGAGCAGTGCTATACTACTTAGAAGAATAGCATATGTTAAACAGCAAATCAATATAGAGGATACTGACTATAATACACAGTGCTTATGGTAGTATACTATACAGTGCTGGCCTACTCACAGAAACCACTGCAAACAGCCCAGCATAACATTCATCTGCCAAAGAAAATTTTTTTCATTTGACTTATTAGAAGTCTGTTGGCCTCACCCCCAACCCAAAGGCAAGCTGTTCGAATCCACCAGTTGCTCTCTGAGAGAATGGTGAGCAATCTCCTCCCACGCAATTTGGTATCTGAAAACCTGCTGGAAGATCAGCTGTGAATCCACTCTGACTTGACACCACGTAACAATGTGGGAAGCAAGGGACACTCCCCAATATTTCCCCAACTTCACTTTCCTCCAATAATATATTTGTGTATCTTGGCCTTTCCCCCCTTCTTTTACCTCTTCCTTCCTCTCCTGTTATTCATATCCTACCTCAAAAGTTGGAAGTTCAAATATACCGGCTCTTCTGAGGGAGAAAGATGGATAATCTCCTCTGATGCCATTTGAATTGTTGCATTGCGAGTCCCTAAATGAATCTAGATTTTCTAAAGGCTTTGCTTTGTTTGCTGGTTCCCTGTCAGTTGAAGGCAGTCTGCTTCTCTCAATTCCTTTGGCTGATCCTTCATTCCATATTTCCCAGAGAATCTAGGAATTTTAACTTTAGAAGCTTCTCTGCTAGTGGCCAGAAGCTGCACTGCAATCCCAGAGGTACATGGTTCGAATCCACCAGATGCTCTGCTGGAGAAGGAAGGGCAATCTCCTGTACCAATCAGATCTGGTTTGATGGTACACATGCAAAAAATAATAAGATAAAATAAACACCTTTTTTTAAAAAAAAAAAGTTTCTCTGAATGAGGGTTATGCAATGAAATGCCAGTTATGGTTGCTTTGCTTGTACACAGTATTGGTGAGGAGGTTAGACCAGTGATGTGAGAAGTAACCTTGGGTGAAATGAAGTTCATATTCATTGCCATCTGCTGTACATTTGTATGTAATAGAGACCCTGCATTCCCTGGGTGGGTAAAGAAAGGATGAGAAGCTGTCCTGGGGGAATGATTTGGAAGAAAAGTTGAGACTTGTCTGCTTAGTGGTTTTGACCCAAGGCTAGAAAGTGGCAATCTGGTGTGGCATAAATATTAGATGGTGACAAATCATGCTGACATTTTGTCAGAAGCAAAGACATGACTCAGACCCTGCAACTTGGCAGAGATAGTGCCAGTGCTTGGTGACAAATGGCTGAGGCCTGACAGCGTGCTTCACTGCACGGACTTTCATCCATCATAGAGATACAAAAAGTCCCGGAACACAAAACACTCAACACTCAAAAATGGGTGACAGGAGATGCAGGGGGAGAAAGCGAGTCAGAGGCAGTGACAAAGATGGAGAGCCAGATTTGCAAAACAGTGACTCTCATTTTATTTTAAGAATCCCATTTTTCACTATTCTCACACTTCATAATTCAGAAATGCAGCCTGACATCCCTTCCTCAAATCACAAAAGCAAAGATTGTCGGGAGAAAGAGAGTTTAACGCTGTCAGTTTAGTCCCGAACCTGATCACTGAAGGGCTAAGACTAGACCTAGACCAGGCATTACAAATAGACGTAAAATACTTGCCAACCATCAGAGAGCTGGACAATGACTAAGGATGACCAAAGAGCGATGCCTTTGAGTTGTGGTGCTGGAGAAGAGTCTTGAACATACCAAGAAAACAAATAGGTCTGTCCTAGAGGCTAGGATTTTGAAGCCCATGGCCGGGAGGGATTGGTCCATGGAGAAGGATATCATGCTCGGAAGGGTGGAACCCTGTCTCACGTATTTTGGGCATGTGGCCAGGAGGGACGGGTCCTTGGGGGAGGATATGATTCTCAGAAGGGTGGAGGAACAGCATAGGGGAGGAAGAGCCCAGAAGAGATGGATTGATACAGTAATTAGAGCAATGGGGGTAGGTGTGTCGGAGTCAGTGAGACAGGCTCAGGACAGGGCAGGCTTCAGAGCTGTTGAACATAGGGTCACAACTCAGATTGAACGATGAGGCGCAAGTGACTAGATGGCTCATAACAACAAACTGATAGCGCCAGAGTTTAGTGGAAGGTAGAGATGCTGCAACGAGCATGTTGCAGTAATGAGACTTTTTAACTTTCCATTTTCTCTCTTCATTAATATACAAATTTTAAGCATCCTTGAGACATATATCTTTCATGTTCCTGGGACATGGTAATAAACAAAAAGGGAATATAGATTCCCTATTCTTTTAGATTCCAATGTATCAAGTACATAACAAGGCTGTTTAAATACGCAAACTGAGATCTGTAATGCGGCTTATTATATGGCGCGTAAGGTTATTTGAAAGTGATTGTTCGGTGGCTGAGGGTGAGAGAATTTCACTTCGAATTAGAAGGTTGAGAAAATCTTCACTCAGTGGCAATAGTTTTGCCTAAGTGTTGATGAAAAATTACAGAAATGAGAAGGTCAGGGAGGAGAAAATTCTTAAGCCGTGAGAAAGCACTTTAACACTCTGTGCTCTGTTCTAAGGAAAGCGGTCTCTAACTGTTCAATCACTGTGGCAAATGAGGAACGTGCAGGCCTATGTTTTGGGGTTTTTTTTTTTGTGTGTGTGTGTGTGTGTTGTGTGTTGGTTTTGTTGTTGTTGTTGTTGTTTTAGGAAAAACCACCAGTAGTTCAGTTACACTGAACATAAGGTACTGAAAAGCTAGAGTAGGATTATCAAGGTGAGAAAATGGAAACCAAGGGCCATATAACTTTGGGTGCCAAATACATTATGCCAATTTCATCATAAGAAATTTTAATTTTCTCTTACCTAGGTGAATTTCTCCAGCATAATTCCTCATAAATTTAGGTAAAGACTAACATTTGAACTAATTCTGACAAACATTTTCATCTGATATAATTGTGATATCTACATATTGTACAAATAATAAACGAATTTTCTTTTTTCTTTCTTTCTCATGCATTCTGTTCTATCCTTCCATTACCTTACTCTTTATCTCTTCTTCCACCCCTACAGACATTTGTAAAATACACACAGTTCAACAGACTGATAAATCCAGTTGCACAAGCCATAATTTATGAAGTGTTTGGCCTTCACTAAGGAAGTTCTAACAGAAATTATTTTTTGCACCAAGTCATCTCATTTTTTAAGTTCAAGCTTTATTCGGTATATAATTTCTCTGTAAACACAAAAATAAAACAGGTCTCAATCGTGCTCAATGTGCTCATAAGTGTGTCCATAACCACATCATCGTTTTGTATGCTGTTGGGTGACTTCACGCTGACTTAGACTCATAGTGACCTTAGACTCATATGCAACAGAATGAAACCTTGACCAATCCCGTGCCATGCTTAACTTGATGTTGCACTATGTCAACTCATCTCCTTAATTATGTTCTTGATTGCACCTCACCTGTGACTGCTCCAGGTATGATGTTCTTCCATGAGTTCCCTAGTGAAAAACACTCTATGTGGGAGAAAGTCTCATTACCCAGGAGGACTCTGGCTATACTCATTTTAAGATAGATTTGTGTGTTCTCCTGGCAGCTCATGGTCTGTGAAGATGATTCGTTCTTGTTTGCTGAAAGTGGAGAGGGCCTGAAGCTCTTACTGAAGAATATCAAAGACTGGACCTTCGGTAGAGACTATACCTCAACAGGCCAGAAATAAAAATTCCCACAACTGGACCTCCAGCTGACTCCACAACCCACATGCATGGTAGCAACAGTCAGGAGTTCAAAAGACATGTTATGTTAGGAAAATCAACTACCAAAGCCCTCGCCAAAGTTCTAAAGAGCCAAGATGTCATGTTGAAGACTAAGGAGCGCCTGACTGAAGGCGTGGTATTTCCAATCGCTTCATGTTCATGCAGAAGAGCAAAAAAGAATCAATGCTTTTGAACCGTAGCATTGGCAAAGAATAGAGAATATACCAGGGAGCTCTGTTGGCTTAGTAGATAGGGAACTCCACTGTGAACCCAAAGGCAGGTAGTTCAAACCCATCAACTGGTCCTCAGGAGAAAAACGGGCTCTCTTCTCTTGTGTGATTTACAACCTCTGGAGACTCCCAGTGAGAGGACTCAGGAGGCTCAGACTCGATGGCAGTGTGCTTTCTGGAGTTTTCTATAGACATTATTACGTTGAGATTCCTTTGGGCGCAGATGTTCATTTTCTGTCCCTCGTACAGACACTTGTGATAAGGCAACCACAACTCACTCACTCACTCTTTTTCTCTTTCTCTCTCTCTCTAACACACACGCACACACACACACACACACACACACACACAGCGCACACATAGATACACGCCGTACACAGATCAATCACGAGGAGATCTTCTGTAACCATTCTCTGAACCCCAGTTTTCTCATCTGCAGAGAGAAGGAAGTTAGTAATATTGAGGCCCTTGGCCTCAAATGTTGTGATTCTCCACGACATCACACAGTATACTCTTGTGCATGCACTTTCTACCTTCAGTCGATGTATCCAAAATGAAGACATTTTGTCTTCCAACCAAACGATAAATGGAGCTGGATGACAGGTCTCCCAGACCCGGGTGTCTAGAAGGCGAGTGCTCTATAGGGAGAATGTGTCATGTTCAAGGTCCTAGGAATCTGCTTCTGAAGGGGGTTTACGTGAAGCCTGCGGACCACAGCACATTCATGGCAACGCCCTCTGCTTTGCCTTTCCCCATTTCTCTTGTAAGAATCCACTTAGGTAAAGCTGCGCAGGACTAAGTAGGGACTTTGAATAGCAAATAGTCCGTAATTTTATTATCCTGAATGGTGACTAATTGAGAAACACAATGTTTCAGACAACTAGAGGCGTTATCAACTTTCCTTGCTCGTTCCGTTCTGATGTCTATTTTTATGAAAATATGAGGGTCTCCTAGAACATTTAGTATTACTTTCTCAAAGGGAGCTTTTAACAGTCATCTTTAGGCAGACATACCACCCAAGCACACTGACGTTGGTTCTGAAGCCAATAGACCCATTGTTGTTATCATTACATGCCATAGAGTCAAGTACAGCCTATAGCAACCCTATGAAAACCGCTCTAAACCCTATCCTATCCTGGACCATCCTCACACTTCCTGACACATTAGAGCTCGTTGCGGCAGTCATTGTCAATCCACCTATTTGAAGGTCTTCCTCTCCTCCTCTGACTCCCTCTTTTATAAACATCATGTCTCTCTTCAAGGAATGGTCCCACCTAGTAACATGCCCTAAGTATGTGAGGCAAAGCTTTTGCATCTTTATCTTCAATGAGCACTCTGGCTGCACTTTCTCGAAGACATATTTGTTCTCTTCACTGTCCATGGGATGTTAAGTGCTCTTCTCCAATGCCACAGCTCAAAGGCATCAATTCTTCTTCTGCCATCATTATTTACTGTCCAGCTCTCAGATGCAATGCAAGTAATTGAAAAGACCATAGCTTGACTCAGATGCATCTTAGTCCTCAAACTGGCCTCATTACTCCTCAATAATTTGGAGAAGTCCCAACTGCAGATTTTCCCAGTACAATACCTCTCCTGATTTTCTGATTGTTTGGTATCAAAGATGTTAATTGTGTATACAAGTAATATGAAGTTATTGATTTACAGTTTCAATCTTTTCTCCAGCTATTATGCTATTGCCTATCAGTTCCAGGAATAAGAATTTTTGTTTCCTTAATGTTGAAATGCAGTCAATATTGAAGACTCTATTCTTTGATTTCTTGAACCAGGTGCTTCAAGTCCTTCTCACTTTCAGAAAGCAAGGTTGTGTTATCTGCATAATGCAGGTTATTGATTAATCTTCTTCTGATCTTAATGCCACATTCTTCTGTATAGGGTCCAATTTCTTGTATCACCTGCTCATCATACAGATTGAATAGGTATGGAGAGAGAATATAGCCCCGACACACTCCTTTCTTAATTTTAAATCATTTGGTGATCCCTTGCTCTGTTTGCACAACAGCCTCTTGGTCTAGGTATACACTTCATGTGATCACAGTTAAGTGCTCTGGGATTCCCGTTTTTCTCAATGTTAGCCATAACACAGTCAAATGCTTTTGCAAAGTCAATAAAGCATAACTGTTCATTCTTCTGGTGTTCTTTACTTTCAGTCAAGATACACCTGATGTCAGCATGATATACCTAGTGTCACAGCCTCTTCTAAACCCTCCTTCAACTCCTGGCAGTGCCCTGTCTATGCACTGTTCTGCTTTTGAATTATCTTCACCAGAATTTTGCCTGCATGTGAGATTAATGGCATTGTTTACTAATTTACACATTCTGTTGGATCATCTTTCTTGGGAATGGTAACAAACATGGTCCAATTCGTTGGCCAGATAGCTGTCCTCCAAGTTTCGTGTCATACACTGGTGAGTGTATCTAGGGCTGCATCTGTTACAAGTCAGTCGGTGCCCCATTGATTCCTGGGTCTTATTTTTTGACAATGCCGTCAATGCAGCTTCAACTTCATCTTTCACTACCATTAGTTCCTGTTCACATGGTGTTTTCTGAAATTCTTCAGTGTCAGTCAGTTCTTTTTGGTAAAGTGACTCTGTGTATTCTCTTCATCTGACAGACTGTGAGTCACACTAACAAATATTCATGTGCAAGTTCAAATTGAGGCTGGAGAAAGTTAAAGCAAGTCTACAAGAACCAATGTATGATCTTGAATCTATTCCATTTGAATTTCAAGATCATTTTAAGAATAGGTTCAAAGCATTGAACACCAATGATCAAAGACTGGATGAGTTGTGGAGTGATATCAAGGGTATCATCCATGAAGAAAGCAAAAGATTATTGCAAAGACAGAGCAGAGATAAAAAACTAAGATGGATGTCAGAAGAGACTGAGACTCTCATTAGAGCATTGAGAAGCCAAAACAAAGGGAAAACATGCTGAAGTTAAAGAGCTGAACAGAAGATTTCAAAGAGCAGCTCAAGAAGGCAAAGTAAAGGGATAAAAAGAGAAGAACTGGCTCTGTATTTCTCAAGACGAGAAAATTGAAACACAAATGCAAGCCTCAAGTTGCAATATTGATCCATTACTATGACATTATTTTGATGAGTATTTTACAAAGAAAACGGAGTCAGACATCATGGTTTTCAAATCCTTTTTTACTAATTGTGCTAACCTTGGACAAATTACTGCTACCCCCAGTCTTGATTTTTATCTTCTAGAAAATGCGAATTTCAATATCTACTTTTCAGAGTTACTATGGAAACAAGACAGAATGTAATACACTTAGCTTGTTGTTGGTACAAAGCCACCATTCTCAGGAGTACTCCTCTTTAACGTTCCTGTTCTCCTAGATATGAAATCACATAAAAACATTACTATTAAAAATATTAGCAATTAAATAATGTTACCAATTAATGTTTTGTCTAAAAGTGAACATATTAGCATGAATGGTTATTATACTAACTAGGATATCAAATACCAGAACTTTTTTTGTTAGTGTGTTTGGGTATCATTTGGGATAATTATTCTGTGACCCTTATGTTACAACATTTCACAGTACCAAAAATAACGGATCAAAATGGAACCGTCTCAGGAAGTAGATCATAACAAAGAATCAGAGATACTAAGGAAATAATTGAAAGCTGCCCTGAGGCATTGAAAACTGTTGTAAGTAGGGTTGCTGTGAGTTGGAGTAAATTCCAGGGCACCTAACAACAATAGCAAGGATTGCAAAGATGAATTGGTTTGTAAGCTCTGTAAGATCAAATCAAAGGCAAGGAACCCAACACTCAGTAAGCCAACCCATAATCTTTCATTCTTTCTGCACTGGCATTGCCAGCTTCAGGCCAAGCAAGTTTTCAGCCAAGATTGCAGATAGCATAGTGCCTGAAAGGATAGTTGGGAGTGGGGACAAACGTGAACCTCTTCCAGTCAGTTGGTCTTCCCAATTTCCTAGTACAGGAAACCGAAGACTAATTTTAATATAAATTTATTATAAATATGTATTTAATACTAATTACTAGAAAAAAAATGTATAAATACTACTTAAAATGCTTTTTTCAATGTAGTTGTTTCATAATTCACTATGTAACCAGGGATCCTTATGTATTTTTTTAACTAAACATTTACATTTAAATGGCTGAAGAGAGACACTTAAATGTAAATGTTTAGTTAAAAAATAAGTCCCCAGGAAATGATGGGATGCCGACTCATGTGTCCCGAATGAGAAAGTGCTCATTCACTGGTCTGTACTAGGAAATTGGGAAGACCAACTGACTGGAAGAGGTTCACGTTTGTCCCCACTCCCAAAAAAGCTGATACAACATAATGTGGAAATTATCCAAAAATATCATTACTATCACGTGCAAGCAAAATATTGTTGAAGATTACCCAAATAGAATTAGAACAGTACATTGACACAAGTATAAACTGGGTTTCTAAAATGTCATGGCACCAGGGATATAATTGTTGATGTCTTACGGATCTTGACTGACAGCAGAGTAGATCAGAAGACTGTCCATTTATGCTTTGTTGACTATGCAAAGGCAGCTTATTGTGTGAATCAGAATGAACAATGGCTAACCTTGAGAAGAATGGGGACTCCAAAACATTTAGTTACACTTATGTGAAATCAATACCTAGACCAAAACATTGTTGTGGGAATAGAGCAGGGAACCCTGGAGGATTTAAAATTTGGAAAGATGTGCCTCAAATTTCTATCCTCCCTCTCTACCTGTTCAGTCTATATGCTGAGAAAATAATTTGAGAAGCTGGACTTTATGAATAGGAGTGTGACATCAGGATTGAAGGAAGTCTTTCTTCTGCCTTGTACAGACGGCAGAATGTTGCTTGCTGAGTCAGTGACTCAGCTCCCTATGGAACTCAAACTAATAGACTTGATTACTAGGTGAAAAGTTGGCATTATGAACTCATCCAGATATGGTTTGAAAGACAAGTTTTATTTTCTGCTTCAGAAACATCATAACCTTGATAACCTTGAAGTCAGGGTCAATGCAGAGAGAAAGGTGGAAAAGGATAGGCAATACAAGCAAATAAAAGAACACAGTTTTCATAGTTTTCATTAAGGGGTATCAATCTAATCTCCTCAAGAGATTACATGGTGTCTTATATTAGAGTCATGTAAATTATGTGTAGAATAGACCTATATCAGAAAAGCAACTATTTAAGAATCATTCCTGTTGTAGTGGTATATTTGATATTCAGCTTCCCAGCATCCAGCCTTGTAGATAAGTCTTAGGGATTGGGTCATTTCTCAAACACTTTCAGATTTCCTCTTTGAAAACAGGACTGGGAACTTCTTGAAGAAGCATACATGAAAAATGTGTTTCGATGCTGGTCAGTGTTCTTTCACTAGATTACCCGTGGTTACAATCAGATTTAATCCGAGACTCAAATGTTCTCATCAATTGCTGTGTCACTTTAACCAGCACACTCCATTCCTCACATTCTCTGCCCCGCCTTTAGTCTTTCCCATCTTTGATCCTTGACTGTATTTTCTGTCTAAAATATCTTCTACCATCTCAGGATACCTCTAATCACTTTCCATACTATCTTCCTGCAGTAGAGAGTAAGAAAAATAAAAAGCATTTGTTGAACTTCCATTTGTGTGAGCCAGAAATAGCCTCCAGAGACAAATTGATTTGATAAATAATTATTGCCAGAGGGAATATCTAATTATATACTGCTTCTGTGTGGACTTTCTTTACATTCCAACCAACCACTATCGTTAGAAGACATTCTCCTAAATATCTCTGTATTTTAACAGTTTTAACTAAATAGAATAACCTTGACTTCTTTCTGTCTCTGTCTTATTTTTTAGAGAGGTAGATTAGATAGATGGTTTTGGACTTTCTCTTTTGGGATGCAATTGATAGCCTTTATAAGAGGCATACATGAAAAATGTGTTTTAATGCCAATCAGAGTTCTTCTATTAAATTACATTATCTTTGGTTACAACTAGATTGCATGCAAGTATGTATGTGTCTGTAGGAGACTTTTAAAAGAGATTGCCAAAAGGACCAACTGGACATGTCCTAGAAAGGGTGCGGCCAGAGTACTCCTGGGAGACAAGGGTGACGAAGCTTTGTCTTTCATAGTTTGGATGTGTGCCAAGATGAAGCTATTCCTTGAAAACGAGCTTCATTCTTTGAAAGATTGAGGTTCGGTGGAGAAGAGGAGGACCCCCAACAAGATAGATTGGCAATGTGACTTGAACGATGGATTCTAGTGTCTCAGAGATGGAGATAGAACAAGTTTCAAGTTGTCTATTCGTAGGGTTGCTAGTCATATTTGACTCTACAACACCTAACAACTACAATAAAGAAGGAGCTCTGGTGGCCAAATGTAAGAAACTATGCTCTTAACCCAAAGGCACACCATAGGAAACCATCAATTGTTCCATTACAGAAAGATGGGCAAACTCCTCCCATGTAATTTACAGACTCTGAAAACCTGATGGAGGATCAGCTATGAATCATTCTGACATGATGGCCAATGATAACAACAGAAAAACTATAGCTAACAATGTAGTTTTAAACATTTTCAACAGTGAAAGAGACGGAACTATAGTTCATGAAGAAATGTTTTCCAGGGAATGTATATCCAGAAGGATTAGAGATCATTTTGTATAACACATACACAAGGTATAGGGCACAGAGAATTTCCTGCTATGTTGGCTTCAGGAAAGCTAACTGCTAACCTTGTAGACTTTTAACTTGCTTTTGTCTTACGTTCTTGCTAGTTGCTGTCAAGTCAACTCTAGCTCATACTACCCTACAAATACACAGCAGACAAAGATCATTTCTGGTCTCATGCCATCCTCATGATCTCTGTTTGGCTTAAGTCATTGTAGTAGTCACTGTGTCTGTCTTTCCCATGGAACGTCCTTCCTTTCCTTCCGTGACATGCCAATATTCCAAGCATTCTGCCATTTTCCATTGGATCATCCTAACAACTTAAAATATGTGAGACAAAAATGTCATCTCCAAGGAATACTCTACAGATTTATTTGGTTGGTTTTTTTGTCAGTCTACAATATATTCAATACCCTTCACCAAGACTCCAATCCAAAGGCATCAGCTCTTCTTTCATCTTTCTTTTCCATTTGTCTATTTCCTATGTGTAGGAAGGAATTGAATATATCATGGTTTGGGATAGATGCCTCTTAGTCTTTAAATTGTCATCCTTACTCTTTGACCCTTTAAAGACATCCTTGACAGCAGATCTGCTCAATGTGTACTTGCAGCCACTGTGATTATAACTACATGCATTTGTTTTCTTTATGGAATAAATATTCTTTGTGTTCATTTATTATAAGTAAAACAGTGTATTGAGAGTCACTCATCTCTTTTGTTTCTCAATGTATTAACTATTCACTCTTTAAATTAACCTCTCTTTCTTTCTAATTTAAGAAGACACTATGATTAAGCTGTATGACATTTCTTGATGTCAACCTCTATGGGTTGAAATCCAATTCACCTGTCCTTGTCTTTCTTTCTTCCCTTCTAATGCTAATGACGAAAGATCAAATGAGCATCAAGATGCCATCAAGGACTTTATACATTAAAATATCAAAAGGTCACTTAAAAGATAGGAAAGAAAGACAAAAACAACATATAAGCCAAATGAGCTGCCAACATTTGTTCTGGAATATAGAATGGTTAAAGCAAATGGAGGGAACAATTAAGTAAAAGAGCAAAAGATCTCAGAGAATGACCAGCAAAGACCAAGTAGAGTAATGAAATGTGTGAACTCCTGGGATTCAGAAACCATAACAGGAGAAGATGCTTAATATTTCTCAAGATGAAAAAAGTCAGGTAAGCCTCAACTTAAAATTTTGACAGATTTATGGACAAGAGAGGGGTTAGAATGGGCAGCTGGAGGAGTGCTAATCATAGGGTCACACAATTTGATGAATGGAGGAAGGGGTGGATAAAAGAAATGGGAAAGATCCAGTATGAAAAACAAAGTATATGGATTCTATAAGTAAATCAGCATAAAATAATTATTTTTTAAGAGTGAATGATTCAGGAGACATCAAAATTAGATGGAGGAAACATGCAGATTTATAACAAAATAGTATTTAAACTTTTCAAGAGGTTCTGTGCAATGAAAACCTGATAGTTTTGAAGGAATAAGTATAAGGTAAACTGATAAAAGTAATAACAACAAAAACAACAAACCAACAATAACCCAAACACCCCAAACAAAAAATCTTTAGGAATTAATTCAGTACTAGTTGAAACTTTTCAATAAATGGGCACAGCCCTAAATTACTTATCATCTCTACCAAGAAACTTGGAAGGCAGCATCCTGCTATCCCACTGGACGAGATTGAAAATTATTACTTACATGTTAGAAAAAAAGTAGTCCAACTCAATTAGGTTTGTAAATTATCAAACAATATCATTAATATCAGTAAGTGAAATTTTGCAAAAGGTGATTAAAATGACTACAGTAATGCATCAATGGGGAACTTCCAGAAGTTCAAGCTAAATTGAGAAGAGGGTGTGGAATGATGGTTATCATTATGATGTCAAATGGATCAAGATTGAACCTAGGGAATGCCAGAAAGGTGTTTAGATGTGTTTATTAGTTCACAAAGGCATTTGACTATGTGGACCACAACAAATTATACATAACATTGAAAAGAATAGGTAACATTTACTTGTACTGATGGTGAATTTGAATACAGACTGACCAACATTTAGCTGTTTGAACAGAACAAGGAGACAGACACTCCACTGCTATTGAATCAACTGTGAATCATAATGACCTTCTATTTTCTTTCCAAGGGAGCCCTGGTGGCACAGAGGTAAGGAGTTGCACCTCTAACCCAAAGGAATATAGTTTGAATTCACCAGGTGCTTCATAGCACAACACCTATGTACTATTAAGTCCAACATGTAGCTGACCCTCTAGCAGGTTTTCAGAGGTAGTAAATCACACCAGAGCAGACTGTTCATCTTCCTCCTATGGAGTGAAATATCTCAGTTACAAAAGGACAAATACTGCATAGAACCTCTCTTGTAAACTGGGACTGACATCAGGGTTGAGGGAAGACAGAAAAGGAATGGAGGAATGATGTATATTGCATTGAAACAGATGAGGGAGAGAATTGTTTAAAAGGGATATATGAATGGTATTCTTGTAATTACAGAAGTCCAGAGTGAATGCTGCATAGTGAAGTGGACTTGGGGGGAGGGATTGCATAGGAATGAAAGCGTTTTTCTTTCTTTTCAAGGAGAAGAGTCAATTGTGAGGGGGCAAGAGTGGGTAGGGAGAAAAGTGCAACAGTGAATGACTAGAGATCCTAAGTTTCTGTAAACTTTCACTAAAATTAACTAAAAAAATAGTACATAGCATTTATCTTTCCAAGGTTGAAAAACTTTACAGAAGGAGACTACTTATCTATAAATATTTACAAAAGGAGCCTCTACTGAGCTTAACTGCTAATTTTGCTATCAGCAACCCAGCCTGCAATCTGCTGTGCCATCAGAGTCCTTGGGGGGACAGTGTTTGGTTTCAAATCATCAATGGTGGGTGTCAGGGCTGCACATTCTCATCATACTTACTCAATTGCCATTCTAAGCATTACTTAATCTAATACACTGTACCATAGGAAGATGAGTACAGGAATGTGAAATCAAGATAGGAGGAAGAGCCAGTAACAACCATCAGGATAAAGATGTAGAACTTTACTTTTTTAAAATAAAGAGGATTTGTAATAATTATTGATGAAGATCAGTGTGAATTAGACAATGTAAAAGAAAAAGACAAAAATGTTCAAAATCAGATAAAGAAGCAACATCTTGATAAACAGATAAAAGATTGGGGTTTCATTTTACTTGGATTCCTAATCAATGAAGTCAAGGCATTAAAAATATAGACCATTGAGTTAATTTGCAAATGACACTTTTTCTGCAGAGCTGAGCCCATACCTAACCTGTAGCCTATTGCAAAACTTACCAGCAAAGAAGCCAGGGTTTTCTATCTTAGACAAGCTTGTAGTGGTCACATTGCTAGCATAATGGGAAACACTGTTCGGTGCTAATTCATGATGAAAGTCTCACCAGGAGAAAATATTGTTTAGAACCCAGGGGCTCCTGGGAGCATGGTGCAATTCTCCCTAGGACCATAGACAGTAACTCTCAACACCTGTTCTAAAACCTTTCCAGGCAAAAATTTGACTTAGTCAATGTTTTATGGTGTGGAAGTATGGAGTCTTAAAAGGACATAAATTCTCCTGCTTGGAGGAAATCCAAAGTTTGTTTCTACAAAAACACAGACCTGTAGTTCATCTTTCAAATTAACCAATATTTCGTTCAGAAGCCAGTAATGGCGAGACTGAACTACCTGGGTCATTTATTACATATCTATTGTGTTTATCAGTGCGTTATTGCCTATGCGAAGGCATTCAGCTGTACAGATCATAACAAATTGTGGCTAACATTCTAAAGAATAGCAATTTCACAGCACTTAATGGTGCTCATGTGGAACCAACGGATAGGCAAAAAGGCAATTATTTAAACAGAATAAAATAAGATACGCTGTGGTTTAAAATCTACAAAGGTATGTCAGGGTTGTATTGTTTCACCATACGTATTCGTTACTAAACAAATAATGCAAGAATTGTGAAGATTGTGGTATCAGGATTGGTGGACAGCTCATCCCGAGTTTCACTGACTGGTTTTTAGAAGATTGTCTGGCTTTTCTTCCCAGTCTTCTTGTGGAAATTGGGCTGAAATCCAGTCAGCATCACAGTGGCCCGTAAGCTTCCACTATCAGACAGGTAGGTGGCAGCTGCTTTGAGGTGCATTGCCTGGAATAGAACCTAGTTCTCCTGTTGGAAAAGTGAGAGTTCTACCACTGAACCCTTACTGACCCTATGAACTTTGGCTTACTATCCCCAAGACACCTTCATCTCTGAAGAGGGACATGTAGTCCTCTGTGAGTGTCATAGTTGCATGTGTTCAGGATCCATGAAGGGATAGTAAGCTCTAAGAGCAGTCAGTAAAGGAATCCCCCTCTCCTGCAGGGAGAGACTCAATGTGCCTCATGCATTTCCATGATAGGAAGGGATAAGCCTCCATCCACACAAAGTTCTCCAAGGTTTTTCCTTACAGGCTCTACATTTAAATTAGCCCTGAACTTACTGTTAAATTAAAAGGGTCTGCATATTTTATGTCCTCCAGTGACTTTATTGCCCACTAGAGATTTGCTATATTAAAAAGCAGCAAAATTGCTTCTATCAATTAACGATATTATATTTAAAGTCTAGATAAATTATTGAGTGGTGCTTGGAACTACTGTGGGCAAAATCTACACTGAATGAGAAAATGCATCTATGTCCTTGCCTTTTGTGAAAAGGAAAGGAATCTCAGTCTGATTGAGATTGTTAACAGCTTCAGTTTGCGTGGCTCTACAATCAACATTCTTGGTACCAGCAGCCAGCAATTAAAAGATTAATTGCATTGGGAGTCTGCTATCAAAGACCTCTCCAAAGTACTGAAGAGCAATGATGTCAGTCTGGAGACTAAGGTGTGCCTGATACAAGTCATAGTCTTTGCAATTACTTGCTATGCATCAGAGATCTGGATAGTGAATAGGGAGGATAGAAGGATAATTGATGTCTTTGAGCTGTGATTCTGGAGAAGAATATTGAATATACCATGGACTGCGAAGAGAACAAACAAGTTTGTCTTGGAGAGGGTGAAGCCCAGCTGCTCCTTGGAGGCAAGGCTTCTGAAGCTGCATCTGACATACTTTTAACAGGCAGAATCAGTGCTTGGAAAGGAATGTCATGCTTGGGAGGTTGGAGGGACAGCACAGGAGAGGAAGACCCTCAATGAGATGCATTGAATCAGTCACTGAGAAAATGGAGATAATTGTGTCAGAGACAATCAGATTGGCAAGGGATAGAGCAGAGTTTAGGGCTGTTGTACATAGGGTCGCTATGAGTCACAGGTGACTTGATGGCACATAAAAACAACAACAGCAACCATAACCAGAGTTGTTGGGACAATAACAGTGATGGTGAAAATGAAGGCATTTTCGATATCAGGCTTGGAGGAAGACTTAACAACGTGCAATATGCAGACGATACAACCTTGTTCGCCTCAAAACTGAGGAGACGTGACACATTTGCTGCAGAAGGTCAAGGACTGCAGCTTTCAATATGGATTGCATCTCAACATCAGGAAAACAAAGATCTTAACCATCGGACCAACAGGCAGCAGTGTGATAGATGAAGGAGAAAATATTGCGGTTGTGAACATGTTCAGCTTGCTCAGATCTATTACAAATACCCTTGGAACTAGCAGTCAGGTAAATAAAATACGAGTTGGGAAAATCTCTTGTCAAGGGCTCTCCAGAGTGCTAAAAGAGTAGCTATGCCAGACTAGAGACAAAGGTTCATCTGATCCAGGCTACAGTCTTCTCAATTGCTTGCTCTCCATCTACGAGCTGGGCAATGAATAATAATGACAGAATTATCCATGCCTTAGAGTTGTGTGATGTTTGAGAAGAATATTGAATGTACCATGGACTGCCAAGAGAACAAACAAGTCTGACCTACAGCAGGTGAAACCAGCTTTCTCCTTGGAGACAAGGACTTTGAAGCTCCATCTTACATACTTTGGGCATAATGCCAAAAAGGGCCAGTCCTTGGAGAGGGGCATCATACTTAGAAAGGTGGAGGGTCAGTGCAGAAGAGAAAGATCCTGGATGAGATGGATTCGCACAGCAACAGTGGCAATGGGGTCCGGGGTGAGATTGGCTCAGAATAGGGCTGGATTCAGAGCCATTGTTCATAAGGTCTTTGTGAGTCACAGCCAACTCAAGGGTACATAACATCAACTGCAACATAAGGAACTGGAAATACAGAATTAAAAGACAGAATGCCTGGCTTTTGACTAAAAGTGAGAGTAGAAGCTAATTAAGACCAGCATGATTACATTATTGTTGTTGTTATATGCCACTGAGTTGCTTTCCACTCAGTGATCCTATGTATAGCAGCTCTGAACTCTGCTCTATACTGAGCCAATTTCATCATCCCTGACACATCTGCTCCTATTATATTGTTGTTAGGTGCTGTCAAATCTACCCTGGCTCAGAGTGACCACGTGCAATAAAGAAAGGAACCCTACTGATTTTGTTCTACGCCCACCATCTCTGCTTGATGACTGTGAGACCAAGTCTTGCCCTCCTCGCCATCAAGGAACAATCCAGTTGTACTTCTTACAAGACAAATTTGTTTGTTCTTTTGGCATTTCTTGGCCACTAAATGCTTTTCACAAGTACCACAGTTCAAAGACATTGATTCTTTTTTCATCTTCATTATTCATTCTCCAAATTTCACATGTATGTGACACAATTAGATATTATGCCTCAGGTCATGATACCTAATTAGCATTTAAATTGCCTGGCTTGCTCTTGAGCTCTTTAAAAAGATCTTTTAAAACAGATTTTCCAAGTGTAATACTTTGACCAAATTTTGGTGTATTTTGCAATTATTATGGTATGGCTGAGGGAATTCTGACGACTAAAGAGTTTCGCTGACCACCCGAAGGAGTGTGATTTTGATCCACCAGCCACGCTGTGGGGGAAGATAGCCGATCTGCTCCCGTGCGCTTAACTGCCTCTGAAAACGCATTGCGGGAGAAGCTATGGTTTGCTTCTGACCCAACGGTACATGACATGACATGACATGGGAGGGCTGAGTATGTGCCGTTAGAGTACAGGGTAGATGATGCCCCATAGACTGAAGTCATTGAACACTTCTTAGATACAATCTTTTGCCTGAATCCTGAAGGTTGAGTAGAAAGTACACAGTAAAATATTTGGGAATCTTAAATTAAAAAGAGGTGAAACTTAAGCTAAAATAAAAGAATATGAAAAATGCAAGAAACAAGCCAGTTAATAGTTTTGTACAAAAAAAGGATACCGAGGAAGTAATATCAAGTGGTTAAAATCTTTACAGACTTAGGAGTTTGGTAGTGATCTAAGAGTTGGTCAAGGCTAAGAACGAATCCAACTCTTTGTGAAGTACAGGACTCACCTAGTTGAGAAGACAGTGGAAGACCGAAACTTAGCTCGAACTCTATCAGCCAAGTTAAATCTGTGACTCAGTCCCCGTGTGTGTGTGACTGAATATCCGTGTGTATGTGACTGAGTTCCTGTGTGTGTGACTGAGGCCCTGTGTGTGTTACTGAGTGTGTGTATGTTGGTGATTAAGTACCCGTGTGTGTGACTGAGGCCCCATGTGTGTGACTGAATACCCGCGTGTGTGACTGAGGCCCCGTGTGTGTGAGTGCTTGTGAGTATGACTGAATACCTATGTGGGTGATTGAGTACATGTATCTGTGACTGAGTCCCCGTGTGTGTGACCGAGTCCCTGTGTGTGTCACTGAATATCCGTGTGTGTGATGGTGAGAGTGTGTGTGTGTGTGTGTGTGTGTGTGTGTGTTAAAGTATGCTGCTTTTGCTAAGCCACCTGCCGGTGGGGCTTAGTGAGTCTTGTAGTGATTCTGGTGGTTGTGGGAGGCTGGGCTAGCAGGAAAGGCAGTGGAAACAGAGGACAGACAGAAGAGCTCCAGAACTGGTCACAACAGCTACAATCAGTGACTTGGCGAAACAAAGGAAAGGAAATCCTTTTCCAAACATCTTTATCATGACACACAGCCTACAATTTGATAGCCTTTTTCTGGGTTGTGTGTGAGTGCTAATGGACCGAGCTACCATTCAAAGCGCTTGTCCACTGCACCCGTCCTCTACTTTGCTCCTTTAAAAATCAGGGCTGATTGTCCGTTGTTGGCTTTGTATTGCTGTTGTTGTTGTTAGTTGCCACTTACTCTGCCTTTAGGGACCAGAAGGACCCAGACTGCAGAATGCTGTCGCTCTGTGTCATTGAGGTGACTGTGACCTGAGCTGACCCCCATGATGACCTATCTAAATAGCATCCTATCCTGCACCATCCTCAACGTCTGCAACACACTTGAGCCCACTGTTGTCGACACCGTGTCAATCTATCTCGCTGGGGTGTTTCTTTTCTTTGCTGACCCTCCACCTTCCCGAGCATGTTGTTCCTTTCCAAAGACGAGCCCCTGCTAACAACGTGCCAAAGTGATGTGAGATGAAGCTTCACCGTCTTTGCATCTAAGGAGCACTGGGCTGCATCTTCTCCAAGATCTCTCTGTTCATTTTCTTGCATTAGCCACCACTTAGTCAATGATGAATTCCAGCTTTTACCGCCACCAGATAGGTTCTGACTCAGGTCACCGCTCTCAGGTTTCAGAAACAATGACTGAGCACACTCCTCATTGTTCTATCTTGAGGCTGCTGGTAGCTTTGAACTGTTGGAGACGTGCAGTGTTTGAGTTCGAAGTACAGCTCACTAAAGACTCTGCCTCCAGAACTCCCCTAATTATGGACACGCTACTATAAATATCGTACTGAAGCCCTGAGCGCTCACATCACCTTGACGCCACCTCAATTGTGAGCGCAGAAGTGGAGAATGTGGAGTAGGATGCCTTTCTATTAAAATATCTTAACATTGCAAGTTATTTTTTAAAAAATCATGACCTTGTGAACTGTTCCCCAGCAGTGTGGATTGTCAGCTGCGTTTTTGTCACAGTCAGCCCCGGTTAGGAGAGCATCTGGTTCATGCCATGCCGTTGACAGCTGCATCAGTGGTCATAGCACCTGGGACAAGCAAAGGACATAGCCTGGAGAACAAGGCTCAGGGGGAAAGGCAGGTGGGCTCACCTCACAACTGAGCTTTATTTCCCAGGTTCCTATAGGACTACGTGGTAGACCTACTTGGATTACAATGTGTGATGACAGGAAATGGAAATTAACATTTTCTCAAGAGTCTATGCAAACTATATAGAGCATGGCACTTCATATATATATATCTCTCTTACTAAATCGTCTCTGGGAGCTCTGGTGGCCTAGGGACAGGAAGCTGTGTTGCAATCCTAAAGGCACACGGTTCAAGGCCACTATCTGCTGCACTGCAGGAAAAGAATGGGCAGTGTCCTCCTGTGCAACTACTGCCTCTGTAGGCAGTCCGGGAGGTCAGCTATGGGTGGGTTCTGACTCTACAGTACACAAAACAACAACACAACAATCTTCTTTTTAACTGCAAGGGTTATCCTTAACAGAAGGGATATGTACTATTGAAATTAAGAAGAGTTCAATCACTTGCCCATGGCTACACAGGTAATGTTGACAAAAGCAGGAACTCAAACGCTCTTTCGTCTGGTTCTTAATTTTACAATCTATGAACCATATAATGTGAACATACTCAACATTTCCAACACTGAAAGAACTGAGGGGAAATGTAAACCTTGCATTGCAGTATGGAGGGATTCCATGGGCATTATTCTAGGAACATGGTGGCACGGCCCGTCAGGAGATATGCTGCTAACCAAAGCCCTCAAATGGTCCAAAGTCCCCAGCATCTCCATGAGAGAGAGAGGGCCAGGTTCCTCACCTTCCAGAAATGAGTCATTTTAGATCCAACAACGATGAAGTTTGAGGCAGATATCTTTAAAGTGCAAAAATAAATGTTTCCTTAAAGGTTAACGTGTGTCAACCCAAATCGTGGTATTTTCAATGCTTCATAGCTTGTAAAACTTGGACAATAAATAAGGAAAACTGAAGAAATATTGATGTCTTTGAATTGTGCTATTGGTAAAGAGCTCTTAGCATCCATTTCCTCGCTATTAATGGAGTTGTCTAGGGTCTAAATCACTCTCATTTCTAACCCTCTGACTGAATCTAAGTTTTACATTGCTTCATAAGTATACACTTAGACATAAGACTCCTAGCATGAACAAAGAATATCATTGTTAGGTGTAGTCCTCCCATGTTCCCTCCCTCTCCTGTTGAATTAAGTTTACCAATTTATAAACATTTAGCTACTAGGCCGGGGCACTTCTAATCCTGAGAACCCCACAGAAAAGCCTGGGACAGACAGCTCAAGAATCAGAAATCACACTCCATTGTGATAGGCTCACCAGCTCTCCAGATGTGAAGTTGCAGATAGTGACACGTTATCTCAGACAGAAAAACAGAGGGAGGCAGTAATTACACCTGACCCATCAGCACTAAATAAGCAGAAAACCCAGGCGTGCAATGATCCCACAGGGAGATTCAGACTCCTGCTGGTAGCAATATTGTGTTTGATCTGCTTCCCCCTGGGAGAACAGCTGGGCACGCTGGTCTCAAGCCTCTCCTAGAGCTTTTTCTTCAAGAGAAAGGCTGACTGAGAAGGGATCCAGTCCTTTGGATGTTTACTTAAGCAGTGAAATCCAAGTGTGTGGAGCTCTTGGAAAATGCAGAGTTGTAGTGTGTGTACCTCACAGTGGGAAGGAGCAAACTTGTGTTTCCAGAGCCCTTTCCAAGGTAGTGGAGTCAGCTTCTGCTAGTCTTGAACAGTACAATGAAACCCTGCAGGATCCTGGGCAATCCACACTCTCTGAAGTGCTTAAATGCTTTGTTGCGCTCATTGTACAGGTCCACTTCGCTAAGAGATTTGTTTGGGGTTGGAGGTTTGTTGTGTTGTGTTGTGTTTTGTTTTGTTTTTGACCCTGGGAAGAAAATGACATTAGAATTGGAGAAAGACTCATTGATAACCTGAGAACATGGGTGAAAGGACTTTGCTTGCTGAAAGTGTAGAAGGCGTGAAGTATTTACCAAGGAAGATCAGAGACCACAGCCTTCAGTATGAATTGCATCTCAGTTTAAAGAAAACAAATATTATCCCATTTGGACCAATAAACTACAGCACAATCAACAAAGAAAAGATTGATGTAAAATTTTTATTTTTTCCCCTAGATTCACAATCAGCATCTTTAAAAGCAGAAGTAAGGAAAAAAGATCAAAGAACATATTCCATGACAAATCTGATGCAAAGACCTCTTTAAAATCATAAGGAGTAGAGACATGTCTTTGATAATTAAGGTGGTTCTGACTCACAACATTAGTTGTCTCATGTCCGCTGAAAACTGACTAACTAAATTTGAAAGTTCAATGAAAACTGTCTTCTCTGTGCATGGAGTAAACAGGCTGCTAGTTTCAATTCTGTAACAAATATTGCTGCCTCATCTCTATGGAAAGAGTTAATAGAGATGTTTGATATCAAGGTAGGGACTAACTACACGGATAAAACCATAAAGTATTCACAAGCAAGACACAATTGAAGGTGAAGAATATGAAAACAAATCTAAGAAAACCAAAATATAACCTTGAGGCTTGCCTCTGGAAACCCTACGAACCTGGAGAAAGGATGAAAGTTGCGCACGCAAGTGTCAAGGACTTTGGTTCATAGGGTCGCTATGAGTCACCTAGGCCTCGACAACACTTAACAGCAACAACATATCAAGAATAGAATTTGTATATTGACTGTTAATTACCAAAGATCAGGTGAGTTGTGGGATGGCAGCAAGGACATCATCCACGAAGGAAATAAAAGACAGGGAAAAAGATCAAATGGCTATCAGGAGAGTCCCTAAAACTTGCACTGTAATAAAAAGATGTAAAAAATAAAGCGGAGAATGCTGAATTAAGAGAGCCAAACAGAAGATTACAAAGGGAAGCTTGATAAAGCAAACAGCATATATAAACGTTTACAAAGAATTGGAGTTAGACAACCATTAGGGAAGAACATATTTAGCATTTTTTAAGCTGAAAGAACTGTAGGACAGTTTAAGCCTCAAGTTGCTAGATTAAAGGATTCTACAGTCACACTATTGAATGATGTAAGAAGCATGAGGAAAAGATGGAAGGAACACCCCAGAGGCACTGTACCAAAAAAGAATTCATCAACATTGAACTATTTCAGAAAGTAAAATATGGTCAAGAACCAATGGTAATGAAAGAAGAAGTTCAAGACACACTGAAGTCATTGGCTAAAGAAGTAAAGTCCAGGAATTGATGGAATACTAATTTTTGTGTGTCAGATGTGCACTCTCATCTCTGTCAACAAATTTGGAAGACAACTACCTGGCCAAAGGACTAGAAGAGACTCACACTTACTCCTGTTCCATAAAAAGTTAACCAAAGAGAGTGTTAGAATCTTTAAACCATATCATTAATAGCACATGCCAGTAAAATCTTGCTGAAGATTATTTAAAAACTACTGCAACAGTATATGGACAGGGAACTTGCAGAAGTTTAAGCTGAATTCAAAAGTGGCTGAGGAGTGGAAGATACCACTGCTGGTATCAGATGATTCTTGGCTGAAAGCTGAGTATACAGAGAGATTTTTACTTCTATTTTGCTAAATGTGCAAAAATATTTTCTTCTGTGGGTAATAACAACTAATAAACACAGAAAAATGGTACTACTAGAATACTTAATGATGCTCACATGAATCCTATATACAAGACTAAGAAGTAGTTGTCTGAACAGAACAAGGGAACATTGCATGATTTAAAATGAGGCAAGGTGTGGCAGTTGTATCCTATTCTAACGATGACATGCATTTCCTAAATAACATGACTCCGGGAACTCTATGAACTTTGACAAGTGTCAATAGCTGCAGAGGACCTTTAAACCTTTTGTTCACAGGGTCGCTATGAGTCGTGCTCGACTCGAAGACAATCAACAACAACAACAACAATTCAAACTATTCACTGAATGAATCATTCAAAAAGCTGTAATGAAGATGAATGTGGTATCAAGATTGTTGTTGTTCTTAAGTGCAACTGCGGCTACTCCAACTCATAGCGACCCTTTGTATGAGAGCTGTGAATCCTGCCCTATCTTGAACCAATTTCATTGTCTCAGAGACACCTACCCTCAATACCTCAGTTACTGAGTCAATCCATTTTATCTTTCCTTTCTGTCCCCCCCCCCTTCTAAGCATTATGCCCTTCCCCAAGGACAGATTCCTCCTGGCAACATGCTCAAAGTATGTTCAAAATCCTTGCCTCCAGAGAGCAGCTCAGTTTCACATTCTGCAAGACAGACCTTCCTGTTCTCTTAGCAGTCCCTTGTATGTTCAATATTCTTTGCTATTGTCCAGCTTTCTGATTTATAGCAAGTAATAGCAAAGACCAGGGCTTGTGTCAGGTACACCTTAGTCTCTAGACTAGCATCATTGCTCTTTAGCACTTTGGCATGGTCTCTGACAGCAGATTTTCCCAGTGCAGTTTCACTTTTGATTTCCTGATTGCTGGTGCCAAGAGTGATGATTGTGGAATGAAGCAAGCTGAAACTGTTAACAATCTCAATCTTGTCTCCATCTATCATGATGTTGCCATTTGGCTAAGGGGTGAGAATCTTTGTCTTCTTTTTTCTTGGAGTGGGGCAATGGGTTATTGTTATTATTATTATACTATTTTATTTACAAAATTAGAACACATTGTTTTCCAGCACAGATTCTTCCAATTTCCCTCACCCCACGCCATCAAATTGTACAACCCCTATCTTTGTCTTGTTGATGTTGAGCTTGAATCAATATTGAAGACTCCAGTCCTTGACCTTCTTCAGGAAGTGCTTCAAGTCTGCCTCAGTTTCAGCAAGCAAAGTTGTTTCATCTGCATAAAGTAGTTTGTTGATGAGTATTTTTCCAATCCTGATGCCACATTCCTCCTCATAAAGTCCAGCCTCTCAAATGATCTGTTCCACAGATAGAGTGAAAAGGTATAGAGAAAGGATGCATAAGTGATGTACAACTTTCCTGATTTTGAACTATGCAGTGGTTTCCCTGCTTTGTTCAGAAGACTGCTTCCTGGTCCAAGCAAAAGCTTTGAATGAGCACAATCAAATGTTCTGGAATTCCCATTCTTCCCAAGATCAGCCACAATTTATTGTAATCCACATAATCTAATGCCTTTGCATAGTCAATGAAACACAGAAAGTTATTGGTATTGAAGGATGACTAATTAACAGCCTTGATGAGATGTATCTTGATGTTATATGCAGATGATACAACCTTGCTTACTGGAATTGAAAAAGACTTAAAATAATTACTTAAGAATATCAAAGACTGTAGCCTTCAATATGAGTTACATTTCAATATTAAGAAAACAAAAATCCTCACGATTGGACAAATAGGCAAAATGAAAATAAATGGTGAAAGGTTCAGATTGTCGACAGTTTCATTTTACTTGGATCCACGATCAACACCCACGGTAGCAACAGTCAAGAAATCAAAAGATGTGTTGCATTGGAGAAATATGTTTTTAAGGATGCCAATTTAAAGATTAATGTGCACATGATCTAAGCAATGGTATTTTAAATTGTTTCCTATGCATCTGAAAGACAACAAATAAGGATGACTGAGGAAGAAATGCCTTTGAATTGTGTTGTTGGAGAAGAGTCCTAAATACCTCATAGTTTGCTAAAATGAGCAAGTCCTAGGAGGAAGTACAATCAGGGTGTTTCTTAGAGGCAAAGATGCTGACACTTCTTCTCACATACATGTGAGCATATTATTGGCAGGGCCAGTCATTGGAAAAAGACGTCACACCGGGTAAGGTAGGGAGGGTGAAAAGAAAGAGGAAGAGGGTCTACAAGATGAGTTGAGCCAGTGACTTTAACAATGTGCTAGGGTGTGGCAGAGATTGTGAGGAGAGTGTCAGGTTCACATCTGTCCTGCAAGGGGTCATTAAGAGCTTTAGTCAACTCAGGGAACCTAATAACCATAACCTCCCTACATCTCAGGTCACTTTAGGAATCTTAGAAGTCTGTTTGTCAAACAAACATATTGGGTAAGAAGTTCTCCCCTGCCTTTCAATTCTGAGCTTATGCTATTTGACTAGCCTCTGGGGAGATTTTCACATCCATCTGTTAAGAACCAACACACACACACACACACACACACACACATTCTGGAAGACTATCAGGCCAATTAATAAGCCCTGATCTGTAGTTGATTGCCTCTCCAGAGGGCTCTAGGCCCTAGGGCAGCCAGAGTGCACAGAAATAAACTGTGGGACAAAATTGGATCAAAGTGCCTGAAATACCCATGAAGCAACATTAACCTTCTTCCTGACCTTGAGAATCATTTTCTTTTATATTTGAAATCAACAATAAGAGTTCATCTAGTCATTAGCATCTGCCTTCTTAGAGAACCTAATTTCTTTCATACAATAAACTGGTTTAGGCCACACTGCATTTTCCTGACATTGAAAGGTGACTAAATTTGGAAAGTCAGTGAAAAATTAATTTCCTCTGCACATGACCAGAACAGAACAGCACCTAAAATGACCATGACCTGGTGTGACTACTGAGGCACATCCCAGTGTTATATGGCACTGGTGTGTTTTGTTAAGGTTGTGTATTCAACACATGAAGGAGTAGAGATTTAGGTTGTTTTAGAAATTTTGGTTGATTTAAGTCAATTTAGAGATTTTGGTTCATAGCCAAGAGTTTTACGTCACTCAGGGACCTGTTTAAAACTTTGAATTCTTGTATAAATAATTTTTCATTTTTAACAATTATCCTTCACTGACCCTTAACAAAAATAGGAACAACTGTGAGTCACAGATGATTGGATGGTGCATAACAACATCACCACTGTGGAAAGGGACACAGGGACTAAGACTGATCAGTGATGAACTCTGTCTAGACATTGTCCCAAATATTTTGCATCTATTAGCTAAGTTAGCTCTCAAAACAATTTCACAAAGTAACAGCTGTTTCATATTGCTGTTAGGCTAACCCAAAGCAATCATTAGGAGCTGAAGAAGTTTTGACTCCATCTACAAAGCAGGTAATGTAAGATTTGACTCCATCAGGCTCTGCTCCACACCACTGCCCTTCTGTCTATGTGTACTCACAGAGAGATATTTTTATCATTTAGGATGCCACTTAGAAATTATTTCAAACAAGAGTTTGGGAATAGATTGACCAACTATGTGCCATTTGGCCAAATGGTTGATCACATGTTCATGTCCTTTGTTGTGGCTCTTTCTTCAAACCGCCTCAAGATTCCTCTCCTTTTCATTGACCAGTTTGCTGCTATGATGCCCTTATCTAGGAATTGGCCTTTACGTTTCGTGATCCTAACTTCTAAGGAACATTCTAATCGTACTTCTTAGACTGATTTTTTTTTGGAAGTTCATAATTACCTAACCCCCCACAATATAGTCTGTGAGCTAGGGTTTTATGTGATTTGATCTTTATGTGGACACCCCTTTGTAGAAGTAGCCCCCAGGTTGTGAAAACCCAATTTACTTATAATCCCTAGTCCAAAACTTACGGGACCATGGGCATATATGTGGTTGGATGTTGCTGAACAGATGCTATGTGGTTCATGACTGTATTCAATGTTGTTTGACAGCATAATAGTTCAATTCTACTTCTACTTTTTAAATTGCCAGTTTTTCCATGCACATGGGACTTCATCAGGGGCATTTTCACCCTCAAAATGGCATCTTTGCTTTTGATCGTTTTAAATGGAGCTTTTGCGGCAAATCTGCCCACAGCAATAAGACATTTGATTTGTTGACTACTTCTGTAGAAAGCGCTTCAGTTGCCCTGTGTTTACCCAATAGCATTTGGGGTGAGAACAGGGTCTTTCCTGTTTCCAAAAATTAAGCAAAGTGACTGAGTGAGTGATACTATTATCCCCCTGCAGCCTTCAGCGTCTGGAGCCTGGATCCCTTGGAGTTTTAAAGTAATTCCTCCTCAGAAGGCCACTGCTTAACATGCAAATGAGTTACCTTGCTGGGCCCCTGTGTGGAGTCATTAGCAAGCATTAACACCTTAGCACTTAGATGTCCTTGAGAAGCTACTTAAGCACCTAATGGAGAGAGCCCTCAGGTTACCACAGACAAACCATGCTTTAGAACAGAAACTCCTTTAGAACTAGCTAAGGCCAGAACAAGTCTCCTTCTGACTTTCACAAAGCTATTCCTTTGCTGTCTATTCCTAATGGTATAATAGATTCTATTCTTGTTGATTAAAAGGAAAATATAGACCAGTTCCAGTAAAAAAGCTGGTGGTTCGGTAAAGGAACTGGAGTAGATTCTAAGTAGGCTCCAAGTTTTATCCTACCAGCATCTAATATGGGGTACATAGAGGTACAGATATTTGAGGCTGGAAAGAGTCAAGGAAAGGATTCATGAATGGAGGTGATACTCTCAAAGGTGGGGAGGGGAAAAAACCCAACATGTTCTTCTCTCTGAAAAAGTGTGGTTCAGACCTTAGTAAGATGATGAATGCAGAAGGATTGAAAATGCTCGGGCTGGGTAGGAGTGATTTCCCCTGAAGTATAGTTTACTCGCTTGTAAAATAGGATAGTGATTTTGCCACAGATGATTGCATTATTAAACAAAATAATAGATGGGAAGAATTTGATACAGGCAGTCCATAAATTACAAATGTCTGATTCACTTGCAATCAGTAGTTAAGGACCAACTCCAGGAAGTCCATTACATTAAAATTTCAAGGTACATCCGATGGTTTACAATAACTTGAAGGGTTTTAGACAGCACCTGCATTTGGCTTGTTACCTGCCACAAACTATGGACTTTACTTCCTGAAGGGAGGGTTGTAAGAAGAGTAGAGAAAAACATGGGATTCAGGAATAAAAATATTTAAAGGCAGAATAAGGTTTATTAAAAGAAAGACTCTCCCTGAGAGCCAGAGTGGGTCCACTTTGAGAGATGTGGAAAGACCCTCCCTCCTCACGGCTCTTCAGGTACATAGGCTGCTCACATCCAGGTCTTCCTCCAATGCTCCTGCCCTGCAGTATCAGCCTCTTCAGTGCACTCCACTGATTACTGGTGGATGGATCTACTCTTGGCATGCACCACTCGGCTCCCATGGCTGCTACTGTGTCTTACCTCCTGTTTCTAACCCAGAGATGAGATGAGTCTAATCCATGGAGAGATGAGTCTCCATGTTTCCTCTGCTTTCCCTGATCCTAACAATAACACATGGGCAAAATTTTGCAAAGTGAATAAAAATATTATTATGTCTGCATCATTTGGATAAATATGTCATAGTGTTTCTAGAAGTGTTTTCTCAAGGTTCTTCATGCATTGAAAGGCACACTGTATGTTATTGTCATTGTAATTGTCATTGTTGTTGTCAGGCTTCACCAACTTCACTGTGACTCAGAATGACCCTGAGAACAAGAGATCTGAACCTTTCCTTGTCCCACAATGTGCTCATGATCTCAGTCGTGCTCAAGTCTACTGTTGTAGGCACTGTGTCTGCACATCTCAATGAAAGTAGTCCTCTATTTCACTCACCAGCAACCTGCGTTATGGATATAACACAACCTTGCTTCCTGAAGCAGGAGGATTCAAAACCTTTGCTGCAGAAGATCAAGGACTGCAGCCTCCCGTCTGGATCACACCTCAACATCAAGAAAACAAAAATCCTTAGCACCAGGCCAACAGACAGCAACATGATGAATGGAGAAAAGATTGAAGTTGTTCATTATTTCATCTTACTTGGATCCATCTAGATAAAACATCTAGATAAAATGGCACGAATATTACAGAGCAATAAGATCCTGTATCTTTTAGCAACTACTTGGAAAAATACCATAATACAATATGTGGAAGACATCCCATTGAGATGTTACTGTCAGTATTGTTATGAAACCCTAACTTTTAGCATTTGATCCTCTGATGTTTCAAAATGTGTTTTCATCCATGATTTTCTGTTTCTCTAGCTTTATGTATATATAGTCAGTTTTCTTTCTACTATAACTTTAAGATAATATGAATTTCACCAGTTTGGTTACTTTCAAAAAGACACTAATGCTGGAAAAAAGGTTAATAATTTTTGATTAAATACAGAAAGTTATTTATATTAGAAACCCATCTTTTCTTTTAAATCTCAGCCAATTCAAATGTGCTGTTTTACAAATATGAATCAGACATCTCTTTTAGATTAAGGGATATGATCTTACTAATTTTTGATCTTAATAAGACTTACAGACTCTTTATAAACAGAAACATTTAACTTTTAAACTTCAGAAGCTCATAACAAATAACGCAAAATATATCTTTTCTTTACAATGAAAATTAAAATAATGAATTTTATTACAGAATGGGAAGTTTTGGTCCACTGGATTTTATAAAGGAATATATTAGTATTGTTACATGCAGACAAGTTAGAACTGACTCTCTAGTAGGTTCTCAGAGTCTATAAATCAGACAAAATGAGAGTGTTCTAAATTTTTCCTGTAGAGCATCTGGTGTCTTTGAAACACCTTCTTTTGAAATAACAGCACAACTCCTTTCGACTAGACCACTAAACCTCTTTAAACAAAACAAAACAAATATTTATATTACATTATTATATTTATTATATTATGCCATTAGACCTCTTTAAAAAAACACAAAATAAGCCAAATTTATATTATATTATATATTATTTTATATTATTATATTATATTAATTATAATAATTAGATATTAAATTATTATATATATGAGTTGCAAGTGACTTGATGGCACATAACAACAACTATATATATAAATAAAATCATTTAACCACCTGATAAATAAAGCAGCATGGGGGCTCTGATGACGCATTCCTTTTGGAGTTGCATTGGTGACACAAAGGTGGTGCCTCTGTCATGGTTTGAATCCGCCAACAATTTAATAGGAAATTGTTGTTATTGTTATGTGTCATTGAGTCGAGTACAACTCACAGTGATCTAAGCCCATCCTATCCTATCATCAACCCCAACATATTGAAGCCCGCTGCTGCTGACACCATGTAATCCATTTCATTCATGGCCTTCCATCCCTTTGCTCCTCCAACCTATCAAAGCATCATGTCCCTTTCCAAGTAATAGTCCCTCAGAACAACTTGCCCAAAGTATGTGAGATGAAGCCTTGGCATCCTTTCCACCAAGGAGCACTTTGACCACAAAGGCTCTTTCCAGGTAATTTAAAGGCTCCATAAACTGGCTAACAGGTCAGTGCTGAGTCAGTTCCAAATTCATGACAATAAGGTCATTTTCCCGTTGCTCTTCTTTTCCCCTTTTATTTTATTTTATATTGGTTTACTTACGAAGTTTGCATACATTTCACAACAGATCATTCCCTTTTCCTTTAATTTTTTTGGTGAAACATTCTTCTAAGTGGTATAGCTCTGGTCTGTCCATTTGCTGTGCAGAGTTAACTTGTGGTTGCTGTGATGCTAAACACCGTGACACTGATGTGTCAGATGCAACAATGGTTACTCATGGTGGACAGTGTTTGGTGGAGCTCCCTGATTAATACAAGCTTGGAAGCAGGAATGGCATCCACTTCCAAAATACTTGCTTCTGGAAATTCTATGGACTTGGAAAACAATGAAAGTTATACGAGTATTCAGGTCTTTCATTCATAGGGTTGCTATGAGTCATGCACAACTCAACAGCACTTAACGACAACAACAACAACAACTTGAATCCATATTAAAACTCTTGGGACCAATAGTGAGGAAATCAAAAGATGAGTTGTATTGGGAAAATCTGTTGTTAAGAACCTCTCCAGAGGGCTAAAGAGCAATGATATCAGTCTAGAGACTAAAGTGTGCCTGGAAGCTAGACAATGAATAAGGATGACAGAAGAAAATTCTATGCACTTTGAGGTCCAAGGAAGTACCCTATCCCCTTCCTGTTCTATCTTCATAATCAGTGTGGATGATATTATGTGATCTACAGGATTTGCACTGGCTAATTCTCAGAAGTAGCTCCCAAGTCTTTCTTCCTCACCTCTTTCATTTGGAAATTCTACAGAAACTTTTTCAGCCTCAATGCAAGTGCACTGTCAAGAATCAAACTCAAATCTCCCACATGTTAGGTAAAAATCCCCCCACTCAGCCATAAAAGTCTTCCTCCACGCTTCTCAAACTTGCGTTAATACTTACTCGGTCAAGACCAGCCTTGTTTTGGATGTGTTCTCTTCACAATTGTTTTTTCTTCTTCCTGACTCATAGCTCCTCCTCCTCATCCCCGGTATTTCCATGGAATCTTTCTTCACTTTCTATAGGTCGACCTTCCCCCGCTTTCTCAGACAGGCCTTCCATTACCATTCTGACAAATATGCAGGACAGTCCCAACCATGCCCTTGTTCCTTTCCTTCACTACCTATTATTATCTATCTGTTAGTTTATATTTTGAATATCTCTCCGCATTGAAATAGAAACAACAGTGTAGTATACGCTTGTTATATCCTGAGCACCTAATTCCAGATACGGCATACGTAGGTGCTTGAGAAATATTAGATGAGTCAGTAAATAAGTATGAAACAATCAAATGTCAAGGCTAAACTGTCTAGGTTGTGGGATCAATTCCGTGAATGGGATGTTAAATAAAGCCAGTTCCATTAAAACGAAAGGATGTAAAGTGTTACCTGTAGGGTCATTAGTGCATCAGACACTACGGACTCAAAGCCGGTGAGTCCACTTCAACTCATCTGGGTACAGCTGAGCTCCTTCTCCATCGCACATTCAGGACTCACCAGCTCTGTGTGACGTGGAGCTGTTCATATTTAGGTGACTAAATTAGGAGACACTCCTTCAATTTTTCTAGACAGCCACACAGGCAGCATTTGATATTACTGCCTTGGCCAAACATCTAAATCTGTGCCTTGATCAGAAATGGAATTGTTTCTGTTTGTTTTTTTTTTTTTTTCCCCAAGAAGATCTGTTGTGTGTTTTTTTTGTTTTTGGTTTTTTTTTGTTTGGTTTGGTTTTTTCTGATAGGAGAAATCAAACCTGAAGCCAGGGCCTAGTTTTCTCTAGATATCTGGCTTTGAGATTTCACCTTGCCAAGACTGTACTTACTCTTGGAAGCACTCCTCCTATGATCTATTAATATATTTATCTTTGTCAAGACACGGAGACCTCATAACTAGTTCTCCAGACCTATTGCCATGAATAGTCACATTTGCCTTTGTTGAATTTGCAGCCATGCTACTATTTGATTGTTTTTCAATAGTGCTCCTTTCTCCACTCAAATGTTACATCTAATATACAGCAAACGATTGTTTTCAAGATATATGACTTTTCCCTGACACGTTTCCCCCCTTCGTTCTGATAATATTGTGCTCAGGTACCGTGTTCAGAATACAGGCTTTCCATGTACTACTTCAGTAATCAAAATAGCAGATGACCACAGACTAATAATGGTGTGGTATTAAAAAGAAGTTTAGTGAAAAATACATAGCAAAACATAGACCATTTGAACAAATTACATTCTTCAGTCATGACACCTTCCTGGCAATATTTTCTAAAGTTTTTCATCTTCAACATTACAAAGTCACTGCACATCTTTTTTCCTGCCACTTTTGTAAATTAAATAATTTATAGGAATTTTTTTTTTAAAAGTATAATGCTGAATGTAGACATCTTTCTCTAATTAGGCTAAATTATGATTCAATTATGATTTTAGGGCATAAATTCAAGATATAAAGGTCTTACTAGAATAATGGGGTACCATCTAAAAGGTGTTGTGACTGCACGATAATTTGTAATTTTGTTGCTAATTTTACCCTTTTTTATCAAGATGCTTCCATAAAATCCTTGACCCAAGTGTTCAGTCACCGGAGCTAAGTGTCATGAGTTTCTTCTGGTCTCATGACAAAGGACGCAGTTGTCCATGGAGATGAGCTGGTGTGTATTTCATTACCTGCACCACCATGTCAGTGGTCTTTACAAATGTCTGCTAATTAGGGAGGATTACATCCATTGAAGTGAAAAAGAAAGTCGTATGTAATACTAGCAGACATGATGATAAAATGAGGCAAAGAAAAAAAATTATGCAATACAAAAGTACACAGTACATATTCAGTATCAAAATTACACTTGCTGGTTTCACAGCTAAACAATGACTTTTCACATGCTATTATAAAAGGAGTAGTATTTTGCTTTGTCATTCCTAGCAGCCTTTTGGAATCTTCTGTTCAGCTCTTTAGTATCTTGAATTCTTCCTTGTGCTTTGGCTTCTCT
>NW_006399753.1:5846781-5851085 GCF_000299155.1 Elephantulus edwardii | reverse complement strand
AACAACAACAACATTATAAAAGGACTATATTTTTGCAGGGACCTAGTATGATCAGCTCACGTAGAGCAGGGATCGACATGCTTTATCTCCTGTCTTTAAATTATAAGCAATGTCCAGATATTTTAAACAAACAAATCCCTGTACATTTTATTTGATTCCCACAACCTCCTTGTAATGTGATGATGGTGCACATTTTACAAATTAAGCACAGAATCACAAACAAATTATCATAATGGGTACATGACACTAGTAATTTAGTTGATACCACTATATTGTACACTTGAAAAATGTGAATTGGCAAATGTTCTCTTATGCTCATTTTTATAACAAAAAAGAAGTACCTCACTAGAGAAACGGAGGGAGCAGCTAATATTTGCACATAGTCTTTATCAGATTTTCCAAAGTTTCTCTTCTCAAAGGATCATGGGACTGAGTCATATGAAGAAAGACTTGTAAAGTAACACTATTCAGAAAAAGGAGAAAACACAATAAAAAGTACATCTGAGAGATTAAGTACATCAGCACCTACCATGCTCTTTCCAGGCTCCTTCGGGATTGCATTAAATATTCAGGCGTCCTGAGTCAGTCAGTCTCACGCCTGGTGACAGAGCACAGATGTGCTCAGAGCAGAACGCTTCCCATACAGTTTTGAATGGTTTGTTTTTGCCAGGTCAATTCTAGATGTAGAGATTCCCACATTTGTATTGATTTGATGAGTGACTATAGTAATTTTCTAGGGCTGTAGTGACAAATTATCTTGAACTGTGCCCCTTCCAAGCGCTAGAATGGGGGCATGCAGGCATATACTAACACATACACAGCCTATAGAAGGCACAGTTACACATTCTTCTTAGGTAGCTTCACCGGATTGAATTGGTTCAAAGACTAAGAACCACAGCCACATGAGAGAATTCAATCATGTGGCATAAAATAGTATTTTGGTAGTAGTATCTGGAGTTTTCTGATCTTCGAGAATTGGTTTTCCCATATTTGTTCCCATTCTCAAGAAAAGTGATTCAATATAATTGCTATCACACACAAGCAAAATACTGCTGAAGATGATTCAAAAAGGTCTGAAATAGTACATAGGTATGGAACTGCCAGAAGTCCAAGTGGCACCAGGGATATCATTGCTGATGTCAGAGGGATCCTGGCTGAAATGAAAGAATAACAGATGAATGTCCATTTGTGCTTTACTGACTGTACAAAGGCATTTGACTGTGTGGATCAGAGCAAGTTGTGGCTGATATTGAGAAGAATGGGACTCGCAGAGCATTTGATTGTGCTCATGTGGAACCTATACCTGGACCAGGAGATTGTTGTGCAAACAGAGCAAGGAAGCTCTGCATGGTCTGGAATTGGGAAGGAAGTGTGCCAGGCTTGTAGACTCTCTCAATACCTATTCAATTTGTATGTGGAAAAAATTTATCCGAGAAGCTTGACTCTATGAATTGGAGTGTGGCATCAGGATTGGAGGGAGACTCATCTCAATAACTTATGTTATGCAGATGACACAACCTTGCTTGCTGAAAGTGAGGAGGACTTGAAGCACTTGTTGCAGAAGATCAAGAAATGCAGCATTCAGAATGAATTGCACCTCAATATCAGGAAAACAAAGATTCTTACCACTGGATCAATAGGTAGCATCATGATGCATGGAGAAGAGATTGAAACTCTTAACAGCTTCATCTTACTAGAATCCACAATAGCCACCGTTGGTGCCAGCAATCAGGGAATACAGAGACACATTGCACTGGAAATATCTGCAATTAGGGGCCTCTGCAAATTATTGAGGAGCAATGACGTCAGTTTGAGGACTAAGGCACATCTGATTCAGTCCATAGTCTTTCTGATTATACATCTGAGAGCTGGACAGTGAATAAGGATGATAGAAAAAGAAGTGGCATCTTTGAGTTGTGATATTGGAAAAGAGCACTGAACATCTCACAGACTGCCAAAATAACAGATAAGTCTCAGAAAGAGTGCAGCCGGAGTGCTCTTTGGAGGCAAGAATGAAGAGGTTTCATCTTACATATTTTGAGCATGTTGCTAGGAGGGGCTATTCCTTGGAGAAGGACATGATGCTGGAAATGGTGAAGGGTCATTGAACAAGAAGACCTTCAACCAAGTGGATTGATGCAGTGACTGCTGCAATGGGCTCTTGTGTGTCAGGAAGGGTGAAGGTGGTACAGGACAGAACAGGGTTCAGAGCTTTTGTTAATAGGATTACTATGAACCATACACAATTCAACAGCACCTAACAGCAATAACAAAGTCTGGATTTTTACAGTCTTATGAGACTCTCCAGGGTACAATTGTTGATTTCTACTCATGGAGCAAAAATAAAATAAGGACACACAAGACTCTTAGAAGAAAATAGTCTGTCAGAACACTAATCTATATGAACCAAGGCCTCCGTTACCTCGAGGCCAGAAGAACTAGATGGTGCTCGGCTACCACTACCAACTAACTGAGTCTGATGAGAGTAACAATAGGCGGATGCTTAGAGAACTGAAAAAACATGTAGAACAGGACCTCATATTCTTAATAAAATTCAGACTTAACACACTCATTGAAACTACAGGACTCCCTGACAGTATTGCTCTGAGACAGTTGTTGAAATGGAAACTATCCTGTGAAGTGAGCTTTTGTACATTTAGTTTAATGTGAGATGACAGGGTGATGACAGCTATAATTCATTTTGAAAGAATTTCCTGTACAACAAGGGTCCTTAAAAGAATGTTGCAAAGGCAGGCTTCATTTACTCAGGACATTTAATTGGATTAAATGTCCTGTTCCCTTACAAATTGATGTACAACAGTGTATTTTCTCCTTTAGTATAGATTACTATACATAAGTTGCAGGAAAAGAATGGGTAATCTCCTTTGCAGTTTGAGAACCGTTGGGGACTAGGTTTGAGAGCTCACTGGAGAGTCAGATGCAGGTAACTTCTATTAAATGGTACACAGCAAACAGGTATGCACAGTGGGAAAGATAGGCAATTGCTGTTTTGCCTTGCAGATCTTGCTAAAGGGCCCACACTTGTACAGTCATCTTAACGATGCTTATTTTATTTTGGCAAATTTACAACTTTCTGAGCCTCAGCATTAGAAGATGTATGTAATCAATGGAATGAAAAATTGCTGTCTGGAACCAAGAATAATTACTTTTCAATTTGTTCGGTTCCTGGTTTACAGATTTCAGGTTGAGTCTCCATCCTAGAACTATCCTGCTTGAGAACCAGAGTTAGCCTATTATTCTGTGTGCTGTTGTCAGTCTCCTCCAGTCAGTCCTGACGCACAGTGACTCTGATGTACAGCAGAGCAAAGCCCCGGCGGATTCTGCACCATCCTCCGATCTCTGTTTTTGTTTGAGCCCAGCTTTCAATCCATCTTCTCCAAGCTCTTCCTTTGTTCTGCTGATCTCCCACTTTTCCAAGGACTAAGCTCCTCCTGGTAGTGTACCAAAGGATCTGAGAGAGAACTTAACAAAGCCAGGGAACACAGAACCTCTTCACTTTCAAGGAACACTGCACTCACATCTTGTGCCCATCATGATATCGACCAAATAGCTACTGCACTGCCCAGCTGTCCAGTCCTGAGAATACGGGTTATTGTTGCTGTTGTTATGCGCCATTGAGTGGAAGTCAACTCATAGCTGACCCTCCATCAATCTTCCAGAGACTGTAAATTGCATGGGTGTATATTGAACATGGAACCTTTGGGTTGTCAGGTACAATTTTTTACCACCAGTCCACTAGAGTTCAAATTTAGTTCGTTGTTTTGGTACGTACAGTCGAGTCAGAAGTTACTCAGAGCTGACCCTTCAGTAGGTTTTCAGATGCAGTTAATTGCAGGGGAGGTGATTGCCCATCTTTCTCCCACAGAGAAACTAATGGATTCAAAACACATACCTTTGAGTTGGCGGTGAAACTCCTTACCACCAGAGCTCCCTCAAATTTAATACTGTTGTTGTTGTTGTTGTTGATTGCCTTTGAGTTGAGCACAACTCTTAGCGACCCTATGAACAAAAGGCCTGCAGCCTTTCTAGAACTATTGTCATTTAACAAAGTTCATAGACTTTCCAAAGGCATGTCGTTTAGGAAGTGGATGCCACTCCTACTTCCAAACAAAAAGGAGTGTTAAATTAGCCACTCACTTGCAAAATTCTCCTTCTGACAGATTGTGACTTCTCAGCCTCTGAAAAAGTCTCATTTTTGTTTAAAAGTGAATTTGTCTCTTTTGCCACAAAAACATCTATAGATATACCTAATACTTTTTTTAAATTTTTTATTTTTTTTTTTA
>NW_006399753.1:5813231-5846624 GCF_000299155.1 Elephantulus edwardii | reverse complement strand
CACTTCTCTATGCAACCTTAATTCTGGATTCCTGTGCTAACCATAATACTCAATCATATATACTTTTAGAGAGTTTTTGTTAGTACTATCAAGTACAACTCAGAAAGACCCCGTGAACAACAGATCTGAACGCTGTCCTGTCCTGTGCCGTCCTCACCATCTCTGACACCCTTGAGCCCACTGCTGAAGTCACTGTGTCAATCCATCTCATTAAGGGCCCTCCTCTTTTTTACCTACCCTCTACCCTCAAGCATGATGTCCTTTTCCGAGGAATAACATCGCCTGACAATGTGCTCAAAGTAAATGAGATGAAGCATTTGTCCCTTCCGTGGGACATTCACTATTCTTCTCCAACACCACACAAGTAGGATCTATTTATTGCATCTCAATTTCATTCTACAACATTTCTTTTGACGTTTGTTCTGTATTCTTTTAAGTATAATAGTATAACTCCCTATCACCCATATTTTAGCTTGTTAATTTTTGGTAGCTCTGCTTGCTATGCTGAAGGTTACACCACTAGCATTTCCCATACCAGCCAGGTTGCTCATAACAGACTGGTTTTAGTGGCACTTCAGACTGAGACAGATTAAGTGGAAAAGTCTGAGAATCTATTTCTGAAAATTAGCCAATGATCAGAGAATATTATCTCAGAGTTCAACTTGCTTAATACAGCCCATCAACAGAAAAGATAAAGGAATCTAGGCATTATTTTTAAAAAAACCCATATAATTCCTAGTAGAAATGGAAACTCAGGGGACTTTAAAGGACCTGAATTTTTATGGTTTAGAGAAGCTACTGGGTAGAGACTGTTGTGGTTAGTGAGTTTTAGCACCCTTCTAACTTTTGGTGATCTTGTACTTTACAGAAGAAAACAATACCCAGCTTAGTATCGTCTTCACGATCTCTGCATCTATTCTATCAATTCATCTCATTGAGGGCTTCTCTTGTTTTTGTTGGCCTATTGCTTTACCAAATACAATGCTGTTTTCTGGCTATTGGTCTTTTATGACCACAAGACCAAAGTCAGGAGTTGAAATTTTGTCACCATCACTTCTAAGAAGCATTCTTATCATATTTATTTTAACACTGAACGAGTTACAAAGAGCAGAAAGTGCGGGATACGACTGTAAATCACTTTAGTTGTCTAACTCTCTAAGGGAGGTATTTTGTAAAAGGTGACCCAAAATTTTCAATTCGTAAAAACCCCATGTATAACCTCATGCCCAACTTCATCTGCCAAAATCCATGACTTAGTCCCTTTCCCCTGCCTCTCACATAGTTTCCAAGTCTGTGGAGTGAATTTTCTGATGGTGGGGTTTAAACAATTCTCTTGATGGTAATTGATCCTGTCCAAATAAGGGAAACAGAGCAGGGAGATGAAATAATGATATGTTGAACACTAATATCCATGAAAGAAAAAGAAAAACACTATACATTGTAGTAATATTTATGGGCTAAAACAAATAAAAGGGAATGAAATACCATAAGCACAGTACAATGTCTGAAGACTCAGGAATGAAAACAAAGTGTTTTGAAGGTTTGTGGGGTCTGGGCAGAGTGTCATTACACCAAACAAGATTTACCTATTGTAATTTTTTCATGTGACACTAACACTTGAAACAGAGAACCAGCTCCAGAAGGTCAAGGACTATAGCCTTCAATATGGATTGAAGCTCAAAATCAAGAAGACAAAGATTCTCACCACTGGGCCAACTGGCAGCGCCATGATTGATGGGGAATTGATTGAGGTTGTTAACTGTTTCAGCTTGCTCGGCTCCACAATCAACAGTCTTGGTACCAGCAGTCAGGAAATCAAAAGATGAATTGCACTGGGAAAATCTGTGGTCCGGGACCTCTCCAGAGTACCGAGGAGCGACAATGTCAATCTAGAGACTAAGGTGTGTCTCATCCAGGCCATGGTCTTTGTAAATACTTGCTATGCATCGGAAAGCTAGAAAATGACTAAGAATGACAGAAGAATCGATGCTTTGAGTTGTGGTGCTGGAGAATAATATTGAACATACCAAGAACTGTCAAAAGAACAAACAGGTCTGCCTTGGAAAAGGTGAAACCAGGTTGTTTATTGGAGGCAAGGACTTTGAAATTCTGTCTCACATACTTTAAGCACGTGGCCAGGAGGGACCAGTCCTTAGAGAAGCACATCGTGCTTGCAAGGGTGGAGGGACAGTGCAGGAGAGCACGACCCTGCATGAGATGGATTGACAGAGTAACTGGGTATGGGGGCGTGGGGGGTAGGTGTGTCGGAATCAGTGAGACTGGCTCAGGACAGAGCAGGCTTCAGAGCTGTTGTACATATAGCAGATAACTCAATGACACATAACAACCACAACACCAGAAGGAAGAGCGGGAATGATGTAGAATAATAAATATTAATATATAAGGAGAAAAGAACAATGAAGTGGGTAGGGTAAGTAAGAAGAACCCGAGAAGATGGCAACTTACAATGAAAATATCTAAATAAACACTTTAAATACAAGAGGCATAAATGTTCCATTCAAAAGTACAAACAGTGCTAAGCCAGTTAACACAAGAACAACAGCCACCAAATGAAATCCAATTAAATGCTTTTAAGAAAAGAGATAGCTAAAACATGAGTCAAAAAGTGCTGAGAGTCCTATGATGGGGAATTTGTTTTACACAAATATAGCCAGGCACCATGTAAAAGATTATTTTTTATTATCATCCTGGAGTTCAACAGCTCAGATACTCTTCTTTTCTTGAAATCCAAGTGTCGGCAAAATACCACTGGGCAGTTGAGGTGCGACTTTTTGCCCCCCCCCCCTACTTCCAGAAGGTCACATTTGCATAATAGTTCAGATTGCCTGTTCCTTCAATAAAGGAGGACTTTGGGACAGGTCTATGTCCACATGCAGATACAGAAAAATCTGAGAACAACTTAGAAAAAATATTAGCCAGCCAGGCTCATCTCCTCATTCCATAATTGTGACAGTATTTATTACTTAACTCTTTAAAAAAATTTTTTTTATTTTATTTAAAGTTTACAGAGACTTAGCATTTCCAGTTATTCATAAATGCACTTTTTCCCCTGACCACCCCGCCCCCCAATTCACTCTTCTCCTTGAAAAGTAAAAGAAAAACTCTTCCCTTGTTATGCAATCCCTCCCCTCAAGTCCACTCCACTATGCAGCCTTCATTCTGGACTCCTGTCATATATCCCTTTTAAACAGTTCTCTCCCTCATCTGTTTCAATGCAGTATACATCATTCATCCCCTCCTTCTCTGTCTTCCCTCAACCCCAATGTCAGTCTCGTTTTATAACAGTGGCACCATGCAGTATTTGTCCTTTTGTGACTGAGAAACTTCACTCAGAATAATGTCCTCCAGGGTCATCCGTTTTGCGTAATATTTTATGGCCATGCAGGAGAAAGGTGGGCAGGCTGCTTTCGTATTGATCACAGCCTTGGAAATCCGTGCATCGGAGTGACTCTGATCTGCAGTCATACGTGTAGGACTAGGACCTGTAGCAATGGGTTTGTTTATTTGATTCACCAGGGAGTGTCTGACAGCTGGTAATTTCTGACATCTGTGTAGCACGATTTCGTGGTGTCATTTCATGCCATGATGCATGGAGGTGAGCAGCAAATGGTTTTAAACACCATTGTTTGTTTGAATGAAACACTGGCGGATTGTGTGTCCTCTGCAGCTTTGCTGCGCTTCGTTAAGGTCAGGCTAAGCCCATGTTCATGTCCTGTGCCTTGTCTGAGGAGAGATGGGAAGTGTTTGTTCTGTTATTGTAACATCAGAGTAAAATTCATCTGCTCATTGAGATAAGAACACTCAACGCTGAACTATAAAATGTAATTAGAAAAGCTGGATACATTCTGAAAACAATCATTGAACTGCTCCCTGCAGGCCTTGTGTGGGGCCCTGGGGATGAACGGATCTGTTCTAAATCTTGTTGTTACATGCGGACAAGTCAGCTCCTACATGGAACTACCTCATGGACAACAGAACCTGCTGATACTGTTGTTGTTGTTGTTGTTTACCGTAGAATCAGAACCAACCTATAGTTGACCCTCCAGCGAGTTTTCTGAGGCAGTAATTGCACAGAGGAGATTGTCCATCCTTCTTCTGCAGAGCAGCTGGTGGCAACTTGTGGCCTTGAACTTCAAACCTTTGGGATTGCAGCACAGCTTCTTGCTACTAAATTTCATTTAAATGTAAACGTAAGTTCCTGATGCATCAGTGGTAGATAGTCCTATCACCAGCTCTCAGAGAGGTGAGAGTCTTCCGGTCACACAAAAGCAGTGTGCTGGTGCGTGTACAGCCAGCTTGTACAGGGAACAGACGAGCAGGAGTGTTCGTGTGTTTACTAACCAGCAGAGGATGACTCCACCCTTTTTAACTTTGCCGAGGACTCTGCTTCTAGGTATGACTGCCATCTCTTTCTCTCGACTCCCGCTCTCTCTACAGCATCCAAAGCCTCTTTCCAGGGACGGAGCACACAGCAGGCAGCATAAGTGAATTTTCCCGGGGTTGACTCACTAATCTGTACTGAACACTCCCACTTGGGCTTCGATACAAACTGCTCACGACAAATTAAAAAGCAGGCACACGTCGACTCCTGTTGCTGACTGAGTGTCTGTCCTGAACACACACACCTTCGACCAATCACAGGCATCTTGGCTTCCCAGCCTTCAGTTCTGTTTCCTTCCTAGAAAAGTCACTCACAGATGAGCCAGATTGACGTCTCAGTCAGAAAATCAGCGATTTTGCCCTGGAGAAAGGAGCGTTAACAATTAGGATATTATCCAAGTCGGTCATAAAAAATAACTGTGGAGACATTAAGAAGCATGGTTGTTACCATTAAAGACGACCACGCAGTGGCCCATAAACTTCGCCAATCACCCAAGTGCAATCCTCTGTCACAGGGCACGGTATTGAGCTGAACCGTTTTATCTCTGGAATTGTCTCTTGCAAGAAGATTTGTTGAGGACTTTCTCAAGTATTAAATCCATCCACTGTTGCAAGTAATTAGTTCCCCTATAGATACAGCCTATCTGATCATGATGACACACAATACATAAATAAACAAGATTGTGTCAGTCGGGTTCACAAATGGTCCAGGCCACAGATTCCCTGCACACCCCACAACCGTTTGAGTACCACAGACTGGCTAGTCGGTCCCGATTCATGCTCTAGGATTCTGTCTAATTTAACTGACAACGATTCTTGCTTTAAATTGTAAAAGGTAAATGGAGGTAACAAAATCATGACTTACTCAGGCCAGGATAGCACGAATACCTCATAAAGGACTTTAATCATTCCACTTTTCTTCAGCTAGAAGTTTTTATCCAGTCAGGTTGGTGTAGATATGGGATAATTCTATGGGTGGGGGAAGAGGAATGGAAGAAGTGGAAGCTCACCTGTATAAAGTGATCAGCACATTTAATGTTTCTGATGGTTTGGAATTAATCATTTGAGCTCGCTTACCTTCTGCTCTATATTATCTGGGCCCTTCTCAGATGAATTCTTTGGTAATCTTGACCCCAGGCATCGTCCTTGTTCTGTTCCTGAGCCAGACCACGAGACTTCGGGATGAGAATCCAGCTCACTGCTCATTCCCATGATTCTCTGTTCTTTAGATGATTCTAGAGAACACTGCTTAGCATACAGGTCACGGGGTTCTGACATCCCAGGAGCAATCATCTCCACGATCCTACTTGCACCTTGGTCTTATTCAGGAAACTAGGCTGCTTCATGTGTTTTTCTACTTTTCCACGGGAAATGAAACTCCACTCCTGACTCAACTCACCCCAACACCCCTTCGGAGTCATTGCCTGTTGGGGAGAAGGTTAAAGTGTTATTCACTGATGTTCTGCCCCGAATCACAAAATGATGGAAGTGAATGTTGATGTTTAACTTTGTCATATAGCAATTAGTCCTATCCTCATTCAAAGGCTCAATCCCACTTTTTGGAACTGCAAACGTGGATCTTGTCCACAAAGGCAGTGTAGGTGCCAGTTAAGATTCTCTGTCTACTCAGTGTCTTTATTAGCTAATAAGACAAATCTCACCTGTGATTTAGAACCCCAAAAGCCTAGGATGGCATCGTCCATGAATCTATCGTCTTACTGCTGTATAAATAATCCATACTTAATATGTTCTTTGTTGTCGTCATTTTAAGTGTGCCCTAACCAGATATATATGCTTAAAACAACTTCATATGATGAAATCATGCAGATTATATGTGGCAGAATTTTTTCTCTAAAAATAATATTATTTGTTAAATTTTATAAGGAATAGTCAGGCTACTGGACAAAATGTTATACTGACTTCTAATTCTATGTTCCCTGTACTCTCATTTCTACCCACAGCCATTGAGCCAGGAGCCCAGGTGGCCAGTTCACAGGCTGTGGCTTTGCCAACCCAAATGCCACCCCTCTCTGGAAGCTTTATTCCACCAGTGACTCTGACAGAGAATGATGGGCAATCTCCTTTCATGAGTTTAACAGGCTTCGACACCCAGCGGAGGCTCAGCTCTGCGTGGACTCTGACACGATGGCAAGCAGTGAGCTAGCTGTCGAGTTCATTAGTGAGCTTCCACCGGGCGCTCAGGCCTATAAACTTAACAGCAGAAGCCTACATTCCTCCCACGGAGCACGTGATGGGTTCTAAACAGTAAACTTTCAATTACAGTCTGATACACTGGGAAATACTCCCACAGGGCACTATGGGAAATTGCCTAATACACCTAACCATTCCTGAACTGGCTACTACCACTTTCCTCTTCTGTTGTTGTTATGTGCCACTGAGTGGCTTGTGACTCATAGTGACCCTATGTACAACAGCCCTAAACTCTGCTCTATCCCTTGCTAATCTTATTGTCTCTGACGCGCCTATCCCCATTACCCCACTCACTGAATCAATCTATCTCATCGAGGGTCTTCCTCTCCTGCACTGTCCCTCTACCCTCCCAGGCATGTCATCCCTCTCCAAGGACTGGTCACTCCTTACAACATGTCCAAAGTATGTCAGATGAAGCTTCAGAATCCTTTCCTCCAAGAAGCAGCCTGGCTTCACCCTTTGCAGGCTAAACCTGTTCCTTTTTTTAGCAGTCCATGGTATATTCAATACTCTTCTCCAGCACCAAAGTTCAAAGGCATCAATTCTCCTTCTATCATCCCTAGTCATTGTCTAGCTTTCTGATGCATAGCAAGTAATGGCAATGACCATGGCCTATATCAGGCGCACCTTAGCCTACAGACTGACATTGTTGCTCCTCAGTACCTCGATCATCCAATTCTTCTCTTACAATTCAGTTATTTGTTTTATGATACTTAATGTGGAAAAAAACCCCTCTACATTTATTATGAGATTCCTGAAAAAGAGAAATTATTTTCTTTATTTACTTATCCAGTACATATGATTACTTACAATGTGTATTTATATTATAGTTCAAGATCCTAGAGAAACTGCAGAAACAAAACAAGTCCAACTTCTCTTGAAGTTTGTATTTCAGTAAAGAATGTGCTACTGAAAATGAAAAAAAAATAGTGTCTTGGGTGTAAAATATCCTTTCAGTTAACCAAACTGTAAGCATGATACAAATAGAGTTCTCCTTCTATACTTAGAAGCTACTGCTGCTGCTTTTCACCAGTTGGCTTAGACACTTGAACAATTGATGGCCGTCATTTTAATGACTTCTCACAGCCAGCTTCCTTTTCTGCCTCATCCGTTATCTTATTCAACTCAAGGGCAGCTGAGCTGAGCCAGGCTTACTGGGTGAGCAATCAGACAGGTGGCTTCTCTGCTCCTTTCTGATGAGGACCAGCGGAGAAAACAATGCAGCTGCTGGTGTGTTTCTCGTGCCAACCAACCATCCCAGGAAACCGAAATTATCCCAGTGAGACAATGTGATAAATGGGGAAGATTTTCTTTCTGTAATGCAATGTGTCAAACTTTAGAAACTCATTCTTTTGCCAACTCATTGATTCAACCTTTAATTTCCCAGGCCAAGTTAATCAGCAGGAAGACTCTCAAGTAGCAGAAATGTATTCAAAGTAGTTCTCAGCTCTGCACAGTCACTGGGTAGAATTCTTGGGATCAAGTAAAGACTTTTGGTGTCGGCCTGGTGAAAGATCATGCGTCATCTAGTTACTAACAATACTGGGATGTGTTTACCTCCATTACCCAGTGACTAATATGTTCTGCATAGATCACAAAAGAAATTATGCATCAGACACTTGATTTGAAATTTTAAGAGTGGATGCAGTAGCACCTAAGGACAGTAAAAGTATTCCCAGGCAGAGCTCTGTTAAACGAATCATGATATAAATGCTCTCACAGCTGATTACTTCCTTTTGGAAAAAGGTGTAACATTCAATAGGATTTCTTTGACTTTTATTTTCGTATTCACCCGATAATGCAACATATTGTCAACCTGTACAAACAGACTTCCCATAATATTTTTTCAACTTCAAGACAGAAGTCAACCCCAATGATTAATTTTGAGGCACATAAAACTAATATTCCTTCAAGAAACAAGTCTCTACAAAATTCACGTCGTCTTCAATTTCATCAAGTAATTTTACTTTTGTTAAAAGTTACTAGATAAAATTATTCTAAAAGTGTCCTGGAATTTGATTAAGTCTAATTCATATTTATAAACACTATAAACACCAAGGAAGAAAATTTTTTAAAAGGTTGGCATTCTGTAGCAGCCTGAAATAAGAAGTCCTACCTTGGGTTTTCCATTTTAACTTCTTATATTTGGGAAGGAAATAATTGATAACTTTTTTGTGAGGGGGCAAATTGAGCAATTTTCTCTTTTGGCTTTTCAGAAGCATTTAACACGGCTAAATACCCCTGACTGAATGAAGCCGCTTTCTTCTTTTACTTTGGCTTTTTTCCCCCTTATATACATACATACGTTTGTTTTTCCATAGAACTGTAAACTATTTAGGTTTGACCTCCTTATGAAAATCTTCATTTCCAGTCCAGATACGCTAAATCAGAATTGGCGTCTTAGCAATAGCACTAGACATGTGTGAATATTCAAGGTCCACTGAGGGCCTGTGAGACTCACATGGGCACCTTGGTAAGTTAAAGTTCCTCAATCAGTATCTGGAGTAGGAATGCTCATTCTCAAAGTAAAAACCAAAAAAAATCACATGAATTGATTTAAAGCTCTGACTTTTCAGTACTTGTTCTGGCGGCTTTCCCCCTCCCCCCCCCTTTGTCTTACAAACTGGGTGGATCAGAAGGAATTATGGAACCCCAGAACACCTAGTTGTGCTCAGGGGTAAACTATACATAGATCAAGAAGTAGTTGCCTCAACTGGGATCAAGCATAGAAGCTCTAGTCTACGGTTTAAAGAGGCTCTCAAGTACAGCCAGATTTGTACAATTTGAAGAGGATAAACTTGACAAATGGGACCTTCTAAAGATTAAATCCCTGTGTTCATCAAAAACTTTTTCCAACAGAGTGCAAAGAAAACCTAATGATTGGGAACAAATGTTTGACAATACCATCTCAGTCAAGAGTCTCATAAAGAAAGTTTATAGAATACTTCTGGGCCTCCACCAGAAAGAGTCTGATAACCCAGTTACAAAATGAGCAAAAGACATGGAAAGACTTTTCACAGAGGAAGATATTCAAATGGCAAACAGAAATATGAAGTAATGCTCAAAATCACTAGCAATAAGAGAGATGCAAATCAAAACCACAATGAGATATCATCTCTCTTCAGTATCAAAACTTAACAGGACAGCAAGTAATAAATGTTGGAAAGGATGTAGGAGATAGGAACTCTTTTACATTGTTGGTGCAATTGTACAATGGTACAACCACTCTGGAAGGCAGTATAGTGCTTCCTCAAATAGCTGAACATAGAAATTCCATATGACCCAGCTATTCCATTCCTTGGAATACACCCCAAGAAAATTAGAACTCAAGCTCGAAAGGAAACTTGTACACCAATGTTCATAGCAGCATTATTCACGATCACAATAACATGGAAACAGCAAGATGTCCAATCACAAACTAATGAATTGAAAAGCTGTAGTATATTCATGTAATGGAATATTATACAAGCAAGCGGTAGCAATGATTTTGTAAATTACTACGTAACTTAGGAGGGAATGGAGAGCATTTTGCTGACTGAACTAACTCAATCTCACAAGTACAAATATTGCATAAAACCCTTATTATAAAATGAATATGAGGATCCAAGGTGAGGATGAAATAGAAGTGTGCAGATGGAGGTGTTGGAGTGTTAATCACAGGGTTGCACAATTGATGGGTGGGTGAGGTAAAGTAAATGGGAAGGATCTTTTTTAAAAAAACAATGTATTTGAACTTTGTAAATAAATCAGCATAATAAAAAAATGCAACAAAACACTGAATGATATTTTAAAAGGATATTATTACATCACTCTTTTACATACCAAATCCTGCCTAAATAATGATTTCATTCTTATGTTGACGATGAAAATAAAAAGTGAAAAAAAAATAGAAAAGAAGTAGTTGACTGAATAGAGCAAGGGGATACTGCATGGTTTACAATCAGGAAAGGAGGTTATCAGGGGTTAATCGTTTCTCCTTACTTATTCAATATGTATACCAAGCAAATAGTTTGAGAAGTTGGACTATAGGAAGAAGAATATGGCATTAGAATTGGAATATGAATCACAGAGAACCTGCTTTATGCAGATGACACAACCTTGCTTGTAGAAATGGGAGAAGACTTGAAGGATTTGCTGAAGAAAATCTAAAGCTACAACCTCCACAATGAGTTACATGAAAACATGAAGGAAAGAAAAATCTTCACCTTTGGATCTTTAGACAACACCATGGTGGATGAACAAAATATTAAAGTGGTCAACAATTTCATTTGACTTGGATTTCCAATCAACACTCCTACTAGCAGTAGCCAAGAAATGAAAGGGCATTTTACATTGGAGAAATCTGCTGTCAAGGACCTCTTCAAAATACTAAAGAATAATGATGTTAGCTTAACCAACAAGGTTTAGTTCTTCCAAATTGTGGTATTTTCAATTACTTCCTGTGCATCTGAATTGTGGACAATGAATAAGGATGATAGAATCAATGCCTTTGAATGTGGTATTGGAGAAGAGTGTTGAATATAGCAAAGACGGCCAAAAGGAAAAAGAAATTTGTTTTAAAGTTGATATAAACGAAGTGCTCCTGGGAGGTAGGAATGGTGAAACTCCATCTCACTTACTCTGGGCATGTTGTCAAGACACATTGAGCAGTCCTGGAGAAAGAAGACATCATGCTGGGGAAGGTGGAGGGTTAGAGAAAGAGGAAGACCTTCCACAAGATGGATTGATATAATGCCCATGACCATGGGCTTGATGATGACAGAGATCATGAAAATGACTCAGGATAGGAAAATGTTGAGATTTGTTGTTCACAGTGTTCCTATGTATGAGCTGTACTTGGCTCAACGGCATTTAACAACAACAGCTCTGCCTATTTCACAGAAATGTAATGGTTTGTTTTCTTTTGTTCCTGATTTATTTCACTTCATATATTTTTTAAACAAGTTAGTTTTTTACTAAAATGTTCATACACGTTTTGCTTTTAACATTAATTAAAATAGGGTTGCTATAAGCTGTGTATGACTCTATGGCGCTTAACAACAACAACGACGAGAGAGCTCCTTTTGCCTAGTGGATAGAAAGTTATGCTGCTACCAAGCCAAAGGTGGATGACTTTAATCTGTGGCACTCAGGCCTGGTTTTAATTGGTTTGGGTTGAACATTCTTCTAACTGGTATAGCACTCATCTGTCCATTTGCTGTCACTCGTTGTTGCTGTGATGCTAAACACTGTGACACTGATGTGTCAAATGCAATAATGGTTACCCATGGTGGACAGCGTTTGGTGGAGCTCCCTGTTTAAAACAAGCTTGGAAGTAGGAGTGGCATCCACTTCCAAAACAGATTGCCTGTGGAAACTCATTAAACGTGGAGAAATGATGAAACATACGCAAGTGTTTAGGTCTTTCATTCACAGGGCCTCTATGAGTCGTCTACAACTCAATGGCACTTAAAAACAACAAGCAAACAGAAATTGCCCTTTTCTCACATTCTTAGTATAATACACTTTTTCAGTGAATCAGACTCCTTATAGCCGTCAGGACTTTTTAAGATTTTGGAAAATATTGCTCTTTTCCTCCCTGTGGTTGGCTATTCTAGGGAATGAGTGTCGTTCTGGTGTTGCCTTACAGGCCTGTCTATTTGGCTGAATATAGAGCCAGCAGTGGGAGTGGCAGGGTGGGGAGGGAGTTTTATTCAAGGTGATACTGTACCTACTGTGTCTTAACCGTACTTTTTTGCGGTGCTCAAGGTTGATGCTCCTTGCTAGGCTGGTACTTCCCTGGATCTCCTGAAATTCTCCTATTCTTTATTTTTGTTCGGTGTGGCTTATTGTTGTTGTTATGTGCCCTTGACTGATAGCGACCCTATAGGGCCTACCCTTCCTGCACTGTCCCTCCACCCTCCCAAGCATGATGTCCTTCTCCAAGGACCAGTCTCTCCTCACAACATGTCCAAAGTATGTTAGACGGAGCCTCAGAATCCTTGCCTCCAAGGAGCCACCCGGTTTGACCCTTTCCAGGACGAATCTGTTTGTTTTCCTAGCAGTCCATGGTAGCCTCTATACTATTCTCCAGCACCACAGCTCAAAGGCATCAATTCTCCTTCTATCCTCCTTGGTCATTGTCCAACTCTCTGATGCATAACAAGTGATTGCGAAGACCATGGCCTGTATCAAACACACCTTAGTCTCCAGAGAGACACCATTGATCTTCAGTACTTTGGAGAGGACCCTAACAGCCGACTTTCCCATGGCAATGCGCCTTTTAATTTCCTGGCTACTGGTGCCAAGAGTGTTGACTGTGGAGCCGAGCAAACTGAAGCTGTGAACAATCTCAATCTCTTCACCATCCATCCTGATGCTGCCAATTGGTCCAGTGGTGAGAATCTTTGTCTTCTTGGCATTGAGCCTCAATCCATATTGGAAACTGCAGTCCTTGACCCTCTGCAGCAGGTGCTTCAGGTCCTCCTCAGTTTCAGCAAGCAGGGTTGTGTCATCTGCATATCGCAGATTGTTGATAGATCTTCTACCAATCTTGACCCCACATTTCTCCTCATAGAGTCCAGCCTCCCGGATGATCTGTTCTGCATACAGGTTGAAAAGGTATGGAGATAGGATGCCTCCCCGGCTTCATTATTTCTTTTTCTGTATCTTCATCTGTTTTGACGGAATATACTCTATAAGAACCTGTTGTTGAGTGCTTTCTGACTCACACACAGTCTCTCTCAGTTCAGCCTGAATCTACTCAGACAATGGTGGGCTCTTGGGGGGAAGGCGAGCAGCTATAGTCAATATACAGATTGAAGTAAATTTATGGAAAGGCGATCCTTGTATCTTTGCATATCTTTTCTCAATGTTCTCTTGATAAATATTTAATTTGAATGCTTTAAGCAGAAAATATTTCTTTCTGAATTTTAAATACATTACTTCACTGACTTTCATGTTCTAGTGTTACTGTTGAAAAAGTGGGTGGAGAATGGGAAGGAAGGGGAAATGTTTAATTAACACTTATTAAAAATTAAATGGGTGTACTGTTGATTTATTGGTAAAGAAGGCTTAAATGGGCACACAGGTGGTCTAGTGGTGTTGTGTTGCCAACTCAAAGGCATGCATTTTAAATCCACCAGGTGCACTACGGAAGAAAGATGAGCATCTCTTCCTGTATGATTTATTGCTTCTGAACCTGTTGTCTTACTTAGTTCCCCCACCCACTCTTTTCTGGACAATTTTTAAGTCATATGTGTTAATTTGATATATGTCAAATTATCATGTACGTCAAATATCATGATGCTCTGTTTTTATCTGAGAGAATGTTTATATTCTCATCTCTCAATTTATGTGTAATCAATCTGCACGGCTTTTAGTTAATCTTTCTCACTTTTGCGAATCCTCTTTTTATTCATTAGGCTCCCTGGTGGCACAGTGTGTTATGCGTTGTGCTGCTAACAGACAGAGCCATTGAAACACACCAACCGCCCCATAGAAGAAAGACGAGGACATCTACTCATACCCAAATTACAGCCTTAGAGACCCTACAGGTCACTTCAACTCTAAGCCATATGGGCGTGATGAGTTTAAATGAACTGAAAAGCAGTGAATTTGGCTTTGGTTTTGTTCATTGTTACACATTTTAAGTCAATTATTTTTCAGATTTATCAGTAAGTGTAGTAATTCATCATTTTGTAATGTTTCATTTAAATTTAATTTCTTATCCTTTTCATATTGCTTATACTATCAAATCCTTAAAATGTTAGTTCTATGGTATACTTGAACATTTTGGTTTTGTATTTTGGAGGTTTTGTGAGCTGCTTTTGTGAATGGATTCTTTCAAAGCAGTGTCACACTTTACTTTTTCCCAGATCAAAGGTTTCTGAACTCTGGCTTCTCACATCTGTAGTGTGTGTGTCATTCAACAACTGTTAGTGAATCCAGACTGACACTGTGACTCCCTGTTGACTCTATTTTGTCTGATTCGGTAGGATTTCTTTTCCCCTGTAGGAATAAAAAATCCCAAAGTTCTGTCCGTAAAGTCCCCTTGGACACAGACCGTTTCTTGTTCATTGATCTTGATTGCATCTTATATCTTGGTTATTACCTAACACTAGAAGCCCAACTTCTGTCTTTTAGACTTGGTTACGTATATACCTTTAGGGCTGTTTTCCTTTATTGTCATTTCTCTGTATAACATTTCTTTTTGTTTGTGGCCATTCTCATCAAATTAATGTGCCATTACTGCTTGAGACTGAATCTACTTTATAAAACTACTCTAACTTCTCAAATTGTGTCATTGTTAGGTGCCACTGAGTCACCTGTGACTCATAGCAACTCTCTGCCCTATTCTCAGCCAGTCTCATGGACACACCTAACTCCATTGCTCCGGTTACCATGTCAATCCATCTCATCTGGGTCTTCCTCTCCTACATTGTCCCTCCACCCTTCCAAGTATGATATTCTTCTCCAAGGACTGGTCCGTCCTGGCTACCTGCCCAAAGTATATGAGATAGAGCTTCAAAATTTTTGCTTCCAAGGAGAAACTTGGTTTCATCCTCTCTAAGAAAGTTTTATTTGTTCTCCTAGCAGTCAATGGTATGTCCAATACTCTTCTCCAGCACCACGACTCAACTACATGAATTCTTCTTCTGTCATTCTTAGTTATTGTCCAGCTCCCTGAAGTATAGCGAGTAATTGTGAAGACCATGGCCTGAATCAGCTGCAACTTAGTCTCTAGACTGACATCATTGCTCTTTAGCACTTTGGAGAAGTCTCAGAGAGCAGATTTCTGCAGTAAAACCGTTATTATTATTTTTTTTCCATTTCCTGACTGCTGGGTCAAGAGTGTTGATTGTGAAGCCCAGCAAACTGAAATTGTGAACAACCTCAGTCTTTTCTCCATATGTTATGGTGCTACCAATTGGCCCCGTGGTAAGAATCTTTGTCTTCTTGATGTTGAGCTTTAATTCATATTGAAGATTCTAATCTTTGACCTTCTGTAGCAAGTGCTTCAGGTTCTACTCAGTTTCGGCAAGTAAAGTTGTATCATATGGATAAAGCAGGTTGTTGATGAGTTTTCCTCCAATCTTGCTGTCACATTCCTCATTAAGTCCAGCCTTCCAAATGATCTGTTCTGCATACAGACAATGTATGGAGACAGGACACACTCATTTCCTGTTTTGAACCATATTGTGTTTCCCAGCTTTTTTCTGACAACTCTCTTCTGGTCCAAGGATCGGCTTCCCATGACCACAATCAAGTGTTCTGGGATTCCCATTCTTTTCAAGGTTAGCCATAATTTATTGTGATCTACACATTAAAATGTCTTTGAATAGTCAATGAAACATATAGACATACTAGTGATACTCTACTTTCTGCCAAGATCCATCTGACATTGGCGATAATGTCTCTAGTGTCATGGACTCTTCTAAAGCCAGCTTGTATTTCTGGTATTTCTCTGTCAGTGTACTGTTTCAATCAGTTTTGGATAATCTTCAGCAGGATATTTGCTTGTGTGTGATAATAGTGATATTGTTAGATAATTTCCACACTCTATTGTGTCACCTTTTTGGGGGGGTGGGGGAGTAGGAATTAACATGGATCTCTTCCAGTCATTGGCTGGGTGGTTGTCCTCCAGATTTCTTGGCACAACCTGGTGAACAAATCCAGGGTAGCATCTGTTTCCTGAAATATGTCAATTGGGATTCCATGAATTGCTAAGGCCTTGCTTTTTGTCAATTCCTTCAAAGCAGCTTGGACTTCCTCCTTCATCATCATTGACAGCTTTAAAATCCTTAGTAACTTCTTTTTTCTCTGACACATAAAATATCTGCAATAGGTACCAAATAATGACACTTTTCCCCCCAGCTATAACTGTATATATTCTTTTGTTCTTGTTATAAATAACATAAATTGATTTTAAAAAGGGTATACTTTAACCCTAAATCTGACATAATACTAGAGTGATCTCATAGGAAGACTTACTAATTTTTCTAATCAAGGAAGTCTTGAAAAAGAAAAAATAAGTTGCTAACTTAATAAGTAAGACTCACATCATACAGCGTATCCCAGTTTGTGGAGAAAATTAGTTTTAGCAATACATTTTTGAACCACATTTGATTTGGTATAATATGCAACTAAGTGAGTGGTGCTGGTCCAAAATCATGGAGCTAAAATGAAGGTGAGACAGGGGTCAAGTTCATTTGTTTCGACTCAGTAACCTTGCTACTCTCTCACAGTCTCTGTGCATTGTGCTTGGGACTGTTGTAAGCAGCAGGAAGTATGTTCTTGGTGTGTAATTGCTTGCTCCGTAACTGCAGAAGCCGGTGGTGGTGGTGACGCAGAGCATCGTGGAAGCACGTCTTTAAATCAATCACTGCAGTGATCATCTTAAACAGGGTTTTTGCTGATGGTTCAAGTCATCAGAAGACCTGAATCTGAGTGAATGTCTCTGTCAGTCTTGCCCATTTCCTCCACAAAGAACTTTTCTTACTTGGTCGCGAGAAAGAACATGATAAATGACATATTCTCCTTGTTGCCCTGATCGGGGCTTGTCTCCTGTCAGTCTTGATTCCGGTGGGTTTATAGCTTTTCCTCTTGACTCTATGCTGCCTTTGTTATGATTCTTCTATCTGGATTTTTTCTCTTTTTTTTGTGAGGAACAATGAGAGAACCGAGGTTATTAGCCACCTTGTTCCAGGCAGAAACGCCCGCACCCCACTTAGCTAGGAAAGCTCTATAAGGCCTTTCTTTATTGTTAGAAAAGCAGAAAGCCATTTCAAATGAAGAGAAATTAGAGCCAAATGTACTTCAAAGCAAGTGTATTTACATGGAGGCTAATTAAAGAAATCTTTAAAGAATTCAACATTACAGATGGTGTACTGAAGAAAATGTATATTTGGATAGTTTTCTCTTTCTCTCTCAATGCAAAATTGTACAATAAACACATCTTCATTTCTAGAATTCTCCGAAGTTGTTATGGCAACTGGAATTTGGGGTCAGGCAGGGAAAGTACTGCTGCCATTGTTCCCTGAGACCGGAGAAATAGAATTTTCACATTTGAAATACGATTGGAACATCACTGAAAAATCAAAAGCTTACTCTTGGTACCCAAGATCCCATGTCTGAAAACATGCTTCTCTGAGAAACTTCACAATCAGGAAACTCCAGGTTCAGAGGGGTGAGGATGGGTGGAGTAGAGTGTTAATAATAGGATTACACAATGTGATGGGTGGGTGGAGATGAAGAAAAGGAGAAGGATTTTTTTGTGAAAAACAATGTTTTCAAACTTTGTAAAATAAATCCGTTTAAAATTTTAAAAAATAAAAAGGAGCTCATTCACGAAAAATATATCAGGTTGATGATGGTTTAACTCTACTTGTGGTGGGTTATCAATCATAAAGATTATCCCTAGGAATGGTAGTGTTTCCAGTCACAGAATTAATAATAATTGCCTGTATGACTCCTTTACATGCTAGAACACTACATGCATCACATAATTGTTGTTATTATGTAGTAGCATTTTGGATCTGACTCATAGCTGACCTCCAGAGGGTTTTCCGAGGCAATAAATCACACAGGGAGAGATTACCTGTTTTTCTTTTGTGGAGAGCTGGTGAATGCAGTCCGTGTGCCTTTGGGATTGCAGTGTAGCTTCCTACCACCAGGCCACCAGAGCTCCCCAGTCCATAGCCCTAAAGATGAAATACGCAGAAACAACAAAAGATGCGTGTGTAGTCTGTCAAAACTTGAATACATCATAAGTCAAGGACTACCTATTATTGTAGAAGATCACAACAACTCAAAGTCTCATTCTCTGCTAAGAAAATTTGGTCTAATTCCTCTTTGATGCCTACTCCTAGTGTCCTAGCCTTGCCTCTGTTTCTCCTCTCCTATAGTGCAAGATCCTGTGCCGAGACGGAAGAACTTACAGCTGTCACCTCCCCTCCAGCGTTTGTATCTCTTTCTGCCATGGAGCTGACAGTACTGATGAGTAGGGGCAGAATCCGACTCAGGAGCGTGCGCACATATAGCTTATAGAGACATTAACACAGTTTGGGGAAATCCTCTAACAGTTGGAGGCACATGAATTGTCCTTCCGTATTTGCCAGATTTCCTTACACTTGTTTCCTGGTGTCTATATCACATACAGGCCACATGAATAAGTGGGTTGCCTCTGGTTCTGCCTACAAAGTAAATGTAAGCTAAGGATTATCTAGACAGCGTATTCCCAGGATGGAATCCTATACCTGAATCCATCACTGGGGATAAACAAGTCTGTCCTTGCTGGTGGTACATAAGGTGGTGATAACATCATTTCTATCCCTCAGCACCACATTTTCTGAGAGTTTCATCTTGGTAGAATTGAAGTGTGCTTCAGGAGGCGTAAAGAAGATAGACTTCTTCGAATGCTCAGGGTAATGATAACCATTAGGTCACGAATCTGTCTGTCCTAGCTTCACATCTGGGTGGTCTTGAAAGAAAGAAAGAAAACAGTAAATGTCGGTTAAGCACATATAATTTTAGCATACTCTACAAAAAAAAACCCCACAAAATCAAGAAGGAATTATTAAACATTATTTTTGTATACAGAGCTTCTTATCTCCTTTATTCACAGGGCAAACGTGATGAAACTAAAGAAATGGAATTCTCTGTAATAGGAGTGAAATAATTTATAACAACAAACCAACAATAGCTAAACCTATGAACCAGTTCTAGAAACAAATCCATGGGATTTTATTTTGTTCAAAGGAGGTAGGTTGTTGTTAGGTGCTATTAAGCATAAAAACTCTGCGTATTACAAAACGATAAAACACCTGTCCAATCTTGCACTATTCTCACAGTCTCCACTTGCTACAGTCACTGTGTCAGTCTAAAATTTAAGTTTGTGGTTCTATGTTACCAGGTTTTCAAACTGGCATTATGATAAATATTTAGCTTTTGTGATTAATTAGTGACAAAAATTAGTGAATGACACTTCCTTGAAACACACCCTAAATTAAAACTCTACCATCTAACTGGAGTAGAATATTATTAGTTTTAAATGCAAAAAAAATTGTTTTCATATTTTCATGTGCATATGCTATTGATGACCAATATAAACATGACCATTTATTCTCGGAAGTCTAATCAGAGCAGTTCTCCTATTATTTGAATTTACAGTCTGCATGAACTTTTGTTCATGGTTTTTATAATTTTTTATTTGTTTTGCTATCAGATCTCATAGTCATTTACTAATTCAATAACAAAGAACAACATACTTTTTTAATCTCTATTGTGTTTTAGGAATCATACTCAATTCTAGAGAATCAATGCTAAAGAAGACATTTAGAAGATTGTCCTGATTGAAGAAACACATAGAAAATAAAAATGTACAATGACACGCCTTTTTAAGTGGTAATGAGTCAGAATGATGTTTGGAAATGCACTAGGTCATCACTAAAACCCCTCTGGTGTTCAGTATTGAAGCCAAGTGTTGAATTGGCTGAGTGGCTGGGGAAATTGTGAGAGTGCAGACAGAGGAAGGACTGCATGAACAGAATGAAGGTGGATGTAAGCCCATTCTTTTAACCTGCTATAACTTTAAGACATTTTTGCACATTTTTGTCAGACACCAAGAATAACAGAAACTGTGAAAACTCTTTGCTTTGCTGATAAATTTCTTCAGAAAACAATGAAAACTCCAAAAGTTTTGACTCCAAGAGTCAATTAAACCATCATATTTGCACGCTAGGAATGTCATGCTGCCATCAATACGGAGAACGGATTTGAGAATGTGGAGTGCTGAGAATGGAGATTAAAGCTGCCTGTCATTGAGTCAACCCTGACTGGCTGAACAGAGACAAGGAAAACAATGTGGAGATACTGCAATAATGTGTCTGAGAAGTGATACGTGCTTTGCACTGAAGCCACAGAGCAGAGATGGACTTGGGATGAGTGCTGCTGAACCGTCCCTGAGGCACAGTCACCTCTCTGTTCTGAGTAGAACGACTCAACTGACTTTTCAGAAAGCGGATTTCCAGACCAGTCTTGTCAGGTCTGAGTGTGTCTCTGAGTGGGGTCAATTACCAGTCTTTCATAGTAACACACACACACACACACCACACACCACACACACACACACACACAAACCCCCCCCCCACACACACACACCCCACACCACACTCACACTGCCCATAGAGGTGGTTTCAGTTCGAGGCAACCTTCTTTTTTTTTTAAATTATTATTAAATTTTATTAGTTTTAGTGAACATTTACAGAGATTTTGGGTTTTCATTCATTCATTGTTGAACTGTTGTCTCTACCCTCCTCCCCAGTTCGTTCTTCTTTCCCACGCCCTGAATGTCTGTTTTAATGGTCCAATTGCCACAGTGCTTGTCAAAGCCAGTTCTGATTAATCTCCTTTGTCAGTGTGTCCCTTGCCATTCCATATCACTCCTCCCTGAGAGAGACTTCACCCTGATTCATAAGGAAAAGGGGATGGCATATTCTCTTAACTACTTCCTGCTGAAAAGGGACGCTGTAGGTTTCAGGGTGAAGATCTTCTCTCACTACTCTAAAGGGCCCCTTTGGCAGTAGGAAACACATAGACTATTATGGAGATTGCTTTTGGAATTTAGATTCACTTTTATCAATTGTGCTTAGCCGTACATGTTCATATCCTTAAAGATGTATCATGGAAGTGTTGCAGCCTAGAAGACACAAATTTAACAAGTTAAAAGTACACGAGTCAAAAATTAAAAAGCAATAATATTCTGAGTAGAGGTTCTAATAGTGGTACAAATCAAGTTATAGAGGGAAGGTGGTTCTGACAATAAAAGGCCTATAGACTAGCACTTTGTCTAATGCTGTAAATTTTCAAGGTATGAAACTATCCATCTTTCCTCTAGAGAATGAGTGGTGGATTTAAATTGCCAACTTCTTCAAATTACCAGCACTGCACAGCCAGGGCTTCTTCCTTTCATTATCGTTGTTGTTCGGTGCCATGCAGTGGAGTACAATTCATAGAAACCCTGCAAACAGATGTGAATCCTGCCCTATCCTGTGCCGTCCTCACAATCTCTGATATAAGCAAGCCTATTGCTACAATACTTGTGTGTCAATCCATCTAGCTGAGAGTCTTATTCTCCTTCACTGTCCCTCCACCTTTTCAAGCTTACTGACCCTCTCTAAGGAATAGCTTCTCCTAGCAACATACCCAAACTATGTGAGATGAGGCTTTATCATACTTGCCCCCACGGAGCACTCTGACTGCACTTTCCCTAAGACATATCGGTTTGTTCTTTTTGCTGTCCGTGGGATATTCAGTACACTTCTCCAATACCACAGTTCAAAGACATCAAATATTTTACTGACATTCTTAGTCATTGTCTAGCTCTCAACAGCTAAACAAATGATTGGAAGGCCATGGTCTGAATCAGGAGCACCTTAGTCCTTAAACTAACACCATTGCTCCTCAATAATTTGGAGCGGTCCATACTGCAGACTTTGATGGTGTAATATGCCTCCTGATCTCCTGATGGAATATTAAACAACTTGCGCTATTCAGAAACACCGTGTGGTGGATTGTTATTGTTGTTGTGTGCTCTCCAGTGGGTTTTTGGCCACAGTAAATCACATGAGAGGAGATTGCCCATTCTTCTTCCATGGAGCAGCTGGTGGATTTGAACTGTGTGCCTTTGGGATGGCAGCACAGCTTCTTACCACTAGGCCACCTGAGCTCTCTATAAGAATTACAGTAAGTAATTCATAGGATTTAAGAACTACTTATTCAGGGAAGATGATTTCAAGCAGAAATTTATTGTAACATCTAGTTTTCTAGTCTCTTAACAGAAGTATAATCAGAATTAGTCAAAAGAAAGGAATGTGAGTTGGGGGAAATGTGCACTGAGTCTAATTCTGAACCAAAATGCAAGAAGGTTTGGTGGAAAGGTATAAGGAACATGGATATAGATCTAACTAAAGATCCAATTCTGAGTCTTCTCTGGGAGAATGCAGTTCTAGGAAGATGCTAGACATTTGTGGAGCCTGTCTTCATGGAGTCGTGAGCGTGAGTGAGTTCTCTGTGGACTGAAGACATGTCTTGTGAGATTCAGCCAGGTCCAGGAAAGGAAGAGAATGTGTGGAGGGAGTTGGAGAAGTCACACAGGGAGACTTAGGAAAAGAATTACTACCTGTGCGTGAGCTTCCAGAGAGTTTCTGTGGCAAGCCATCTCTCCCAATAGCTTCCAGCAGTACTTACAAGCCAAAGAAAGCTATCTGGTTTTGTCTTTTTTATTTGTTTTCTTTAAACTTTGTGCATTGCCTGCCAGTAATCCACAGCACAGAGATGGAGGCAAGGCCCATGACTAATGCCCTTTTTAATTCTTCAATATCTCATGAAATTTCCATAAAGTGTGGATTCTCAAGGAATATATTTACAATTCACCAACAATTTAGGAATTACACTCTGATAATGAAAAAATAAAGTCTAAAAGAAGAAAAAACAAGGATGTGGAGTATTTCCAAGACAGCTGACTTCTATGACTAAGACTGGGGGACAGGTATCGAACAAGACCACCAGCAGCCTGTCCACAGGAAGAGCAGTACAGGCAATCACTGGAAACTCAGACCTCAGGAACAAGGTGGAACAAATGAAAATGAAATATCACAGAATGAAGAGAAGGCCGACCGTATTGAGTGCTCATTATATGACACAAATTACGTGCATCAAAGATGAGAGAGAGAGAGAGAGAGGGAGAGAAAATCCAAAATATCGTCAAGGCAAGTGTAGACAGGAATCTGAATTATACAAAACCTTTCATGTCTACTATACTTTTTTGTTAAAGATTGTAAATTCTTTTAATACTCATTCGTATGATGAATCAACTGAAGGCCAGAGAGAAAGTCTCACATCCAAAGTGACACATATAATAAATTTAAGATCTAGGAGTAAAATCAGGGTACTGTGCTGGTCACCAGCCTTCTCCACTGTAGCTTCTATCTCAGCTGTTTCATCCCTAGCAGATTGGATCTGAGGCATCTCTCAGCCCATGACCCACTCACAACCTCTGCCCATGACCCTCTTCTAGCAATGTGGCAGGGGAAATTGTCACCCAAAAGACGTACAGTGAATCGAGGCAGTAAGCTCACGACAACTTGATTGATGCCTAATGCCAGGACAGTCTTGTGTTTGTTTTGAGTTACACAGTGGGTAGAAGGAGAAGGATGTTGGTAATTGATGCTGCTGGTGTGACAGAGGTGTCACACAGCTCAGAGGAGCACTGAGGTGGTACGGATCTGTCCCAGGACCCCCCATGTGTCACACTGTCTGCCTCATACCTTTGCCTTGTGGGGAAGACATTCTTGCAGAAATCTATTATTTCTTCCCTTTTAGTTTAGTTCTTACAACACTCTAGAAATATCCTGCCTGGAGGACCCTTTGCTCCTCCCTTCTTATCTAGATCATCACATCTCTGAGCTGGAGAGCATTGCCATGGCTGTAACCCCCTAGTGCTGAGAATAACTAGTGGAGAAACTGAGGCCCACAGATCTATTTCCTAGTGATGCAAGTCGACAGATTGCTGACGAAGAAAATAGGTCAGCATTCCTATAACATTTATGTTCAGAACAACGTTAATGCTGAGGCCCCAAAACTCCCATCTTTAGATAACATTTGTTCTTAAGATGTAAAACAGAAAGTTCTGAATGTTATCCATGAACTCTGTTTTGATTTTGTTTAATACATTTTATTGAGTATCCCTCATGATGTCAACCATTTTCTCAACATGAGAAGGTTTTCAGGCGCAGAACTTTCCAAGACACACATGAAAGTCTTCTGAGTCTGTCTTAATCTGGGAGCTAAATTGAAACCTGTCTGTCATGGGGGACCCTGCTGGCATTTGAAATGCTAATGGTGTAACTTCAAGCATGACAGCAACACACAATGTATCCTAGGACAGCAAACTGATGGAAAAGTCCTGTCCTAATAAGAGCAAATGAGAAAAACAAGTCCATACACACCTAAGCTAAAAAATAAGTTTGTTGTTGTTGTTATGTGCCGTCGAGTCGTTTGCGACTCATAGCGACCCTACAATAGCCCTAAACCCTGCTCTATCCTGTGCCAACTGCACCGCCTCTGACACACCCATCCTGATTACCCCAGTCACCGAATCAATCCATCTCATAGAGGGTCTTCCCCTCCTGCACTGTCCCTCCACCCTCCCAAGCATGATGTTCCTCTCCAAGGACCCGTCCCTCCTGGCAACATGTCCAAAGTATGTCAGACGAAGCCCCAGAATCCTTGCCTCCAAGGAGTAGCTTGGTTTAAACCTCTCTAAGATGAATCTGTTTGTTTTCCTGGCAGTCCGTGGTACATTCAGTACCCTTCTCCAGCACCACAGCTCAAAGGCATTAGCAACATTCAAATCATACCCTGAAAACAGCAAGCTGACAGGTGTACTTCTAACAGCAAACCACAGACACAATCAGTCATGTGAATATTGTGGTGCTGGACAGCCCTTTCTGGCCCCAGCTGGTTCCTGGGCCTCCTGGCTGAGGCCTGCAGCTCTCTCAGTGCAATAAACTGATAGGTGTTGTTTTCTTGATGTAGCAATCCATATGAAGTTTAATATGAAAAGGTATAGAGAAAGGATATAGCCCAAATGCATTCCTGTCTTGATTTTGAACCATGAAGTGCTCCCTTATTCTGCTCAGATAACTGCTTCTTGATCTTGGTGTAGGTTTCTCATGAGCACAGTGAAGTGTTGTGAGATTCTTGTTCTTATGAGTGTTAGTCATAACTTGTAAGCCACACAGTCAAATTCCTTTGTTTAGTCAGTACCACACAAATAAACATTTTTCTGGTATTCTCTGATTTCAGCAAGATCCGTCTGACAGCATCAAAGATGTCACTAGCGCCATGACCTATCCTAACTCCAACTTGCATTTCTGGCAGTTTTCTCTGTTGATGTACTGTTTTAGCAGTTTGGGAATGTTTTTCAGTAAGACTTCACTTGGATGTTATATTAATGTTATTGTTTGACAATTGCTGCATTCTTTTGGACCAACTTGTTTTGGGGAATAGGAACAAATATGGATCTCTTTAATTTAGTTAGCCCAGTGACTCCTCCAGATTTCCAGACACAATCTGATGATGACACATCCAGGGCTGCATCTGTTTATTGAAATATTGCAAATATGTCAATATTAGTATTTCATCAATTCCTGTTGTCTTTTCTTTTTTTTTGTCAATGCTTTCAGAGCAGCTTGAACTTTATCCTTTACGGCCGTTGGTTCTTGATCTTTTGCTCCTTTTTGAAATGGTTCAGTATCTGCCTTTTTTTGGGCGGTGTGTGTAGTGACTGTGGCTATTCCTTCCACTTCTTTTGATACTTCCTGGATCATTAAATATTTTGCTCATAACATCTTTCAGCATTGAACTCAAAGCTTGAATTTGTTCTTCACTACCTTTAACTTGAGAAATGCTGAATAAGTTATTCCTTTTTCATTTTCTGACTCCGGCTCTTAGTGCATTTCACTATCATGATTTCCTTTGTCTTCACTCTTCACAATATGTCCTTTAAAATCCTTGGTTGAACTCTTTAATTTTGTCATTTCTTCCCTTTGTTTTGGCTTCTCAGTGGTCCGTATTCAGTCTCTTCTGACATATCAACCATTACATCCTTGGGTCCATAATCAACAATCTTAGTACTAGCAGTAAAGAAACCAAAAGATATGTTGCATTGGGAAAGTCTCTTATCAAGAAACGCTCCAAAATAGTAAGGAGTAATGATGTCAGTGTAAAGACTAAGGAGTTCCTTGATTCAGGTCGTGGCTTTTTCAATCACTTGTTACGCATGTGATAGGTTGTCTAAGGAGGAGAAAATGGGGCATGAGGGCACAGGGCCGTGAGCATCTCTATGGAGCCAGAGGGAGTAAGGCTAGTTTAGGCTCTCTCTGCTCCAGAGCAGAAAGAAGTTAAAGAGCCCACATCACAGCCCCTGGTGCCTCGAGAGCCACCGCAGCAGCAAGAGGTTTGTTTAGTTGTTGCCAACAGACTCAGAGTTATGGCACCAACAATGGGATTTATTAGGGAATGAGGTTGGAGAGTAGGGGAGGCAAAGAATGCCAATGCAAGTCCATGTTTTAGCCCAACAGTCCCAAAACACGATTCCTCAATTAATCTAGGCTCCAGTTTCAGTTTAACAGTCAAATTCAAATCGTCCAGCAATGTTTGCCTGAGAATAGTCAAAAGTCAGCTTCTCCTTCAAGCATCAGCAGAAACTTTTAACTGTGGCCAGCACAAATGCAAGAAGCCTCAGGTCACACCTTGCCACAGTATCTCCACAGCAGTGCCACGATCTCTCCACCACCATCACCAGGGTCTCACCCTCACAAGGGTCTTGCTCTATTCTCCCTCAAGTCTTGCCACCACAAGTCTTGCTCACCTCATAAAAAAATGTATTAATATGGGGAAAGGGAAATTAAATATATAATAAGTGAAAAAATCAGACACAGTGTGCCTTGTAATTAATACTTTAAAATAAAATGAATATGAATGATTTAATGGAAAACCAAATACATTTAAACTTTCATTCAAATCGCAATGGAAATGTTACAAAAATCCCAAATCTACTTAAAATAAGATATAAGCACGCCTGCAGGCTTACTTCACAGTGATCATAGGCAGGAAGGTGCTCCCTAGCACATCCTGTGGCCGACTTTTGGGAAGTCAATGAACAGGCCGTTCTTCTAACACAGTTCTGGGCAAGCATGAACCTCCAACCTTTCTGCCTAAGTGTGTTAACTATTTGCTGTACCTAAGGATTCTGAAAACAAATATATCTCCCTGATACCAGGTTTCAGCTTTCATCTTTCTCCATTTAAATCACTTACTCACAAGTTATTTATTGAATATTACATATGCTCATAATTAGTATAAGTAGATAATGCCATTTCAATATGAAAAATGATAGCAGCGGAGTGCACAAAGCCCTGTTGGAGTGCAGGGAACGGGAAAAATAACATTGTGCTCATACTTCATTTTGGGTGCCAGCTGTGGATCTCTGAGGAACCCAAAGATGGTTAACACAAAGTGCTGCTTGAATGATTCTCCTTCTTGAGGGAATCTATGAATAATCTACACATATTAAGAAGAAACTTTAAAAGCACTGACCATTGAAAATTAAAAATTATGTTTAAAATTTGTTATCCAGGTTTAGCAGGATATTCTTAACAATAGGAATAAACTTGCTGATTTTTTGCTGCTATAAACCATTGATTTGACGAAGACTTATAGCAACCCATGACGGAGGTGTGGAACAACGACTAAGTATGACAGAAGAAGAATTGATGTCTTTGAGTTGTGATGCTGGAGAAGAGTATTGAACATAACATGGACTGCTAGGACATGTAAGTCTGTCTTGAAGACGGTGAAACCAAGTTGCTCCTTGGAGGCAGGGATTTCGAAGCTCTGTTTCACATACTTTGAGGACATGACCAGGAGGGAGGGACCAGTCCTTGGTGAAGGACATCATGCTTGGAAAGGTGGAGGCACAGAGAAGGAGAAGACGACCCTGGGATGAGGTAGATGGACATGATAACTGGGACAATGGTTTTAGGTGTGTTAAAGTCAATGAGACTGACTCAGGTTAGGGCAGGGTTCAGAGCTATGTACATAGGGTTGCTATGAGTCACGTGTGACTTGATGGCACATAAAAACAACATAGTAACCCTATGAACAATGGCTCTGGACCTTGCCCTATCTTGAGGCAGCCTCAGCATCTCTGATATATCTGACAGCATAGCCGCAGCCACTGTGTCATTCAGGGTCATCGTCTCTTTTGCTCATCCTTCACCCTCTCCAGCACGATGGTGTAGCTGATGAAACACAAATAGACATCCTTCTGGTACTCTGCTTTCTTTCAAGGTCCATCTGATACAGCAATGATATCCCTAGTGCTATGGGCTATTCTAAATCCAGCTTATACTGTAGTAGTTCTCTGTCGACGCACTATTCTAATAATTTTTTTTTTTATGATCTTCAGCAACATTTTGCTTGCATGTGTTACTGTTTGAAAAATTTCATACTTTGTTAGGTTGTTTTGTTTTTATTGTTGTTGTTGTTGTTATGTGGCATTGAGTCACTTGTGACTCATTGCTATTCTATGTACAACAGCCCTAAACCCTGCTCTGTACTGTGCCAATCTTATTTAAAACTTATAGTATCTGACACCCACCCCCATTGCCCCAGTCACTGAATCAATCCATCTCATTGAGGGTCTTCCTCTCCTGCGCTGTCCCTCCACCGTCCCAAGCATGATGTCCCTCTTCAAGGACTGATCCCTCCTTATAAGTATGTCAGATGAACTTCAGAATCCTTGCCTCCAAGCAGCAGCCTGGTTTCACCCTCTCCAGGATGAATTAGTTTGTTCTCCTAGCAGTCCATGGTATATTCAATACTCTTCTCCAGCACCACCGCTCAAAGGCGTCAATTCTTCTTCTATCATCCTTAGTCATTGCCCACCTCTCTGATGCATCGCAAGTGATTACAAAGACCATGGCCTGTATTTTTGTCCATAGAAACGTTCAGTATTGCAACGTGAGGCTTGAATTTGTTCTTTGATTCCTTCAGCTTGAGAAAGGCCTAGTGAATTCTTCTCTTCCAATTTTCTGACTCTGGCTCTTTGCACATTTCATTATAATGCTTTGTCTTCAGAGGTGCCCTTTCAAATCGCTCTTCAACTTTACTTTGTAATTTCTTACAGTTGTTTTGTCCTCTCAGCATTCTATTGCAAATATTATGCTAATCTGTAAATCCTATTACTTCTTCAGAATCCTTTCAGAAGTGTTGCTGTTGTTAGTTATGTCAAGCATTTATGATAATAAACTGTAAACATAATCAGGCATATGAACATCATGAGGCAGTACAGACAGAAGTTTGATATGACAGATCTATTTCACCTGTTTTCTTTATTGTAATAGCCATTTCCTGTTCTTTCTTTGTGATTCTTTATAATTTTATTTTCTTTTTCTTTCCTCTTTATCTTAACAATTTCTTCACATAGTTATCTCAGTTCTCAGAGACTGAAAAGGGAAAAAAAAAGTAATTCTTAAATGGGAAGAGAATCAGTTGTCAAAGATAGTTACAGCTTTTGTCATTGTTATAATGGGAACTGACTGAAATATTGGACTATATTCAAAGAATTTAATAGTATTTCCTTGACACATATTCAGATAAATCAATTAAAATCATAAAAGTAATTCTATTATACTAATCCTTCATGGATTTGGGGGTTTGGATTTGTTTTTTTGAGTGATTTGTTTGTTTCAAAGGACAATCATATAAAATGTCTATGCACTTAGATGACCCTCTGCTGGTATCACTTTGCATTCATTCACTCCACTCAGGGCTGAGTTAGAAGTGGCTTGGAGCTGACTCCCCAGTGGATTTGCAGAGACAGAGACATATCCTTAGGATAAGACTGCCCATCTCTCTCCGGGGGGAGCTGCTGGTGTGTGGAAGCTGCCAGAGAGGCACCACTTTTGAGCCTGCAGAACTCCTTACACACCAGGCCACCAAGGGGTTCTTCTTTCTCTGTAATATCGCCTACCCCTAATATCAGCTCAGTGTTAAGAAGCCAGGCCAGAGAATGGTCACTTGAGCAACAACACCATTTTTCAGCTTGACCTCTGCTGTAACAAAACAAGAAGAATGTGATGAGGTTGACATGCTCTCATTTTTATGGTGGTCTGTCAAGATCCTTCCTAGCTTGTACCAGAAATGTTGGTTTAAAGATTCCACGGTCAGTGCAACAATGAATGAAAACCCAAAATCTCTGTAAATGTTCACTAAAACTAATAAAATGTAATAATAATTTCAAAAAAAGATTCCACGGAGAAAATGGTTTCTAGTTTTTGTTTGAAAAGGACAAAGGAATCAACAGCCAAGGAGGGGAGACAGCCCAGATTCACTTGATGCCTCTTCTACGCCCAGAAAGCCTCCGACACATCCCAGAGCTCTGCCTGCAGGGACTGGGAGGCTAGACCTTCCATGCTTGCAGGCCGGTTATCCCAAAGAAGAGCGTGTGGAGACTCCAGTTGGATTACACTGCAGCTCCCTCGTGCCAGGGCCCTCCACTCACCCTGAGACCCCCGACCTTCTGGGGGGATGCAGTCAGGTCAGAAGCGCTACTCTCCTCGCCTGTCTGGTCTCTGCAGGAACTTTTTCACTTTGAGAGGCAGCAGATGGAAATGGAGTTACCAGCTGAGTGCTTTTCCTTTCTCAGGTCTGAGCCTCTGTCAGCACTGGCTGGGAACTTTTTCATCGGATATGGTAAACTTCAGACGGGAGTGTATCAGGTGGAGCTGAAATTTCTCTGTTACCTAGGAAAATGCTATTGTAATTCCTCCTGCTGCCTCATCAATGAAATAACCGGATTTTAACAGCAACCCGAGAATTGTAGACAAAGCTGATCATCTGAACCCAGACTGCGCTGTTTTTAGTCCGAGAGACAAAGCAGATCTTGACGTAGACCATGAATGGAATTCTAACACTGGGGAGAGAAAGACCTCCACACCTCACAGCATGCCTAGTAGAAGGGATGAGAACATGTGCTGTCAAGCTGCGGGTGGTGTTGTGTGCCGTCCAGTTGGGACTGGCCCAAGGTTGACCCTCTGATGGGTCTTCACAGGCAGTGAATCACGTGGAAGGAAATTGCCCATTCTTCTCCTGGGGGTCAGCTGGTAAATGTGAACCGTGTGCCTTTGGGAGATAGTGCAGCTTTTTAGGAATAGGCCACCTCAACTCTGTATCATCAAACTGTTTTCTCTGGGTGCTGTCACGTCACAACCAACTCACAGCTGACCCTCCGGTGGGTTTTCAGAGGCTGTAAATAGCACCGGAGGAGACTGCCCATATCCTCCTGTGAAGCAGCTGGTGAATTTGAACCTTGTGTCTGTGAGGTTGCAGCACAGCTTCTTAACACCAGAGCTACTAATTCACAATAGAGTAAAGGTGATCAGCCAGTAACAAGAAGAGAACCCGGTCATTTTTCATTTAGAAACGTCTAGATGACTAGGCATTAGTTTCTAGACCTTCATAAAATATATGAACTCTAATACTGAAGGAAAAGTAGACAGAGCCCTGGTAGGAATGCATTTCTTAATTTGTCCCAACTTTCAATCAGACACTTAAATGCTAGACTTGAACCAAGAGACACTGCTCTTGCTACTACTGTCAGATTAAGCCTTCAAGGAGGCCATTCGAAGACATAGGGCAGAGAAGGCAAAGAAGAATTGGAAATAGTGAAAACAGGCCCAGCTCTTCATCATAAGAACACACAGACCACATTGAGGCAGCGTTTGGGAAGAGCACTGAAATTACGAGCAGTCATTTCACATAACAACAACAACATGCCCAACACCCAGGGCACTAAGCTGGCTCCACCAATTCAAGATGCTCAGTGTGGTGATGTAAGAAGCAGGGGCCACTGGAAGAGAGAGCTTCTGCAGCATCTGAGAACAGACACCTTGCTAGCCTCTCTAAAGGCCGCTTCCACAGTCACTCCAAGGCTCACTGCAACGGCACCAACTGAGGGGCCCTGGGGAACCCCAGTGTTGATGGGCAGCAAGAGCCCCCTGTCCTCCCTGTGGAACCCTGGGTCGCCATCAGTGTGGAAGGCTGACACAGCAACAGCCTTCATCATAATACTCCACCAATTCATGAGTTTCAAAGGAAAGCTCATGGCAAGTTTTACTTCACCCCGGTCTATAAGATAAGAGGCAGGATATGATTGCACCACTTTGTTTATATGCAGGAATATCCCTCCTGGATAGAGAGTCATCTACTAAAATAGAGGCAAGTGTAACATTAAGAAAGCTTCGGGAAGTAACCTCCTTCTCTTCTTAAGTGAGCACAACTCAGGAGGGTGGCACTTCCCCCAGGAACCTCATCCCTCCCTGTGTGCTCCCAGGTCTTGCCAGAGAGGGTTTAATCATTTCAGGGAAAACCAGAGTTCCGACTGGGTTGCATATTATGATAAAACCTGGAACGGAAGGCCGCATCCTCAGAGTGATATCCATGTGGCCATTTGGCAATAAAGGAGATTGCTAGCGGCAAAGAACTACAAATATCAAGTGCTCATACTATAACTCTTGGAAGCTGTGTATAAACACGGAAGAATGGCAGACATCCACTGCAAAGGGCACGTAAAGGACAGGAGCTTAATTGCCCCAGGGAATTCCAGAGCTAATTAGGAGGCAAAGAAAGCAGTTCTGGAGACGGTACCATCCTGGGACTCTGTGGAGGCTGTGTTTCCTGACTACTCCCTTCAGAAAACACTCAGGTCTAGTACAGAGGAGCTAAAAGCAGCAGTAGAGAATGGTTTGCACACATCTGAAGATGGGAGGCTATTAAATAAGCAAGGAAGTCAGTGGAATCTTGAGTGCTCTTTGTGGAAACTAGTCAAGAACACGCATGTACCCCCTTGTTACAGTAGAACTGTCTTGCTCCAACTCCTTAACAAATCCAGACAAGGGATAAACATATACAGAGCACTAAAAGAAGTAATCCAGGTCATGAAGTCTGAGGAGCATAGAGCACTATCCACCACCTCCACACCTATTTAAATCAGCTCAGCGCCACCAGACGTACACTGGGAAACAACAGATGTTACAGGTTCACCACCATACCAGAGGTACACGTAGTAACTGCTAGTCTTTGCAGATACTTTCTTTTTTTAAAAAAAATTTTATTATTATTAATTTTAATGAAAGTTTACAGAGACTGAGGGTTTCCATTCATTCATTGCTGTGC
>NW_006399753.1:5810295-5813131 GCF_000299155.1 Elephantulus edwardii | reverse complement strand
AATTTTATTATTATTAATTTTAATGAAAGTTTACAGAGACTGAGGGTTTCCATTCATTCATTGCTGTGCTTTTCTCCCTGCCCATTTTAAGTCTGTAATGTATAGATTCTAAACAGCAAGCTTATGTTGTTTTTATGTTGTTGCTGTCAGTGCTGTTGAGTGCCACAGAGTGAAGTATGACTCAGGAAACTCTATGAACAACAGACCCGAACCCTGTCCTGTCTTTCGCCATCCCCATTATCTCTAACACACTTGAACCCATGCAGTCACTGTCAACTGATCTCATTGAGGGTCATGTCTTGCTGACCATCCACCTTTCCAGGCATGATGTCCCTCTCCAGGGACTATCCCCTCCTAGCAACATGCCCAGAGTATGTGAGACAATGCTTCACCACCTTTGCCTCCAAGGGGCTCACTGGTTGTACTTTCCCCAAAACATATCTTTGTTCTTTTGGCAATCCACGGATAGTTCAATACTCTGCTTTAATACCACAGCTCAAACACTTCAAATTTTTTTTCTGTCATGCTTATTCATTGTCCAACTTTCAGATGCAAAGCAAATGATGGAATGTACTATACCTGAATCAGACTCACATTGGTTGTTAAACGGACATCACAGCTCTTTAGGACTTTGGAGATATCCTTGGCTACAGACATCACAAATGCAATACATCTTCTGATTTCCTGACTGCTAGTGCCAAATGTATTGACTGTGAATCCAATAAAGATGAAATCACTGACAATCTCAACTTTTCTCCATTTATCACGATGTTGCTTAATGGCCCATCGGGGAGGATTTTTGTCTTCTTGATGCTGAGATGCAATTCATATGGAAAGCTATAGTCTTTGATCATCTGCAGTGTTTCAAGACCTCCTTACTTTCTGTCATCTGCATAATACAGGGTGTTGAAGAGTCTTCCTTTGATCCTGATGCTACGTTCTTCTGCATTAAGTTCAGCTTCTTGATTGATCTGCACAGCATATAGATTATGAAGGTATGGAGAAAGGATATATCCCTGATGTGCTCTTTTTAAAATTTTGAAATGTGCAGTGTCCCCCTGGTCTGTTCAGAAAACATCTTCTTGGTCTAGGTATTGAGCATAATTAAGCACTCTGTGATTATCATTCTTCTCAATTAGCCATAATTCATTATGACCCAGACAGTCAATTGCTATTATTAATAGTAAAACCTCCCAATTTCCTGCTATAGTCTGATAAGCGTGCCTAGAGCTGCATCTGGGAGTTGAAAATTACCAATTGGTATTCTATCAATCATGGGTCTTTATTTTTTTGCCAGCACCTTTATGCAGCTTCCACTTCTTCCTTCATTACCACTGGCTCTTGTTCATATAGTACTTCCTGAAACTTATTAGTGTCAACCAATTCTTTTTTGTGCAGTAACTGTATATTCTTTCCATTTTCTTTTGATGTTCGCGGCAACATCCAAGATTTTACCCATAGCATCTCTCAATATTGCAACGTGTAAACATAGAATTTATTTCTAGATACCGTTGAATGGGTTCTGACTCATAGTGGCCTAACACACAGGAGAGGGGACACTGCCTGGCCGTGCACTGCTTCCCAGTCGTGCTTGTGTTTGAGCCCATTGTTACAGGCACTCTATCGATCCATCGTATTTACAGGCTTCCTCTTCTCCTGCTGACCTTTGTTTTACCAAGGAAGTGCTAGTGGGCTACTTATATTAAGTTACGCTGCCAGTTCAAAGGCCACAGCTCTCCTGCAGTTCGAACCCACCAGAGGATCCTAAGAAGGAGGATAGACAACTCTCTTCAGGGAGATTTATCCCTTCTAGAAACCCGCTGGAGGGACAACCATGAGCTGGTTCTGACTTAAGAGCAATGAGCTACTTTACCAAAAACGTTGTCATTTTCCAAGGACCAATCCTTCCCATCAATGTGCCCAAAGAAACTAAGTTTCACCCTCCTTTCATCTAAATAGTATTCTGACTGTACTTGTTCCAAGACAGATTTGTTTGTTCTTTTTTGGTAGTCCTTGCATATTTCATATTCTTCACCGGTAACCTAATTCAAAGATATCAATACTTCTTCAGTCTTTCATATCCATTATCCAGCTTTCTCAAGCATGTGAAGCAATAGAAAATAGTGTAGCTTGGATCACATACATCTTAGTTCTCAAAGTGATATCCTTACCTTTTAACACTTTACAGAAAACATTTGCTTGCAGGACATTTGACAGCTGCAATATATCATTTGATTTCTGGATTGATTCTTCCATGGACATTGATGGTGGGTCCAAGCAAAGTGAAATCCTTGACAATTTTAATATTTTCTCTGAAACTTGGAAATACTACTTTGATTGTCTCTCATCCAGATTTCTCCAACCTGGAATCAGACAATAACATGTACTCTAAGTCTCTGTGTCATTGACATTCATCAAAAGTGCTAATTTCAAGGCATTCATTGCTATGATTTTACATCAGAGTAAGAGATTTAGAGTAAATTTCAAGGAGGAGAAAATTATTAACTTAGTTGGTACAAGAGAAGATGCTTCACACAGAATTTACCTTGAGGATAATGGTACAGCTTTGTCACTAGCCAGCCAACTCCAACACATGTTGACTCCGTGAGTTTGATGGTTGAACTGTTTGCCACAGGATTTCCAGTCACTTTTTCTTTCGGGAGGAGATCACTGAGACTTTCTTTCAAGGGACCCTCATAGGCAAATTAACTTTCACATCATCAATAAGATGTGCTTTGCAACTGATCACATAAATTGTCTCTTCTACCAAATTTAGGTACTATGCATTGTGGATGTATGAGAGAGATAAAGATAGAGATAGAGATAGAGATAGAGA
>NW_006399753.1:5800620-5810075 GCF_000299155.1 Elephantulus edwardii | reverse complement strand
AGGGAGAGAGAGAGACTGAGAGGGAGAAAAAAAAATAAAGAACAAGAGAGAGAGAGCATTCAGGAATTAAAAATATTTGAATGAGATGATCATGCTTTGAGAGCATAGAATTTCTACCCAGAGACAGCTCAAGTTGTTCCAAAAATAGGCAAATGCAGAAGGCTAAGATGGAACACTTTTTAGGGAAATATTTTGCAGTCTGGGACATTTTATAGACTCTGGGTAAGTGGATGTAGAAAGCAGATTATGCAGGGCCCTAAGTGGGCAGGCAGGCATGCAGAATGTGCGTTTGTTTAACAATGCCTGGATGGGCCACAGCTCTCACAGCTGAGGACAATTTTAGCCCATTAATCCATTCAAGAAGCTGGATTCCTCAGCCTGTGCTTGATTGCTGAATACAACCATTGCATTATGAGCACTGCTGAATGTGGAGGTGGGCATGGTCCCTACCCACTGGGATCAAAACACTCTTTCAGAATAAAAGCATAGAACCTCTCAGAGATTCCATCCCGTGTTGAAAAAGTGCCAGAGCTCTTGGCTTTAATCCCTCCTGCATGTGCTGTCACCCACAGCACAAAACACTACTGCTCATAGAAGCCTCTTGAAAAAAAGTCCAGTGTGTTAGCACAGTCTACAGCTTAACCTCAGTGCCCCGGAAAACTGGGGACTGAGTATCTATCAAGTCCTGCTAACTAGTCAAGCACACCGAGTCCTGTTTTTCCATTCATTCCCTCTGCCTCCGTTCTTCTCCATCTCTCCCGTCTTCTTTCTCGTGCTTTGACTCATCCCCTCTGTACTCACTCCCTCTCTTCCACTCCCTCCGCTGATCTCTCTCCTTCTATCACTGAACATTTTAAACAGACAACAAAATACTATCTGGTCATGTTGACCCTGAGTCATTTCCGGTTTCTGGTGAGCCCCTTCTGTGTGGTGCATCAGAGTCCAGTTTTGCTCCTCCGAATATTCAGTGGGTAAGTTCTCAGAAAATCTCCACGTCTCCACACATTTCTTCTGAGGCACTGTTAGGTTCGTACCAGCTTGCAATTAGTGGCCAAGGGCATTAGTTATTTGCACCACCCAGTACTCCTGCGTGTGTGTGTGCATGTGTGTATGTTGTTGTTGTGTACTGTAGACTCAGAATCGACTCATAGCTGACCTTCCAGCTGGTTTTCAGAGGCAGTTAATCCCAGGGGAGGAGATTGCCCATCCTTCTCCTCCCACAGAGCAGCTTGTTGCCTTGGATAGTGAGCCTTTGAGATTGCAGTGCAGCTTCTTGCCACTAGGCCACCAGAGCTCCCTATATACATATACATATACATATACATATATACATACATATATGTACACATATACATATACATACACATACACATACACATATACATATACATACATATACGTACACATATACGTACACATACACATATACATATACATATACATATACACATACACTTGTATGTATATATACACACATTTGTTTAAATTAGTATAAAAATAAAATTCTTATACTGTAATTGAAATTAAGACACCTTCTAAGTATACAATAATTCACAGCATTGTCCTATGTCACTTTTTCTCCTCTTTCAGAAGATGTCATACTGGTTGATCTGGGGAGCTCACTCCTGGTTCAGCCACCTAACTGAATTTCTTGTGTAAATTTCCAAACCATTCAGCCTTCTTACTTTCAAAGTCTAAATCTAACCTCTCTTTTCCTGCCTAGTCTTTCAAAATCTTTTCATTGTATTTAGAATTAAGTCTATATTTCATATCAAACAATCAGAGTCCTACAAGCCCAGGTTAGCCCATCTCTGCAAAGCCAGCTCTTCTCCCAGTCCACTGTGCCCTTGGCTACAGGCTCACCAGAACATTTTTTTGTTGGCATTTCGAGGCCTCGCAACCTTTGTCTCACTGACCCTTTGGTTGGAAATCTCTCTGTAGTTGATGACGTAGTTTCTCATGTATCTGTTATTTCAGTCATCTCTCAAATGACTCATTCTCTGAAATGATCTGCCATTTAGAGAAACATCCAGTAATATCAGGCATACGTGTTATCTCTGCTTTGTTTTGTTTTCATATTTGTTTCATCTATTTAGCACATATATGACTTCTCCATTAATGGAAATCATCTTGGAATTGAGTAAACGCAATAAATGGTGATGCTCCACTGTGATGCATTTAGGACCTGGATCTGGTCTGTTTGTCTCTGAATCACCTGGAACAGAAACAAGCACAATGTGTGTTTCCACTTCATGTACGCAGAATCATTAAAAGTGTGCCCCTTGGTACACAGCTTCTCTTTACCAACATTGATCATATGAGATTTATGTAGGTACATATAATAGCAGTAGTTTGTCCTTAAAAAAAAATCTAAGTATTATTTTAACACATGATTAGATAACAAATTTATTCATCCCTTCTATTATTGATATAATTTTTTCCCCATTTGCTTTTCACATCCATGCTTGGGTGGGCACACGCACTCATTCCTCTGAGAGGCATCCCTACCAGTGCATTGCGGAGCCGGAGGGTAGATGTACGCTAAGATTTAGTAGTTGCTGCCACTATCTCAAAGTGAGTGTAACAAATTGCATTCCCTCCAGCCATGTATGAGAGTTTCCATGGGCTCCAAGTCTTTGAGAAAAGAGATTTTGCCTTATATTTCTTTGCTTTGCCCATCATGCATTCCATATGTCTCACTTAGCAGGTACTCACTAAATATTTGTAGAGGAGCTCATCTGATTTCTCTCCCATAGTGAGAAAAATAGATGACCAAAAAAAAAGTGGCTGGTCCCCGTCCCATGGCTGATGCAGCAGGAGCACCACCAACGTGGCAGCCCTGGGAATTGCAGCCCCTGAAGCTGAGCTTTCAGACTGCTTTTACCCTGACAAATCACCATCATTTCCTTGATAAATCATTTCATGAATAATTAGATGGATCAAAACCAGACCAGACAAATGACCTGCTCTGTAAATGGATACCATGAAAAATGTGCAACTCTCTGAGGCAGCCATTGCCTAAAGACCTGCCAGATACTGGGTGAATCAGGGACTCTGTCCATTACTCAGAAAGACAATCGCAGAACACAGGATCGCAAATCCCTAGAGAATAGACACAGATCTACACTCTCCGTTGTCAGAAGGGCAACGCATGAGATGAGATGGACAAGGAGAGGACATTAGAGAGACAATGAATGAGGAAAGTTAGTGTATCTGTAACGGGGTGATCTTTCTTTGTGGGCTCCCATATGCGCTGTATGTGGGTCATCCTTATGGTTGGTGGAATATTCGAATCTATTGTTGTGGTTAATATCAGTCCATCTCCGTTTGGAATTCTCTAATGACCTAGTATAGTTCATGTAGGCTGTTGTTATTAGGTGTTGTAGAGTCAAGTATGACTCATATAAATCTTACGAGCAATAAATCTGAGCCCTCTCCTGTCCTGTGTCATCCTCACAATCTCCAACGCACTTGACCCCATTCCTTCAAAGGAATACCTTTTACTTGCAACAGGCCAAAGTATGGGAAAGGAAACTTTATCTTTGTCCCCATCCTTGCCTTTCATGTAAGACAGCTAACCAAAAGGTCACCTGTTCAAATCTGCCATCCACGTCATGGGAGACGCATGAGTATTCTTCTTTCACAAAGGTTTATAGCCTCAGATGCTCAAAGGAAGGTTGCTGTATGAATAGACTCAACAGCAGTGGGTTTACTCATTTGGGTTCATTTCTCTTAACTCAGAATAATTCATGATACTTAGTTTATAGTATCCTGAAGTATTTTGAAATGCCTACCCTACGGACTGCCAAAAAACCCTAACAGACATGTCTTTGAAAAAGCGCAGCCAGAGAGCTTCTTGGAGGCCAGGATGGTGATACTTCATCGCACCTAGTTTGGGCATGTTTCTGGGAGATGTTATTCCTTGGAAAGGAACATCATGCTTAGAAAAACGGAGAATCGGTGAAAGAGAGGAAGACCCTCAATGACATGGATTAACACAGTGACTGCAGCAATGAACTCGTATGTCAGAGATGGGGATGGCACAGGATAGGACAAGGTTCAGATCTGTTGTTCATACGATCACTATGAGTCATACTTGACTCAAGGGCACCTAACAACAACAACAACAACAATGACAATAACAAAGCATTTAGGAGGAGTACAGCTGTGGCAAAAATAACAACATAGCACAGGAAGAAAGCATTGGATGTCCGAGTGTATGTCCGTTACACAGCTAAGCACTGATCATATTATTAAACATTAGTTCTTCGAAAGGATGCAACGTCGTAAGACAGAGAAAAATGTTTGCCTGAGAAAACCACATTCTGTCACAAAGAGAAGGCAATGCTATTTCTACTGTGCAATCTTGGACAAGTTTCTTGATTTGCCACTATCTCTTCTATTTAATTGATAAAATGGTGTGCTTAGTTTAACTTCTACCTGCTGGAGGTTATGTCTAACATTTATGGCACATGAAGCCAGGCTTAATTGGACTTCTCATTTGCTCACTATGTATCTGAAAACAGGGCTATGAATCAGGATGACAGAGCAGAATCGATGCTTTTGAGTTGTGGTGCTGGAGAAGGGTATTGAGCATATCGTGTACTGCCAGGAGAACAAATATGTCTGTCCGCGACTGGGTGAAACACGTTTACTCATTAGCGGCAAAGATTTTGAAACTTCATCCCATATACTTTGACATGTTGTCAGGAGGGAACCGTCCTTGGAGAAGAACATCACACTTGTCAAGTTACAGGGTCCGCACAGGTGAGGAAGACCCTACATGAAATGGATTGACATCGTGACTGTGGCAATAGGGTCAGGTGTGCCAGGGATTGGTGAGGTTGGCTCAGGATAGGGCAAGGTATAGAGCCATTGTCCATAGGGTCACTGTGGGTTATGGTTGACTCAACGGCACACAACAACAATAAACAAATTAACAACTAAACATAAATGGACAGTTACTTGGAAAGACTGAAGGTTCTATCCTCCCAGTTGCTATACAGGATAACAATGAGTGTCTGCCTTTGTTAAGGTTTAGAGGGTTGGAAATAATATGTGTAATTCTACTCTGTCCTGTGAAGGAGTTAGGAGTCAGAATTGACTCAATAGAAATGGTTTGAGAATGGTGAGGCAGTGTGTTCCTATAAAAATATACTTTACACAGTTTGAACAGATTTATAGCCTTGGGAAAACTATAAGTTTGCTATGATATGGAATTGACTTCATGGTAAGAAATTTGGTCCAGGGATAAGAGGCCCAAAGGTACGTGGTTTGAATCTACCAGCTGCTCCATGGGAGAAAGACAGGAAACCTCCTCATGTGCCATTAAACTGCCTCTGAAAACCTGCTGGAGGGTCAGCTCTGAGCTTGCTCCCACCGGATGGTACACAGTAATTCTCCAGGGATAAAGGATTGTAAGAGTAAGGCAAGGATACCAAGAGGAAGCAGCATGTGTGCAGCTGAGTTCTGAAAACTGAAAAGACAGACTTTCGTCAGTCAAAACAGTTTTTGTAACTGTGTTCTGTAAAGCAGACACAAACTTTATTCTGAGAAATTGGAAAAGTGAATCTTATGGAAGCAGAGGATGGAGAAGTACAATGGAAGATGAAAGAGTTAAAAATGAAGCTGGAAAACAAAATGAGGTCAAATGGGAACTGAATTACGGTCAATTAGTTAAAACCAAAAAAAGGAGGGGAAGGAAGAAGGAGCAGGAAGAGGAGAAGAGAAAGGGAGAAAGAGGAAGAAGAGGAGAAAGAGAAGGAGGAGGAGGAGGAGGAGGAGATCAACAGCAGCAACAGCCCAGCTGCTTCAAATGCACCTCCCCAAGCAACTTACTTCCATTGGAATGCTTATGTCAACATTAAAGGAATTGGCCTTTCTCATTACCCATCAGAGAGTTCCAGGGATGGCCCCACCTGATTTGTGTGGGGACGGAGTTGGTGCTGTGTTTAGACAGAGAGGCTTTAATTCTTGGTGAGCAGTTAGCATGGAAGATTGCTCCCTCTGACATTATTATGAGCCATGAAGTTCTCGGGTTTTATTGAGCCAAGTGAATCAAACCATTTTCCAAAATGAATTATGGATCATAAACCCTTGGGGTGGCTATAGTGTTGCATTTTTGTGAAATCCATATTCAGGGTGGACATTTATTGAGCACATAACTATTATGAAGTGTTTCACTGCCAAGCAAGTGTGGCTCGTGGTTGATTCAGCAGAAGAGTTTAACATGTTCATGTCTGGGTGCTGGATTCCAATCTTCTCTGTAACATTGCATACAATTGGGGTTGAGGTATTTATTTACTACTTCAGGATGTGACTTGTATCAGATTGAGACCCAGCTGAAGGTTGAGGAGCACTCAATATAGGCTAAAAAAAATTAGATGTTTTGAGCAAAGAATAATGAACTAGGTAGATTGTTGATAGTCTGGGTAACTTTTGCTAACCAAACCATCTTCCATTATTTCCTAAAATATGGGGGAAGGGGGGAGGGGAAAAGGACAGAAGCAAGGAAGAGAGAACGTAAAACTCACTCGATTCAGAACCAACTCCCCAAAACTTTCAGCGGGTTTTCATAAGTTTAAATCCCACGAAGATCACTCATCTTTCCCCTGAGGGACTAGTGGAATAAACCTGCCAGAGAAGAGTCGCTGCTGTATTAGCAACACAACCTTCTGTGCACTACTGACCAGAGCTCAAGGGACGGGAAGAGAAAAAAGAGATAAGACAGGAAAAAGAAGAAAGAGGGGTAAGGGCATAAAGGAAAAGGAGGTAGGAGGTGGCCCCTGAGATGGATGTACTTTTCTGTAAGTTTAACAGGCCACCTGAGGACAATCACTGGTCAAGTTGAGGTTCACTATGTCCATTCTCTATGTCTTAGTCTTCTAGGGATCTTATAACATAAATGGCACAACTGTTGTTGTTAGGTGCCCTTGAGTTCATGATGACTTATCATGACTCTGTGAACAACAGTCTGAACCCTGCCCCATCCTGCTCATGGCGTGTTTCATGCTCAAGCCCACAGTGGTAGTCACTGTGTCAATTCATGTTGTTGATGGTCTCTAGTTCTCTGACCCCCACCTTTCCCGGTATGGTATCTCTCGCCAAGTGTTCATTCCTCCTGATAATATGTCCAAAGTGAGACAAACTTTCACCATCCTTGCCACTAAGGAGCCTCGAGTTACACGTCCTTCAAAACAAATTTGTCCTTTTGGCAGTACATGGCATAGTCAATACTTTTTGTCAACACACAATTGAAAAGCATTTATTATTCTTCAATGGTTTTTTTGTTTTCCTGCTTTCATATGCATTGAAAGCAACTGAAAATGCCAGGGCCTGGATCAGGCGCACCTTAGTCTTTAAACTGACATCTTTTCCACCCTTTATAGAGTTCTTTGACAGCAAATGCAACATGTCATTTGATTTCTTTGCTGTTGACACAATGGGTATTGATTGTGGATATGAGTAAAATGAAATCATCAACAACTTCAATATTTTCACTGTATAACATGATGCCCTAAAGAGGGTGAAACCAGAATGCTCCTTGGAGGCAAGAAGTTTGAAACTCCATCTCACTTACTTTGACCATGCTGCCAGGATGGACCAGTCTTTGGAGAAGGACATCATGCTTGGAAGGGTAGAGGGTCAGCTTAGAAAAGGAAGCCCTTGGAGGAGATGGATTGACAGAGACAGTGGCAATGGAGTCAGATGTGTCAGAAATAGTAAAGTTGGCTCAAGATAGGATAAGGTTCAGAGCCATTGTTCTTAGGGTCATTATGAGTTGTAGTTGACTTGACAGAACTTAACAACAACATCCTTATGTTGCCTATTCGTCGGGTGTTAAGGTTGTTTTCTTGATGTTGAAATATAATCCATATTGAAGGTTTCAGCCTTTGCTCTTCTGCAATAAGTGCTTCTTCAAGTCTTTTTCCTTCATATTTTGCAAGGAAGGTGCTATCATCTACATAATAGAAGTTGTTGATGAGTTTCTTTCAACCCTGATACCACATTCTTCTTCATATATTCCGACTTCTCAAATAATTTGCTTAGCATACAGATTGAATACGTATGGAGAAAGGATACAACCCTGACACACACTTTTCCTGATCTTAAATTATGCAGTGTGCCCTTTATAGACTACTGCTTCTTTGTTTATGTAGAGGTTTATCATGAGCACAATTAAACGTTCTGGGATTTCCATTCTTCTCAATGTTAGTCATAAATTTGCAGGATCTATACAGTGCTTTTGCATGGTCAATAAAGATAATTGTCGTTGTGTACTGTAGACTCAGAACCAACCCATAACTGACCTTCTGCTGGGTTTTGAGAGGCAACTTTCAGCCCAGATCTACAGACAGCAGCAATGTGCTACAGCCTTTGCTGAAGCCAACTTGAATTTCTTGCAGTACCCTCTAGATATACCGTTCCAGCTGTTAATGAACAATCATCAGCAAGATTTTTTTTTCATATGATATTATTAATTTCCACAGTTTGATCACCTTTTTTGGTAATGGGAACACCTAAAGATACCTTACAGTCTGTTGGCCAGGTAGCTGTCTTCCATATAGTTGAGAGAGACAGATAATAAGCCATTCAGGATTGCATCTGTTTCCTCTAACACCTCCATTGATATTCTATCATTTCTTGGGCCCTTATTTTTTTCCAATTACTTCAGTGCCGTCTGTTCTTCCTTCAGTACCATTGGCTTTTTTATCATATTTCTCTTCCTGGAATAGTTTGGGGTTAACTAATTATTTTTTAGTACAAAAACTCTGTGTATTCTTTTGATTACTTCCAGCATCATATGAGATTTTGCCCAAAGAATCTTTCAGGTTTTCAACTTGAGGTTTGAACTGGTTCTTTAGTTCTTTCAGCTAAAGAAATGTCAAATGTCTTCTTCTGTTTGGTTTTCTAGCTCCATCTCCTTGCTCATTTCATGATAATACTTTGCTGTGTCTTCTTGAGCTTCCCTTTGAAATCTTATGTTCAGCTCTCTTACCTCGGCATTATTTCCACTGTTTTGGCTTTTTTTTTTTTCCATTATAGTGCAAGTTTCAGAGTCTGTTCTGACATCATTTTGGAAGTTTATTTTGTTCTTGACTTTTAAATTAACTTTTGCTTTCTTCATGAATGCTGTCCTTGTTATCATTTTACAACTCTTCTGGTCTTTGATCATTAGTATTCAATGTGACAGACACATTTTAAGAAGGATTCGGCTTTTCACCATTTTCCCAGTGTCGCTGAAGCTGCAGCCATGAAGGTCAAGCTGTGCAGTTTCAGCGGGTACAAGATCTACCCCGGGCACGGGAGGCGCTACGCCAGGATCGACGGAAAGGTGTTCCAGTTTCTTAATGCAAAATGCGAGTCGGCTTTCCTTTCCAAAAGGAATCCACGGCAGATCAATTGGACTGTCCTTTACAGAAGGAAGCACAAAAAGGGCCAGTCGGAAGAAATTC
>NW_006399753.1:5774295-5800320 GCF_000299155.1 Elephantulus edwardii | reverse complement strand
AAAAAAAAAAAAAAGAAGGATTCGAAATTCAGTTGAAACATACTTAAGGTATATATTTTGGTTTTCAGGGATTTATTTTTATTTTCTTCAACTTTTGTTTGAACTTGCAAATGAGTAGTTGATTGTATGTTCCACGATCAGCTCCTGGCTTGGTTTTGACTCCTGATATAAGCTTCTTCAACATATTTTTCCATAGATGTTCTCAATCTGATTCCCATATTGTTCATCAGATGAAGTTGATGCACATAGTTGAAGGTTATGTGGTTTTTAGAAAAGGGTTTGTAATGCTTAAATAATTCATAATGCAAAATCCTACCATATTTTCTTCAGCTTCATTTCTGTCACCAAGGCCATATTTTCCACCTGTGAGTCTTCTGTGCTTCCAACTTTTGCAATCCAGGGACCAATTATTATTAATGCATCTTCTTTGCATGTTATATCCATTCCTGAATACAAAAAAATTGTGGAAATTATCAATGTCTTCAGCTTCAGCTTTAGAGGCTGGTCCATATAGAGTAATTGTTATAGTAACAGGATTTTTTCATATGCATATAGATAGTATCCTAGCAATCACTGTACTTCAGGCTAGGTTTTGACAATGAATGCCATAACTTTCCTCTTCAACTAGTCATTTCTGGCGTAGTAGATCATGCCGTTGTCTGATTCAAAACGGCTAATACCAATCTCAACTCACTAATGTCTAGGGTATTGATCTTTATACATTCCATTTTATCTTTGACAACTTCCAAATTTCTTGGGTTAATACTTCTGACATTTCATATTCCAGTTATTAATGGGTGTTTGTAGCTGGTTTCCTCATTGTGAGTTTTATCACATCAGCAGATGAAGGTTCTTCCCTGGGTGAGATCTTTACTCCCTCTGAGTCCTTAATAGAATATAGCCCGTACTGGGTGGAGGCCCTCTTCCCTTGTCGCACATTGAGAGCCTTCAATCTGAGGAGCTCACCTTTCACTGTTACATCCACAAATGATCTTCTGTAATCCATACGTTGTTAATGGTCTGTTATCTGGTAAGTGGATGGCCAGTTCAGCTTCTTAGTCTGCCTTCGTCTTGAAGCTCTGCTGAGACAAAAGTAGGTAGTTTTAAAGAACAGTTCTAGAATCAAAAAGTCCAAATCAGGCATCAACTCTTTCGGAAGCCTCTCTCCTAATGTCTGATAACCTACTGGTCATCCTGGATATGTCTTTATTTATATACCATGCTCACACAGCATCTATCTTTCCCTCATGTATCTGATCTGGTATGCTGATAATTTAGAAGTGATTTAATTTATGATCTACCTGCGCTTGTTGATTGAACATATTGTGCTTCACTGTGTCACAGAAGGAGTCAGGTGCTGCCATGCTAACTACAGTCCATAGCACCCTTCTGAACAATAGCTTGAAACCCTGCCCTATCTTATGCCACCCTCAAAATCTACACCAGGCTCAAGCCACTGTTGTAGTCACCATGTCACTTTACCTTGTTGAGAGGTTTCCTCCTCTGACCCTCCCCTTTTCCAACATGATGTCTTTCTCCAAAAACTGGCTCATCCTGACAGTGGGCCCAAAGCATATGAGAGGAATTTCACTATCCTTGTATCTAAGGAGAAATCTGGTTGTACTTCCTCCATGATGTATTTCTGTGTTCTTTTGTTAGTCTAGGATATGTATGTAAAAAATTCTCTAATAGGACAATGTAAAGCCATCAATTTTTATGTAGTCTTCTTTATTCATTGTCTGACTTTAAATGTGCACAAATCAATTGAAAATACCATGGCTTGAGTCTTTACATTGATATCCTTGTTCTGTAAATATTACCTGTGATATATGACAATTTGGTTTATAGTACATTAGGTTATTTTCTGAAAAGTAATCCATTCTACCCAAGGCCAAATGTTTTAGTCACGTATTGACAGTATCTAGACTAGTGTTTAAGCAAAGAATTGGACACAAAATCCCAGACAATGTGTTTAAGGAGCAACGATGACATGAGGAAGGCCACGTGCAACCTTGACTCATTCCCTAAAGGGAAACTACTGTCCCCATCAACAACATCCACAGTATGAAACTGACCCCTAAAAGCAGACATGACCCTCCCTGCTCTGCTCCACCTGTTTCTAACTACTGGGTCCGACATTTGTTGCAAATGGACACACAGACTTTACAGAATCTCTTTTTCCTCATAATAATGGGTTTTATTAGGAAAATATATTGAGGGTGGAGAGAGGGCAAATAGTTTCACAGAGTGAAAATCCAGGTTCAGAAAATAGCAGTCCTCAGCCAGGGTGACAGCAAGATTCAGCCAATCCCTCACTTACTTCAAACAGTTTCTCAGTCAACATCAAGATCCTTCTGGTAGAGGAACCTTTGGCCTAAAAGGACACACACTGCTTTTCCTGTGTCATCTTTCTTGGTATTTATGTTTCCTAAGTCGGCTGTTAAATTTGCTCAATTTTGCAATGAGCCTAAATCCCTTGTGGATAGGCTACTTTGACCTACGAAGGAATGCCTCATACAGCTTTTGATTATATAGAGGGGTAACCCTGCCTGCAGGACAGCTGGATTATATTAGAAGCTTGTCCCAGAGCACTAGCAAGGCCGAAGAATGATGTTAACAGACCCACTACCCACTGCACAGCACAAGGTGACAGGCAGAATTGCTCTCATAACCAGTTACGGAAGTATTTGGTTTTTAACTGTAGTAATGTCCTTACCTCTCCACATACATATTCATGTTATAATTGGAAAACTTCATCCAGCTGTTTTCCTTATCTGAATGATCTTTGCTGCATTTTTGTTCATCTTGAACCTTCTCCCATGTATTGAATATTCTGGGTGGGATTCACTCGTTCATTTTATTGTTGTTGTGTGTCGTTGAGTCAGATCTGACCCATAGCTGATCCTCTAGTGGGTTTGCAGAGACAATAAATCACCCTGGAGGAGATTGTCCATCCTCCCTCAGAGCAGCTGGTGGGTTCAAAACCACGTGCCTTTGAGATTGCAGTGCAGCTTCTTGTCACTAGGCCACCAGAGCGCCCTTCCTTTCATGTTAGAACGATCTTGCCTTTCTGTATGTTCTCATGACATTCTGCTTATTTTTCCCACAGTTTTCTATTACTCTTTGTTCTAGGGAATTCTGTGGCCTTGTTCATAGCAATTGCACTGCTAATCCAAAGACTATGCTTCTCTCATGTACAAATCCACCAGCTGCTTTGGGAACAAATGGTGTAAAAGCTCCTCCTGTGATATCTAGAGCCTCAGATACGCAATGGAAGGTCACATCTGAGTCATTTCCAACTCAAAGGCACTGCGCTTTAAATTTTGAGACCTTAATTGTTGTAACTTTTGTCTGCTGTCGTCGAGTGGGTCCTGACTCATAGCCATCCTCTGATCACAGAACAACACTCGATGTGGTCCTCCACCATGTTTATCTTTGCTACATATGAGGCTGTTGTTGCAACCATTGTGCATTGACTGTCTAATTTAGTGACCACGATTTCCTTCTCCAGAGACTGGACCCTGCAGACAATGTGTCAAAGATGTGATACAAGTTTCGTCCTTTTTTTTCCCCTTAAGCAGCATTCTGGTTGCACTTTGTACAAGAGATATATATTTTTTTCCTTTTTGTAGCCACCCATAGCATATTCAGTTGTCGACACTAACACCATAATTCAAAGGGGTGAGTTCTCTTTCCTTTTTTCCCCCTTCTTTTTTATTAGGTGTCCAGCTTTCATACCATACCCCTGGAAGGACAAGGGGTCACGTGCATTCTAATCCTCCATGAGCCATCTTTGCCTTTTATTTAAGGAGATATTTTTTCAGCAGATTTCTGAAATAAAATCAGTAAAATATTTTCTTTGATTTCATGATTTTTGCATCAATGGGTATTCATACTAGATCCAAGTAAAATGAAATCCTTAACATTTTCGAAATTTTCTTTATTTAACAGAATTATCTATTGATCTGGTTGTGAGGATTTTTGTTTTCTTTATGTGGAAATGTAATCCATACTGAAGGCTGTGGAGTTTGATAGTCAGTGAAAATGCTTTGTGGCTTCTACACTTTTAGTAAGAAAATTTGTGACAGACACAGGTAGGATAGTAATTCATCGTCCTCAAATCCTAATAACATGTTCTTCTCAATATAGTACAATTCCCCAGGTTGTTTTTTTAAATACACTACTTCATTGTTTTTATGCTCTATAGTATCTCCTTTTTCTGTTTTCATCACTGCCGTATGGTCTATGTATAGGTTCTATACGAGACCAGTTAATTATTGCAAAATTCCTATCTTTTTTTAAAAGTCATGCTTTGATTAAGTGTCATGATGACAGCATCATTACCTCTCCCTACATTCCTTGAAATGTTTTTAGGTCTTTTCAAGGTTTTTAAAAATTCATATACGTTTTATTTCACATCTGAACAATCTCATATGTTCTGTCTTAGAAAATGAATCACCACTGATCTATGCCCACTGTTACCACATCCATAGTGTGTTATTTTCTACACAGTTTAATGTCTTTGCATAGTCAGTAAAATGCAGGCAAATAAATATCATGTCTGCTTTCTATAAAAATCTATCTAACTTAATAACACATGCATTTTCTGAGTTGTATTCTTTTTGGAATAAACAGAGACATTGATGTCTTCCAGTTAGTTGACTAGGGAGCTACTTTTCAAATTTTTTGAAACAGATTAAAAAATGCTTCCTGAGTTGCTTCTGTATATTGAAATATTTCAATTACTATCCCATCAATTCCTGGAGTCTTGTCAGATGGATCTCAGCTAGAATACCAGAAAGATGTTTACTTATGTTTTAGTTACTTTATAAAGACATTTGAATGCATAGTTTATAACAAATTATAGATAACATTGAGAAGAATGGGAATCCCAAAACACTTAATTGTGCTCATACAAAACCTATACTTAGACCCAGATGCAGTTGTCGTAACAGAAAAAGGGGACATTGCACAGTTTAGAATGAGGAAAAGTTTGTTTCTGGATTATGTTATTCCTCCATGTCTATTTAATATTTATGCTGAGTCAGTAATTCTAGAAGCTGGACCATATAAAAAAGAATATGGCATCAGGGTTAGAGGAAGATTCATCAACAATCTGTCTTATGCACATGACTCAACCTTGTTTTCAGAAAGTGAGGAAAATTTGAAGTAGTTCCTGAAGATCAAAGACTACAGCCTTCAATATGGATTACATCTCAACACCAAGCACCTCGGTATTAGTAGCTAAAGTAAGGTGGAGTTTTTGTTGTGTGATATTGAGTCAAAACCACCTTATAGTTGACCCACCAGTGGGTTTTCAGAGGCCGGAAATATCACAGGGGAGCAGATCACCCATCTCTTTGCTGCAGAACAGCTGGTGGATTTATACCACATTTCTTTGTGTTGGCAAAGTGGTTCCTCACCACTAAGCCACCGGAGTATGAGATGTTTATGTAAGAGCTGAAAGAACTCTAGATACAATGTGATGAAATTACTATCTATATTGTTATTGTTAGGTGCCCTCAAGTTGACTAAGACTTACAGTGATCCGGTGAACAATAGACCTAAACTTTGCTATCTGTATCCTGTGCCATCATCATTACCTCTGTTATACAAGAGCCCAACGTGACAGTCACTGTGTCAATCTACCTTATTAAGTGTCTCCTGCTCAGCACACAGATTAAAGAGAGATGGAGAAAAGATACAGTCCTGCCATACACTTTTCCATAAAAAGGGGATCCAACAGGATGTGGAAATACTCTAAGTATATCATTAGTATCACGTGGAAGTAAAATCTTGTTGAAAATTATCCAAAACCAGCTGGAGCAGTACCTTGACAAAGAATTAGTAGAAATTAAAAGGTGGATTTAGAAGAGGTTGTGGCACTAGGAATATCATTGCTGATGTAAGGCGGATCTTTAGCTGAACTCAGAGAAAACCTAAAGAATGCCTATTTGTGTTTTACTGACTATGCAAAGGCATTTGGCTCTGTAGAGCATAATAAATTAGGGCTAACATTGAGAAGAATGGGAATCCCAGAACACTTAATTGTGTTAATACAAAACTATCCTTATATACCCATAAGCTGATGTGCAAACAGAGCAAGAGAACTCTGAGTGGATTTTCTAGAGGGGCTATTGAGATAATCATACTTTATTAAAAAAATTGCTCTTGTTGTTATATGGCTCATAGCTGACCCTCTAGCAGATTTTCAGAAATGATAAATCACATAGCAGAAGATTGCCCTCCTTCCTCCTGGGTTGAACAATGTACCTTTGGGTTGGCTGCACACCTCCTTACCACGAGGCCACCAGGGCGTCCACAAAAAGAACACTATAAAGATAAAAGGGCTGCATGGCCGTGTGCCACTGGGTCACTCTTACCCGTAGTGAGCTAATGCGTAACAGAACAGAGCAGTGCTCAGAGCTGCGTCACCCTCACAATCGCTGCCAGGCTTGGCCCTGTTGTGGAAGCTACGCGTCAATCCATCTCATCGAGCTCCTTCTTTTTTGACTTCTCTCTGCTTGGCCAAGCACTGTGTCCTTCTCCAAAGCTTGCCTTTCCTGGTAACACATCTCAGGTATGGATATTGGTGCAGATGCTAAAATGTTTGTTGTTGTTATGTGCCGTCGAGTCATTTGCGACTCATAGCGACCCTATGTACAACAGCCCTAAATCCTGCTCTGTCCTGTGCCAATCTCATTGTCTCTGACACACCCATCCCGAGTACTCCAGTCACTGAATCAATCCACATCATAGAGGGCCTTCCCCTCCTGCGCTGTCCCTGTACTCTACCCAGCATGATGTCCCTCTCTGAGGAACTTAAAAATTATACCTCATGCATCAAAATAGCTGTAACTTTGCAACATATATCCAAATGCCTGAAATTAAGAGGGCCAGTGAAGTAACTAATTTGTCACATCAGAGTTGAAGCACTTTGGGAGGAGGAGAGGGAGAAAATGTTCTGAAATTGATAGCCGCCAGAGCTCCAGGAGAGCCAAAGTCTCCAGAGATGACACAGGTGTGCAGTAAAAGCAAGGAAAAGTGAAAACGCCTGGGCTTCTAGGTGATGTAAAGCTCTTTCCTGAGGACTGGGGAACTATGGGAAAATAAGAGAAGGATTTCATGTGAGGGAGTGTGTCTACATGCAGATAAAAACGATTGGAAGAATGAATGACTCAAACAAGGAGGACAAGTGAATTCCTCTCCCCGTGTCTGTAGGAGTGCGCTCTGTCTGCTCACAGATGTGACTTGGCCCGTGATGGATTGGAGAGCCAGGAGCACATTGATTCTACCTCCTCTCTGGCGCAGCGTCTCCGCTCAGAATTCAGGTTTCACCTGCGGCGAGGAAGAAGCGCTCTCTCAGTTAATTACCTCGTGTTAACACTGAAGCTGAATTCCCGTTACACTGCTGAGTGCCCTCATCGCTCCCAGTATCACCACAATGACAGCCCTCTCCCTCGCCTTCTGCCTTTAAGCTTGGATTTAGGATCTCAATTGCTATGGATAAAATTTAATGCAGCACAAAATATCACAGGAGAAAAATGGCACTATAAAAACCTACCTTTGTGATGGTGAGTCATTTCGATCCGGGGCAGTATTTCCTAGGAGACAGGTCATTAACAGCCGGCTGCACCCAGGCTGTTGTTCTGCTGATTGTTGCCCTGCAGGCGGATGTGGGCATGTTGTGCAAAGGAGGACTCTGAGACGTGCCCACAGGGAGCTGTCTCGAGGCTGCACATTTAGCAAACATTCACTGAGCATGCATCGGGCCCTGTTCTGAGAGCTGGACAGCTCCGAAGATAAATGAGATGCATTTCCCACTCCCAGAGAGTAGCTATGCTATTCAGACTCCTTGACGTGTGGAAACTATGGTGGCAGCAGTAATCATAAAAGTAAATACCAATATTGATCGCTATTAGAATGCTTAATATGTGCCAAACACTATGCTAAGAGTTTCACATACTACCTATCAACGAGTCATCCTGACTCTGCAAGATTTATGTACAGTAGATTCCATGGGTTCTTAGAACTTGCTTATGGAAAGGAGGGCAGAAGAATTCCCAGCTCTCATCTCCTTCTAATTGTTTGTGAGAGGAGCCTGTAAGACTTGCCAGTGGTTGCTGTTGTCAAGAGCTGCAGAGTCCACTAAAACTCAAGGTGAAGGACAGACTGGCTCCCTGACCTCCCTTACCATCCTCAACCGCCTCTGATGTAGCCATTGTCATGTAAATTCATCTCACTGAGGCTCTTCCTCTCTTTCTCTCACCCTCTGCCCTTCCGAGCTCCAGCTCCTTCTGAAAACATGCCTAGGATATGTGGGAAGTTTCACCATCCTTTCCTCTAAGGAACATCCTGATTGCACTTCCTCCAAGAAGGACTTGCTTGGTCTTTGGACTTTCCGTTGGAGAGAAGGCAAGATTGAAGGCTCTGGGAAGGATAACAAGACATGAGATCAGCGGTGCTTCTGCAGCAAAGGTGTATGGGATCTCCAGGGAGCACAAATGGCTAATGAATTCAACTGCTAACTGAAAAATTGGAGGTTTGCGTTCCCCGAGAGGCACCTCAGAAGAAAAAAAACGGGTGCATTTCTCATGAAAGCTTACAGGCATTGAAGACCCTGTGGAGAGTATCTTTCTCTGTCACTGCTGATGAGCTGAAACTGACTCGTAATTGACCCTCTGTTAGATTTCGGAGGCTGCTCGGACTAAGAGTGAAGAGAGTGCCCATCTGTCTTCTCGGGAGCCACGAGTGGATTCAAAGGACTGGAGAACTAGACCTTTGGGTCACCAACACATCTCTGTACTGATTTTTTGTAACTTTTTGCAAGGAGAGCAAATTCTCATAATTGCTGGTAGGAGTATAAAACTGTCCAAACACGTCACAAAACAGTTTAGAACAATCTATGAAATCTGAACGTAACTCTAAACTTTGAGCATTTATTCACTCATATGTACTTATATTCAAAAGGGTACAAACATTTTCAACAGAAGATGTATACTGGAATATTTTCAGCAAACTAATATCTAAAAAACTGGATGCATTTCATTTCAGCAAGAATAAGTTGTATAAATAAAATATGTATATTTGCAGTGATACACCTAGAATACTGACTCAGCACAGTTAATTATTTTCTAGTAGCCTAGTGTCAAGAAGCTGCACTGAAATCCCAAAGGCATGTGGTTTGAATCCATCAGCTGCTCCACAGTGTTAGGTTAGGTTAGGTCTCCTCCCAGTTGATTAACTGCCTCTGAAAACTTGCCGGAGGGTCAGCAATGGGTTGGTTCCAACTGTACAGTATACAACAACAACATTGCCCATTGAGAGCTCTTGTGGCCTGGTGTTACTATCAATCCAAAGGCACACAGTTCGAATCTGCCACCTGTTCTATAGGAGAAAGATGGGCAGTCAACTCCCAGGTGATTTAATTCCTCTGAAAACCCACTGGAGGCTCAGCTATAAGTCGATTCCAACTCAACAATACACAAAAATAACAACAATATTTGCTAGTACCGAGGAGCCTATAGTGGTGCGGTGTTGAAGAGCTCAGCTACTAAATTTAATGTTGGATATTTAAGCCCAATTGTCATTCTGTAAGAGGAACATGTAATGGTCTTCTCTGATAAAGAGCAAAGCCCTGGACTTTTACAGAGAAATTCCGTTTTGCCCTGTAGACAGGGTCATTATGAGTCCGATTAGCTCAGTGACAATTTTTCATTTCTTTTTATTATGATTACCGTGCTGTGACCCTGCTGTGATCCAGAAAAGTCAAAGACTATTAAAATTGGGTAAAAAAAAATCCTAATGGAGATTTCTGTACAGAAGAGACCTAAAACAAACCATTATTAATATTTATAAGTTTTATTTTATTATTAATTTTCCTGCTTAAGATCAAGGCTTTAGGCTTTGTCATTAAATATAATTAAGACTTGAGAAGAATATATTAAGTTAAATGACTTGTACTTGCATAATCCAAATGATGTAAATAATAAGTCATATTATGAATAATACTGTCTTATCTTCATCTAACATTTGTTTGAGAAAGACAAATTACTAAAGCTCTATCACGACGTATCATGATATTATCCAACTTGCCCTGGGGCGAACTCTTTTTATCTTTGTGTTTCTTTTTTTTAATTATTAAATTTTATTAATTTTAATGAACATTTACAGAGATTTGGGGTTTCCATTCATTCATTGTTGCACTATTTTCTCTACCCTCCCACCAGTTCATTCCTCTTTTTTTTTCCCTCCTTGAAAGTCTGTTTTAGTTGTCCCATTGCCACAGTGCTTGTCAAAGTCAGTTCTGATTAATCCCCTTTGTCAGTGTGTCCTTTGCCATTCCCTATCACTCCTCCCTGAGAGAGACTTCACCCTGATTCATAAGGAAAAGGGGATGGCATATTCTCTTAGCTACTTCCTGCTGAAAAGGGACACATAGGTTTCAGGGTGAAGATATTCTCTCACTACTCTAAAGGGCCCCTTTGGAAGTAGGAAACACATAGACTATTATGGAGATTGATTTTCGAATTTAGATGCACTCTTATCAGTTGTGCTTATATTGATATATTGTGTTCATATCCTTGAAGATACATCATGGAACTGTTGCAGCCTAGTAGACACAAATTTAGCTAACAAGTTAAAAGTACATGAGTCAAAAATTAAAAGCAATAATCCTCCAAGTAGAGCTTCTAACAGTGGCACAAATCAAGTTACAGAGGGAAGGCAGTTCTTAAAATAAAAGGCCTATTGACTAGCACTTTGTCTATTATAGTCTAAAGGTTAGGAACCACAAGATGTAGAGGCTCAACTATGTCATTTTCTGGTCCACATTCATTCACCAGAACCCGTATCATAGGCTATCTGTGGGTCGCACAGTGGTGGTTTACTGTGGTGCCAGAATAACACCACTGATATTTCAAATATCAAAAAGGCCACCTCTGGCTGACAAGCCTTCAATAGAGGTTCCAGACAAGGAGAGACTAATAAAAAAAGGCAGATAACAGGCTTGTAAAAATTAACCAATCAAATCCTATGGATCTCAGCAGCATAGCGTCTGATATGGTATTCCATGGGTCGAAAGCTATACAAAATACACAGTGGCCACAATAGACGTGGCCATACCAATGAAAGCAAAGACAGAAAAAGGCTAGGGAATGTCTGATCCTGTTGTCCATAGGGTGTTGGTGAGTCAGAGCCAATGTGATGGCAAAATGACAAAACCCTGAGTATGTACTTCAGAATATCTCCGTACTCTGGTATTCCCCTTTCTAAGGAAGTCTAGGGAGCTCCTGGCCAATCCCACCCTTGGCTAAATCTTACAAAATCTTGAAAGTCCAGATTAGAGCAGTCTTTTCCTCACCAGGAGCCCATGAGGATTTGAGATAGATTAGTTTTTTTATATTCCTTTCAGGAGCCTTGAAGCACATTTCCACAGGCTTATCCCAGCATCTGTGTGGAAAGATTCAGGAGCTAGGAGAGATTAACTCCACTGGACATAATATTTAACCTAGCATCTGTGCCCATCACTTAAATTAGCTCTTCACAAATGTTTCCTGGGTTTTTAAAATTGATGCTGGAGAGAAGGAATATTTTCCCTCCTGTGAAACAATCACCACGGAGAATAGAAATGAGTAAGTCAGCTCTTATTACGTTTTCCACTGTTGGAAAGTTACTGGGGCCATCATGAGTGTTAACCAACTCTAGGCACTGAGTTTTGTTTTCATTTTGTTATTCTTACTTATGATAAGAGAGAGAATTCAGAAAGCCATGAAGAAATGAGGATTAACACTGGGGAATTCCTCATCTGTTTTATGGAATAATATCCACATTCCTGCTCTGGAATACTGCCCAATGTATCCTTCTTGCTAAAACTAACATGAGCTGCAATTCTGTTGTTTTCCAATTAAAATGTGGTGTTGCTATTATTAAGTCCCATCGAGTCAACTGTGCCTCATAGTGACCCTACGTACAACAGCTCTGAACTTTGCAGGAACTAAGAGAAAACACTCTGAGCAAAGCCGTGGTGTTTTCAATTATTTCACAAGCTTCTGAAAGTTGCAGAATAAACGCAGGCAATTGAAAAGAATTGATGCCTTTGAATTGTGCTGTTGGAAAAGAGTATTGAATATCATGGACTAAAGAATAAAAAAGTCAGTCTTGGGAGAAATGTGCCTCTGAGGGTGTTCCTTGGAGTCAAGGATAATGAAATTTCATCTTACATATTTTGGGAATGTTGTCAGGGAGGAGCAGTTCTTGGAAAAAATACATCAATCATGCTGAGAAAGAGAGTGAGCCAGAGAAGAAGACTTTAAACAAGAAGGAAGGATCGATGCAGTAACCATCACAGCGGACTGGAGTGGGTCAGAGATGGTGCAGACGGCGTGGGACAGGGCAGGGTTCAACACGGTTTTTATAGGATCGCTATGAGTCACAGTAAGCTGACAGTTGTTGGTAGGTGCTGTGGAGTCGAGCATGGCTCATAGTGACCCTCTGAACAAAAGATCTAAACCCTGTTCTATCCTGTGCCATCCTCACACTTCCTGACACACAAGAGCCCATTGTAGCAGTCACAGCATTAATCCATCTGGTTGAGGGTCATCTTCTCCTTTGCTAACACTCCACCCTTCCCAACATCATGTCCTTCTCCGAGGAATAGCACTTCCTAGCAACTTGTCCAAAATCTGTGAGGCAAAGCCTCATCATTCTTGCCTCCAAAGACATATCTGTTTGTTCTCTTGGCCATCCATTGCATGTTCAGTGCTCCTCTCCAACACTCCAGCTCAAAGGCATCAACTCTTTTTCTGTCATCCTTATTCATTGTCCAGGTCTCGGATGCATAGCTAGCAATTGGAAAGACTATGGCCTGAATCAGACGCACTTCAGTCTTCAAACTGATATCACTATTCCTCATAATTTGAAAAGGTCCCTAGCTGCAGACTTTCCCAGTGCAATATGTCCCCTTATTTCCTGACTGTTGGTACCAAGGGTGTTAATGGTGGATACAAGCAAGATGAAGCTGTTGACAGTTTCGATTTCCTCTCCAACATAATGGATGGATGGACAACTTTTTGTGAGTAATTTAAGCCTCATCTCTTGATTTGAATTAATTCTCCATTCCCCTTGTCCTTTGCATACATTTCAGTTGAATGGTTACCATATTTCGAAACTGGGTGAGGAATTTTCACTATTTGGTTGCAAACATCCTAATAATTTTGCAAAGTGAGTGTTTTCCTCTTCCTAATCCTAAGAAGACCTTGGGAGCTCTGGCGGCTGAGTTCATTAGAGACTCACAAACACAAAGGAATTGAACACACTGTAGTTCCACATATTTTCTTGCTCAAGAGAAATGAAGGGAATTTAATTGTCTATCATTACATGAAAAGCCTCAAACTCACTTTGAACTGAGACTTTTTAGAACAAATAAACACAGCGAAAGGTTAAGCAAGGTCTGTGTTCAGTTGAGCAAAGCTTTTGTGGAAATCCAACAAAATGATGACTTCCTTAATAAGCTTTGCCGATTTCTGTCAATACTCGACAGAGAGGAATTTAAGTAACTACTTAAACACCAATTACTTAGACGTGGAAAACAAACTAGGGAACAAGGTAAGAGCCCTGCTTAATTCACTGAAACAGTGGGAAATAGTCACTATTGCAGGCGGAGGTAGCCCCAAATCACATGGTACTCCCATCAGAAACCGACTCCCAGCCAGCTAAACTCCAGGAGCCCCAGACAGGAAACCAGCACCTCTCACTTGAGTTGTTTCTTCACCTCTTCCTGGAGGTAAAAGAAAGGACCAGCGATGGCACACTGAGTTGAACACTTGGCATCTAAACAAAAGGTCCAAAGTTTAAACTCATCAGCTACTCCCCAGTAAAAGGATATAGTAGTCGGCTTCCATGAAGGTGAGAGCCTAGTCCACGCTATGAGGGTTCTTCCCTGCCCCATAAGACCATTAAGTGGGGCTACAGACAACACTGAGAGGATATACTTAAACCAGAGCTTGTTTTGAATGCAGGTAAAAGGTGATGATGCTCTGAGAACTACCATATTCTTTTGTCCTTGTGTAACTTTCTTGTACTAGCCAGCCCCTTAAAGAAATGATGATTTAGAATGGATGGGGGGAGAAGAGAAAACAGCCCTGGTTACTCTTCTTTTAATATTTTCTTCCTCAGCATTAAGCCACAAGAAGACTGCCAGCAAAGTGTGTACATAATAATATGTGAAATAAAAATAGTTGAGCAAATCTTATGCTGTGTTTATACTCTCAGGTGAAAGCAAAATATAGGCACAAATGAGTTATAAAATACTAATTGTATGATACTAATGATTACTTATGTGGATTAAGGCATCCTATATTTTGGGAGCTCAGGTGGGTTAGTGGTTAGGAATTTTGCTGCCAGCCGAAAGGCTGGTAGTTCAAATCCATCATCTGCTCCATGGAAGCAAGATGGACAAGCTCCTCCCCTGTGATTTACATCTGAAAACCTGCTGGACAGTCAGCTGTGAGTCATTTCCAAATCAACAATATATAGTAATAACATATTTGTATGTAAAACTAACTTTTGCAATAGATAAAGTGAACAATATAATTAATGGTAATCTTTATAAGTTTCACTTTTTCTTCTTTACTGAGAATGTCATTAAGAGCAAATAAAACTAGCATAAAAATTCAAATCCATGAAAAGGAAGAAAGAGCTCTGTCGCTTAGTAGTGGCCAAAGCATTTTCCCCAGACATTTGTCCCCAAGAGGCACAGCACTTTCCTCTTCCATTCAGCTCAGGAATTACCCAAGAAGTCCTGGTGATATAGCAGGGTTAGTAATAAGATGCTCACTGAAAGGTCGATTATCTAAACATGCCAGTCCCTCCCTAGAAGAGATGAGGCAGTCCACTTCTGTAAAGACTTCCAGCCTCGGAAACCCCAGTGGAAGTTCTACTCTGTCCTAAAGACTTGCTATCTGTTGGAGTTGACCGAAGGCACTGAGGAGACGGCACTCAGCTAGCCAGTTCTGTGTAGGCTGGAACGCATCCAGAGTGGTGGTGGGCAAATGGAAGGCTCATTTAGTAAACAGTCCATGTTAACACAACGAGATGAGCTCAGCGGTCATGCTTTCACAGAGAAAACCACATAAGCACATATTTAACTTGGAGTCACAGAACCTTAAAACACAGATGATTTCTGGGCTATAAGTCTGGGGAACATTTTAGGATTTAATCAGGAAAAAAAAAATAAAAATCTGTAATGTTGGTGGTGGGATGCCCTTCTACGTGACCCAAAGAAAAGTGCGCACACACACACACACACACTCAGAGAGAAAGAAGTAGAGAAAGAGACAGAAAAGAGAGAGAGACATTGTCTTGTTCAAGCTTCTTGTTACAGCCACTCTGTCAATCTGTCTTTTTAAGGATATTCCTCTCTCTCTCTCTAACCATCTACCATATGATGACCCTCTATCGTATGATGTCTTTTTCTAGAGACTGACCCCTACTAAAGTTTCACTGTCTTCGTCTGTGAGGAGCACACAGGGTGACCTTTCTCCAAGACAGACTTGTTTGTTCTCTGGGATATTACTGTTGTTGTTATGTGTCATCGAGTTACCTGTGATTCATAGTGAACAGATGTACAATATAACTCTGAACCCTGCCCTATCCTGAGCCAGTTTCACTGTCTCTGATACATCTACCCCCAAGCCCCCAGTTATTGTGTCAATCCATTTCAGCTGGGATCTTCCTCTCCTACACTGATCCTCCACCTTTCTGAGAACACTGTCGTTCCCCAAAGACTGGTACTTCCTGGCAATGTACCGAAAATATGAGAGACAGAGCTTCAAAATGCTTGCCTTCAAGGAGCAACTTGGCTTCATCCTCTCGAAGACAGACCTGATTGTTCTCTTCGCAGTGCATCCATGATGTGTTCAATATACTTAACCAGCACCACAACTCAAAGGCATGCATCAATTCTTCTTCTGTCATCCCAAGTCACTGTCCAGATCTCTGATGCACAGCAAGTAATGACAAAGACAATGGCCTGGATCAGACATACCTTAGTCTCTAGAGTGACATCATTGCTCTCCAGCACTCTGGAGAGGTCCCTGACAGCAGATTTTCCTAATACAATTTATGTGAGTCCATTATATATTCAATACTCTTTGTCAACACAATTGAAAGACACCAATACTTTCATCTTCCTTATTCATTGTCCAATTTTCTGATACTTAATAAAAGAATTGAAACTTAGATCAGGTGTACCTTATTCTTTAAACTGACATTCTTGCTCTTAATACTTTAAAGAGTTCTTGGGCAGAAGATTTCTGCCCAGGGCAATTCATGTCTTTTGATTTCTTGACTGCTGTTACCAATGTTGTGTGTGCCATTAAATTGGAACCAACCCACAGAAGGAAACTGCACATCCTTCCCCCATGGAGCATCGTTGGATCCCAGCTGTGCCCCTTAGCAGTGCCTTACGGCTAAGCCACAGCTATTCCCACAGAACGTGAGGGTTAGAACCCCTGGAAACTAGCAGCCTTTTGTCTAGAAGACCGTGTGGTATAGATTACACCCCCAAAGTTTCTTTTTACCCTCTTCCATGACTATGAATTAGTGTATTGACAATAGAATTTTTGTTTCTGACTTTAATAAAATCTTTGATTTCTTTCATTATTAATAGTAATGCTTGCTTTGAATTTTTAGTAGATTCTTTTGGTTACAAACCTATTTAAATATCATGAAAAAAATTTATTAGTATTATCCATTTGTCAGTTCCATCCTTTATGGGTGAATTGAAGTATTTACCCATCACTGATGCAAATGCAAAAAGGTATAATGATAGAAAATAATATTATAGTTCTAAAACAAATAACCTTCCCCCCTAGAAATTCCAAAACCTAGGTATTGAAGTACCATCTTTTCCAGCAAGTCCACCCCAAGTACATACCCAAAGAACTTGAAAGGAATCTGTCTAGCATCTTTCTATCACAATTAACTTGTTGAAAAAGAGTTTTGACCATACCAAGGACTACCAAGAAAACAAATATGTCTGTCTTAGAGAGGGTGAAACCAAGCTTCTCCTTGGAGGCGAGAGCTTTGAGGCTCCATCTTCCTTACTCCAGGCACATGGCACATGGGACTGATCCTCAGAGAAGGACATCGCACTGGGAATGTGGAAGGACAGTGCAGGAGAGGAAGACCCTAGATGAGATGGATTGATACAGTTACTGGTACAATGGGTGTAAGTGTGTAGGAGTCAGTGAACCTGACTCAGGACGGGACAGGCTTCAGAGAGTTGTCAAGCCCCTATGTGTCACAGACAATGCAATGGCACATAACAACACCAGAAAAAGTAGTTTCCAGGGAATCTCAACATTGGAGGCAGAAACAGAATATTAGGACAGAGGAACTTAGAATTTAATTTTCTTATGAAACCAATACAAATATATTACTTGTGGAATTTAGCAAAAAGTCACTTCATATGCCTTCACCATAATTTTTATTTACTTAACTAAACCACAAATTCTGTTTTTGTGTAACAGATTAGGTGCTTCAGGGTTCTGTTAGATTCATTATTTTGGAACAAGACCAAGGTGATAAAAGTGAATGAGTGGCTTTTATGTCATCATCTCAAAACACTGGCTCCTGTATATTGTGACTGATAACAACTTCTATTGGATTTCCAAGGCTATAAATAACAACGGACAGAGACTTCCCATTTTTCTCCCTCAGGTTTGCTGGTGGATTTGAACCACCAGAGACAAGCAGCCTTTGCGTTAGCAGCATGACGCACTACGGACTAAACCACCAGAGCTCCCTTATCATATTGTTGTGTGATGTACCATCCATAGCCGGTGGTGAACTGATCCACAGCTGACCTCCAGCAGGTTTTCAGAGGCAGTTACTTGTATGGGAGAAGATTGCTTATGAACTGACTATACCCTTTAAAAGAAACAAGGAAAATTCATGGTCAACCAAGAGTCTACTCTTATTTCATCTCTGCTTCATTCTCTTTTTAGTATATAAAACATTCTAGAAAGAAATAAGCTTTGTTAAAATAGCAGGTGGTGGGTTGTGGGTGGCCTGACTTCCCTTCAGGGTGTACTAGAAATCCTTCCCTGACAGATAATACACACAGCAATGAAATCTCTGTCTGTAACAACACCTCAGTGGTGCTTTTTTACCTCCAGATTTTATAAGAATAATAAAATGCATAATAAGAAATGAGTGAAACTTACTAAGAAATGTGAGATATTTTTATCTGTATTGTATGTTAGCCTCACTATAAATGGGTGCAATAAACCAGGAAGAATATATTTATAATTTAAACTCTCAATTAGCCTGTAAATAACTTCTAAGAGAAATAAAAATTAAGAAAAGGAATGTTGTGCCTTCTTCCCACCTGTCCATTTTTAACTTCTATTGCCTTATAAACAAGAGGCTTCCTGCCCTCAGCTGATTGTTAATGAAATCAGCACTAGCCAATCAGCTGACACTTGATGGTCAACAAAATTTAAAAAGCCCAGACACTTTACATTGAGCTTTCAAGTAAATATAAAACACTTACCCTCCAGAATTCAACCGCTTCAAGCTAGAGACTCACTCCCAAGCAGCGCCCAACTGACTTTTAAATACAAAGAATTACCCACCAGGTTTTTATTGCTTAAACTAGAGGCTTCCAGCCCACAGCGGATTGTTATTGAAATCAGCAATGGCTAATCAGCTTGCACTTTCTTGATGGTTAACAAAGGAAGACCCTCAAACAGATGGATTGACAGAAAATGTGAGGATGGAACAGGATAGAACACAGTTCATAGGGTCAAGTCACACTCGACAAGATGGTGCCTAACAGCAACAACAACATTGCCTTACAATTTTGGATTTTATTTCTAAAAGACAAATCTGATAGCAACATTTTCCACTTAAGACCTTTTTAAAAAGGCTTGCCATTTTCACTAACACAAAAAATCAAGTCCTTGTTGTTGTTTGTTGTTGTTATGTGCCGTCGAGTCGCCTGCGACTCATAGCAACCCTATGTACAACAGCCCTAAACTCCGCTCTGTCCTGTGCCAATCGCACTGTCTCTGACACTCCCATCCCAATTATCCCAGTCACTGAATCAATCCACCTCATAGAGGGCCTTCCTCTCCTGTGCTGTCCCTCCACCCTCCCAAGCATGATGTTCCTCTCTAAGGACCAGTCTCTCCTCACGACATGTCCAAAGTATGTTAGACGGAGCCTCAGAATCCTTGCCTCCAAGGAGCCACCCGGTTTAACCCTTTCCAAGACAAATCTGATTGTTTTCCTAGCAGTCCATGGTATTCTCAATACTCTACCCAGTTCTCATGCCACTCGACTCATTGCCCTGTGGTTTAATGGTTAGTTTTCACACCTGAACTTGACACAGGTTTCCTGTCTGTTTGGAGTAGCTTCTCAGCAATCCCAGTGGTGGATTCATGGAATCTCCCAGGTCACACCTAGAAAGGGAGACTCCCTGGGCAGTCTATTTCAATGCGGCCTTTCACAGCTATCTTCTGCCACATTGTCTTGTACATACCCTTGATAGCAGTGATCACAGACTAAAGTAACTATGGGCACTTCATTTTTTATCCTGAGAACAAATACAGAGGTCTTGTTCTCCACTTTCCATCATACATAATGCAAGCAAGGTGCACAAGAGGCTCATTTAACATTATTTGCCCGACAAAAACTCAAACCCTCTCGAGTCCATTCAATGCCAACTCGTAGCCGCATTTGGGAAAGTATAGGTTTATTTTGAAAACATAGGTTCACAATATTAATTCCTTTACTACACAAATAGTAAAAAACATAAGTACTCTTTTAGTGGAAATAATTTAGATCTGGAATTCTAAGTGATATTTTACTGTTTTATTCGTGTGTGTATACACACGCACACAGAGGCACATTGCATGTTGCTGTGCTAAACACGGGCCTGGAGTGTCTTGTGGTTTGAATCCACTATTGATTCCAAGAGAGAAAGATGGGCAGTTTCCTCGAGCCGTGGACACCTGACGGTCCCTAAGATGCTGAATAGACTTGATGGTGGTGAGTGATATGAAAATAGTCTAGAATCTGCTTCTGAAATTTTTTACTGTTTTTCTTGTTTTGTTTACTGCTTGTTTGTATCATGTAGACAAATAGTGGAAAAAAGTGTAAAAAAAAAGGATGTTCTTGATTTCATTAATTTACTGTTTGTTGACTTTTGAATGAGACAAACTTTTATTCAAATTTCAATAGTTAATAATTTATAAAAAGTACTCTAACTGTAAAACTAAAATTAAAGACTCAAGGAATTACTTAGACACACAGCTAAGGGGCCATGTAAGCCGTAGTCTCTCCCACCCTGAGGCTGGAAGCACCAGATGGCAGAGTATTCTCCCCACCGACCACTGTGACTGAGGTTCCAGCAGAGCGTCTTAGGCAGAGGAAGAAGCGTGGGATACAATGAGGAACCATAGAAAAGACCAGGAACCTCCCGAGGCCCTAGATGTCCTTCCAGCCTCAGGCCGAAGCCACCCTCAGGCTTCAACTCTCTGCCTAAAACCGTGAGCGGCTTGTCAGGAGTCCCAGTGTTTGACTCCTGGCCTTCATCCAGAACTGGACAAATCATTGCTAAGACCTTCTCTTGGCAAAGTGCGCTCATTCGCCGGATTTTTAATAGCTATAGATAAAACACCTGAGTAACTCTGCTATGTTAAAGATAAATTGAAAACAAAATGAAGTTTTATTTAATTAGTCACACCATGTTGTTATTGTTGTTAAATGCCATTGAGTTGAGTAGAACTCATAGCAACTCTATGAACCAAAGATCTGAGCCTGGTTCTTTACCTGCCGTCATTTCTTTAATGTTCATAGAGTTTCAAAGGGCATGTTGTTTAGGAAGTGGATGCCAATCCAGCTTTCAAACCAATCTTATTCTGGGAACTCTACCAAACACTGTCCACCATGGGTAACCATTATGGCATTTGACACACCAGTGACACAGAGTTCAGTATTACAGCAACCCCAAAAATCACATCACAGAAAAACAAAACAAAATTTAAAAAATGACTTATTTTCACTGTTTCGAGTACTTAGCTCATATGAGGAGCCCTGGTGGTCGAGTGGTTGAAATTATTCAACTATTAATCCAGTTTTCAGTGGTGTCAACCTGCCAGCCATTCCAATGAAGAAAAATGAGACAGTCTGACTCTTTGCAGACTTATTATATGAACATCCTTAGAAGTTCTATGGGAAGTGCTTCTCTATCCTATGAGGTTGTTATGAGTTGGGACAGAGTCCATGGCAGTGGGTTTTGGTTTTGTGTAGTTTATAAGAATTAGTAATCTTTTGTATTGTTGTTGTTATCATTTCCATAAAAACCACTTCAAAAATCTTCACCAGCAGGCCAATAAATAGTGTCACAATGGATGGAGAAAGGATTGAAGTTGTTAATGATTTCATCTTGCTTGGATCCACAATCAACACTCTTGGCACTAAGAGTCAGGAAATCAAAGACAAGTTGCATGGGGAAAGTCTGCTGTCAAGGACCTTTTCAAAATGCTAAAGAGCAATGGTGTACATCTAAGGACTAAGGTGTGCCCAATCCAAGCCAAGGTCTTCTAAGTTGCTTGTTATGCATCTGAAAGTTTGACAATGACTGAGAATGACAGAAGAAGAATGAGATCTCTGTAAGATTTGTGATGTTGAGGAAGAGTATTGAACATATCATGAACTGCCAATAGAACAAACAGACCTGTCCTGGAAAATGCTCCTTGGAAACAAGGTTGGTGAAACTGCCTCACATATTTTGGGCATGTTGTGACAAGGGTCCATTTCTTAGAAAAGGACATAATTTTTGAAATGGTGAGGATCAACCTAAGAAAGGAAGACCCCTGATGAGATGGATTGACTGAGTGATTTTGTTAATAGGTCAGGTGTGTTAGAGATGGTGAGGTTGGCTCAGGATTTACGACTTTTGTTCATAGGGTCCTTATAAGTAGAAATCAGTTCAATGGCACATAACAATAACAACATTTCTCCAAAGTTACCATAACAATACATGCAACCTTAATGGTGACCTAGTGGCAAGAAGCTGCACTGCAATCCCAAAAGCACATGACTTGAAGCCACCAGATGCTCTGAGGGGAATCTCCTCCCATGTGATTAACTGCCTCAAAAAACCCACCAGAGGGTCAGGTATGGTCAGTTAGGACTCCGCACTACACAACAACAGTAACAATAATCTTAATGGTACAGAAGTTAACATTTTCCACACCACATGCCTGAGATCTCTGCAGCCTACCTTGATTCTCCAAATTAAGGCACCCTGGATCCCTGGTAGCACAGGGGTTAAGCATATTGTGGCTAACTAAACTCTCAGTGATTCTGTTACATCACCTGCGCTGTGGAGAACAATGCGTCCACCTACTGTCACAAAGATTACTATCCAGGAAACTCTTAAACAGTCTTACTTCAGTGCACAGGTCTCCCTGTGAGAACCAGCAGTGCAGCATGGATTGGGTTGCAATTTTGGTTGCTAGGAGTCAGTACGTTCAGATGTCAAGCCAGGATCTGAATGTGAACGAGTCACTATTGGAAAAGAGATCCAATTGAGATGTGCAGAAGGAATCTCACTGCTTTCAAAATCCCATTCTGGTGGACTACATGAACCTTATTTGACCAGAAAGTAATCAAAATGCCCTTCTTCCCCAGTCTAAGTCTAAGTGTTGTTGTTGTTGTTAGGTGCTGTCGAGTCGTAGATGACTCATAGCGACCCTATGAATGAAAGACCTGAACACGTGTATCACTTTCATCGTTTCTCCAAGTTCATAGAGTTTCTGGAGGCAAGCTATTTCAGAAGTAGATGCCACTCCTGCTTCTAAGCTTGTTTTAATCAGGGAGCTCTACCAAGCACTGTCCACCATGGGGAACCATTATCACATTTAACACATGGGTGTCACAGTGTTTAGCATCACAGCAACCACGAGTTACCTCTGTACAGCAAATAGACAGACCCATGCTATACCACTTAAAAGAATGTTTTACCAAAACAAAACCAGGTCTGAAGGCCACAGATTAAAATCACCCACCTTTGACTTGGTACTATAACTTTCTATCCACCAGGACCACAGAGCTCTAGCTATGTTGGTGTTCTTGTTAACAAGACTAACTGTTATAGGTGGGTAAAAATGAAATTAAGAAGTTCTGTTCTCTAAAACAATTCAGTTAGTTAGAGATCTTGGGATCTGAGTGTCCTAACCCTAACCCTAACCCTAACCCTGCTCTTCAGTGCTCTGGTCTGCTTTCCTTTCAGATCTATCACGTTGTTGTTACATCACTGTCTTGTCCCCAGCTCTCCAAGCTTGCCTCCTGTACAGATCCCTGACCGAGTCATTAGCTCAGTATGCCACGCTTCTCGCGATAAACATCCTTAATAGACCTCGTGGAGCTGTGACATTGGAAATATCCATTTCTCATTAATAGATTAAGCAAAAGTTGCTAAATAATGATGATGGCAATAATTATATAAAGGTTCTAAATAGAAAATAAATTCTGAATCAGGTTAGAATGCAGAGAAAAATTCAATTTTCCAATTTGCACTGCCAAGAAGAGAAACTGCTGCCTGGTCTAGTTCAATACCTATCTGTATGTTTAACTGAGCCAATGAGCCCTGCCTGCTAGAACCAAAAATAATATACATGGAGGAGACAGCCGTGCTCTCAGAGCACTTCTCGTGCCATCAGTGTCTCTGTGAATGTGTGTTTCTAGTCTTTGTACTGTAAGTAAATCATCTCTCTGCTATCAGTACATACAAATATTGACTGTTTTTGCTTAACTCAGAATGATCTTAAAAAGGGAATCTTACCACTCTATTACTTTAAAAAAATATCCCTTTGTTAACTCTCTATTTCTTTTATGATAGAGGACATTTTGAACTTCACCAGTTTCATGCTTCTTTCATACTTTAATTGCCTTGACCATGTCCAAAAAAAAGTCAGATATTCATTGTGCTTGGCTTGGTAGAGTAACACTGTTGTTGTTAGGTGCTTTCAAGTGATCTCTGATTCACAGCAGCCCTAGGGACAACAGATAGTAACCTTATGCTACCCTGAACCATCCCTGCAGTATCTACCATGTTCTGAAGGCTTAGTGATAAGGGGTTTCACTGTCACCACAAAGACAGGAGGTTTGGATCGACCAGCTGATCCATGGAAGAAGACAGGCTGCCTCATTCCATGAAATTACTGCTTCTGAAAGCAGCTGTAGAGTCAGCTATGTGTGGGCTCTGACTCGGCAACATGTAACAGCAACAATGTCCGTGGCGGAAGTCGCTGTGCTGAGCCTTTCTGTTGACATTCTTCTCTTTCACTGACCTTCTACTTTTCCAGGTAAGATATTATTTTCTAGGAACTAACACTTCTTGATAACATGCCTAAAGTATTTAAGACAAATTTCATTATCCTTTTCTCTAAGGAGCACCCTGGTTTCATTTTATCTAAGAAAAATTTGTTCTTTTGGTAGCCCATAGCATAGCCAATACTCTTCATAAACACTATCACTCAAAGGCATCGATTCATCTTAGTCTTTCTTATTTGTCGCCCGACTTTCCCATAGGAAATGATTCATTATACCATGGCTTGAGTTAGGTTTACCTGGGTCTCTAAACTGGTATCATTTCTCTTTAGCATTTTATAAAGATCCTTAACAATAGATTTGTCCAATTAAACCCATTTTTTTTGATGTCCTGATTATTACACCACACATCATGATTGTGGAATGAGGTAAAATGAAACATTTGATGGCTTCACTCTTTTTCATTTTTAGAGGACTTTTGTGATTTTGTGTAATGGATACTGAGGATGGTAGTTTTTATCTTCTTCAGGAAGTACTTCAGATTCTCTTCACTTTTATTAAGCAAAATCTCATTAATAAAGGTGTCACACACGCAGAACCTTGAAGAAGGTCAAAGGATAAGCTCCTTGTTAGTTGCTGTAGAAAAAACGATCCATTGTCCAGTCATGTGCTAGCTCTGTGCGTAGCTTCATGATTGTGTTTGAGTCCACTGTCAAGTTTATTTTGTTGATTGAGCTCATTGACCATTTCCTTCACTTTCCCTTCACTTTGTCCAACACTGTATCTTTCTACTGACTGATCTTGTTTGATAATGTGCCAAAAATAAGTTGACTAAGAAGCTTTGCCATCATCTCTTTTAAGGTAAATTCTGTTTGGTTTTCTTTCAGAAGTGCTTCATTCCTTCTGTCGGAAGTCTATGATATAATCTGTGTCCTTCATCTTCTATAATCCACTTTATTGCTCTTTCTCTTCTTAATACATGAAATTTCATTCCTACTTGCAGATAGAAGATAAATGACATAATTCGATTAACGTTTCCATGGGTCCGGTATACAATCGCACATATCAAGTCTAATCCTTGCATGTTAGCATGACTGCACACATTCTCATATTGCTGTAACCCTCACGTTCTTGTTGCAAGGAAAGAAATATTTCAACCACGCTTGAGACAAGTGAGCTTTGTTGTTGTTGTTAAGTGCCATCATAGAGAAAGAATATATATTACCCAAGTCATAGTGTCACTAGACAATTACTAGGTCCTTTGCACACTGTGACGAGAGCCAATAAAGACACTGAAGTAAAGAATAGGAGAGCCTGGCTTCCTTAAGAGGCTGCATGAGCTGAGACAGGGAGGGGACTTCCCTCAGATTGCTTTTGAGTCCAGGCGCATCCAACTGTCCACTCACTGTAGGCTAAGGTACATAGTACTTTACTGTGTTGTACATAGGACTACACTGACTGCAGGCTAAGTATGTGCACAAGAGGCTACAAAATGCAAGATTCTCTGATGCATGGCACATAATTGTGAAGACTATAGCCTGGATCAGGCGCACCTTAGTCTGCAGCCTGACATTTTTGCTCTTCAGTACTCTTGAGAGGTGCCTCACAGCTGACTTTCCCAAAGCAATTTGTCTCCTGATTTCCTGGCTGCTGTTACCAAGAGTGTTGACTGTGGAACCA
>NW_006399753.1:5759243-5774085 GCF_000299155.1 Elephantulus edwardii | reverse complement strand
GAATCTTTGTTTTCTTGATGTTGAACTTCAATCCACATTGAAGACAGCAGTCCTTGACCTTCTGCAGCAAGCGCTTCAGGTCCTCTTCAGTTTCAGTAAGCAGGGTTGTGTCATCTGCATAACGCCAGTTGTTGCAATAAGTATCATAAAAAATGTATATAAATAGTTAAATGGAGAGCCAATCTGCTTTGTAAATGTTCACTAAAATCACAATTTTTTCAAAAAATGCATGAAAATAAACCAACCCCCCTAAAAAAATAAAATAAAAAAATAAATGAAGCAGAATTTGATTGTAGTAAAGTCTTACCCCAAATATGGTGGTTAAATGGCTCTATAACTTTAATTGATTCTGACACTTATATTTCTGAGTATCAGTCTGCATGCCAAGAAAAATATTGATGCATTTGAAGGCTATTTTTCCTGACACTGTGATTAGTGTTCTTATGCCACTATATACACCTACCCTGTATTCTGACCAAATTGAATTGACCAGAAAAGATCTTTCTCTATGAACTCTGTGTTTAAATTTTTGTTGACATCTGGGAATACTAATTAATTACGCAATTCCTCTTCTCTATATTTTTAATCATTTCAGAGATACACACTGGACACTGAAAGAAATTCATTCAAACCCAATATCAGATTTACAACTAATACTTTTAAGCTGAAGAATAAGACTCACATGCAACATCAAAATAGGATTTACACTGTGCTCCTCAAATGTGTATCTTTGCGTCCCTACATGACAAATATAGTGTCTGCATTATATTTATTCATTCCAACATTCTCCAGGGAGAAAAATATATTCTAGAATGTCTATTGTGTGCCAGGAGCCGTTTGAACTGTTGTGAACCTTTTCTTTCAGAGGAAATGGGCCTAAATAGCCCCAGAAAAAGCCTGGTACTTGGTTTAGACCCACCAGGTCCAGGGAACAGGATCAGAGTATACACGGTGGTGTCCCAGACCCATACGTGAAGGAAGATGTGACTCTAGGTCCTCCATGCTTAGAGTGTGAAAGAGGGTTCAGAGAAAAGAGAATGTTCCAGGTGAGTTCGAGATGCCTGAGGGAAGTCCCAAAGAGACCTGAACATTCCGGTTCACTTTGTGGAGACACATGGCTCATTAACTGTCTGTATTTCATTCTTATCAACAAGAAAATGTCAAGAATGTCTCATAATTCACTCCTCAAAAACAAAGAAGTGTTAAGAGACATTAGAGCTGGCTTTGAAGTAAGTGTCAGTGAAAGAAGCTGCTTCACCCATTTAAGTAAACACAGAATTCATTGTCATGGTGATCCCACAGTTACCCAAAAGGGTCCTTGGCATGGCCCAAAACCATACTGACTCATGTTTGTGAGACGAGAAAGGTATTTATGAGGGTGCCCTATGGGGAGTCTGACAGGGTGTCATAGCATAGTGTATCTGCTTTGATGTCAGGATTATTTCTATAAATTATGATTGCATATATAGGGTGGAGGGACCATGCAGGAGAGGAAGACCCCGGATGAGATAGCTTGACAGAGTAACTGGGGTAATGGGGTAGGTTTGTTGAAGTCAGTAAGGCTGACTCAGGATAGAGTTAGGTTCAGAGCTATTGTGCATAGAGTCTCTACGACTTGTCTTCCACTCGATGCTCAACAGCACATAACAACAATGCACGTGTGTGTGTGTGTGTGTGTGTGTGTGTGTGTGTGTGTGTGTAGTGTAATTAATATGTGTATATATAATATATATAATGAGTCTCAGTAATAGTTTAAATCAAACCTGTACTTGACAAATTTCAATTTAAACACAATTTATATGCATGAAATAACGTATGTGAATGACTGTATGAAAACCAATTAAAATCATTTCCTTTTATTGAGTCAGAACCTAGTCATGGCTGATCCTCCAAGAGGTTTTCTGGGGCCGTAAATCACACAGGAAGGGATCGTCATCGTTTCCCCGAGTATCTGCTGGTGGATTCAAGTCACCAAAGAGGCCCAGCCTTTGGGTTGCAGTGCAGCTTCTTACAGACTATACGTCCAGTGTTCACCGTGACTATGGTACATTCCTAGGACCACACATAGCGCATTTGGGCAGCAATATGGGGCTGGGATCCAGTTTAGAAGTTGCCTGCAGCAGACACATTCTACAGAGGCTCATCTGCTGGTTCTGGTGAGGATTAGGGTGGAATGTTGACTTGCTAATGGGTGTGAGATGATGTGATTCAGCCTCCTAATTAAAAATGCATTTAGTCAGCAGTATGGGGCTGGAATCCAGTTTGGAAGTCGTCTGCAGCAGCCGGATACTACAGAGGCTTTCTTGCTGGTTCTGGTAAGGATTAAGGTGAAATGTTGTCTTTCCAATGGGTGTGAGTTGATTTGATTTAGCCTCCATTTGCTGTACAGAGGCAACTTGTGGTTGCTGTGATGCTAAACACTGTGACACTGATGTGTCCTATGTGATAATGTTTACCCATGGTGGACAGTGTTTGGTGGAGCTCCATGGTTAAAACAAATTTGGAAGCAGGAGTGGCATCCACTTCAGAAATAGCTTGCCTCTGGAAACTCTATGAATGTGGAGAAATGACAAAAGTTATACAAGTGTTCAGGTCTTTCATTCACAAGGTTGCTATGAGTCATCTAAGACTCGATGGCACTTAACAACAACAATTTATGCAAAGAAGCTTTGTAAGAGGTAGCTGATAATCTCAAAAACAATCTCCTGACTATCTATGTGAAGAAGCTTTGCCAGGGGTACCTGGTAATCTTAAAAACAATCTACTGTGACAACTGTGAAGCTAGAACAAGATCTGCAGCACCAGAAGGTGAGGAAAGGACTTATGTTTCCATGTGTTGCTGTGGGAAACTTTCCCAGACATGATCCATGACTGCAATCTATTAGTGCAGATCACCAGGCCTTTCTTCCGTGGCCCCAGAGGGTAGATTCTTGCCATCAGCCTTTAGGTTAGTAATTGAATGCAAACAGTGAAGACATGACATTCATCCACTGTGGTCCTGTAATGAGCATTCTCTGTACACGTTGAACTTGTACAATGTCCATTGTCAACTCTTGACCCAGAAAAGGAGATTAGTAGTTCATTAGTATACATTCCTATCTTACCTCCATAAAGTTGTAAGATGAGCAGAACAAAATATTAAGAGAATACATTTCCATTGCCTCATATGCATTTGTAAGTTAAACAATCAACAAGGAAGATTGAAGAAGGTATGCATTTCAATTAGGCTGTAACAATCTGTTAACAGGTCAGAGATCCTAAAGATGGTACAAAATAGGACAAGATTCTCACCTACTGAGTGGCAGTTGATTAAATGACACATAACAACACCACTTGTGAACTATGCAAAAATTAAGTCTATTCTTATTCTATATGTACTTATAGACATTTAGATGTGTATCCATGGTCAATGACTTGCTGCTGAATTCCCAATATCAACTATTCCCCTTTTAAACTGTTTTTATTGGGTTATTTACATCATAATAACATCATACAGATGACACAACTTTGCTTGCTAAAAATGAGGAGGAACTGAAATGCTTGTTGCAAAAATTCAAGGACCTTGGGTGTGGATTACATTTCAATATCAATAAAACAAAGGTTTTCACCACTGGGCCAATAGACAACATCATGACAGAGGGAGATAAGATTGAAGTTGTCAATGATTTCTTCTTGCTTGATCAACGATCAACACCCTTGTTACTAATAGTCAGAAGACCAGGAAACATTGCATTAGACAAGTCGTATATTGATGACTTCTCCAAAATACTTAAAAGCAACTATGCCAGTATTGGACTAAACTGTGGCTAACTCAGGCCATGCTCTTTCCAATCAGTTGCTGTGAATATGAAAGCTGGAAAATGAATGAATAAGGATGACAGAAGAAGAATAGTTTCCTTTGAGTTGTGACATTGGAGAAAAGTGCTGAATACCCCACGGTCTGCCAAAAGAACAAACAGGTATGTCTTGCAAGAGATGCAGTCAAAGTGCTCCTTGGAGACCAGGATGGAGTCAGAGTTCATCTCTCACATTGGACATATTTCTAGGAAAAGCTATTCCTTAGAAAGGGACATCATGGTTGTAAAGATAGTCAGCAAAAAAGACAGAAAAACCTCCAATGAGATGGCTTGACACAGTGACATCAGCGATGGGTGCAAGCGTGTCAGAGATGTCAAGGATGCCACAGGGTAGGGCAAGATTCTGCTGTCCAAAGAGTTGCTATGAGTCGTACTTGACTCAATAACATCTAACAACAGCAACAACATTTTTTTTTTCTTATTGCCCTGAACAAGCACAGTTTCAAATATGTCAATGATGGTCAAAAGATATTATCTTGATTTCTGAATTTGATTTTAAAAGCCAGGGGAGAAAAATGCATATTTCTTTATAAAAACTAGCTATAGCTACTTGCTTTGTCATGTCAACCTTCAATGCCCTGGCCTCTATTTTAGAACATATTAATTTCAGAAAAAGAGACCTAGATATGGTGTCCCTAGGAGTTTTTATTGACTGCAGCTTCAGAGGTTAAATATTATTTTAACAAATAGAGTTACAATGGAGCAATAGCCACCTGCAGCCGTTCATTCATAGTTGTTCATTCTCCTAATATTTATGTGACATCAACATCGAGACCTACGTGCCTAGAACCTTCAATAACTGGAAGTTTGTTCCCAATTTCCAGGACATTTTATAAGGGCTGTGATGTACAAATAAAACTAAACAACATGTCTCTGGAAACTCTATGAAGTTTGATAAATGACGATAGTTAAAGAAAGGCTTCAGGTCTTTTGCTCATAGGGTCGCTATGAGTCATGCTTGGCTCAACAGTAATCAACAACAACAACAAAACTTAAAGAAGAAGAGTAAATATATACATGAATCAAAAGTTTTATTGTCTCACAGACTTTATTAAAACTAAGACAAATATAGAAAGATAGAAATAACTAGCCAGCTGCCGATTAATGTTTTTCTTGTTATTAAGGCCCATGAAGTTGTTTTCAAAGCACAGCTTATAGTGATTTTATGTCACAGAATAAAACACTGCCCAGCCCTATGCCATCTTCATGGCCTTTCTATGTCTGGGGCTATTGCGAAGCTAATGTGTCCATGCATCTCCTGAGAGTATCCCTGTTTTTCATCAACCTTCTATTTTACCAAGTGTGATGACCTTCTCCAAAGACTGATTCTGTTCGAAAACATCCAGACTGCGAGAGATGAACTCAGACCATCTTCACTTATAAGGGGCAATTCTGGCGGCTCTTCATCCAAAACAGATTTGCTTATTCTTCTTATAGCCTGTGGTATGTTTAATACTCTCAGCCTATGTCCTAATTCAATTGCATCAATTCTTCTCTGGTCCAGTTACATTCTCTAATTTTTGCACGTGTATATGACAACTGCAAATCCCGTTGCCTGAGTTAGGTGTGTATTAGTCCTCTGAGTAGCATCTTTGTTCCATAGTGCACCTCTAATTATGTTCTTTCTTCAAATTCAAGGGTAGAGGCAGCATGGTTTCTACTCTATACATATCCATTAACTCTATACATACACATAACCATTATGTCCCACAAAAATTTTATTTTCCCAGTTCACTAGGTTCATGACAATGAATCTAGAAGATAAAGAACATCAAACATTGTCTAGAGATTTCTGAACCACTAACTAGTTGTTATCCAATGAATTCCAACTCATGGCCATCTAACTAGCGTCAGAATAGAACTTTGCTCCATAGGAGTTTAAAGAAATGATTTTGTGGGAAGTCAATGCCTTTGGATTGTGCTGTTGGAAAGGAGTATCAAATATCCCATGGACCGCCAAAAGAATAAAAATTCTCTCCCATGGGAAGGGCAACCAGAAAGCTTCTTAGAGGCAAGGGTGCATTTCACATATGAACTTTTTGTCACAAGGAGCCAATTCTTAGAAAAAGATGTCATGCGGGATGGATGGAGGGTCAGAGAAAGAGAGGAAGACTCTCAACAAGAGGCACTGACATAAAGACTGTAACAATAGTCTCAAGCGTGCTGGAGATGCTAGGATGGCACAGGACAGGGCTGCACTCGGATCTGAAGCGTGTTGAAGATGACAGGATGGCACAGGACAAGGATACTTTCAGATCTGTTTTTCCGAGTCATACTTTCTATGAATTGTGGTTCACCTGATGTCTCCTAACAACAATAACAGATAGCCAGGCTGTTCTCTGGAGGTGCTTTTGGAGAGACGTCACCTTCTTGAAGGTTGCCCACCACTTCAGCAATCACTCCATAGCGTGGCTTCTCTGTCCAGTCTTCCTTCCTTTGTCTTTCCTTCAGGGATGATAAACCCATTGTTATCCAGTCAAGTCCAATTCACAGCAACCCTACATGACTGAGAAGAACTTCCCCATAGGGTTCCTGCCTCGTTACCTGTTATGCTGCTACCCAGAAACTCAGTGTTTAAATCCACCAGGTGTTGTATGGCAACAGATTAAGTCAGTCTGCTCCTGTTAGGCTTCCAGCCCTAGAAACTCAACGGCAGGTCACAAAGGAGTCTGAATGACTGTAACAGCACTGAGGTTGGTTAGAGTACACGGCTGCTGTAGAACACGGTCATCATGGTGACAATCTTGGTGGTGCAGCGGTAAGCAGTCACTTGTGATGGTATAGTAGCTCCAAGTTAAAAATGTCCTAAAAGCCCATCTTTTCATGAAATACTAGCCTACCTTAATTAATAAAGAGCATTTTCCTTTAAAGACAAAAGCGCATTTGCCACACGCTGTATTCTCAGTTTCTTCATGTGCTAGAGAAAGCAGGACGATGAATAAGGAAGGCTGAAAAGGAACTGATATCTCTGTATTGTGGTTTGTGAAGAATCCTGGACCTACCATGGACTGTCAGAAGGACAAAAGGAGAGAAACAGGAAAGGGTAACTAGAAAGAAATCCCTAGTGAACTGTGGAGTGTTTGAAGAACAAACAAACAACAGAAGTCCTTGTTTTTTTGTTTGTTTTCAATTAAAATGTATTCATTAAGAATCAGTAGGGTAAAAACTAACAAACAAAACTGATGATTTGGATTCACAGTGCCTGCTTGGTTTTCAGTTGAGAGCTGAGTGCAGTTCAATGGCTGTGAGCTTGCGGAAGTAGGCCATTAGGCCTTTCTCCTGGGTGAGCTCTAGCTGCCAACCTTTTGATTAGCAACCAAACACTTGACCTTCTGCACCACTCAGCCCCACCCCACCAGCAGGAGGGCAGCAGCTCTCCAATTAGTGACGGCTGACTGTGTAGAAATTGCTGGTTTAGGCCCAGAGGAGACCACGGAGTGAAATGCAGATTTGGTCCCATAAAGAGATAATATTTAGAGGCTAGAGGAAGAGAATGAAAATGCATATAATAATTTACAAGGAATGTACTGCTCCAATTAATCAACATAGCAAAGTTCTATTGAGAAAGCCAAGAACGATAAAACTTTTTTGTTTATTTAACATACAAGAATATTTTAAAGACTGATAGCCTTCATGAACTTTTTTACTTAATACTTTTAATATCAAATGAGCTCTGGTGTGGTGGTATGTAGGTTTGAACAGCTAACCTAAAGGTTAGTGGCTTAAGCCCACCAGTGGCTCCTCAGGAGAAACATGGGTAGTCTCTTCCCATAAAGCTTTATGGCGTAATCGTGGGGTTGCTATGAGTTAGAGTCGACTGGACAACAGTTAGTTTTGACTAGTTTTACTTACTACAAAGCCCAACAATTTGCAGATCTGTGGCCTTTACCACATACAAAGTTCTTGCAAAACCAGGCAAAAATTGAATGCAGTAAAGAAAAGTGCACCGATAGAGATGAGAATGGTGGTTCTCCTGTTTACTGATTCAGAACTATTGAGTAAATTTCTTAATGATGTTTGTCCTCAAACTTCTTTTTGTCTAAGAGAAAATACTATCGCCCTCAACAGACTTTGGGAAAGATGAAATGAGAAAATGCATACAAAATGCATGAGACACAGCAGGTGCTCAATAAACCTGCGATCCTGCTTTTCATTTTCTAGGAATCTCAGATAGTCATCAGAAAAATCTGCTCATTATAGGTCTTTAGTAGAGGCCCTTCCATAAAGTCCTCATTTCACATGTGAAAACAAATATAAATTTACGTATTTGTGGGTATCAGTAGAGTTGTTTATTTCATTGCATGCTGTATACCCACAGTTGTTTAGTCATTTACAGAACAAAAAAACCAACAACAACAAACTGTTAATATAAAAATTAATCACTTGGGGTCATGCATATGCTGGTAGTCTAGGCCGTATGGTGAGCATATCATATAAGAGCTTACAGCTATTGACCGGTTGACCAGTGTCCAGTCTGTGCTGCAATCACATTGCACAGATTAGCCTGTATGTTTCATTGTCTCCTGTTTTCTAAACAGAGGACACTGAAGTCCCGATAAAGTAAGTGATTTTCCAGTTTACATGGCTGGTAATTTTTAGAGGAAATAATGTAAGCTCAGATATGATGGCTCATAAGGCCCAGAAAATGACATCTTGATAATTCCTGCATCATTTTGTATTTATGATAAGAGTGAAAAATGTACGTAATGGATCTTCTTTTGTTGTTGTTATTGTGAAGTCTATCAGTTGAATAGGACTCATAGTAACCCTATGAGCAACAGATATGACCCTGTCCTATCCTGTGCCATCTTCATTATCTCTGACACATTTAGGCCAATGCTGAAGTTACTGTATTATAGTTTTTCTGGTTAATAGTCTTTCTGTCCTTTGCCATTCCTCCACCTTTCCAAGCATAAGGTCCCTTTCCAAGGAATAACCTGCCTTAGCAACATGCTAAAGTATGTGGAACACTCTGACTGTACCTTCTCGAAGACATATCTGTTTGTTCTTTTGTCAGTCCATAGGATCTTCAGCACTCTTCTCCAACACTACAGTTCAAAGATATTAATTCTTCTGTGATCCTTAGTTGTCCAGCTTTCAGATGCATAGCAAGAGACTGAAATGACCATGGCCCGAATCAGGAACACCTTAGTCCTCAAATTGACATTACTTCTCAATAATTTAGAAAAGCACCAGACTATAGATTTTCCCGGTGCAGTGTCTCATGATTACCGTTTACTTGATTCTAAATTATCTTTGGTGATCATAGTACATAATGTTTGGCATTGCTGCATTTTCTCTATGTTCCACTACTATGTTCTCTTTGTGAATTTATATTTTGTAAATGCAGTTGTGCTTCTTAAAGACAAGGATGGCTAAGCTTTATCTCTCATTCTTTGGACATGTTGCTAGAATAGACTGTTTTTTGAAAGAAGTATCATGCTTGAAAAGGCAGACGGTCTGTGAAAGAGAGAAAGACCTCTCCTCCCTCCCCACAATGAGATGGATTGGCAAAGTGACTGTGTCAATGGGCTCAACTATGTCAGAGGTGATGAGGATGGTGCAGGATTCAGGTTTGTTGTTCATGGGTCACTATGACTATATTCAGCTTGGCAACGCCTAACAACAATGACAAATGCAAAAGCACTGAATGTTTCAGCAGATGCTTGTTAAAGCCCATTCATTCTGAGAATCAACTATATTCTTCTGGTTTTTTATATTTTGAAAAAAATGTTATTGTGTTTTCTGACGGTTTAGGCAAAAATACGGCTTCCCAAACAACAATCTCTATTCAAATTGTTCAGTGACTTGATTATGTCCTTCACAATATGAGAATATTCTCATTATTTTCGTCCTGGCTTTTCTCTTCCCATTAAACTAGTGCCCCTATCCCCTTACGTTCTTATCTTTGTTTTTCAGAGTAATTACTGACCACTTGGTCATATATAGGTCATTTTTAAAGGGTAACAGTCTTTAAAGTGGATATTCATTCTTTTGTGAGCCAACTTGTTTGGCTAAACTCCTGATTTGCTGGTAAAAAGTATGCTGTTATTTCAAGATTTACGTAACTCATAGCTCTTTCACCAGCTTTTCCCACAATTTCAGGAACACTTTCATCCTTTAATTTTAATAAAATCTAATTAAGTATTATTGTTGTTGTTATCTTGATTAGCACTTTTTCTTCAGTTAAAAAAATGTTTGCTCATTCCATGTTCAGAAAGATATTCTACTGTTTCCTCTTTTGTCTTTTACATAAAATTCCAACTCATCTCAAATTGACTGATCATATATAGTTGGTGGCCTCATGGCAAAAAGCTGTGCTGCAATCCTGAAGGTACTTGGTTTGAGGCCACCAGGTGCCCCACAGGTGAAAGATGGGCAGTCTCCTCCCATGCCGTTAACTGCCTCTGAAAACCTGCTGAAGTGTCACTTATAGGTCAGTTTTGACTCTATGGTACACAACAACAGGACAGGTCAGCTTCAGACCTGTTGTACATGGTGTCACAATGACTTGAGGTAACTTGATGGCACACAACAACAACATTGCATTTAAGTGTTGTTGTTGTTGTGTGTATCGTCAAGTTGGAACCAACCCATAGTTGACCCTCCAGTGGATTTTCAGAGGCAGTTTATCACACAGGAAGAGATTGCCCATCCTTCTCTTGTGGAAAGTCTGGTGGTCTCGAATTGCGTACCTTCAGGATTAGTGTTACTTTGTCAAAAAGTAGATTGACCGCATATGTGTTGGTCTGTTTTGATATTCTCCCTTCTTTGTTATGAATACGTCACTAACTGTCCTGAAGCATTTACTAAAGAAGGTCAAAGACTTCAAAGACCTGTTGAGCTTACATCTCAATATCAAGGAAACAAAAATCTTCAAAACTGGACCAATAAACAACATTATGAAAGTTGGGGAAAGGATTGAATTTGTAAACTATTTCATTTTTCCTGCATATGCAATCAACACCCATGGTCACAGCTATCAAAGAACTCAAAGACATGTTTTAAGTGAGCACAGATACTGTCCAGGGCCTCTACAGACCTCTAAAGAGCAGTGGTGTCAGTTCAAAGACAACAGTGCAACTTACTCAATCAGTGTCCTCAATTGATTCACATTCATGGGAAAGTTGAATAATGAAAAGGGAGATTGAAAAAGAATTTATACTTTTGAATTGTGGTGTTGGTGAAGATTATTAAGCATATCATGTATTGCCAAAGATTGTATAGATTGGAGAGAGGTAGCTTTGATGGCCTAGTGGTGAGAAGCTGTGCTGTAATCTTAAAGGCACATGGTTTGAATCAACCAGCTGCTTTGCAGAAGAATGGGCAATCTCCTTCCATGTGATAGATTGCCTCTGAAAACCTGCTGGAGGGTCAGCTGTGTGTCACTTCCAACTCAATAGTACTCAACAACAACAATAACAACAACAACTATTGAAAGAAGTTCATTCAGGGTGGTCATCTCATATACTGTGGCATGTTGGAAGAAGTCAACATGCTTGGGAAACTAGAAAGAGAGCAAAAGAGAGGAAGACATAACGAGACGGATTGACATAGCAACTGCTACAATAGACTTGACCAGAGCATAGATTCAAAAGGGAACATATGAAGTAGCATATAAAGAAGAAAAAGTACTGAAGGGAAAAGTCCAAGCTTCATTGAAGACATTGTTAAAAAAGAAAATCCTAAGGTCTCAGGCGTGGAAGAAATGGCAACTGAAGTATTTCAGGAAACAAATTCTACACTGTTCATGCTCACCAGTCTCTGCCAATAAAAATGGGACACATCTACCTGACCAAAAACTGGAATAGAGTTATGCTTGTTCCCATTCCCCAAAGAAGGTGAGAATTATCAAACTGTGTAATTAATGTCACATGCAGGTAAAATCATGATAAATATTATGGATAAAAAAATAAAACACAAAACTGGAACAGTACTTTGACAGGGAACTGCCAAAAATTCAAGTTTTATTCAGATGAGGCCATGGCTCAAGGGCTATCAATGCTGATGTCAGATGGATCTTGACTGAAAGCAGAGAATACCAGAAAGATGTGTATTTGTGATTTATTTGCTATGCAAAGGAATGTGACCACATTGATCATAACAGATACTGATTAATATTGAGAAGAATGGGAATCCCGGGATAATTTTGAGCTATTTGAAACCTGTATCACAGTAGAACTAGTATTTTCAGAGGTTGTAATCTTACAAAAATAGACATGAGAGTTTTCTTCTGAGGGGACAGAGCGAACTCAAACCTCTAACTGTTTAGTTCGCATCCACAAACTTTAACTGTTTGCGTCAAGTAGATTCTTCTTAGGTTCTGTTGTTGTGGTTGTTGCTGGTAGGTGCTGTTGAGTTGAGTGAAACGTACACAAATCCTATGAACAACAGATCTGAACTCTGTTCCATCCTGTGCCACCCTAATCATCTCTGACACCTTTGGGCCCTTTGGTACCATCACTGTGTCAGTTCTCATTGGGGGTCTTCCTCTCTTTTGCTGACCCTCCATCTTTCCAAGATGATATCCCTTTCCAAGGAATAACCTCTCCTAGCACCCTGTCCAGACTATGAGAGACAGAGCTTCATCACTTTGTTTCCAAGGAGCACTGTGGCTGCACTTTCCCCAAGATATATCTGTTCTTTTGGCAACCCACAGAATATTAAGTGCTCTTCTCCAGCACCACAACTCAGAGGCGTCAGTTCTTCTTCTGTCATTCTTATTCATTGTCCAGTTCTTAGATGCATGGCATGTGACTGAGGAGATCACGGCCTGAATCAGTGCACCTAAGTCTTTAAATTGACATCATTGTTATTAATTATTTTGGAGCGATCCCTTGCAGTGGACTTTCCCAATATGCTATGTCTTCTGATGTCCAGACGTCTGGTGCCAAGGAAGTTGATTATTAATAGAAGCAAGATATGTTCTTGTAGATTCATTAAATCCTTACGACTGTTTGTAAAGGCTACATATTTCACAATGTTTAAAAAAACACTACTAAAATGGATTTTTTTTTCTAAAAACAATCTAGCAGAATTTATTTTATGCTTTATGATGATTCCTTGTTCCATTCGGTAGAGCAAATATGCTGTCCAGGGTTTCTTTAAAATGCTAAACAGTAAGGATGTTAGACGAAGATTTGCCTTACTAAGTCATCGCAATTTAATTCATCTTATTACATGTGGAACTGGACAATGGCTAAGGAATAACAAAGAAATGATGTTTTAGAATTATTTTGTTTGTCAAGAATATTCCATTAACACCATTGCCATCCAAAAGAGTAAACACGTTTGTCTTGGAAGGAGTGTGACCAGAATGATTCTTAAAAGTAAGGATAAGACGTCTCTTGTGCTTTGAATATGCTACCAGGGAAGATCAGTCCCTTTAGAAGACATAATGTTTGGAAAAGTGGAAGCAGGAAACCTTCAAGGAGACGCCCTGATATAATGAGTGCAGAGCAGAGATTTTGAGGATGGGTCAAGATTGAGCCATGTTTTGTTCTATTGTACACAGGGGTTGGTACGAGGAGAAATGGACTTGAACTCACCTAATAAGAACAAAGTTTCACATGACCACAGACATTCAGTAGACAGTAACATCGTCACACCCATCAAGTTTCCACGAACACCTCTGGGACAGAGACAATCTTCATTGTCGTAATTATTTGAGGCACACACTAAAATAAATATCATGCAAACAATTTACCATGTTGTACAGTGACATCAGACTGTCTAAACATCTTCAGAGTTACAATGCTGTGGAAATTTTTGAAATTTAAATTCAAGGTTTGTTGATCCCAAAGCCCTATTATTTTTTTGTTTTGTTTTGTTTTGTTTGTTTTTATGCGCCACTGAAACTTCCTATTGGTGACAAAAAAAATAAATTGCAACATAAAATATTTTCATATTTTGTACTTTAAAATGACAGAATTTTATTCTAACATTTTGAATAATAAATAAGATGACGAACAAATCCTACTTGAATATTAAATGAATATTATTTTATGACTTGTACTTATCACTCACACTATTTCAATAAGCACAGATGACATTTGTTCCTTACTGCTTTGCATAATATTTTATATCATGATCATAACTTTTCCATAACTCAGCCTTATTAAAAACTGACAGTCTTTGCTATCACTGTGTTTATTATTTTCCTCTTAGTTAAATGAATTTTGAATCCTAATTCTTTCTGTCCATTTGAAACAATTTATAATCTCCTGATTTAAGGAAAAAGTGTGGCCTTTTAACACTTGGCCAAAAATCTGTTAAGTTCTTAGTAACTTACAGCAATATTTCTTATGTAATTTGGAAAATATGCATCTCTAAATACAGGTTTTGGGTCCAAGGAAATGTCCATGTTTCTGTTGACTCCTTCTGAATGCAAAAGTATTTTCTTTAGGAACCCATTTCACAGCATACGCATTTGTAAAAGGACGTCCTATCACCTGTTTCACACTAGAGTAGAGCTTTGCTTCCTTCTTCTCTCTTCAAATTATCATCATTTGCCAATGAGAAGGAGCACACCAAGTGTGGAGACCAAACCAAACCCAGACCCAACCTCGACCATCGAATTGAGTCTAACTCGCAGTGACCCTCCAGAAGGTTTCTGCGTCAGTAAATCTTCATGAAAGATTTCCCATTGTTCTCCCTAAAAACAACCTATGACGTCAAACTGTTGGCCTGCCGTGAGCTGTGCAACTGACAATATACAATTCCACCAGGGCTTCTTCATGTGAAGGCAGGCACACTTGGACTTGAATTGTTTTAGCTCTTCTAGACAGTGGGCAAGACAAGTTACTATTGAATTTTTGTAGTCTCATTTAGAAACTAGAACTGCTATGTCAGGGCACAGGGCCAGGTTTGATCTGTTGTCAATTCGGTCGATATTAATTAGAACTGACTTAACCATACCTAATAATAACAAACTGTGGCTGACTCTGAGAAGAATGGGAATCCCAGAACACTTGATCGTTCTAATG
>NW_006399753.1:5725407-5758373 GCF_000299155.1 Elephantulus edwardii | reverse complement strand
CAGGATAGAGCAGGGTTTAGGGCTGTTGTACATAGGGTCGCTATGAGTCCCAAATGACTCGACAGCACATAACAACAACAACAACAACAATAATAACAAAGCCACAGTAACTATGGAACCCTAGAGGCATGATAGGTTACTTGGGGCAGGGTTGAGGGAGAAAAATGGGCCTGGTCTGCTCTCATACCAATTTGTACCCTCAGATACATAAGGAAGGGTTACCATGAGTTGGGACCTATGTGACAGCAGTGGGTGGGTATGTAAATTAAAGAGTCTGACGTTTCCACTTATTTCTGTAAAATAATAATAATTTGGAGAACTGATGCCTTTGAGCTGTGGTGCTGTAGAAGCATACTGAACATACCTTGGACTCCTAGAGAACAGACAGGTTCATCCTAGAGAGGGTGAAAATCACTTCTCCTTGGAGGCAAGGATTCTGAAGCTCTGTCTGACATTCTTTGGGCATATTGCAAGAAGTGACAAGTCCTTATAGAGGGACGAATAAGACAGAAAGACTGTCAATGAGATGGATTGATTCAGTGACTAGGGTAATGGAGGTAGGTAACCCTTTACTGGGGTGAAGGAAGTATATTGTCAGAGACAGTAGGTTGGCACAGGGTAGAGCCGGGTTCAGAGCTCTTGTACACAGGGTAGCTGTGAGTGGCAAGTGACTCAACAGCACACAACAATAACAACAACATATTCTTTCTAAACCTTCAAGTTCACTGAGAGCATACTGTGAATTATTCATGCTTTAGCTTTGTGCTTTCCCTGTTACCACCACAGCAAACAATGCTTGATTATGATTAGGTGGCGAACTTTGCTGTTCTGTTTAGGAGATACTGATCTCATTCTGTCTTCAACCTCCCTTTAACAAATTGTGGCCATTATTCAAAAGTTCTCGCAAAAGCTATCTACACTCGTGTACTCCTTCTTTACCTAATTGGAGATGATCTTGATAAAAGTGCTATATTTATACATCTCCCTGTTTTGACTTCTTTCTTCCAGGCTTTTATTAAGTTTGTGGAAATATAATTTACCTCCCTATTGGAAGCAGGAGTGACATCCACCTCCTAAATAAATAACATGCCTCCTGAAACTCTATGAACTTTGACAAATGCCGATCGTTGTAGAGGGGCTTCAGGGTCGCCATGAGTTGTGCTCGACTGGAAGGCAATCAACAACACCAACATCCTATTTAAGGGGAGCTCTGGTGGCTTAGTGGTAAGAAACTGCACTGCAATGCCAAAGAGTATGGTTCAAATCCACCAGCTGCTCCACAGGTGGGATGGACAGTCCCCTCCTGTGCAATGTACTGTCTCTGAAAACCCACTCAAGCATCAGATACAGGTCAGTTCCAACTCAACGATACACAATAACAACAACAATTTTATTGAAGTTCGCTGAAGTCAGGGACACATTTACTGTTGTCTTAGCCTGGGTTCTCCACTGGTCAGGGGAAAACCCAAGGATACTTGCTCCTGTGCACTGTTAGGTTGTATAGTATTAAAATGTTAAGCCAGTCCCCTGGGAATTCCATGAAAGAACTGTGAAGACCTGAAACCTGCAGAAGGAATGAGAGACTTTGCTTAGGCCTCTTTAATTGTTGTGTACTGTTGAGTTGGAGTCACCCAAAGCTGACTTTGCAGTGGGTTTTCAGAGGAAATAAGTCTCCAGGGAGGAGATTTCCTACCCTTCTCCCGTGGCACCTGATGAATTTGAACCTTGTACTTACACACTGGCAGCACAATTCCTTATGACTAATCCTCCAGCATATTAAATCATGTACCTGGGTTGAACTTCATTATTTTGAAGAATTCTAAAACTCTTTCCCAAAGTTACTGAACATACTTTTAGTCCTCTTTCCTTTTTAAAATGATTTTATTATTTTGTGTGTGTGTACCATCAAATCAGGTCTGACTGGTACAGGAGAAGATTCTCCTTCCTTCTCCAGCGGAGCATCTGGTAGATTCGAACCATGCACCTCTGGTATTGCAGTACGGAGTCCTATCTTTTTTGGTATCATTTAGTGAGCCAATTGTAGTACAGACATATTCCGTCTCATCAATCTCAAGTAGTGGTTGTTGTTGTTGTTGTTGTTGTTGTTAGGTGCTGTCAAGTCGAAGATGACTCATAGTCACCCTATCAATAAAATATCTAAACCCTGTTCTATTCTGTGCCTTCCTCACACTTCCTGACACACAAGAGCTCATTGTGGCATTCACTGTGTCAATCCACTTGGCTGAGGGTCGTCTTCTCCTTCCCTGACCCTCCATACTTCCCAACATCATGTCTTTGTCTAAGGAATATCACATTCTACCAACATGTCCAAAGTATGTGAGATGAAGTTTCATCATTCTTGCCTTCAAAGAGTACTCCAGCTGCACCGTCTCCAAGACATAGATCTGTTTGTTCTCTTGGCTGTCCATGGGATGTTCAGTGCTCTTCTCCAACACCATAGCTCAAAGATGTCAGTGCTTTTCCAGGAACCCTTATTTATTGTCCAGCTCTCAGATACATAACAAGTCATCAGAAAGTCTAGGGCCTGAATCTGACACATCTTAGTCCTCAAACTGACATCATTACTCCTAAATAATTTTGAAAGACCCCTAACTGCTGATTTTCCCAGTGTAATGTGTCTTCTTATTTCCCGACTGCTGGTACCAAGGCGGTCAACCTCAAGTAAATCTTGATTTAATTTGTTTGAAAAAATAAAAACTCAAGAAAATTGAATTTTAAGTTTTATTCTGAAAAATTATTCTGTATTGATATAAGGAGATACCTGCTTCTAAAAATCAAAACAAAACAAACAAATCGATATGCTTTGTGAGTTTCAAAGAAGTCCATGTAGCCAAGATAAGGGAGTGAAAATAGAAAATCAACTATGGGTTAATGTTAACACGATTGATGAACCCTCCCTTGTACCACAGACAAACAGACAAGAGGTTAGCAGGAACAGTCTAGAAGAACTATTCCTTCTGAGATTGGCATACGGAAAGGTTGTCTTGTGCATCTTGATTATTCTTTCTTTAAACGTCTCTGTTTCCTGGCTCTGTGGAAACAAGATACATATTGTGATAATCCCCATAAAGTCCAACCTTCAAGGAACTCAATGTTACCCAACTGCCCTGGATTGCATATCATGTACCATAAAGTCAGATCTGAATCATAGTTGACCCTCCAATGGGTTTGCAGAGACTCTAAGTTGCATGGGAGGAGAATGTCTATCTTTTCCCCACAGAACAGTTGATGGATGCAAACCTCTTGCATTTATGTTTGCTGTGTAACTCTTTATAATTAAGCCATCAGAGCTCCCTCTGGATCGAACAGTGTCCCCTGTTTTGTATTATTTCAATATTACTTAGTTCACTCTTGATTTCATTTACTTAGATCAAGCTTTGTGTCAATCATCTTGGTTTCAATCTTTAATTTTATCTTACTTGGATCAACAATCAATATCTGTGATACCAATAGTCAGGTGATCAGGAGATGTATTGCAATGGGCAAGTTCACTATCAGTGACCTTTTCAATCTACTGGGGAGCAATTATGTTGAAGAGTGAGGAGCACTTGGTTTAGATCATGGTCTTTTCAATTACTTACAACACATCTGAGAGCTGTATAATGAACAAGGAAGACAGAAGAATTCATGCCTCTGAGCTGTAGTTCGGAGAAGAGTATTTCATTTCCCATGGACTGCCCAAAGAACCACAGATATGTCTTGGGAGAAAGTGCAGCCAGAGTGCTTCTTGGAGGCAAAGATATTTCCTTCTTGTATACTTTTGGCATGTTGCAAGGAGAGGCTATTCCTTAGAAAAGGACAGCATGTTTGGAAATGTGAAGGGTTCAGTGAACTAGAGGAAGACCCTCAATGAGATGGATGGACACACTGACTGCACCAATAGATTCAAGTATGTCAGAGGTGATGAGCACGGCACAGGAAAAGGTCAGCCTTCAGATCTGTTGTTCATAGGGTCCCTACGAGTTGTCCTTGACTCGGTGGCACCTAACAACAACAAACAAAATCAGCACTTTGTATTTCATCTTAGCTGAGCCATAGTCCTCAATGATTTGACATTCATGTAATGATATAATCAACCTACATGATCTGGCATGATCCACAACCACTTATAAGAGAATCACAAACCATAAACTCAAGTAAGGGGAAAATTCCTGGTACATAGTCTGCATCATGGGCTGGTGTTGTTGTTTGTTTGTTTGTTTTTTTTTTGGTTTTTGTTTGTTTGTTTGTTTTTGTCATTTTTAATATAATAGATAAAAGGGAAGAAAAGTGAGCAGAGAGGGAGGAAGCTGACAACCATCAAGAAAGAACTTGAAAGGGAATACATCTTCTTGACCCAGGGTGTCCATGCTGAGAACCTCCTAGATTCAGTGGCATATTGCCGCCAAAGCCCATAGAGACCCCTAAGAACACCACAGATGCTGAAAGGAGACAAGGATTCCCGTGAAACATTGGGATAAAACTTCCCTTGAATTTAGACTTCACCCTCTGAATTCAAACTTCTAGGTTCCTGGAATGTAAAATAATAAATCTCAGTTTAAGTCATCCACTTGTGCTCTTTCTAACACCACTAAAAAACAAACAAACACAAAAAACAAATAGTATCAAATTGATCCTAACTTGTAGTGACCATTTACCTTATTTCTGAGTGAGGAATGCTATCTTTCTCCCTCAGAGTTGCTGGTGGATTTGAACTGCTGATCTTTCGGTTAGCATTCTGGCACTCTATATGCTATAGCCATTTTCAATGTTCTGAAATAAACATGTCCTCATTCTAGGACCCCCAGCAGCCTCAGTAAAGGTAAACAACCAGTTCCTCAACTCTAGAGGCAATTTAACGTACATTTGAAAATACCTACATAAGGGATTCCCGTGTTAGAGAATATTACGGTATGGTACGCTATGGTACTGTATGGTACGGTATGGTACGGTACGGTACGGTAGAGGTTTCTTTGCAGGAATAAAAATTCCAGATCTCTGGGGACAGATAAACTCACCCACCAGAACCTAATCTCATTGTCCAGAGGATAAGCAAACTGTTCTGAAAGTTGAGGAATTCCCAGGAGAAAATTTCTGCAGGGGAAAACCCAGAATCCCTAATGATTCTCCTCTAGAATGCAGATTGAGCTTCTCATTGTGAAACAATGTACAGTCTGTTATTTTGTTAACATAAACTTACCTATTCCAAGATAATTATTGTGTATTTTTTGCCTAATGCTTTTTATCTTACTCTCTTACTTATCCTTCTGTGACTATGATTACAGTACTTGTCAACTAATAATCAAGAAATATCATCAAAAAGAATTAGAATAAAATCTATTTCCACCAAGCACATTCTGAATCTTAGTGCTCCTATAAAATAGTATCACTACTGCTATTATTGTAAAACAGAGTTGCTAAGGCTGTACCTTTTTGAGGATGGTGCAAGACCAGGAAGTATCTTGTTCTATTTTATATAGGATTCCTAGAAGTCTGAATCAAATTAATTGTACCCAACAACACAAACTGCTATGGAAACAGATTGCCACATATTTATTTTACAGGTTGAGAGTTAAATTCAAACTTCAAGCAGCTGGGATTGAAACCAAGTACATTGCCACCAGTATTAAAGGGACTCTTACATTATGCTGATGTGGTTGTGTACCATGAGTCAGAACTGACCCATAGCTGACTCTCTGGTAGGTTTTCAGAGATAGTTTTAATCACATGAGAAGAGAATACTCATCCTTCTTCCACGGAGCAGTTGGTGGCCTTGAACCACGTGCCTTTGAGATTGCAGTGTAGCTTCTTGCCACTAGACCACCAGAGCACGAAAATTTGAAAACATTAGCTGATGAATGGATGAATAAAATAATAAAATATGTAAAATAAAGTCTCTGGGAGTCTAGACTACTAAAACTGTTTTCCGTCTGCCAAGGGTGGACTACTGAACTACCTAGGCTAAATAGCACCCTTGGTTGCTGATAGTTTGGAGTTTCAAACTCCCCCAGACACAGGAAACGTTGCTTCTTGGACTGAGCGTAGGTTCACATGAGCTCCAGTAAGTGTTGTAGGGTTCCCTTTTTTCTCAATGTTAGCCATCGTTTTTCTGATCCACACAGTCAAATGCCTTTGCATAGTCAATAAAACATAAGTAAAAATTTTCTAATAATCTCTGTCCGTCAAGATCTATCAGATATCAACCGTGATATTCCATGCCCTCTTCTGCATCTAGCTTGAATTTCTGACAGTTCCTTTCCTATCCATGTACTGCTCCAGCTGCTTTTGAAGACAACATCAGCAAGATTTTACTTACATGGGATATTAATTATATTATTTGATAATTTTTACATTTTATTCAACCATCATTTGTTGGAATGGGAACAAATATGGATATCTTCCAGGCAGTTGGTCAGAAATATTGGACAATATGTTTTCAATGACCTCTTTAAAGTGCTAAGGAGCAAGGAGATATCCTTACCTTAAAGAAGACACAATACTTTCAATTGTTCTTTACGTATTGAAAGGTTAGACCATATATGTAAGGAAGATAAAAAAAAGAATCAAAGTTTTTGAATTGTCATGTTTGACAATTCCAAGGAGTTTTGCTAACCTAGTGATAAGGAGCTGTGCTGCCAACCTGAAGGCACACGGTTCAAATTCACTAGTTGCTCCATGGGAGAAAGATGGACTATCCATGTGATTTACCTCTATGAAAGCTCTCTGGAGGGTCAGCTATGGGTCGGTTCCAACACAATGGTACATAACAACAATAACATGGATTGTCACAAGAACAAGTAAGCCTGTCTTGGAGAAAGTGCACCCAGGTGCTCCTAAGAGGGTGCAACCTCATCTCACACACTTGGGGCATATTGTTATGAGAAGGCAGTTCTTGGGAAAGACATCAGGCTGAGAAAATTGGAGGGTCAGTGAAAAAGAGAAAGATCTTCAGCAAGACGGATGGATAAAGCGATCACATATGTAGGCTTGAATAAGGTGGAGATTCTGACAAAATATCGGGAAAGGTTCCTAGCTGCTTCATAGAGTCACAATGAGTCATAGCGAACTATAATGCACCTAACAGCAACAACATTGGGAGGGGGAAAAAATGATCAAGATTCTCATTATATTTCTGCCTAGAAATTTAAATTCCCCAATGTGATATCATATTCTGCCTTTACTGTTGTTGATTGCCTTCAAGTTGAGCACGACTCATAGTGACCCTGTGAACAAAAGGCCTGAAGCCCCTCTGCAGCTATCAACACTTATCAAATTCATAGAGTTTCCAGAGGCATGCTGTTTAGGAAGTGGACGCCACTCCTGCTTCCAATGTCTTCACTACAATTAATTAATTTTCTTACAGAATTAAGTTTCCCACAGGTCAACAGAATTGCTAACACTCTTGTCACATGACTTTATGACAGGTTAAACATCTCACTCTTTTTCTTCATATTAATGTTAAAACCTTTATATTTAAAGGCATTTGATAGTTTGGATCATAACAAATTATGGCTAATTTTTAAAATAATGGGAATCCTAGAACACTCAATTCCTCTCATGCAAAGCCTATCACAGACCAAAAAGCAGTTGTCTGGACAACACAAGGGAATATCATATGGTTTAAAAATCAAGAAGGGTATGTGTTTCAGGAACGCATTTTTCTCCATACCAATTCAATCTGTATGCTGGGCAATTTGTTTCAGAAATGAAATAATGAAGAATGTGGCATCAAGATTGAAGAAAAACTCATCAATAACTTGCTTTATGTAGATGGCAGCATTGTTTGCAGAAAATGAAGGAGACTTGAAGAACTTACTGCAGGAGCTCAGAAACTACACTGCAACATTAAACAAACAAACAAACAAACAAAAACTCTTCACCACTGGACCAATAGGCTACATATATTATGATAGATGGCTTTAAGAAAATGAAATTGACAACAAGATAATTTTACTTGGATCTACATTCACCAAGGTGGTTGTTGTTGTTAGATGCCATTTAGTCAAAAAGAACTCATAGCTCCGCTATGATCAACAAATCTGAGCTCTGTCTTATCCTGTGCCATTGCATCATCTCTGACACATGCGAGCCCATTGCTGCACTCATTATGTCAATCTGTCTCATTGAGAGTCTTCTTCTCTCTCACTAACTCGCTTCCCTTCTAAGTACGATGTCTTTGTCTATGGGATAACCTCATGTGGCAACATGCCTAACATATCTGATTATCCAGCTTTGTCGTCTTTGCCTCCAAGGAGTATTCTGACTGCACTTTTCCCAAGGCGTATCTGTTTGTTCTTTCAGAAGTCCACGGGATATTTGGTACTCTTTTCCAACACCATAGATCATTGCTGTAGTCACTGTGTCTGTCTAGCTTGTTGAAGGTTTTTCCTCTCTTTGGATAACTCCACCTCTCCAAGCATGATGTCCCTTTCCAAGGTATAGTAGTAAAAAGAAAGAAAAAAAAAAAGATGTGTTGCATTGAGAAAATCTGCTCCAAGGACCTCTTCAAAGTGCTAAAGACGAGCAATGTCAGGTTCGAACTAGTGTGTGTCAGATCCAAGCTGGAGTGTTCTCAATTGCTTCCTATGCATCTATGAAAGTTGGACAATGAATAATGATTGCTGAGTAAGAGTCAATGCCTTGAATTGTGCTTTTGGCAAAGAATACTGCATATCCTCTGAATTGGCAAAATAACAATCTGTCTTGGAGGAAGTACAATCAGGGAACTACTTACAGGTAATGAAATTTTAGGTTACATACTTGGGTATGTTGTCAGCAGGGACCAGTCCTTAGAGAAAGACATCATGCTGGGAAAGATAGCGTCAGAGAAAGAGAGAAAGACCCTGGATGCGGTGAATTGATCCGGTGACTTTAACAGTGGACTTGAGCAGGTCAGAGACCATGAGTATGGAGCACACCAGGGAAAGCGACTAAAACAGGGATAGCAATTAAGACAACAACAGTCCTGAAATATTTGCTTTTGGCAATTTTTGTTTTAAATATATGTTTCCTTGTAAGTCATGAACTATGAAAACAAAAAACATTTTTGTTTTAGTCATTATCATAATTTTAATTACTAACACAGCCTGTCATACCACAGACATTCTGAAATGTTTTAGAAGAAATAAATTAATTCCTAGTCAGTAAATTTTATAATACAAAAATACTTATGTTCAGAGAGCTAAACTCATAGAAAGATAAACTTGGAGGATAAGAGAAAACAATGTTTAAATCTTTTTCTGATTAAAATTATAGTAAACCACCTAATACTTTCTTTTACTCTTGACTTTGAATATAAGGTGGCAAGAGAAATGTGGGGGAGGAGGAACACTGATACTTCAGGGAGCGCTGGTGGTCTAGTGGGTAAAGAGTTGAGCTTTCAACCCAAAGGTGGCTGGGTTCGAATTAACTAGCTACTCCAAGGGGTGAGGGGTGGGGGTGGAAGTGGAGGTAGGGTTTGGGGAAAATCCATTTCCCCTCATGCAACAGACTCTGAAACCTTCTGGAGGGTCAGTTTTGAATTGGTATCTACTTGATGACAATAACAACAACAAAAACATTAAAAATTTTAGATTAGTTCTTGAGACATCTGAGAATATCCTACATTCTGAAACCCCCAAGTTCAATTTCCTTCAAGTCTTGAAACAAGCTTCACAAAAGCAATTATCACATAATTTGTTGACTTCTTTCCCAAGTGAATGTTTGCCAAACACGCCCCATCAAAGATTTCATATGCATTAAATATTTATGCCCAAGCTGTTACATAGAAAACTTGAGTATATACTTTGCTTTTAGAATTAATTTATTTCTAATTTTTTAATGCAATGTAATTAGCTGAATTGCTCTTAGAATATAATCACTTGTTATATATTTGAATAAGTTAATCATGGCTTTGTGGAAATGTGACAGGTTTACAATTATCTAGGAGGCTGAAATACTGTCTTTAGTAAAAAAAATAAAATAAAAACCAAAACCACTTTCAAATTCAGTGGCCACTTGAATGGAATCGCACATTAAGCATGACTTTATGCAAAGTGTAACTCTTGGAAAATCTGTCTTATTTTTTTATTTATTTCAATCAAAAATTAAAGGGAGGATTTTGAAGCAAATCCCTTGAACCGCGTTACGTCAGGAGGTGAGGCAGCAGGACTGATAAAATAGCACGCAGCCTTTGAGACGGAACGCGCTGTGGTAAGGGTTATGAAGATAACTCAGCCTTGGGTTCCGTACTTTAAAAATTAGTGTAATAAATGAGATAATTTCTAGTTGACTCTACATTTTTTATACTTTACCCTCTCTATTTTGTATAATTTTAATAAGAAAAAAATTGGTTCTAACTATATTAGCAATGACTCCTTCTGCTTTGCATAGAAATGTGTAGTTTTAAAAGGAGATTTTCCTAATGCTTTCCCACTGGGTCTTCACAAGACCGAAAGGAATTAAATTCTCATCCCCCACGTTCCAGTTTAGGGGCTGAATGAGGGCTCAGAGCAAATCAATCATCTCTGGTTAGCAGTTCTGAGCAGTCTTGGATGGGATTGCCACCAAGTATTCCTATTTGCATAATCTTTCTGATCTTATTGGAAAAATGAGATTTATCTGTCCTAAATCAAATGATTTTTCTTTTTTTCCTTCTCATCTTGTATTTAATCTATAGAGTAACTTTCACATCTTCAAGTTCAACTAGAAATTGACAAGCTCTGCTGGCTTTACTTTCTTGAGTTCCACTATTACTGGCCGTGGATTCTGGGATGCTCACTGTCCTGGAGACAGAGTAGCCTGAAGTTGGTCCTGAAGCAATTGTTGTTGTTAGATGTTATTGAGTCATTTCTTACCCATAGAAGCCTGCATAAAATAGAACAAAGAACTCCCCAGACCTCTAAATCATCCTAATCCTTGTTTGGTCCAGTCCATTGTTGTAGCCGTGGTTACTCCATTTTGCTGACAATTATCTTAATTACCTTGGGTGGCTGGGTGGCTGTAATGTACATGCCACAAGTGAGAGGCTTGAACCAAAAGGAATGTGTTTTCCTACAGTTTAGGAGGCTGAACATCTGATTGCAGAGTTCTGGCTCCCTGGGAAGCCGTGTCAGTCTGTTATCCCTGGGAAGGGGCTGTTGTAGGTTCTACATTTGTGGACTTTGCAATACTTGGTAATCTCCATTTGTCTTGACATTGATCTTCCTCTAAGGGTAAGAAATTCTCAGTGCAGAGGCTCAAGACCAAAGGATGAGCTCTATTTCCGTTTCTTTTTTGGTGGGAATCCTCTCTTCTCAGATCATTTCTATCTCCTTATCGCTCTTGAAAGACAAAAGGCATGATTGAAACAAGAGTGTGACTTCAAGAAGAGTTTTGTGACCCAGCGTACTCCTCACTCTAACCCTGCCTCTTTTACCACATATAAAATGAAGGCTAATGACATGCCCAAAAATTGAGAATAAGTACTTGTGACCACAAAACAAATACTGAGCACATAATACTGATAATCAGAGTCTATCTAGTCAAAGTGAAACCTATTTTGTGTCAGCAATTTAATATTTGACAAAGGGCTTCCTCTTTTCCACTGACCTTTTCCCAAGCATAGTGTCCTTTTCTACGGACTCATCTCTCCTGGTCACATCTAAAGCATATGAACTGAAGAGCCATCATTCTCACTCCTAAGAGACGCTGTGCTCTATCTCATCCACGGAATATTTGTTTGTTCTTCGGACACTCCAGGGTATATTCGAAAGTATCAGTTCTTCCTTGATCTGCCTTATTTATTGCCTCACTTTTATTGGACTACGAGATGACTGACAGTATCGTCTCGAGCTTGACTCAGTCCTCACAGCGACGTTCTTGTCCCTTAGCATTGTTGAAGGTCCTCTGCAGCTGATTTGCCTGGTGCCATATATTTTTTCTTTCTCCCATGGACGGTGCTGCCATGGATAATGATTGCACAATAAAACCCTTGACAATTTCAGTATTTTCTCTGTTTCTCATGATGATGCTCATTGGTCTGGTTGTGAAGATTTTTGTTTCCTTATGTAGAAGTGTCTGGCAATGGCATTGGAGCATCTTGGGGACAGTGTCTCTTCCCATCTAACCTCACAGGCAGTGAGAAGGTTACCACCCGAAGACCAGGCTGGTTCTTACAAGGTAGAGGTCAGATTTGTCTCTGCCTGCCATGCCTTTTGCCAAGTCTAACATCAGTCATGTCTGCCAGGATATTTTCTGTTTCTCCAGTGGATTCAATAATTTCAACATTCATGATTATGGCATTTTTAAGGGAAGTATCATGTTTCAGATTGAGAACACAAAGGGTGTTTACCCTCACCTTTCACTTAGCAATCAAGCATTTAGCTGTTGCATCACCAAGGTGTCTTAATCATTTACTATTTTCTATGGATTGCTAAGAATACCAACAGGTTCATCCTGGAGAGGGTTAAACCAGGCTGCTTCTTGGAGGCAAGGATTCTGAGGCTTCATCTGACATACTTTGGACATGAAGTAAGGAGGGACAGGTCCTTGGAGAGGGACGTCATGCTTGGGAGGGTGGAGGGACAGCGCAGGAGGGGAAGACCCTCTATGAGGTAGATTGATTCAGTGACTGGAGTAATGGCTGTGGGGGTGTCGGAGACAGTGAGGTTGGCACAGGACAGAGCAGAGTTTAGAGCTGTTGTACATAGGGCCGCTATGAGTCGCAGGCAACTCTACAGCACACAACAACATGTGCCTAACAACATGTTAAGCAACTATATGTACACTGTCTTCAACCTTATCAATGACAATTGTGTGATTTTACCAATTTTAAGGCTGTTGTTAGATGTCATTGAGTTGGCTCCACTCACAACAACCTTACTTTACACAAGAGCCATGCCTGATCCTGTACCGTGTGAAGCTAGCCACACAGTAAACAGAAAGAGTAGCTGTCCACGTCCACCAGTCACTGTGCAGGAGGAAGATGGGAATTCTCATCCCAGAAAACCCCGGAACCTGATAGAGGAAAGCTGTGAGTACAGGATCAGCTTGAAGACAGTGGGTATGTCAAGGCTGCTGTTATTGTTATATACCATCAAATTGACTACAACTCACAGTGGCCCTGGAACAACGGGAACGGCTCTGAACCCTGCCCTATCCTGTGCCCACCTCTCCATCTCAGACACACACTGTATCCATCCATCTCAACTAGGGTCTTCCTCTTTTATACTGACTCTGTACCCTTCAAAGAATGATGTCCTTCTCCTAGGATTGGTCCCTCCTGGAAACATGCCTGAAGTTTGTCAGATGGAGATTAAAAATTCTTACCTCTTGGCTTTACCTTCTCTAGCACAGACCAGTTTGTTCTCTTTGAAGTCCATGGTATGTTCAATCCTTTTCTCTAACACCATAGCTCAAAGAAATAGATTCTTCTTCTGTCATCCTTAGTCATTGTCCAGCTCTCAGATGCATAGCAAGCAATTGAGAAGAGTATGGCCTGCATCAGGTGCACCTTAGTCTACCAGTTGATATCATTACTCTTTAGAATTCTGGAGAGATCCTTGACAGTTGGTTTCAAGGCTAGCAAGACTAAAAAGAAGACTTAAGTTTACGTAACTAAATCATTTTTATGTTTCAAGGTAGTGTTTCTTATCCTGCCTTCGTTTAAAATGCTTGAAAAACTTGAAAGAATGCAAGGTTCTCTGCTTGAAAATTTGGTATTTAATTCATAAAGGGTATAGTTCAGGCAATAAACACATTGAAACTTTTACCATGCAGCCTAATGTGCAGACAGGTGGAATGTTAATGTATGTAGGTGCTGGATAAACAAAGATAAAAGGGGCTTTCTACAAAGTGCTTTAAGACTTATATGGTAAATGGCATAGAAGGCAAATAATTGCAAAGAACATGAGAGTCATAATGTTACACACACATCCGTTGAAGGCAGAGTGAAAATAGCACTTTTCTGAACATTTTCTTTAATCTTGGTTTGCTTCTTATCTGCAAACAGGGACAGCAAAATCCTTCCTGAACTTCCTGGGAGATTACTTTAGTGACTTCACTTAAAAGATTGTTAGTATTGCATTTAGCTCATAAATCAAACCCAAACCCACTGTGGTCAAGTCAGTTCCGGCTCACAGGGTATCTGAGGCTGTATGACTTGATAGGAGCAGACTACCTCCTGTGCCTCTGGAGGAATGACCACTGGGTTTGAACTGCCAGTTAGCAGCCAAAAGTGGAGCCCATTAAGTCACCTGGGTTGCCACTCCACATGTATTTGCTTATAAAAACCAACAAGCAACAACAACAAAACTCTGCCTGGAGTTCATTTTAGTCCTAGACTAGAACTGCCCCCAGGCTTCCTTGGCTATACTTCTCTCAGAGTGGAGGCAGTCTCATCTTCCCCTCAAGGGTGCAACAATGACTGAATGGAATCCCAAAATCTCTGTAGATGTTCATTGAAATGAAAAATAAACAACCTAAATTAAAAACAAACAAACAAAAAAACTTCCGGTGGATTGGAAACTGAGACCTTTTGGTCAGCAGCCTCAGGCTTACCCTGTGGAACTAGTCGAGCTCCCACTGGCTTGTAGAGTCATAAAGACAAACTCTAAAATGGAGTTCTCCAAAGAGCTGTAGGGACCCCAAGTTTTCTCTGTTTAAATTGCAATCATCATCTTTACTTAACACTTTTACTAAGGATCAAACAGTATTGCACATGAAAAAAGTTAAAAAAAGAAAAAATTTAAAGGAATTTACCAAAACGTACAAAATTTCTTTTATGACTTTAAAGATCTAGAATGACACATATAGCAGTCAATTTTCTATGAATAAGGCAGTTTTGGGTTTTTGGTTTCTTTTTCTGTCATCCCAAATCCCTCTTGTAGGGCTACTTTGAGTATATTTCTTTGGGTTTGTTTTTTTAAAAAGTGTTATTGTTGAACTCTTTAAAATTATAGTTTTGTGTTTGACTTTTTGTCCTGAAATGCCATCTCTAGTCAAAGATGACTAAAGGGTCACTAGTCATCTTTCTGGAGGGTCAGCAAAGGAAAGAAAGACCTTTGAACGGGAGGACTGACATGGTGACTACCTTTGTGGGCTCTACTGTATCAGGAAGTGTGAGGATGTCACAGGATAGGACAGCGTTTAGATCTGTTGTTCATAGACTTGTTGTGGGTCAGACTTGACTCGAGGCACCTAACAATACAACAGTGAAAGGAAGGGGAGACCCGGTGGCTCAGTAGGTAGAGAGTCAGGCTGTCGTCACAAAGGCAGATGGAGTGAATGCACCAGATATTCCGCGTAAGAAAGACGGACCTCTTCCTTCCATGCATTTTAAAGCCTCTGAGAACCTATTTGAGAGTCAACTATAAGCTGTCCCAACTCAACAGAAATGAGGTGAGGTGAGTCAAAGTAAGGAAGTCCCCAGAAAGTGTAGTTCAAAACCACTCAGAAGCACCACCGAAGAAAGACCTGACCTGGTGATGTGATTCCAAATGATCTTCCATTGATATAAATCTGATTCTGAGGAAATTGTAGGACAGAGTAGAGATGGCCCGTGGGGCTCCCAATGTCATGATCTTTGTGAAAAATGGCATTGTCCAGCATGTGAAATCTGTGTAAGGAATAAAGATCCAAAAAGAACTACTTGGAATATACCTTGAGAAAATGAGAACTGAGGCACAAACTGAGATTTGTACACCAGTGTTCATAGCAGCATTATTCACCATCGCAAGAACATGGAAACAGTTCAAATGTCCAGCTACAAACAAATGGATTGAGAAATCATGGTCCATTCACACAATGGAATATTATGCAGCACGCAGGAGCAATAACTTTGTAACTTATTACTTAACTTGGGAGGGACTGAAGAACATTATGCTGAGTGAGCTAACTTAGTCCCACAAGGATAAATATTGTATAAAACTTTGGACAACTGATTTTTGGTCTAGCTATAAATTGTGCATTAATACCAAAAAAAACCCAAAAAATTGTATAAAACTGTTACTGTAGACTGTGTATAAGGATCCAGGAGGGGTGGGAGAGTCTGGAAGCAGGGGGATGTGGATGTACCGGGGGAAGAGGGGATTAATCACTGGATTGTACAATTTGTTTGGTGGAGGGGTGAGGGATATTGAAAGAATTTGTTCAAATTTGTATTAGAATTTTGTAAATAAACTAGTAAAAAAATTTTAACAAGACAAAATGAAAATAAAAGAACTGAGGCCCTTTAGTTATGGGATAAGTGAAGAACATTAAACACACTATGGACTTCCAGGAGAATGGACACATGGATCTTAAAAGAAGTAGAGAAAGAATGTTCTTCACAAGCGAAGATCTCTGGATATGCTATAAGAAGGAGCAATTCCTGTAGAAAGACCCCCTGCTTGGTAAAGGGGAGGGTCATTGAAAGAGAGAGAAATGTCAGTGGATTGGCTCAGTGGGTACAACAATGGCCTCAGGTATCATGACAATTATAAGGAAGGGCCGGGACCAGGGATCCTTTGGCTCTGTTCTACATGGGGTCGTTTGGGGTTGGAACATGCTTGAAGGCGCCTAACAACAGCAATCTCTATGAGGGCCGATTCCCACAACTTTGTCCCCCAGAACAGCTGGTGGGACTGTCAACCTTTGAGTTAGCTGCCGGACACTGCTCCCATGCGACTCATTTCTACAAGTCACAACCATGAAAAGGAAAATTCTGTGGTGAACAGTCGGGGTCACCACGGGTCAATAGTCACAGCAAGGACCCAAAAGACTGGGCCTGAAGGGTATTTCAGGGAGGTTGAGGGAATCAAAACCAAGGATGATCTCACCCATATTGATTTCAGCTGTGTTTTTTCCTTCCTTAACTCTCCTTTCTTTTCCACGCCAGTTTCCTGGTAACCAAAGGCCACAGTATGCCAACTTTCTCTTTTAATTCTGCAAAATGCCATGTCTGCATTCTGGGGGGTTCACTTACTGACTTCAGGCAATGACCCACTTAAGTTTCATTTCACTGTTTTTGTTGTTGTTGTTGTTTTTAATTCCCCATGACTCTTAAGAGGAAAAAAAAGTAATATGCACCAAAAAAAAAAAAGTCAGCATTTTTCTTTAAAAGGACTTGTTTCATGCTTGTGAGTGAAATGTAAAATTTATAAGGAATTGAGAGGAACCTAACGAGGTCTGGACGGTTGTGACATGACCTGTACTTCTGTATCTACTACGTAGCCTTGATTCCTAGAAATGGCCTTTGGAGGAAGTAAGAGATGGTGATGTGGACACACAGAACAGGGTATTTGTGAAGGAATGGAGTTGGTCCAAAAGCTGGTCTTCTTCAGCTGTAATTATGATGTTCAACTCCATCACCAAGGTTTCTTCATACATGTAGATGCTTCAGCAGGGTATACACCTAAGGCTTCACTGGGGAAGGAAATGAGGCTGCAGCCCTTATTCCTGTTGACTCATGATTTTATCCTGACTCATCAGGATAAAACCAGAAAACATGGAAGTTGTTGAGAACTTTTTCAAGAATTTGTCACAGAACACCTGTTTAATGTGCTGAAAATCAAAGAAATCATTTTATTGACTAAGGCACAGCCATTGCCTTGAAAGTATGTGAAATGTGAACAAAGAACAAGGAAGATGGAAGATGAAGGAAAGCATTTGAATCTTAGAGTTGGGAAAAATATTGAGTATATTCTTCCCTATATTCAGTTCTTGAATATGTTGTTGTTGTTGTTGTTATGTGCCGTCGAGTTGCTTGTGACTCATAGCGATCCTATGTACAACAGCCCTAAACTCCGCTCTGTCCTGTGCCAATCGCACTGTGTCTAACACTCCCATCCCAATTATCCCAGTCACTGAATCAATCCACCTCATAGAGGGCCTTCCTCTCCTGTGCCATCCCTCCACCCTCCCAAGCATGATGTCCTTCTCCAAGGACCGGTCTCTCCTCACAACATGTCCAAAGTATGTTAGACGGAGCCTCAGAATCCTTGCCTCCAAGGAACCACCCGGTTTAACCCTTTCCAGGACAAATCTGTTTGTTTTCTTAGCAGTCCATGGTATTCTCAATACTCTTCTCCAGCACCACAGCTCAAAGGCATCAATTCTCCTTCTATCCTCCTTGGTCATTGCCCAACTCTCTGATGCATAACAAGTGATTGCAAAGACCATGGCCTGTATCAGACGCAACTCAGTGACATCTAATGATAACAATGTATTCTTAATCACCTGCATATTATATAGCCCATTAAGGAGCAAGTTTATAGATATAAGGGTTTTTTTATATATAAAGTTGGAGTAAGAAATTATGCTGCCAATACAAAGGTCTGCAGTCTGAATCCACCAGGTACTCTGGGGCGGGGGTGGGGCGGGGGAGGTAAGATGGCCAGTCTCCTCCTGTGCAAATTCCTGACTCTGAAAACCTATCAAAGGCTCAGCTATGGGTCAATTCCAACTCAGTGGTACACAACAGCAACAACAACATACACATTGCATTCCAACAGAGTTCTCATTTTTAAGCCGTATCTCTTTCCATGACTGCAGAGCATGAATTAATAGTAATCATCATTACCTTATTGTTTCTGACATCAACTCAGATCTTGAGTCTTGGCAGCCAAAGACAGAAGGAAACAGGTAGCTGACCTGTGTTATTCCCATGACCCCTTGGGGATCAAAGCTTTGAGATAGCTATGATTTTTAGAAGGTGTTTGAAAGTAGCCACGTGATCTTTCCTCCCAGTCTGCCTCTGCTACCCACAGTGGCTAATCCTGTAAACTTCATTTACCAGAGCTCCTGCTTTGTCCCATTTGCCACGGGTTTGCTAATGTTTCGTGAGATAGACTTAGAAAAACTTGTAGCTGAAATGGCCATGAATATAGCAGATTCTGCCTCACCACCACTGCCTTAAATCTTTGTCTCAGTTTTGTTTCTAGGACAAACCAAACTGAGAATGGAAAAACAAAAACAAAAACACACCTCAACAAAACACAAACACTAACCTTGAATTTTTAAACCATTCTTAGAGCTCTCTTCCTACAGGTGCCAAGGACTCTTGAGCTGACTTGCTTTCCTCGTGAGCGCTTGTCTCCTCCACAGTCATCCCTATACTTGAAGGCAAGGCCAGAAAGGCAAATGCCTCCATTACTTGGGCTGTGTTTGTGAAGTCTCAATCCAGTAATTAGTACACATTACTAGTTCACAAGGGAGAATGCTGTCTGAGGCAATATTTGCTTATTAATCTACTTTGTAAACTTTAAAAACCATGGCCTTTGTTTAAACAGCCTCAGGGTTCACATACAGTAAAGAATTCCGTTAATTAAAATGCAGCAATCAAATGAATAAATGATCAGAAGACTGCAGAAGACACAGCCATTCAACCATCTCTTTCCTTTGTCAGATCAGGGTCTGCACTTTCCTTTTTAGCGGGCTCATCAGACTCTGAGAAATCTGATGTATACTAAGGATCATAAATACGCGAACCCTTGGTGGGAGTCACACTGACTTCAGAGAAGCTGGAGCTGGGAATTCACATTCTCTTATTGGAATTATTCTAATGGAATGCAGCAGAAAGGAAAACACTCAAGGACACTGCTGACAGAATTTCGTTACGTGCATCTCACTTTGCCATATTACGCTGCTCTTCAACTTTTGGTTTGCTTGTTTACCACATGAAAGTAGTAGTTACCTCACAATTGGTTTGAATGTAAAATGAACATGATGACTTTGATTAAAATGAAACAAAACATTGCCAAGTTCTGCACCTCTTTATGATGGTTGCTATGCTTGAGTTATTATTTTGTTGCTTTAGTAGTGATAGTAGTAATAATAGTAGTAATAGTAGTAGTATCATGGGCTGCTAAGACAACAGATTCATCCTGGAGAGGGTTAAACCAGGCTGCTCCTTGGAGGCAAGGATTATGAGCCTTCATCTGATATACTTTGGACGTATTGTAAGGAGGGACATATCCTTGGAGAGAGACATCATCTTTGGGAGGGTGGTGGGATGGCACAGGAGGGGAAGACCCTCTATGAGGTAGATTGATTCAGTGACTGTGGTAATTGGGGTAGGTGTGTTGCAGACAGTGCGATTGACGCAGGACAGAGCAGGGTTTAGGGCTGTTGTACTTAGGGCCGCTATGAGTCGCAGGTGACTTGATGGCACATAACAACAACAACAGTGGTAGTAGTAGTACTAGTAGTAGTCATCGTCATTGTTGTATTTTGGCTCTTGTGTAAGTTCACTCATTAAGGGTTCCATTTCTTTACTGGACTTTCATATTCCCAAGCGTAACACCCTTCTTCATATCTCTAAAGTGTGGTTGCTAGCATCTCAGATGTCAGCTCTTCGTCACTGATGACTGTTGAAATTTGAAGTATCAGCGTTCTAACTTCCAACATCATAATGCAAACCCAGCTGCCGCTGACTCCCAGGGACTCAGTGACCGGCCGCCGGGATCTCACAGGCTGATCACCGCAGACACACCTCGCCTCATCTTGCTTTCTGGTAGGTGAGTTCCAGCTACTGACACTGGCTAGTACTCCTCCTCCTCCTCCCCCTCCCACGAGTGGGCTCAAATGCTGACACTGACTACTGCTGCACATTGCCTCATTTTTCTGTCTCATAGGTGGATTCCAACTACTGACCTTGGAGCTAGCAGCTCAGTGCTTAACTACCAGTGCTTAACTTCTTCAGGCTCATGTTGTTGTTGTTGTTAGGCAAGGTCAAGTCAAGTTTATAGAACAAACTGTTTCCCAGTCTTGTGTCACCCTGATAATTATTTCTATGTTTGATTCATTTTTCCATCATGTCAGTCCAGCTTCTCCAGGACTTTCTTCTTTCTGATGAACCTCCTTCTTCAAAGGGTCCTCCTGATAATCTGTCCAAGATAAGTGACAAAGTCTCTTGATCTTGCTGGGAAGGAATGTTCTGGCTGCGTTTCTTCCAAGACAGATTTTTCCACTCTTCTGGCTTTCTATATATGTTTAATATTCTTAATTCACAATATAATTGCTTCAATTCTTCTCTGATCTTATTTATTCATTGTACAACTTGTTTTTCTCTTCTACTTTATTTTATATTGTTTTGCACACAAAACTGGTATACATTGTATTTCTGTTGTGTATATTGTGTCTTTCTATCACTCCCATACACTATGTTTTCTAAAATGAATCACCATTGTTCTAAGCCCACTATCACCCCGTCTTTTTGGTCCCAGTTAGAGAGATCTATCCTAATCCCTTTACCCCAGGCCTACACCCACCAAACTCTGCGATCTCATAATTTCTAGCCTCCTGCCAACCCCCTTTTCCTTGCATACCTGAAACCAGAGCTCCCTAATCTACTGGGAGTAACACTCTGTAAAAGAGAAAATATGCAAAGGGACAGACCAAGAGAAGATGCTTGTGATGCTGTATCTACAAGTCAAAGGGTATCTGGCTCTCACAGAGCGAGGGGAAGCACATAGAATAGATTCTCCTTCACAGTCTCAGATGATACCAGCAACATAAGTGACATCCTGATCTTGGAACCTCAGCCTCCAGCATCAGAAGACAGTAATGTTTGCTGTGTAAAGCCACTGTATCTGCTATGTTTTGTTGTGATAGATTTAGAAAACTAGGATAGAGTAAGAACATATTATAATGACTTTTAAACACAACTCACAACTTAAAGTCACCTCCATCAAATCATCTCTTCCTCAATGAGACTCCTGTCCACACAATTCCGACGCATCGGAGAGCTCCGTTGGGTTTCTGTGTTCTGTGTTGTTGGCCTTTGCAAAAGCAGAACCAACCCTCTGTCCCTGTGGAGCGGTTGGTGGGTTTGAACTGCTAGAGATGATGTAGCCTTTTGGTTATCAACGTAATACACTGTAGCCCGAGCTCACTTTTGAAACACAAGCTCTAACAGATTATTTTTGCTTTGTGATCTCAAAACTGGCCTGTATTGACATAAAACCATGATCAAGGGGTAATTTCCTGGGCTGGCATCCATTGGTAGCTGGTTCTGTCTTGAACAAACTGTTTTGTTTTCTTAATTTGCCTTGGGAGATTCTTGGACCTTCAAACTCTGCCTTTTAGGGTATTTTCTATTTGAAGCTTCATGCTCCTTCATCGTATCCAGTGATTGGTAGGGTCACCTGTCCTGGTCAAGCTCCTTTTGTCTCAGACGTCTTGTCGGTTGGTTACCTCTAAGCTTCCCTGCAGGTACCACTTTTAGTGACTCAACTGCTAATCTAAATGTTAATGTCCAAATGCACCCAGCTGGTTCCATGGGAGAAAGATTGGCCACTTCAGAACTTTCGTTATAAGATGGGCCGGGGTGAAACCACAGGATTGCAGCTTGGTGGGTGGAAGGAGGGGGTGAAGGGAACAAGAAGACCCAGCAGGAACTTGAAAAGTCAGAGTAATGATAAGCATAGCCCAATGGTAGTTAATTTTAAAAATATAATGCATGGGAATGATTGAATGAAACACACTGTGAATGAAGAATAGTGTGAAACACAATGTACTTGAACTTTGTAAGCACACTAATATAAGATAAAAACGTTTATGGTGTGCTGTCAAATCAGAACCGACCTATAACTGAGCCTCCAGTAGATTTTTGAAGGCAGTAATTGGAAGGGAGGAAATTGCCTATCTTTCCCCTGCAGTGCAGTTGATGGATTTGAACCATGTGTCATTGGGATTGCAGTGCAGCTTCTTATCATTAGGCTAGCAGCACTCCCTACTTAAAGATTACAGCCTAAAAATCCTATAGGGCAGTTTTAGTTTTATTCTTTCTCATGAAGTCTCTATGAGTCAAAACTGGAATCCAAGAGGAACAAAAAGTTACACATGAACCTAGCTACGCCAGGTAAATCGGCCAGGTCAGGGTCAGAACAACAGGCCCAGGCCAAAGCACATGCCCTACTAGTCTATCAGAATTACCCTGACTCTTCTGCTGCGAAAATAATTCCACAATATCTTCTCTGACCACGTTCATGTCCACTGATTGAGATAGTTTTATAAGCCATTAATTTTATTTCTGTGGAAAATACAGCAGTAGGATTCCATCTACAGACAAGAAGTTTGTTCTGCCAGAAATATTTTTTTAGAAAAAGGGAATATTACACTATAAATCTGTCACATAAAAGTGATTTCGTATTTCTGTCTTAACTTGGATGCATCTGAACAAGAAATATTGTCTTTCTTCGATGTGTGTTGTTCTCTGAATGTCCTGGCTGTATGTATAATGAATATATTTAATGATGAAGTCTGGGAAAGGATGACATGTGGGAGAGTGGAAAGCGGGGAAGAGATGTCCATTGATTCAGATACTAAGAAATCCACAGAAAATATAGGGCAGAGTTACTTCTTGGTCTTTCATTCCCAGCAGGATGAACCATCTATTCTCAGAACTGAAACCAGTGACTCAACTCTTGTAAGATGTCACAATCATCAAAGCAGAGAATGATTCGAACATCTTTATTACTTAAGAGAACCATAAAACTTTATGAGTTTTGTGAGAAATACAGACAAACTACACTAGTCCATGGAGGTATATGAAAGATATAAAAGAGGAAATAATTACATCAAAAACTGGAAGGATTTTTTTTTCAGATGCCATTGAGTTAGCTCCAAACCACAACATTCCCAGCTACTACAGAATTAGATCTCTAGCTTTGCAATCTCCTCAGAATCCTGGCTCTGCTCGTATCCACGAAGGCCGCTGTCAGTCCCTCTCGACCCTCACACAGGAAGCATTCCTCATTCCTATGGACCCTTTACTCTGTCAAGGCTGATGTCTCCCTCCAGGGAATAGCCCTTCCTGATAATATGTGGTAACAGATCGAGGTATTCCCTGGTTTACGACATTTTTTAATTATGATGAACCGCATTATAAACTGCCTATTTCTTTTTTTCAATTCATTTTATTATTAGTACTATGCGTTACAAGCAGCGTTACAACGTGCCATTTGCAGATGTTATAATTAGATGTAATGCTTTTAACCCCCAAAGACAAAGTGAGATTTAGAGAAATGCTGATAATTAAAGGCAATAATTATGAAAATGGTAAAAAAAATTGTCATTGACTTAATATTAGAACTAACTTCCACCTGAATAGTCCTTGGAATAAAATCTTATTGTAAGTATATAAAATCTTACTTTATAACTATATAAAATATTATTATAACTATAACTAAAATATATGTTATCATTGTGGATATTTGCTGTTGAGTTGATTTGAACACATGGAGACCCCATAGGACAAAGTACAATTTCTTTATTGTGTTTTCTTAACTGTAATCTTAATGGAAACAGATGACCAGTACTTTTCTCCCAAGTTCCGCTGGGTGAGGTTGAACCTACAGCCTTCAGGTTAACAACTGAGTACAAACCATTTCTGTTATGCTGTTATTAACAATCATATTAACTTCATAATTTTTGTTATTCATCCTGATATTTCAAATTACTTAGACCAGCAACATCACAATATTATTATTTCAAAGACATAAATTGACTCATGCGTTTTCTCGCTTTCTCTATAACATTTTCCTTCCTCCCCCAGTAGTCTCATGTCCCCTCTTCATCTTTCCTCAGAGTATCTTTTGAAAGAAGATACTCACTTGAAGGAATGGGTTGAGAATTAGTATGTTGAGGGCAGCATGATCAGTTGTAAATCAAATGATTAAAGAGTCTAGTCCACACAGAGTGGCCCTGGGAAAGGGCCTGATGATCTACTTCTAAATAAATCAACCAGTGAGGACCCTCTGAGCGAATGAGATTGTTGTAAGGCAGAATCAGCGTGGTGACAAATGTTTTGCTTTGGTGTCTGTTTGCAGTGCAGTATGGTGAGTGTTGTTGTTGTATATAGTGGAGTTGGAACTGACCCATATCTGACCCTCCAGGAGCGAGTTTTCAGAGGCAGTTAATCTTATTGGAGGAGATTGCCCGTCTTTCTCCTAAAGAACAACAAGTAGATTTGAACTACTTGCCTTTAGGATTACAGTGCATCTTCTGTGAGAACAAACTTGAGGACAATTGTCTTGTTTTGGTGTGTAATATACATTAAAGTAAAAATAATAATACCTTATTTTCAAATTGACTACAAAGATTGCATCACACTGTATTAACTAAATATAATGACTATACTATAAATTTGGGACACATGGATGAATTGAAGATCAAATACACACGCATCAACAAAGATATGTGTATATGTAATTCTATAGCTATTATTGTTAGGTGCCGTTGAATACATTCTGATTCATCCCAATCTGATGTACAAAAGAATGGAGCATTGCCTGTTCTGTGCCATCATTACAATCATCGTTATATTTGATTCAATATCTTAGTCATCATGTTAATCCATATTCTTAAAGTCTCCTTTTCTGTAATCCTCTTTGTTGTTAAAATAATTCTCAGAATTAGTCCCTTCTGATAATATACCCAAAGTATGGGAATGAAGTTTCACTAGTGTCAAGGGTAAAGTTCAATCTGGTTTAATTCCTGCTAACATAGATTTTGTTGTTATTTTCACAGTCCATGGTATATTGTGCTGTAATCCTGAAGGCATGTGGTTCAAGGTCACCAGCTACTCCATGGAAGAAGGATGGGCAATCTCCTCCTGGGTGATTTACTGCCTCTGAAAACTCACCAGAGGATCATCAATTGGTGGTTCCAACTCTATGGTACACAACAACAACAACAACAACCAACATCATAATTCAAAGGCATCAATTCTTTAATTTCCTTATTCATTTTCTAGCTTTCACATGAATATGTTGTTGTTGTTATGCGCCGTCGAGTCGCTTGCGACTCATAGCGACCCTATGTACAACAGCCCTAAACTCTGCTCTGTCCTGTGCCAATCGCACTGTCTCTGACACTCCCATCCCGATTACCCCAGTCACTGAATCAATCCACCTCATAGAGGGCCTTCCCCTCCTGTGCTGTCCCTCCACCCTCCCAAGCATGATGTCCTTCTCCAAGGACCGGTCTCTCCTCACAATATGTTCAAAGTATGTTAGACAGAGCCTCAGAATCCTTGCCTCCAAGGAGCCACCCGGTTTAACCCTTTCCAGGACAAATCTGTTTGTTTTCCTAGCAGTCCATGGTATTCTCAATACTCTTCTCCAGCACCACAGCTCAAAGGCATCAATTCTCCTTCTATCCTCCTTGGTCATTGTCCAACTCTCTGATGCATAACAAGTGATTGTGAAGACCATGGCCTGTATCAGACACATCTTAGTCTCCAGAGAGACATCATTGCTCTTCAGTACTTTGGAGAGGTCCCTAACAGCAGACTTTCCCATGGCAATGCGCCTTTTACTTTCCTGGCTGCTGGTGCCAAGACTGTTGACTATGGAGCCAAGCAAACTAAAGCTGTGTACAATCTCAATCCCTTCACCATCCATCCTGATGCTGCCAATTGGTCCAGTGGTGAGAATCTGTCTTCTTGACATTGAGCCTCAATCCATATTGTAGGCTGCAGTCCTTGACACTCTGCAGCAGGCGCTTCAGGTCCTCTGTGGTTTGAGATCTGATGGCCTAGTGGTAAGAAACTGTACTAAAATCCCAAAGACACATGGTTCAAATCCACCAGCTGCCCCACAGGAGAAAGATGGACAATCACCTCTCAGGTGATTAATTGCTTCTGAAAATTGCTGGTGGGTCAGCTATAGGTCAGTTTTTACTTGATGTTACACAAAAACAACAATGTGGCTTGAGTCGAACATACTATAGACAACAAAGTAACATCTTCATTCTTTAGTACTTTAAAGGGGCCCTTTGTAGAATATTTGTTCAGTGAAATATTTCATTTTATGTTCTGACTGCTAGTTAGATGGGAGTTGATTGTGAGAGTTGATTTTAAAATGAAATAGATGAATTGTTTTATCCCTTTACCATGATATGGTTCAGTATTTTTGTTCTGTTTATGTTGGGGTATAACCCATACTGAAGACAATGACAACTTTAAGATTCATCATTAAGGATTCAAAATCCCCTTTACATCCAACAAGCAAGGTTGTGTAATCTATATGCTGTTGTTAGCTCCTGATGGAGTTGGCTCCAATTCACTGCTGCATTATGTCCGATAGAACTGAACACTGCCTAGCTGGTAGCATCCTCACAGTCTCCGCTGTGTGTCATACCATGGTTGCTGCCACTGTGTTACTCCATTCCTTGAGGGCCTCGCTCTTATTCACTTACCCTCGACTTGACTCTTTTTCCAGTGACTGACCTCTCCTGATGACAAGCAGAAGGAATGTGAGATGAAACCTTTCTATCCTTACCTAGAAAGAGGCTTCTGTCTGAACTTATTCTAAAGTCATGTGTTGGCCCTTTACACAGTCTTTGCATTCTTCACCGACACCACAAGACAAATGCATCAGTTCCTCTCTGTTCTTTTATTATTCATCGTCTACCTTTCTCATGTATACGAGCTGATAGACAATATCATGGTTTGGGTGGAACACAACTGAGTTCTCAAAGAGAAATTCTTGCTTTTTAAAGAAATATTTCACAACAAATTTATTTGTTTGATTTCCTAGTTTCTTCTCCCTTGGTTGTTGATCTTGAATCAATGTAAAATGAGAACATTGACAAGTTAGAGCTTGAACTTGCAGATGACACATTGTTAGCGAGTCTTGCTTCAATATTAATGTCTAATCCTTATTTACATAGTCCAGTTTCCTGGATTATTTGGAGATAAAATACCACCCTGACACACATGTTTTCTGATCATAAAATGTAGTATTTTAACGTTCCAAGGATTATCTTTTACCTCAGTATAGTTATAGTTTCCAAAAGATTACACTTAGTTATTCTGGAATTCTTTATTTCAAAATGTTGTCTATAATCTGTTATGATACACTTAGTCGAAAGCATCTGCATGGCCAACAAAATTACAAGTAAATATAGTTCTGATACTCTGCTTTCAGCCAGCATTTGTTTGATATCAGCAATGTTATCCTTCAGTTTATATTGAAATGTCACTATGTATTGCTGTAGAATTTTTTAAATTATCTTCAGCTAACTTTTCCTTGTATGGGATATTAATGATATGCTTTTATTCACTGTACCTTCTATTGAAACCTCTTTGTTTGGAAAAGGCATATCTATAAATCTCCTCCACTCACTTGGCCAGGTAACTGCCTTCCAAATTCTTAGATTAGATGAGTGAGCATTACTAACAGTGCATTCATTTGTTTTAACTCTTTAATTCTATTTCATCAATCTCTGGAGTATTGTTTCTGATCGATGATTTCTTCCTCCAATACCATTTGTTCTTGATGTATGTTGCCTTCTGAAATAGATGAGTATTGACCAATTCTTTTTGGAACCTTCACTCTGCATATCCCTGTCATCATTTTTTTATGCTTCCTCAATCTTTTAATATTTTCCCACAGAATCTTTTATTATTGCAAGCCTGGAATTGCACGTCCCCCCCCCCACCCCCTTCTTCTAGCTTAAAAGAGTTGAGGCTGGCTTTCACTTTGGGTTTTTTAATCCCAGGTCTTTGCAATTTCATTACAATGCTTGAGCTTCTCAAACTACCCTTTAACATTTTCTGTTACACTCTTCTACTTCACCATTCCTTTTTTTAGCTTTAGTGATTCTGTGTTTACAAGTAAAAATCCATGTCTTTTCTGACATCCATTTTAGTCTTTTCTTCCTTTATTTTTTAAAGGCCTTTCACTGTCTCTGTGTATAATATCCTTGATATCACCCCAAATTTTTCAGATCTTGGTCATTTGGGCTTAATTTGTCAAATCTGTTCTTAAAATAATCTTTAACTTCCCAGTGAGATATACTTAAAGTTGTACTTTGATTTGTATTTATTTTAATTTTATTCAGATTCAGCTTGAGCTTTTATTTATTATTATAGTAACATTATAATAATTATATAGAACTGTATTATAATATTTAATTATAAGTAATAATGTAATACATATTTTAATAATTGTTATATAATACATTAATTATTGATCTACAATCATCTCCTGATATTTTTCTATTTGCATTAAACTTTCCTGTTGTCTCTTTACATAAATATATTCTATCCGATGTTATGGTATTTATAGTAATATATAAGATTTCTGGCAGGAAGGTCTTTGAAAGAGAAAGACACTTGACAAGCTGGATAGACACATTGACTCAGTGGATTCACGTATATCTAATATATCTCACTGATCTAGGAGAAGGATTAGGATGGCATAAGATAGGGAAAGGTTCAGATCCACCATTCCTGGGGTCACTATGGGTTGTAGATGACTCGATGGCAATCACATACATACACAGTGAGTGGCCTGGAGGTACAGAGCTGCATGGAGCAGCAATGCCAATCCAGAGGCAGGCAGGCAGAATTGACTAGCTGTTCCTCAGAAGATAGATGGATAATCTCCTATTTATGGCCTCTGGAAAGCCACTGGACAGTCAGCCATGAGTCGGTTCTCACTTGACAGCATGAGAGGAGTCGATGAGTATTTATATACACTTGTGCAAATAAATAGGGCTTTTGGTAACAGTGCTGCATGAAGTTGTACTGCTAACCAAACTTCTCCTAATGTCTCTACTTATTACCTTGCTGGCAATTCAAATATACTAGGACCTTAAGGAGAAACTTCTTGAAATGATGAGAGTTATATAAGCTTTCAGATCTTTTGTTCATAGGGTCACTATGAGTTGTCTCTAACTCAACAGCACTAAACAACAACAACAACAACAACATAGAGAGAGCTCAGTTGGCTTAGTGGACTAAAGTGATGCTACTAAGCCAAAAGTGGGTGATTTTAATCTGAGGACCTCAGGCCTGGTTTTAATGGTTTTTGGTCAAACATTCTTCTAAGCGGGATAGCACTGGTCTGTCCATTTACTGTACAGAGGTAACTTGTGGTTGCTGTGAAGCTGAATACTGTGACACTGATGTGTCAAATGGTTACCCATGGTGGACAGTGTTTGGTGGAGCTCCCCAATTAAGACAAGCTTGGAAGCAGGAGGGGCATCCACTTCTGTAATAGCTTGCCTCCGGAAACTATGAACCTGGAGGGAGGATGAAGGTTATACAGTTGTTCAGGTTTTTCATTCATAGTGTCACTATGAATCACCTACGACTCGACGGCACTTAACAACAACAACAAAGGGAAAAGATGAGGAATCATTTCCTGTGTGATTTATAGTCTCAGAAGCCACTGCTGGGTCAGCCAGAAGTCGAGTCCAGTTCAACCACAGTGAGTATGAGCATGACATGCTGCTGATCACACAGTTACTATGGTCGTAAGTCAAAGGTCTCCTTGTCTTTTAAAAAAGGAAACATTGTGTTTGTCTCTAATCACCATGTCTTCACTTTTGTTCATCTCTTCATCTATGATTAACCTCCATTCCTTATATGATGTCATCACCTATTCATATGTCTAGATTAATGGTCTTCCTCTGGAGAGGTTTCTTAATCTTCGTCATCCAAACCTAAATGATACTATGATATATCCTCTTCTTGTCAGTGTCATGAAAGGGAGCTCTGGTAGCTTAGTGGTAAGAAATGGAGCTCCCAAGCCAAAGGCACACTGTTTGAATCCATGACCTGCTCCTCTGGAAAAAGACAGCCAATTTCCTCCTGTGTCATTTACGGCCTCTGAAAACCTATTGGAGGGTCCTTTCTGAGTTAGTTCTGACCTGGTGGTAGGTACACAACAACAAAAACAACAAAATGTCATGAAGAAATTAAGAAACATGTAATTATATGCTCATGTAATACTTTGTAAAATACATGTCCTTCTCCGGAGAACTCTTCCTTTGCTCAACCCTCTGTCCCATATACCCTTACCTAATGAGCTCTAAAAATAATATTTACCGAGTTAAATAGAATTAAATTGAATTTCTCTTATAATTTAGTTAGTGAAAGAACATATTTTTGGCAGATTATTTATTCAGTAGTTAGGCCAAGTCAGAGGAATACCATTCATTCCAGCATGACCACAGTATTTAAACAAGCCTCCTGCTTCAAGTTATTAGTGAAATTACTATTTATGCACTTGCTTAACAAAAGCCATAAATCTTAGCCACATGCCCTCAAATTCTTAGTGGGAGTGAAATTCTTCCATTGTGAATAAAATTGAAAGGACATAAAACATGCCAGCTGCCCACACTATCCTTTCAAGGAGTTTGGAATGAGGATCTTACTATTAAAATCAGCCAGACAAAGCAAAGGTTATGCTTCAAGCAACATATTAAGTTTGTAGTCAGTGATTTGCCCCATTCTAATGCACAAGAACGCAGATGGTGTCCTGTGGGGAATTCTGAGAGTAAGTACTGTCAAACAGATCCCCACTCACAGCGCCCCCATGTGACAGTAGAAGGCCTCCTAGATTTTCCTAGGCGGGCAGCCTCATAGAAGTGGATCACCACACCTTCCCCTTGAGGCACTGTGGAGTGAGTTAGAGGCACCAATCTTTACATGGGGAGCCAAAAGCTTAGCTGCTGTGCCAGTGGGCTTCCATAGTTGACGAGAAGGGGAGGCTTGGGACAAGGGAGGGAGGCCTGGGAGCAGAAAAGCATGTTGTTGCACTATCTGTGTCTCTTTCTCTCTCTGGTAACTTCACTTCCTTAGAAATTAAAAATTCCATAACAAAATAAAATTTCATAACATAAAACCATTCTCTGTCTTTTAATGTCTCTTTCATTAAAAGTCTGTATCTTCATGATAGATACTTGAGTAGAATTGAGACAAAACTGTGGGCAAAGAAATAATGCGAGGTTTCTTTTAAAAACATCCTATTATATTTTATGGACACAGATGAAGGTAATTTAAAAAGTAGTGCTCAAATTTCTTTAGACACATTTATGTAGACATAATTATTGAGAGGAACCAGAGCTGCTGCTATCTTATCCCACATGGCTTCAGTCTTTCCTGGTCACACATCACATCTGCAATTCAGCAACTCAGCCCTCTTCAAATGTAGTTCCAAAAAATTACCCAGTTGGCAGATTAAATAACATTAATTTTTGGAAAACCCATCACAACAAATGACTTTCTACAAATTAATAAGTAATACAATTAGGGTATCGGGTTTAAAAATGTATTTGACTCACATATTTTGACAAGGATAATGAAGATGTGATTCTTTATTTTCTTTCATCTTTCATTCTAACAGGAGCTTTCAAGCATGGAGTGAATCTTAAGTAATAGCCATCAACAGTAATGAGTCCTTTGTTATGCATCTCAGAGATCGCTCTTCTGCTTAAGAAGTTGGGCCTCTGGTATTGCAGTGTTTCTCCTGGCTGGAGAACCCAGGTAAAGTCAACAGTATGAGTCTACAATAAATGCTCCTCCTTGATTTACTGCCAGTTGCTGGATCTTTATCTCATCAAAACTTTAACTCCAGTCCAAAGATGCCATGTTTCTCAGGATGCTTCTCAGTTTAAGCTATTTGCATTGAAAGTTTCTTTCCATGCGAATCCAGGAAATATCCTTGTTCCTGTGACGATGTTCAGGTCTCTATTGTCATGACTAACAGAAAGCTGCTTAAAAACCTGTCAGCCCCTATCTTCCCTGTAACCGTGTTTCCTCTTCGAGCATAAACACCAGCCTCTAGGCTTTAGACCACATCGAGATATTCAGAACTCTAAAATGAAGGCTCAGGAACATGGATCTGTTCATAATCAATTATGTATAAAAGGAACCCTTGTTCAAATCAACCAGCTTCTCTGATGAAGAAAGATTGGGAGTCTCCTCCCGTGAAGGGCAACAGCTTTGAGAAATCAGAGGAGAGCTATTATGAGTGGAAAACTACTGTCAATGTGAATCTTTATTCACTTGGGTAGCTCTTTAACTGATATTAATCTTTTCTGCTTTTGTATCAAAGACCACACCATACCATACAATACCATATTATACCACACCACAACATACCACAGCACAGCATATCACACCACACCACATACCACACCACACCACACCACACTCACCACACCACAACATACCGGACTACTTATCACACCACACCACAACATACCACAGCACAGCATATCACACCACACCA
>NW_006399753.1:5719395-5725307 GCF_000299155.1 Elephantulus edwardii | reverse complement strand
ACTCACCACACCACAACATACCGGACTACTTATCACACCACACCACAACATACCACAGCACAGCATATCACACCACACCACATACCACACCACACTCACCACACCACAACATGCTAAAGCATACCACACCACACCACATATCACACCACACCATATCATTCCACATTATATCAAACCACAGCACAGCATACCATACCATACCATACCATACCATACCATACCATACCATACCATACCATACCATATCCTAGATATTCTTTTTCTACAAAGCCTGGTACACAGTAAGTGTGCTTTAAAGACATACTGAGTACAGTTAAGAAAAAAAAGGCTCTGAAATGGGGCTAAGGCGGAGTTTGTGTGTGTATGTGTGCATATATGTGAAATTTTAGAATGGAATATGACAATTATTAAGAGAGTGGTTACACTTAAAAAGATCATAGGTGCTTTTAATTATATATGGTGTTTGGGATGGAGGTTTGTTAACGGGTGTGATAAGAATGTTAGAGCAAGTGAGATCAATTCTTTCCAAGGAACTAGGACTCAGAATCCACTTGCTAAAGTCTTCTTTTGTGCATTTTTGTTTTCTTTAAAAATATAAATCCTTTCTGTTAGCTTTGTCTTAAATGAGGTTAGTTTATAATTCATGGAAGGCTGTAAATCCATATTCTAATAGCCCTCCAGTGTGCAGCTTCCTGGAACACTGGCTCGTGAGCTAATTAACTAGTTACATGTTACTTGCATTGACTAATTGCTTAAAATCAATTAACCAATTGGAAAAAAGAATCAATGATTTCTTTGAAAGAGTCATGAGAGGATAGTAACATATTTTTCCAGGCATAAATTACTAGCTGTTTTATGAGAGAGTTAAATGCTGAAAAGATCAAATGCTTTTTAAGCAAAATAAAAAGGGCACTTAAACCTTTTTTTCGAAAAAATAATACTGATATTAAGTAGTAATGTTTCAGATGGAAAGTGTTTTTCCTTTCAATCCTTTTGGTCATAACATTTTCTTCCTCAAGGACTGAAAAGCCAACATTGCTTTCTTCACACCTGTCAGGTTACCTGATTCATTCAGCCTGACTGAAGACCACATGAGGCAGCAACAAGGACTCTGGCCTTTTGATTCTCAGGCCAATGCATTTCTCTTCATGTTGTCACCCTGACCGTGCCTCTCCCTGGAAATCTGAGCCACTGACTATGGGTTGACTCTGGTGCTCAGTGTCTGGAGACATCCTGAAGACGGGCAGTCCACTCAGTCCACCCTCCCAACGGAAGCAGCAGGCATTTATTAAGCTTGTCATACCTTTGAGTATCTTGTGCCATATCCACTGGACCCTTTGTGTTCATTAGTATTACTCTTACTTTGCAGAGAAAAAGTTACACGATATACCCCACTGAGGGCCAGAAAAGTCTCATGAACGTGACTCCTGTTGTCTAAGACAGAAGAGCGTTTGCGCTGGGATGAGGTGGGGAGTCATGGAATTTGATGCTGGGACTCAATCAAAAGCTTGCACAGTGAGTAAAATGACACAACCTTGGGAAAATCACCTCCAATCCTTCTGAGTCTCCATCGTCTCGCATGGCAGCTTGTGTCATGAGCATCAGAGGAGGTCATGGAGGTCCCTCCAGGGTTTCAAAACCACCGCACTGCTCTTGAGTGGATTCTGACTCCTGGTACCCCTGTAGGACCCAGAGAATCTGTCTCACAGTGTCCAAGACTCACTAAAGTCATACGGGGCTGACTGTCTCATCTCTGTCCCGAGGCATGAGTGGTGGCCCAAACCACTGACCAAACTCTTGAATCACTGCACCACCAGGCCTCTTGAATTTTCCTCTCCCCTGTTCTTAATGTATTGCACTATTAAGCAAGTTCAGCAGTTGAATTCCACCCCGAGCTCTGTGGCAGACAGACAGGATGGATTGGTTGGTGTTGGGTGCCTCTGACTATGACTCAGCGAGACCCCATGAAAGGTTCTGTAGCTAAATCTTTAAAGACACATGGATTCCCTCTGGGTTGGAATTGACTCAGGAGCCATGGATCTGATTTTAGCGTGGAAACCCTGCAGGGTGGGGCTGCTCCATGTTGGTGGATTCCTATGAGCAACAACATGAACTTTTCTATTGATTTTAATAGGTAATCTTACCATGACTATCTCCTGATGCTTCTAGACAGAATTGTGTTGAATCTTTACATGTGCCATCCCTCCCCATTGTTTGTGGGCACCATGAGGATTCGGATATTATTTTAATATTTTAGGGGGGTTTCCTTTCTTTAATATCTTAACAGATGAACTTACACAGAGTAGGAACTCATTATAGGTCTATTCATTCAATGACTGATTAGAGATGACATACTTAAAATGAGCAATAGAAAGACTCAGCTTATCATCGGGGAATTTGTCCTATGTGAGAGGCGGTCTGGGCGGCTTAATAATCTCATTATGTGGAGAGAGAAACATTACAGAGGGCTTAGCTATTAAAGTTTCCCCAGGGCAGCCAAAGATATCCTAGCTTCTTACAAAAGGAATTTCTGCTTGAATCTAAAAGAAGAAGAAGAAAATCAACTTAGGATGAACTTGGTCTTAAGGACTGGGAAAATGAGTGTCCATCTTTTTCTTTATATTGTCATGTGAACAACAAAAAGAATAATAATACCTAACATTTTAAGAAGTGCATTTGGAAAATATTAGGAACAGAGAATCCATTACACTTCATATTATGTTCTCTCAAGCCTGTATCCTGCTTATTATTTTTTTTTACTTCAGAAATAAAGAAAAAAAAGAGTCAGAAAATAATCATCTACCCTTTGTCTGGATTTGTCAGCAATTACAACTCCTGTCAGTTATAATCCACCTTATATACTCGAATCTCTCTTTCTTTTGTCTCTGCAACGTGCTCATTCACACTCCCCCCACAACATAGTCTAAATCCAACTTGAAATTCAGTTACTTGTATCATGACCATTTACACTCACCTAATTGATTCATTAAGAATAAGGCTATTCTCCTAAAACACCAAATAAATAATGAACAGTGAAAAAAAAAAAGAATGAGGTTATTCTCTCTGAAACTATTGGGGGAGGGGGAAGAACAAGGCTAGTCTCTTACCTAGCAACAAATTCTGTATCTCATCTAATACTAATTAGATGAGCCTAATATTAACTAATAATGAGTCCTGCTGTTAACTCACAGGCAGGTGGGTGAAACCCAGTAGCTCTTCCACAGGGGAAAGAAGGCTCATCTCCTGTGGGATCTATAGCCTTTGAAAACCTGCAGAAGGGTCAGTGTTGAGTTGATTCCCCCTCAAGGGCACACAAGAACAACAACAATAGTAATATCAAAGAAGTGAAAAGCGAAAACAATTGCCATTGAATCAATTCCAACTCGTAATGACCGTGTGCAACATTGTAAAAATGATCCCCAGAGTTTTCTTAACTATACTCTTTATGAAAACAATCTTGGTGGTCTATTGATTAAGCCATATACTGCCATCCAGAAATTCGGTGGTTTAAACTTATTCAGCGTCTCTTTGCTGGGAACAACCCTGACATTTTCTGCTGTAAAGATTATGATTTAGACAATCCTGAGATTGTTGTACTATATCACATGAAGTCACAGTGAGTCAAAAATGGGCTCCGTGGCTCCTAACAGCCACATCTTTATTAAAGAATATTCCGGTTCTTTCTTCAAACGTGCTTGCGCCTGAGTCTGAATTGCCGTCGTTAGGAACCCTGGTGGTGGAGGGTTTACTGTATCTGGCTGCTGGCGGCAAGGTCAGTAGTTTGGATTTACAAACCCCTTTGCAGGAGAAAGATGGACGGTTTCTCCCACGAAGACTTATCGTCTTAGAAATAGGATGGAGTCCTATCATGAGCTGGAATCAACTTAGATGTGATGGATTTGGTGGGGGGTGTCGAAGAAAGTCCAACTTGGCTAGCCATGGACACAGATTGGAAATTGACGGCCCTATTGAACAATGTAAATTGACTACTCCCCCACATTTTATAGACAAAACTGACATTAAAGGAGCTTCTGGATTTGAAATATTCAAGGCTGACTGCAAACCCTGTTTCCTTGCACCACACTCAATACTTCCCTGTTTTGCCAAAACAAACCCACTGTCCTTTAGTCTATTCCAACTCATTGCAACCCTTCACTGGGTTTCTGAGCTTGTACATATTTATGAGAGGAAGCTGGCCCTCTTTCTCCTGTGAAGAGACATTGGTGTATTTGAACCACTGACCTTTTGGTTGGGAGGTCAACATGTTATATGTTCACTCTGCCACTAAACCACAATAACAAATCATTGCCCTTGAGTCCAACTGACTGGCATTCTAGGGCCCCTTTACACCTTTAATTGTCTTACATTTATCAAATGTAAAATTGCAAAAGGCCAAACTCCCCCTCTCAAACCCTCCTGATGAGTTCTTACTGATGAGCTGATGAGTGTCCCTGCTGGTTTTGAGAACCACTGAGTTCTGTCTAGATTTCTGCTTACTGCCACGTCCAACTCCACCGGAAGCCAGGAGTCCCTGAGTTCCTCCCAGTGAGACCAGGTCTAGCCCAAGTTGATAGTCTCTGTTTTTTCCCTGTAATGTTTCTGTAAATGTCAAGGGCCACTCCTAGGTGCTGGGGTGGGGCGGAAAGTCAGTGGCAGGGAGAGCAGAGATTGAGATAAAAATGTAAATTGAATCAACTTCAGCACTAGAGCAGTCTGAGAGAGAATGAAACATTTTCCACACAACCTTTACCATGCATTTCCCCACCAAAGAGTAGACTAATGCCTGTTCTTCTTGTTGTTATGTGCCAGTAGAGTTGCAGGTGAGTCATAGCGACCCTAAGAAGGAAAGTCCTCAACACTTGTGTGTCTTTCATCCTCTCTCCAAGTTCATAGAGTTTCTGGAGGCAAGCTATTATGGAAGTGGATGCCACTCTGTTCTAAGGAGATCCAAAATAGGATGTCAAAATAACTGAGAATTCCTTATCTTTTTCTAATGGAAACTTGGAAATAAGGTTGATGAGATCAGATCTCACATATGTCAGATAGGCTGTTAGAAGAGACCAGTTCGGGGGAAATCAAGATGGTGGCAGAGGCAGAGACAACCTGTTAAACAGTTGATGACTGGTCTTCAGTGAAGATTGAGGCTCAACAACAGGAATTCAAGGATTTACAAGGAAGAATGGGATGGAGAGTGGGCACCAGGCCTTCCCAGAACTGATGCAGCAGAGCCGCCACACTGCGGCAAAGTGGACTGGTGCTGGGGAGAATTCTTGGAGCCAAGATGGTGGCAGGGGAAGCAAGCTGCCACTGGCCTCCCAAGCGCGAGATGAAGCACAACCGCCAGTCACCCGAGTGGGAGATGACGTGCGGGAGATGGCTTGCGCCCGCTGGTCACCCACATGAAAGATGGCACTCACCCAGGAGCTGCCTGGGAGGGATGGCACGCACGCACCGACCACCACGCTGGGGGATGATACGTGCCCTCCTACTGCCCGTGCGCACGAGATGACGCACGCCTGCCCGCCGCCCTTGTGGGAGATGACACTCGGGAGATGGCTTGCGCCCACCAGCCACCCATGCAGAAGATGGCATGCGCCAGCGGCCGCCCACATGGGGAGATGGCGCACGCCCACCAGCCACCCGCGTGCGAGTTGGCGCTCGCCAGCCAGTAGCACGTGGGGGAGATGGCGCGTGCCTGCTGGCCTTCCACGCTGGGGAATGGTGAGCAACCGCTGGCTGCCTGTGCATGAGATGACGCGCTCCCGCCCCCACTGGTTGCCTGCGTGCAAAATGACGTTCGCCCCCCCCCCACCTGCGCTGGGGAATGGCACCTGCCGGCTGCCCGCACATGAGATGATACGCACCCACCAGCCACCTGCGTGGGAGATGACGCATGGGAGATGGCAAGCGCC
>NW_006399753.1:5716236-5718050 GCF_000299155.1 Elephantulus edwardii | reverse complement strand
CCCCCAATATGTTTTGTTCCCAATTAAAAAAAAAAAGAAGAGACCAGTTCCTGAAGAAACACATGACGCTTGGCAGAGCAGTGAGTCAGTGAAAAAAAGAGGAGGACCCCTCAATGAGATGGGTTGGTGGCAGTGAGCGCAACAATGTCATCTGACGCAGTAATCATGAGGGAGGCTCAGAGAGGGAAGTGCTGTCCTGGTGCCCACAGGAGCAGAGTCAAAGCAAGGAAGTGCTGTCCTGTTGCAAACAGGAACATTGAGTCAATGTGTCAGAATCAATTCCAAGGTACTTTGCCTAATCATAACAGCCACAAGGCCATAAACAACAAGATAATAAGGTTGCTTCCTACATGTGGGTTGAAGTGTACTGTTTTATTTAAAATGTTAATCACATGAAGTAGGCAGAGTTTATTGGAACATTTTATGTGCAAACGCCTGATAACCAGAGATAAGAACCTGACTGTTCTTGTTGCTCGGGGAGTGGCTGGTAGAGTGGCCAGTAGAAAGAAGGTGAGCTCTCTACCTGAGTCTCTTCAGATGCCATTGTCCTGATGTCCACAGTGCTGGTGGCTGTAGCTGTGTGCTGTTTTTTGTAATATCCAACAGAAACTGGATTTGACTAAATTCAGTAAATTGTCGAAATTACTAAAAACACCAACACACCCATTCGCCAAATTTAAGAACAAAGGTATAGAGCCAGGTTCAGAGAGGTCAGCAGGAAGCCGCCGTGGGGTTGTTTTGACTCCTGGAGCCCTGGGGTGTCAGAATCACACCACATGCTACAGAATCCACAATGGCTGACATGGAGGAAGTGTGTCACTATAGACGTGGTGCCACCACCAGGCAGCTTCCGGCTATCTAACCTGAAGGTCGCAACTGAGTGAAAACCTCTCCCCAGCAGAAAACAAAACACTTCTGTCAGCTTATTGTCATCGGGACTATTCAGGCTTAGTCATGCTGCCAGATTAAATCTGGAAAGTATACAAATACCTATTTTGTTATTTTTATACTTCTCAGAGTTCAGAAGCAAACTCAAACTCTGTCCTTGAATCAGGACCCACGCATGTCTGACCCTCCAGCGTAACTTCCTGCTGGTCTTTTTGACCTGGTTCTTGAGTTTTGCTCTCCAATTTGTTTAACAGTTGTGTAATTGTTATAGCAATTTCTGCAATTCACTGAATTTAGTCAAATCAAGTTCCTACTGAATATTAAAAAAATTCTTTTTATTACTCATTACTATTGTCATGTTGTTATGCTCTGGTGCATAGTCCCTAGGGAATTGTTCTGCTAAGTGAAGCCAGTTTGAACTCGCCAACATGGAAAGACAGGTATTCTCCTCCATGTAATATGTTGTTGTTGTTGTTATGTGCCGTCGAGTCACTTGCGACTCATAGCGACCCTATGTACAACAACCCTAAACTCTGCTCTATTTTGTGCCAATCATACCAAGCATGATGTCCCTCTCAAAGGACCTGTCCCTCCTTACAACATTTCCAAAGTATGTTAGATGGAGCCTCAGAATCCTTGCCTCCAAGGAGCAGCCTGGTTTGACCCTTTCCAGGATGAATCTGTTTTCCTAGCAGTCCATGGTACCCTCAATTCTCTTCTCCAGCGCCAATTCTCCTTCTATCCTCCCTAGTCATTGTCCAACTCTCTGATGCATAACAAGTGATTGCAAAGACCGTGGCCTGTATCAGACACACCTTGGTCTCCAAAGAGACACCATTGCTCTTCAGTACTTTGGAGAGGTCCCTAACAGCAGACTTTCCCATGGCAATCATCTTCTAATTTCCTGGCTGCTGGTGCCGAGTGTT
>NW_006399753.1:5693440-5716136 GCF_000299155.1 Elephantulus edwardii | reverse complement strand
ACAATCTCAATCTCTTCACCATCCATCCTGATGCTGCCAATTGGTCCAGTGGTGAGAATCTTTGTCTTCTTGACTCTGAGCCTCAATCCATATTGGATGCTGCAATTGACCCTCTGCAGCAGGTGCTTCAGGTCCTCCTCAGTTTCAGCAAGCAGGGTTGTGTCATCTGCGTATCGTAGATTGTTGATAGATCTTCCACCCTGTATGCCATGTTATATACAACCTCTGAAAATACACTGGGCCAGCTAAGTGTTGGTTCAGATTCTATGGCAAAGAGTTTTGAGTTGGTTTTTGCACTTCTACAGAAATAAAAAAGTAGTAAAAAGTATTTGTATATTTCCAGATTTAATCAAAAGAAATCAATGGCCTTTTTAATATCAAGCCTATTTCATCAAAATAACTGGCTTTGTGGTGTTGTTGCTGTTATGTACCGTCAAGCTGACTCTCCCCCATAGAGACCCTGTGAACAACAGCTCTGAACCTTGCTCTCTATCCTGTGTCTTCTTCATCATCTCTGATACACTTGAGTTCATTGGCACAGTCACTGTGTCAATCCACCTCGCTGAGGGTCTTCCTCACTTGTATTAATTCTAGACCTTTCAAAGCACGATGTCCTTTTCCAAAGACTGACCCCTTCTACACACATGCCCACAGTATGTGAGGTGAAGTAAAGCCTCGCTCATTTATCATTTCTAACGGCCACCACTAGCGTGTCTTTCCTCTCCTTTCCTGCCTGGGTCTTTATCCCTGTGCAGATAGAACTTTGTGACCTGGGGTGGCCGATGGTTCTGAGTGAACACCTCCCTGGCGTTGCTGCTCACCTTAGAAATGCACCTACTGCCTGGGTTAAACATGGGAACACACCATTTAGCCCGCAGCGGTATCATGAACTAGACACAGGGGAGAACAAATTCACGGGTGCAAAAGCAGCCTCTGTCCCTACTGTCTGCCTGACCTTTACTTTAAAACCCAGTGGCTTCACCTCTCACGTACTGCCTTAGTGGAAAAGAGCCTGGTGGTGCGGTGGTTAAAATCCTAACTGGATCACCAAAGGTTTAAACCTACCTGTTGCTCTTAAGGAGAAAATTAGCTTGCCACAATGGCTGGGAGCCTTTCAGGAGGCAAGGAGCACAGGGTGGCTTTTTGAGAGAGCACTCAGGGACCACAGTCATCAGAAATAAACTGAAGAATAACAAGGAGAGATCCTTAGTGCTTGTCAGGCACATTGAAGACGTCAAGGTCTTTTTAAACGAGATGAGAATCCACTGCAGGACTTAAAGCACAGGAACAACTTGACTGCATTTGACATTTTAAAGGGCACCTCTTTGCTGCAGCAAGGAGAGAGTCTGGCAGGGCAAGAGGAGGCGAGAATGCCAATTAGGATGCCAGCCAAGACTTTACCAGATCTGCTGAAGCACAGAGATGATGAAAAATCCTCGGATGCTAATGAGCTTTTTAATTTTTCCAACTGATTGGTATGAAAAAAATCTCATTGTTTTGCTAATGTGGTGTTTTCCTGATTATTGTCAGACTGAGCATTTATTTTTCCGTGAATTCTTTTTCATATTCCCAACGATGTATAAATTTGTAGATAGATGTACTATTTCTTGTTCAGGTATGTTCCTTTTATATACTACTTTGGTCTTAATTTAAGTTTTTGTTATTTTTATCAATACCATTTTTGCTCATCCATTTATTTTTACACCCCTAGTTTTATAGCCTTATAAATATATATCCATTTGTACTTTTCTTCTTTTCCCGAATAACATTGTCTACTTCAGTCCTTATCTATTCTACATAGACTTAAAGGTTAATCTCTTAAGTTTCAAATGAGAACAGAAAATCCTTGGAAACTTCAATAGACAATTTACGGATTTATTAGGACAAATTACTTTTATTTTGTACTAAATAATCTCAGTAATGAACTTGTCCTAACTCTGTTCCTATGTTTAATAATTTCATCTGATAAACTTTTTTACATATTATGCTAAATATTGTGCTGTTATTACAAATGGGCAAGATTCCAGGAATTGTATTACTTAACTGTATTTTACTGAGTTTTGACTTTTTTCTACACACTCTATTTTCTTTTTTTAATTAATATAACTTTCCAAGTGATAAACATATCCAGGTGAGATACGTATATCTCATTGTGGTTTTGATTTTCATTTTCCTGGTGAATAATGCTGCAGTCTTCAATATGGGATACATCTCAACATCAAGAAAACAAAACACTGCTCTGCTGGACCTATAGACACCATGATTGTTTGTTGTTGTTATGTGCCGTCAAGTCGCTGTTGACTCATAGCGACCTTATGTACAATAATCCTAAACCCTGCTCTATCCCATGTCAATCTTGTCTCCTGCATACCTACCTCCATTGCCTCAGTCACTGAATTAATCCATCTTATCGAGGGTCTTTCTGCACTGTCCCTCTACCCTCCCAAGCATGACATCCCTCTTCAAGAACCGGTCCCTCCTTGCAACATGTCCAAATTATGTCAGAATCCTTGCCTTCAAGGAGCAGCCTGACTTCAAGCTCTCCAGGACAAACCTGTTTGTTCTCTTAGCAGTCCATAGTATATTCAATACTCTTCTCCAACACCACAGCTCAAAGACATCAATTCTCTTTCTATCCTCCCTAGTCATTGTTCAGCTCTCTGATGCATAGCAAGTGATTGCAAAGACCACGTCCTGTATCAGACACACCTTATTTTCCAGACTGACATCATTGCTTTTCAGTACTTTGAAGAGGCCTCTGACAGCAGACTTTCCCATCGCAATATGTCTTTTAATTTCCTGGCTGCTGGTGCCAAGAATGTTCTCAATCTCTTCACCATCCATCCTGATGCTGCCAATTGGTCCAGTGGTGAGAATCTTTGTTTTCTCGATATTGAGCTTTAATCCATATTGAAGGTTGTAGTCCTTGCCCTTTTGCAGCAAGCCCTTCTGGTCTTCCTCAGTTTCACCAAGCAGGGTTGTGTCATCTGCATAGTGCAGATTGCTGATGAGTCTTCTTCCAATACTGATGCCACATGGAGAGTGAAATAATCTAAACTCTTCATAATTGCAGTCAAGAAATCAAAAGACACACTGGAGAACTTGCTGTCAAGAACCTCTCTGAAGTTCTAAAGAACAAGGATGTCAATTTAAAGTCTAAGGTGCATCTGATCTGAGTCATGCTGTTTTCAATTGCTTTCTATGCATCTGAAAGTTGAACAATGAAAAGGAAAGACCTATGGGGACTTGATTTCTTTGACTTGTGTGTGATTTGATCCATTTGCTTTATGTGCATATATAAGTTGGTCAATAAATAAATAAATAAATAAGGAAAATTGAAAAACAGCTGATGTCTTTGAGTTGTGGTGTGGATGATAACGTGGACTGCCAAAGAACAAAGGGATTAATCTTCCAGGAAGTGCAAAGAGAGTACTTGTTGTTTGCCAGGGAGGCTGAACAGACCCATGGCTGACTCAAGGAATTCTCTGGACAGTGAATCACACAGCAGGAGACTACCCATCCTTCTCCTGTGAAGCAGTTGCTCCATTTGAACTGCCTGCCTTTGAGACTGCAGCATCGCTTCTTACCACTGGGCTACTGGAGCTGAGCTAACTGGGTGCTCCTTAGAGGCAAGGAGGCTGAGATTTCCTCATGTGTAGTTTGAGGATGCTGTCAGCAGGGGCCAGCCTTGAATAGAGACATCATGCGGATAAGAGTAGAGGGTCAGTGAAAGAGAGAAAACCCCTCAACTAGAAGGATTGACACAGTGACTGTAATAAGGGGCTTGAGAACGACAGATAGTGTGTGGATGGTGCAGGATAGGGCAAGTTTTCAGTCTATGTTCATACAGTTGCTGTGATTCACGGCTCCAGGGTACCTAATAGCAAAAATGTAGTCATATAGATTTAGTCCTATGTCTTCCTTTAGGATTTTTATAAATTTAGATCTATGATACGTGTTGGGTGTTCATTTTTGTGTAAAACAAAAGAGAATCAAATTAATCTTTCTAGGTACTTGTTTAAACATAATTTATTAATTTTTTTTATTTTCTTGGAAAGCAATTGACCTTGTATGTAAGAATTTCTTTCTAGACTCTATCTTGTTCAATTCACCCATTTGTAAACACTAAGCACTTACTGCAGAAGGTCAAGGACTGCAGCCTTCAATATGGATTAAAGTTCAATATCAAGAAAACAAAGATTCTCACCATTGGGCCAATTGGCAGCATCATAATGACTAGGGATGATAGAAGGATAATTGATGCCTTTGAGCTGTGGTGCTGGAGAAGAGTATTGAATATTCCATAGACTGCTAGGCGAACAAACAAGTTTATCCTGGAAAGGGTGAAGCCAGGCTACTCCTTGGAGGCAAGGATTCTGAAGCTTCATCTGACAAATTTTGGACATGTTGCAAGGGGAGATCAGTCTTCAGAGAGGGACATCATTCTTGGGATGGTAAAGGGACAGCACAGGAGGGGAAGACCCTCGATGAGATAGATTGATTCAGTGACTGGGGTAATGGGGATAGGCGCGTCAGAGACAATAAGTTTGGTAAGAGATAGAGCAGGGTTTAGCGCTGTTGTACATAGGGTCTCTGTGAGTCACAGGCAACTCAATAGCACATAACAACAACAACAACAATATTCTATCATATTGTCTTAATTATTGTAGCTTCATAATAGATTTTTTTTAAATCAAGAAATATGAGTTCTATGGGTTTGTTCTTCCTTTGCAGAATCATTTCAGTGACTCTAGTATCTTTTTATTTCCCTAAGATTTCTATGATCAACATGTCTGATCAGCATGTCTCACCACTGGTCTGATAACCAGTATCATGGGAGATGGAGAAAAAATTGAAATTGTCAAGGATTTCATCTTGCTTGGATCCACAGTCAACACCTTTGGTACCAGCAGCCAGGAATAAGGAGACCTACAGTAACAGGCAAGTCACCTGTCAGATTATCTCCAAATTAGTGGGGAACCATAATGCCAGTTTGAGAACTAAGGTACACCTGATTCAGAGCATAGTCTTCTCAATCACTTATATGCATCTGAGAGCTGGACAGTAACTATGGATGACAGAAGAAGAACTGATGTCATTGTGTTGTGATGTTGGAGATGTTGTTGTTGTTGTTGATTGTCATTGAGTCAAACACAAGTCATAGCGACCCTATGAACAAAAGGCCTGAAACCTTTCTATAACTGGACATTCATCAAAGTTCATAGACTTTCTGGAGGCACGTTGTTTAGGAAGTGGATGCCACTCCTGCTTTCAAAATATTGGAGAAGAGTACTGACTATCCCACTGACAGCCAAAAGAACAAGTAGATGTTGTTGTTGTTGTTGTTGTTGTTGTTATGTGCCATCGAGTCTCTTGCAACTGATAGCGGCCCTATGTACAAGAGCCCTAAAAGCCATTCTATCTTGTGCCAGTCTCGCTTTCTCAAACACACTCATTCCCACCACCCCAATCACAGAATTGATCCATCTCATAGAGGGTCTTTCTCTCCTGCTCTGTCCCTCCACTCTCCCAAACAGGATGTTGCTCTCCAAGGACCAGTCCTTCCTTGCAACGTGCCCAAAGTATGTCAGACAAAGCTTTAAAATCCTTGATTCCAAGGAGCACTCTGGCTTCACCTTCTCTAGGACAAACCATTTTTGTTCTTCTAGCAGTCCATGGTATATTCAACACACTTCTCCAGCCCCACAGCTCAAAGGCATTTATTCTCTTTCTATCATCCTTATTCACTGTCCAATTCTCTGATGCATGGCACGTAATTGTGAAGACTATAGCCTGGATCAGGCGCACCTTAGTTTGCAGCCTGACATTGTTGCTCTTCAGTACTCTTGAGAGGTCCCTCACAGCTGACTTTCCCAATGCAATTCGTCTCCTGATTTCCTGGCTGCTGTTACCAAGAGAGTTGACTGTGGAACCAAGTAAACTAAAACTGTTAACTAGTAGATAGAGCTTGGAAAAAAGTGCAGCTAGAGTGCTTCTTGGAGGCAAAGATGATAAAGATTCATCTCACATGCTTTGGTATGTTGCTAGGAGAGGCTATCCCTTGGAAAGGGACATCATGCCTGGAAATATGAAGGCCCAGCAAAGGAGAGGAAGATTCTCAATGAGATGGAGTGACACGGTGACTTCAACAATGGGCTTGAGTGGGTCAGACATAATAAGAACAGCTCAGGATACAATAGGGTTCCTGTTAGATAGGCAGTTCAGTTCTGTTCGTAGGGATCCCATGAGAAGTCCTTGACTTAATGGCACCTAACAACAATAACAAACATCCTAACAATACAAAGTCTTCAGATATATGAACATGAGGTGCCTTTCATGTATTTTAATCTTTAATTCTTTTTCAGAAGTAATTTGTAATTTTTGGTGTTATAATATTTGCAATGTTTAGATCTGTTTACTCCAAAGTATCTTATTCTTTTATTTCATTGCAAATGGAATTAATTTTTCTAGTTTAATCGTTAACATGTTTTAGCTACAGTTTCTTAATTGGGTACCTTGACTGCTCTTTTAAAAGCAAACTAAACCAAAAGGCCTTGAGAAGATAATTAAGAAAAAAGCAAGATCCTTATTAATGTCCTGGAAAAGTGGGTGGAAGGAGTCTAAACTTTTTACTTGGAATCCTGATCTCCTCATCGCTTGAGAGAGTTGACCCTGTGCTCCTCTATGTAGTGCACAGGAGTAACTCATTATGGCTTTAGCTATTACTGAGCCATTATCTACTCGAGATGTCCTCTGACCTGCTTTGACATTAATCATAATCTTGGACCTGCTGAACAATATCCAATATCGAGAAGTAAATCTTTATTGTTTTCTATAGATTATTGGCATTCTGTGTCCCAAGTAGATGTGATGTCTGCTAGCATTTCTATTATACAGATAAGGACTTTTAGGCTCAGAGAAGTTAAACTGTATGGAGCTAATCCATGGTGAAGGGGTCATCCTCCAGGAACAATATCTGAAAACCATGCTATACTAGATTTAAATTTACTAGGAATAAAATGTTATGAGTATCACAAACTACTGGTACTAAAAGGATTTTTTAAACATATAAAGTGAAATCTGAAAGAATAGATTTGTTTAATATGGGTTGTGCAAGCTTTCTACCTTTTACAGGATACAATCTTATCACCTTGCTATTAACTATTTTACTAGAAAATATTGAATACGTTAATTCTCTAGGAGGCTTCTACCACACTGGTTTCACTCTATGTGCTATTGTTTTAGGGACTTTAGACTCAGCTCCTGACGATAGAGTAGAAATATCTTAAAGGATTTTCTAGGTTGTCACCTTTACAGGTGCATATGGGTGCCTGGTCTTTTCTGGTCTTTTTCCCAAGAAGAGACACTGGCTGGGTTTGAATTGCCACACTTTTGGTCTAGAATTAAACATTGAGCTACTTGTGTCATCTCTCTCTCTCTCTCTCTCTCTCACACACACACACACACACACACACACACACATTCTCTCTCGCGCGCGCTCTCTTGCTCTCTCCCTTTCATGTGCTCTCTTTCTCCCTCTTGCTCGCTCACTGGCTCTCTCGCTCATGCTCTCTCTCTCCCCCTCTATCTCTCTGTCTCTCTCTCTCCTCTATGTACTATTCCCTCCTGCTTCCCCATATCATCAAACTCTGGGCAACCCTATTTTTATTACAAATTGAATCTCTTGGAATGCTATCTGGTACACTTCATTTAACAGCAATTAAAATTTTCATAGGTTTGCATTAAATAATGTATTAATGAACAGTGTTATAAATGTTCTATCATTACAATCTTCAATTAAAATGTCCCTTAGAGTCTCATGCTAATGATAATAGCGAAATTACTGCCACCTTTAGAATCACGATGTCTTTCAAACCCTTGAGGCTGGTAAGGAAAGTCAGCTTGGTCAATATTACCGTCAGCTCTCATGGGATGCAAAGCTCCTCATGAATAAGCATTGTTCATCTTTTTCCAAAACGCATTCCACACACCTGTTTCCAAGTCAAAATAGAACTCTATTTTCAAAGGCATTGGTAAAAGGTGAAAGCCTATTAATTAGAAGTGAATTTAACTTTCCTTCATTGACTTGCACCTGGACCATTTATTCCGCTGGGTCTGGATAGTAATAGCACTGCAACTTGGTGCTAGTTTCTGTACTAAATTTGTTAGGCACGAGAACTGAAGTGTCCAATTTATATACTAACCTATCACCTATCACACACACACACACACACATACACCCCAATAACAATATACATATAGATGTATATGTGTACATATGTATATGTTATTGTTTTTTTTTTGTTATGTGCCATTGAGTCACCTGTGACTCATAATGACCCTATGAACAATAGCTCTGAACCTGTCCTATCCTGAACCAGTCTCACTGTCTCTGACACACATAACCCATTATCTCAGTCATTGTGTCAATACATCTCATCCAGGGTCTTCCCCATTTGCTTCCTCCCTCCACCCTTCCAAGCATGATGTCTTTCTCCAAGGTCTACTAGTCCCTTCCAGCAACATCCACGAAGTATGTGAGTTGGAGCATCAAAATCCTTGCCTCTAAGGAGCAACTTGGTTTCGCTCTCTCGAGGAAGAACCTATTTGTTTATATAAAGACGTTGCTATTGAATCGATTTTAATTTGCTTTGACCCCATATGTATCAGAGAATCACCGTGTGTCAGTAGCTGATTTTCCCTCTGAGACACCTCTGGGTGGACACAAAGCTTCTCAACCTTTTGGAGAGCAGCCAGAAATTTACCATTTGTACCACCTGTTGGGGTGTGCTCCATCAAGTTGTAATTGACCAACATGACCCTCCAGAAGGTTCTCAGAGGCAGTAAATTAGGAAGTCCTAAACAATCAAATAGATATATAAGCTTTATGCATCACTTTTCAATTTTAAAAGCACGATTGTATGTGTTAATACATTTGTACTTCTCAAAATATATTATTAGTGTGGATTCATTTAGTACCATTTTAGAAACTGAGAAGTTGAGACTGAGTTGTTGTTAGGTTCCCCAAACCAGCTTCCACTCATAGTACTTATCCTACACACAGAGGAGCAAAGCTTTGCCCAATTCTGCACAGGATCCTGGAGACACTGAGGTTTAGAGATAATAAATTCAAAAGAGTGCAATGGGACTCAGTCATGCTCTGGAGCTCAAGGCTGAAACATTTCAGGATATTGAACTTTATTTTATTAAATGCTATAGATAATTGGTTTTCTACAAATGAAAAAATTGTGGCAAACCTACAGTGCCAGTGTTTGACAGAATACATAGATTTTGTATCTCTGTGACTTAGTTTTATCATTCAAGAAATATTTCACTTTTTCATCATTGCATATTTAATAGCCATTGAAATGCACAAGGATCTAGAGTTAGAATTTCAAAAGGGAAGCATGTGCTCAACATTACTCAAGCTGAAAGAACTGAAAAACAAATTCAAGATCTTGAGTTACAATGCTGAAGAAGTCTACATTTAAAATCTTAAGTGATGAAGGAAGCAACAAAAGAACATGGGAAAAATACATGGTTATTATCCCAAGAACAATTGGTTGAAATTGAACCACTGCAGGAATGAGCATGCAACTGAGAAACAATGGCGATGAAGGAAGAGGTTCCACTGGCAAAATAAGTCTCAGGAATTGATGGGATACCTATTGACATGTTTCAAGAAGCAGATGCAATCCTAAACTTGTTCATTAATTTCTGCTAAGAAATTTGTAAGAACGCTACCTGGTCAACAAACTGAAGCAGATTTGTTCCTATTCTCAAAATGGTGATCCAACAGAATGTAGAAATTATCAGACAGTATCATAAATATTAACAATATAGAGAGAGCTCTGTGGGCCTAGTGGATAGAAAGCTATGCTACCAAGCCAACGGTGGGTGATTTTAATCTGCTGCTCTCAGGCCTGGTTTTGTTTTTGTTCAAACATTCTTCTGAGTGGTATAGCACTGGTCTGTCTATTTGCTGTACAGAGGTAACTCGTGGTTGCTGTCATGCTGAACACTGTGATGCTTATGTGCCAAATGCTGTAAATAGTTACCCACAGTAACTGTCTTTGGTGGAGCTTCCCGATTAAAATAAACTTGGAAGCAGGAGTGACATTCACTTTTGAAATAGCTTGCCTTCGGTAACCATGAATATGGAGAAACGACGTAAGTTTACAAGTGTTCAGGTCTTCATTCATAGGGTCGCTATGAGTTGTCTACAACTCGACAGCATTTAACAACAACAACATCATAAATATCACATGCAAGTAAAATAATATTGAAAATTATTAAAACACAACTGGAACAATATATCAACAGAGAAGCAGAAATTCAAGGTGGATTCAGAAGAGATCTTGGAATGACGGTTATAATTATTGATCAGGAAAGGTGTGTGTCAGGACTATATCTTTTCTCCACAGCTATTCAGTCTGTATGCTGAGCCAATCACTTAAGAAGCTGGACTATATGAACAAGAAGGTGGCATCAGGAATTGAGAGACTCATAAACAAACTGCATTATGCAGATGACACAACCTTGCTTCCTGAAACTGACGGGGATTTGAAACACTTGCTGCAGATATCAAAGACTCCAGCCTTCAAAATGGATTAGATCTCAACATGAATGAAACAAAACCCCTTACTGCTGGACCAATAAGCAGCACTGTGTTGGAGAAAAAGTTGCCAACAATTTCATTTTATTTGGATCCACAATCAATAACACTTGTGACAGCAGCCAAGAAATCAAAAGGCAGGTTGCGCTGGGAAAAATTAAAGACCTCTCCAAAATTCTGAAGTGCAAAGGATACAAATTTAAAAACTAAGACATGCCTGATCCAATCTGTAGTATTTTTCAGTCATTTCTTCTGCATCTGAAAGTTGACTAATGAATAAGCATAAACTCATTGAAGCTTCTTAACTACACTATGAGGATGGTGGCGTACATCCCTTCTGTTTTGCAGCGAAGGGCCTGAGGAAGGGTGCCCACACTCTCACTAGGAAGCTGACCAGGGAGCCCATCCCAGAACCTGGGCTTCAGAGGTCATCTTACCTAGACATGCCACCTTACACGCAGAGGTCATCCGGGAGAAGTTCTCTGAAGCCAGGGTTTGGACGCTACCCCTGTCTCTCCCAGGAATTAAATGTGATCCCATTTTACATGTATTAATTCAAACCTTAAATTTATGGAAGAATACTTTTTAAAGGGGCCTGAGGGCTAATAAGACCAGCAGCTTGTGACCCAGAACATACTCTCTTTGAGCAATGGCAAACTCAAGCTTAGAAACAGCTGAAATGAGTGAACAATTGACAGACGCATGCATGGCTAAAGACTAGCTTTAAACATCTTTGTTTTAGGAGCAACAGAGATGGTTTGGACTTGACCATTAACCGAAAGGTTGGAGGGTTGGACTTGCCCAGCAGTGCCCTGGAAGAAAGACTGAGCGGTCTGCCTTCATAAAAAAGCATTGCCTTTGCGATGACTTTGTGAACTGCTGACCCTCTTCCAGGTTTCAAGGCTGTGATCCCGTGAAAGAAGACAGGCTCTTGGAACAGCTGGCCCTGTTAGGGTAGCAGCCCATCATGTTACATGGCCGGGATCCTGCGTTAAGATGGTGAAAGCACTTGATGAAGCCAATCCTGTAACACTGGGATCTGCATACATTGGAAGGAACTCAATCAATAGGTTTGGTCCTTGGGATTTATTTTAGCTTCATTTCAGCCATGTTGTTGTTGTTGTTATGTGCTGTTGAGTCACCTGTGACTCATAGTGACCCTATGTACAACAGCTCTCAACTCTGCCCTGTCCCTAGTCAGTCTCACTGACCCCAACACACCTAATCCCATTGCCCTATTTATCACGCCAGAACACTGGGGTCTTCCTTTCCTGTGCTGTCCCTCCACCCTTCTGAGCATGATGTCCTTTTCCAAGGATCGGGGTCTCTCCTGGCCACGTGCCCAAAGTATGTGAGATAGAGCTTCAAAATTCTTTCCCAAGGAGAAACTTGGTTCCACCCTCTCCAAGACAGACTTATTAATTCTCTTGGCGGCCCATGATATGTTCAGTACTCCTCTTCAGCACCACAACTCAAAGGCATCAATTCTTCTGCCATATTTAAGCACTGCCCACCTCTCTAACACATGCCATATAATTGTAAAGATTTCAGCCGTCGTAACCATATTTACCCTTTCATCTATCTTTGTGCAAAAAGGAGGCTGGGAGAGATTCACAAGTGCCCAGTTTGAATATCCAGCTTCACTGCAGAGAAATGGAATTGTTTTGTTTATGTAGCTGGTGGCTTCTTCACTCTTGAGGTCCAGGACCCCACTCACTACTCTTTCTTTCTGCCTTCATGGCAAGGAAGATTTCTTTTTCTCCCTCTCTTTCTCTTTCAAAGTGATTCACAGGGCCTTGCAATTAGGCATGCTGATCAGAATATTTCTGCTAGCAGGAGGGAAGTGCCTTGTGAGAGCAGATGAATGGAGGTGGCAGCTTGAGGTTTTCCAATGAAGACACTGGTTGGGAACTCCCACAGGGTTTTGTAAAGAAGCATCTCCTTCTGGAAATGGACCCCGACTTCCTTTGAATTGGGGCCTTCCTCCAGTGAGAACAGATCCTCCCATCTGCCCAGCATGCCACCACCAGATGCAAAGGAAAACACCAGGAGTCACAGGCATTATTTATTCCAATATAAATGATTCCAACATGCTGCAGATTTACAAGAAAGATTAACTGCTCCACCACTCATCTAAGGAAATATCTACCTATTGGGAAGCTGCTCCTTTCCAATATATTAAGGATTAATTGCTTGCTTTATGGTTCTTATTAGCCCGGCTAAATATTCCACTTAAAAACACAGGTCTCCAGATATACTGAAGATGTGGACTGGAATCCAGTGGAATGAACTAATGACAAAGAGGCTGTTCCCTTTTTAAAGTGAGAGTCTTTGTGAAGCACCCTCCAGTTTTCATTTTGCTTGCGTCTCTTGCATGCTTCCTCCTACACTTCTGACTCTTCTCGTTCACCCACTTTTCTTTTTAGGTGTCCTAGGTCAGTCCTGAGTGGCGGTATCTCATGTGCAGAGGAACTGAACCCTGCCTGACTCTGCGCCACTCTCACCAACACTGCTGTGCTCAACCTCATTGTCATAGCGCCGGTGTCAATCTACCCCTTAGAGGAGCGTCAGGTTTCCAAGGACTCTATATTTTAAAATACAGAAAGAAAGAGAGGAAGAACCTTAACCAGATAGATTGACATGGCGATGGCCACAGAGCCAGTGGCCATGGTGCAGGACAGGACGGGGTTCAGACCTGTCATCCACACTGTTGCTGTCAGCTGTCATCAACTTGATGACGCTGAACACAAAGCCAAATATCATATTCAAAGTACATGGCAACAAGTCTCCCCATCCTTGCTTCGAAGAAACGTTCTGATATACTTCTTCCAAGATAGATTTTTCCATTCTTCTAGTTGTTGCTGTTGTCGATTGCCTTCGAGTCGGGCACAACTCATAGCGACCCTATGAACAAAAGGCCTGAAGCCCCTCTACAACTATTGGCATGTGTCAAAGTTCACAGAATTTCCAGGGGCACGTTGTTTAGCAAGTGGATGCCACTCCTGCTTCCAGATCTTCTAGAAGACCAATAGCATTTTTTTCCCCCCAGCGTCTTATGCATCTTCTTTAACTGTGCGTTTCTGTAGTATGACCTCTGTCGGTTGCTTTGTTTTAATCTCCGTGTCTATGTAATATTAACTAGTATTTCAATTCTTCCAAGCGTGCCAGAGATGATGAGGATGACACAGGACAGGAGGGCTTCAGAGCTGTGGTTCGCGGGGTTGATGTGAGTCGTACTCAACGTGAAGTCACCTGACAACAAACTCTACCTGCAGCCTGTAATTGTTTGTCATGCTTCATCTGACACCGTACTTGATGTTCTGCAGTCACACCCAATGATGACAATAGCAACAACTCATACTTTTGTAGTTTCCTCCTGGCGGTTGGCACTAGCAGACCATCTGTCATTTTTATGGGCTGCACGTTGTATTGCATGCATGCATGACTGTAGTCAATGTTGTGAGTTCATTCAATGGGATTTTCAGAGGTTAAATAACTTAGTCAAAGGCAAATAATAAGTCAATGAATGAGCATGAACGTAAATCCTGGTTCATGTGATGCAAAGTCCTTGCATCAGATGACTAAAGAGAAACAGAGACATTACTTGAATTGTTTGGTTTTTAAGTGGCTTGTTCATCCAGCATGAGATTGTTGTGGATTTTCTTTATTTAAAATGCACTGGCATCTTCTGCCAAGCTGCCAAGATTGTTAAGGTACATGATTTGGATATATCTATTGATCTATATCCATTTCAGACCAAACAGTACTTCATTCACAGCAAAGGTACTGATCCAATCAATCGACTACCTAAAACACAGGAGCTCTGCTGGCCTGGTGATGAGAAACTCTGCCGCAGTCCCAAAGGCACACAATTCAAATCCACCAGCTGCTAGTTGGAAGAAAAATGGTCAGTTACCTCCCATGCAATTTACTGCTTCTGAAAGCTCACCAGCAGGCCAGCTAAGGGTTGGTTCTGACTCAATGGCACACAACAACATCCTAAATGAGAAACCAAAACCACACCCAGCCCACTGTCATTTAGTTGAGCTCAACTCATAGAAATCCTCATTGGGTTTCTGAGGTTATAAAGTTCCATGGAAGAAGATTGACTTAAAGACTTAAAAAGCAAAAAAAAAACCCCAAAATTTAACTAACAAAACAGGAAATCCAGTTATCCATAGAAATAGAGTCCTACGTGGACTCAGGCAAAACAAATGGCTAATGTGCTCATTTGCTAACTAGAAGATTGGAGGTTCAGCTCCACCCAGAGGAGTCTTAGGAGAAAGATCAGGCAATCTACTTCTTAAGTATTGCTGTTCTTGTTGTTAGGTGTTGTCAAGTCCAACTCATAGAGACCCTAGAAACAAAAGATCTGAATCGTATTCTATCCTGTGCTATCCTCACACTTCCTGACACAGAAGAACCCATTGCAGCACTCGCCCTGTCAGTCCACCTGGCTGAGGGTCCTTCTCTACCCCGTCAACCCCTCCACCCTTCCAAATCATATCCTTCTCCAAGGAATAAAGTATCAGTCAATCAAAATCCTATGGAATACTGCTGTCTTCTGGCAAACGTGAGTCAGAACTTACTTGATGACAGTTGGATTTTGCAGGGTTTTTGGGAGGTGTTTTTTTCCCCCTGTAGTTTGCCATTGCTTTTATTGTTATTAGATGCAATCAACCTGGTGTTGAGTCATGTTGCTGTTGTTGTCATTGTTAGGTGACTTGACAGATTGAACTCTGTCTCATTCTATGCCATCCTCACAATCTCTGGCAAGCTTGATTCCATAGCTGCAGTTACTGTGCCAATCCATCTAGCTGTGGTCTTCTTCTCTTTCACTCCCTGTCCACCTTTCCAAGGATGATGTCCTTCTCCAGGGAATAACACTTCCTAACAACATGCCTGGAGTATGTGTGATAAAGTTTCATTAGATAGGTTTCACCTTCAGTCTTTTAAAAACCATTATATTTTCCATTTTCATTTGTGTGTGTACGTTGGGCACTGAATCAGCAAGACTGAAGAATTCCTTTGTTTTGGGGTTCTGGTATGAAGAGAGTGCAATGGACGGGGCGGGGGGGGGATGACTCAATCTATCTTTAAAGAAGCATAATCAGAGTTCTTCTTTAAAATGAGGAGGGTTAGTCTGATGTCCTCTGGGCATGTTATTTATAGAGGATGAATCCCTGTAGAAGGACATCATGTTAGTTAAAGTAGAAGATCAGAGGGCAACTTGAAGACCTCGATGAGACAGATTGAAGCAACTGGTGTAAACTCAGCAGAGACTGCAAGGATGACAGGTTCAAGCGGGATTGTACACTGTTGCTCGTTGAGTCTCCATGTACAGTAGCAAAGCTCTTCTTATCTGTTCTCAGATTGAAGAGGAGAATTTCACAGTGAAAGCTTCTTACTGGATTATCTGTACATCACACCCTAGGCCTTGAAACAGGCATGCATTTGTTTCTTACTTTATATATGCACACACACATATACACACACACACACACACACACACACACACATATATATATATGTGTGTGTGTGTGTGTATGTATGTATGTATGTATGTATGTATTTTCATCCTTTCTCCAGGTTCATAGGCTTTCCAGAGGCAAGCTACTGTGGAAGTGGATGCCACTCCTGCTTCCAAGCTTGTTTTAATAGGGGAGCTCCACCATGGAGGCACCAGCCATCCTACCCGCTTAGCTGGCTGACATCCAGAGCGTAGAGAGACTCCAGTCCCCAAGCCTCCTGAAGGCTTTGAAACTAGGGCCTAGAGCAGGCTCTGCAGGCTTGACCCCACCCTTCCTTACCCTTACTCTAAGGGTCAGGGATGCCCATCCGCCTTTGAAGGTCAAAAAGGACAGTAACAAAATGGAAAAGACCCCAGAAACTTCCCTTGCCTGACTGCCACCAGAGGAGCCACCACGGAGACGCCAGCCGCCCCACCCGCTTAGCCGGCTGGCTTCCAGAGTGGAAGAGACTCCAGTCCCCAAGCCTCGTGAAGGATGGAGATTATATATATACATATATGTTACAATTTTTACTTTATTATTTTAATGAAAGTTTACAGAAAATTTGCAACAATGAATGAATGCACATTTTCCTCCCTTTCCTTCCTGCTCCCCTCCCCAAGTTCAAGTTTGTCCCCTTTGACCTCTTTCTCTAACAAGAACACTGCTTCCTGCATCTCAACAGACCTCAGCAAGCTTGCGGAGACCTGGCCCAGGGCATGCAGCCCCTCCCCAGGAGACCACTGAGGGGGCGAAGGAGCCATCACCCACTCCTCTCAAGCCGTTTTCACAAGCTGACTCTTTTACTCACTATATCTACTTGCTCTTTTTGCTTGTGCCAGAAGCAACAAAGGCCTTTATAAGATTGAAAATATCTAAATAACAGTGTTTGAGGAAGCACGCTTCTGTCTCTCAGAATCAGTGCCCTAAGAGAAAAACAAAGACAAGACTCAACAAACCATTTTGCAGAATCAGGTTTCTGGAAATAACTTGGTTTCCACTTATTGTCTTTTAAGTGTATTTGGCCTCAAGTCCAGGTCACTCTATTGAGGAAGACGACTGCTTCGACATACTGAGCTTTTTGAAGACATTCTGCTTGAATTCTGAGGAGGAGCCTGGAAGATAGTTCAACCCTGGAGAGGATCAAAGGCAGAAAAGAGGTGAGTTTATTATTTATTTTTATCTTTTTTTTTTATTGTGACTTGAATGAGATTCTGGAAACCAAATTAGTTTTCTATTTAGCCTTTCACACACATTTTGTTTTAAACATTACTTATACTACCCACAATTTAATCCCACTTTTTTCTGACTTCCTCCCTGAAAATAACATTTCCATTGGTTCTATCTTCCTGCCTTATGACCTTTATCTCTGGGCAAATGCAGCTCTTTCGATCTTGTAGGGCTGGTCATTCTGATGACTGTGTCACCTTTCGAACATGCAAATGAAGCGATCCAGATGATACCAACTCATTTTGAAAACAAGAAGAGAGAGACCCACAGTGAAGGAGCATGGGCACAGAAACACCCAAATTGGAGTCCAGATGTTTGAATCCTCTAATACTCCACACGGACTGGCAAAAAAGTAAACAGGTCTGCAATCCTCCTCAAACGCAAGGGTGATGTGACTTCCCTTCACCTACTTTGGGCAAGTTGTCCCTGGAAAACGGCCTCGTGCTTGGAAAGGTGGAGGGTCAGAGAATAAGAGCAAGGCCCTCAGCTACCTGGATGGATACGGTGAAGGCAACAACACGTTGGGCCTAGCCAAGAATGTGAGGTCTTGTTATTATTCATAGGGCCATTATGAGTCACAGATGGCCTGACAGCAACATCATTTACTGATTCATTACTGTTTGAATTATCCACTTTTTCTCCTTTTGAGTTCCTGTCATTTGCTGAGTATTAAACTGAGCCATTTTGAAGTTACGTAAATGACGGACTAGCTGGACGTAATTGTGTTGTCACTAGTAGTGGGTATTGAATCAACTCGATTCATGGAGAACCTCCTGTGCCTCAGAATAGAACTCTGGCTCAGAATCGGACGGCCATGGCTTCCTTTGGAACCATTGCTGGGTGGGTTTGGCATAAACTTCAGGTTAACGGTCCGTGCACACTGCTTACTTCACTTAATCTTAAGAGCATCCCAACCATCGAGTCTCCACAGCAATCCTTGTTGTTCTTATGTACCATCCAATCAGAATTGACTCATAGTCACCCTGCAGCTGGTTTTCAGGGACTATAAATCGTACCGGAGGAGACTACTCACCTTTCTCCTAAGGAGAAGCTGCTAGATTTGATCCACATGCCTTCAGGTCAGCAGTGCAATTCCATACCTACTAGCCCCCCAGAGCTCAATCTTATAATCCATATAATAATTACCACGGCTCTTACAGACCGGGGAGCTCTGGTGACCCAACGGGTAAGGAGTAGCCCTGCCGACTCAAAGACACAGTGCCAGTTCACCAGCTGGTCCATAGTAGAAAGATGCACAATCTCTTCCTCTGCAGTTTACAAGCTCTGAAAACCCACTAAAGCGTCAGCTATTCTGACTCCACAGCATACAACAACATTCAGATCAGGAGAACAGGATTCAGAGACCTTGAGATTTGCCCAAGGCTGTGCAGACGGGCAGTTACAGAGCTGCCCTCCTCTGTAGCTGTGTGTTTCCAGCTCTGCTCTCTTCTTCTGACATGAGCGCACGCAGGACACACTGCTCTGTCGGAACTGTTCACATCTTGGAGGAAATAAACAATGCAGCAATCAAGGGCCATCAGAGGCAGGTGTCTCATGGAGAATGAGAAATACATTCATGTTGCATCATTTTAGGAGTTAATGTTCAGAAGATAAGAAATACAACCAGGACAGCTGCTTTCCACCTACCAGTTTAACATTGGGAACTCACATGCCTCGTGTTGATTCCCAGCGGCAGGGGCTGCTTACTTATGCCTTCCCTTGTGTGCATATTTCTGTAGTCTTCTTAGTGCCTTTATTGGTGTAAGTGCAGGATCTGGTTAAAGTAAATGGTTAAGCTTGCTACTAACCAAAATCAAGATTGGAGGAATGAACCTGTCCAGAAGTGCCTTGGACAAAAGCTCTGGTGATCTGAATCCAATAGACCATCTCCACCAATCACGCCAAGGATCACCCTCTGCTCTGACGCACATGGGGCCACCAGGAATCAGAGACAATGCCACAGAAACGGGCTGTGTTTGTATTAGGACTGCAGAGTCCTTTCCTTCCTCTTCCAGAATGGCTACTGAGAGAATCCAGTCACAGGAAACAGCAGCTGTGCTTTGTCCTCTCTGTGAGCCTACCCTACCCTCCTTTTCCCAGAAGTCGTTATCTGAGACTCCAGCCCACTGCCCTATCTTGAAGGAAGCAGCTGTAAGCATCCCCTTCCCCAAGTCCCTTGTAAGAAAATATAAAAACTCTCTATAACTTTTGGTGGGGGCTGGTCTTCTGCTTGAAGAGCCAGCCTGGTAGTTTCTCCTCAATAAACTGTCTTTCTTTGCCTGCACTGGGTTCTGTCCTTTCTCGACGACCTTACAGTTTGTATCTGTTTTACCTGTAGAAAACTAGATCATGTTGTTATTATGTGCCGTCGAGTCACTTGTGACTCATAGCAACCCTATGTACAACAGCCCTAAACCCTGCTCTATCCTGTGCCAATTGCACTGCCTCTGACACACCCATCGCGATTACCCCAGTCACTGAATCAATCCCCTCCTGCGCTGTCCCTCCACCCTCCCAAGCATGATGTCCCTCTCCAAGGACTGTTCCCTCCTTACAACATGTCCAAAGTATGTCAGACGAAGCCCCAGAATCCTTGCCTCCAAGGAGTAGCCTGGTTTATGTCTTTAAAAGCAAGATTGAGGCCCATTATTGTCCACGGATGGCTATAGATAACACATGTAAAGAAAGCTGCAGTGGGACATTTCTCCTTTGTCATGGGTGATGCACACAGACCTTCTTACAAGCCCTGGGAAGACACAGAGGAACTCATAAGTTTTACTTAGAGACCAGGCCTTGGAGAAGGACATCATGCCTGGGAGGTTGGAGAGACAGCACAAGAGAGGAAAACCCTCAGTGACATGGACTGACTCAGTGACTGCGGAAATGGGTGTATCAGAGACAATAAGGTGGGCACAAGATAGAGCAGGGTTCAGAGTTGTTGTACAAAGGGTGGCTGTGAGTAACAAGCGACTACTTGGCACATAACAACAACAACAACACGATGCATGGCATTTTAACCCCTATTCAAAAGATTGAGCAGAGACTCTAAAATATTGAGAGCAACATAACTAAAGATTGTAGAAAATCCAGGATGCTAGGCCAGGTCTTCTCACTGGAGGCCCATTTTGGGTTTTTCCCTGTTCTACTTCATGCAGCCTCATTTTAAAGACTTTCTCCTGCCTAAGTTATTTGTTGTCTGTTCCAACTGTGTTGCTCCTCGTGCCTTTATCCACTAACTTCAGAATCAAATCATACCGAGCAAATAATGAAATCAGCTTCAACATCCCAGCACATCCCAAAGAGATAAGTCTGGATGTAATCAGATCAAGCCAGATGTCTACAAAGTTCACATTTTAAAATCACATTTGGTTCTTTAAAAGTCACAGTTAAAAGATAAGTGAATCGGCTTATGTGTTCCGAGCTGTCAAAATGTTTTTAGCATCATTATCTTCACAAATACAATGGGCTAGTGGTGGAGAACTCAATCTCCCTGTAGTCCTCTTGCTTGCCACACCTTCTGAGTTTCTAAGTGTGTGCATTTTTACCTTAATTTCACAGAAGAGGAAACAAGGAGACGAAGAGACAAGGTCACTTCCCAGGGTCACACAAGTATGACGCATAGACCCAATCCGTTACTCCAGACCAATGTCTATTAAGCCAAAATACAATTTCCTTTTGTCAGGGAGACTGTACTGTGATATTTGACTATTAGTATTGTGTTGTACATTTTAAACTTCTAAAGAAACAGAGATGTCAGTTTAAAGACAAATGAGCAACTGAGCCAAGCTTTCAATTACTTCAAATACTTTCAATTACTTCATATGAATCTGGAAATTAGTCAATGGGTAGGTGCATCAAAGAATTGAATAAGGAAGGTCAAAGAAGTCTTTGAATTTGTTGGTCAAGAGTATTAAATATTCCTTGGACTACCAGAAGCACATACAAACTTTAACTTGGAGGGGACAAGGATGGTGAAACTTGTCTCATGTTATTTGGACTTGTTGTGAAGAGGGCCTGTTGTTGTTGTTGGTTGCCTTCAACTTGAGCACGACTCATAACGACTCTATGAACAAAAGACCTGAAGCCCCTCTACAACCATCGACATTTATCAAAGTTCATAGTGTTTCCGGGGCTACTACTTGAAAAAGAACACAACGCTGGGAAAAGTAGAGAATCAGCAAAAGGGAGGAAGATGTCCAAAGAGATGGATTGACTCAGTGATTGCAACAGTGAACTTGAACAAGGCAGAGACGGTGAGTATGGCACAGGAGAGGACAAGGTTTCTAGCTCTTGTTTATAGGGTCATGGTGACTAATGTTGTCAGCACCTAACAACAACAACAACAAAGAATCTAGATGAACTGGCAAAAGAATGGGGGGAAAAATCTGTTTGGAAAGAGAAGTGCAACCTGAGTGATTGTTGGAAGCAAAATGATGAGAATTTGTTTCACATACTTAGGTCATTTATCAGAGTTGTCTAGTCTCTGCATAAGGATATAATCCTTGAAAAAGTTAGGGTCAGTAAAACAGAAGACGACTCTCAATGAGATGGATTGATGCAGGAAGAGCAACAACAAATTTGAGCACAACAGAGATTTGAGGATGGTTTAGGAGTAGACTGCTTTGTTGTGCTGTATAGGTTAATTGTGTATTTGAGCTGAATAAGGATGTTTGTGATTGTAAAGTTTTATTTATTAAAACCTTTACTTGGCTGGTATACAGAGCATTTACAGAACTTGAGAAGTCCTTGAGTGGTACAAACGGTTAAGCACTCAGCTGCATACTGAAAGGTTGGCGGTTCAAATCCATCCTTAGAGGCCTCACGAGAAAGGTCTGGAGATATACTTATGAAATATTACCCATGTGACCTTGACACACGTGGGGTGGCCAACCGTTGGCACTGATGACAATTGCTCTGTTTCTGTTTTTCAGATTTAGGTAGCTGTGGCTCCAGTGTGGAGTATGATCTACAATCCTAGGTGCCAGCAGGAACTTCAGAAGCATGGCAAGTACTGCTGAGGAGATGTGCGTGTTGAGCTAACACTAGCCAGTACATTGGATTTGGGATTTTTTTTTTGCATACTCATAAACTTAGCATGTAAGTAATTATTTAGTGAACATACCCTCTTTAACTATGAGTCTTTCAGCAAGACTGCCCTTTTTTCCCCCCATCCCTCTCAAAACCAAGTCTTGGAGAAGTTCTGACTGCTACATTTTGGGCTTCCCCCCCCCCTAATTAATATATCATCCTTCCACAGATGTAGTCGATCTGATTCCTATGCATACCATCAGGTGAAGTCCATGTGTATAACCTGCGTTTGTGTCTCTTATAAAATGTATTT